>NC_062216.1:51082798-51713965 GCF_902686445.1 Sciurus carolinensis | reverse complement strand
TGTTCACTGATGGATCCTCTAGACCTACCCCAGTACCATTCAGAGATCTGTAACATGGTGGACAGACTCAGAGTTTAGCTACATTGTAGCCATATGTGGCTCAAGCCTGGAAACATCCCTGATACTGTGCAGGTCCTTTCAGATGTAAGGCTCACTGCAACCCTGCTTAGCATGAGTCTTGGTGGTTAAGAGACTGCCTTTGCCAACATTACTCCAACTTCAGGCTGCCTAGTACAAAGCCAGATTCCACTCACTAGGAGTAGGCTCAGATCTTTGTACTAGAACTCAGTGCCAGGTAAGGGAAATCCAGAGGCAGATTCTAACAGCTCTTTCTTCAGGCCAGTGCCCACAAACAGAATCTCTAAACAGTTTCAGTGTCAGAGACATAGTCAACTGGATTTCTATTCTAGCAAGCATCACTTATGGCTGACTATAGTAATCATGGGCCTACCCCAGTGCTGTGCTGGTCTCAGCAGGCTGTAGATTCACATTGCTGCTCAGCTCATATTGATTCTGTCCTGAGCTAGGCAGAATCTTGCAGAGTCTCACCACAGTCTGTTGACTGTGGGTGAGGCCTCTGGGAGTACCCTATCCCCTGGAAGACACTTATGAGAATGTACTATACTTTTTAGATACTCTTGTGTTTCACATGGAACAACTCACAAACTGAGGATTTTGGGGGGCAAATGTGGGCTTGCATTGTCCTCTAGTGCTGAAACAGAGACAATAGACCAACAGTGAACTCATGGCAAGTGAACTTAGGATGCCATCTAGTGCTGAAATAGTGAATGTGACTGCAGTTTCAGTGAAAATAAACAGCTTGCTTAGAATTTCTTCAGACTCAAGACTGGAATAAATACCTAATCTTTCAATGCATGGATGATGTCTTGTACCAACAAGCACTAAGAACTCTCAGGGAACCATGACCTCATAGGTCAAAATAAAGCAGCAGAAACCAGCCCCAACCCATATACATAAACTCTTGGATGGAGAATTTAAAATAGCTACTTTAAAGAAACTGAACAAGCTACAACACAACACAGAAAAAAAAAATTGAATACTCTAGCAGAAATTTCATGAAGAGATGGAAACATCACAAAAATAGTCAAACAATGAGAGGAAGAGGGTATGAAAAATGGTGGAATGAAACAGACATCATTACCCTATGTGACATGTATGATTACATGAATGGTATGAATCTACATCATGTACAACCATAGAAATGAAGTGATGTACCCCATTTGTGTACAATGAATCAAAATGCAGTCTGTAAAAATTGAAAAAAATAATAAATAAAAAAAGAAAAAAGGAAAAAAATACCATTGGTTATTAAAAAAAAAAGAAAGAAATCCTTGAGCTGAAAAATACACTAGGCAAAATAAAACATGATAGACACAGAAATAGTAGAAAAGATCAAACAAAATTAAAAAATGAGTAAACTTGAATATAAGTTATTTGAAAATGCACAACTGGAAGAGAAAAAAGAAAAAGAATGAAAAGGAAGGAAGAAAATTTGTAGGAACTTTGGGACAGGATTAAAAGAGCAAATATTTGGATTGTTGGGACTTAAGACTTCAGAATGGCAAAGAGGTATAAAGCTTATTAAAATAGATAATAAAAAAAATAGATAATAAGGGTTGGCTCAGAGGTAGAGCGCTTTCCTAACGGTGTGAGGCACTGGGTTCAATTCTCAGCACTGCATATAAATAAAGAAAGGTCCATCAACTACTAAAATTATATATATATATATATTTTTTAAAAAAAAGATGTAATAACACAAAACTTCCAAACTTAGAAAAGGATACAAATATCCAGGTACAGGAGGGTCAAAGATCACCAAGCAGATTTACCTTAACCAACTCTACCCCATGACATATTATAAGCAAGTTCTTAAGGGTTAAAGATAAAGAGATGATCCCCAAGGCAACAAGAGAAAAGAAACAAATAATACATAAGAACGCTCAAATTTTTCTGACAGAGGAATCCTTAGCAGAAACATTATAGACCAGAAGACAGTAGCATAGGATGTTCACAGTACTGAAGGAGAAGAAATTGTCAGTTGAGAACACTGCACTGAGAAAAGCTATCCTTTAGAAATAAAGATGAAATATATACACTTCCAAACAGACAAAAGCAGAGAGAATATATCTCCAACAAACCTATCTACAAGAAAAGCTAAAATGAGTTCTTCAAACTTAAAGAGATATTAATGAGTAAAAAGAAAACATTAGGAGATATAAAATTCACTGGTAACAGCAACTATACAGACAAATGTAGAATGTCTTAATGTTGTAAATGTGCTGCATAAACCATTCAGAATCTTTTATTATTTGTTCTTTTTAGATATACAAGACAGTAGAGTGTATTTTGACATATTATACATACACAGAGCATAACTTCCCATTCTTGTGGTTATACATGATATGGAGTTACACTGGTCATGTATTCATAAATGAACATAGGAAAGTTATGTCTGATTAATTCTACTGTCTTTCCTTCCCCTGCCCTTCACTTCATTCCCTTATGTCTAATCTAATAAACTTCTATTCTCCTCCCCCTCCTAGTTGTGTATAGAATGCATCCACATATCAGAGAGAACATATAGCCTCTGGTTTTTGGGGATCGACTTATTTCACTTAGCATGATATTCTCCAGTTCCATCCATTTACCAGCAAATGCCATAATTTCATTCTTCATTATGACTGAATAACGTTTCATTTTGTATGTATACCACATTTTCTTTATTCATTCATCTGTTGGAAGGCACTTAGGTTAGTTCCATAGCTTAGCTATTGTGAATTGAACTGCTATAAACATTAAGGTGACCACCTCATTGTAGTATGATGATTTTAAGTCCTTTGGGTATACAGTGAAGAGTGGAATAACTGAGTCAAAAGGTGGTGCCATTCCAAGTTTTCTGAGCAACCTCCATACTACTTTCCAGAGTGGGTGCACCAATTTTCAGTTTCACTAGCAACTAGTTTCATTTTCTTTAGTACAAAGCCTGTAAAAACAGTTAATAATAATAATAACCATGTTAATATGTTAAGAGATAGGTAATAGAAAAGATGTAAAATGAAACATTACAACTGATGCCACAAAACTACAAAGGATCAATAAAATTTATCATAAACAATAATAAACCAACAAATTTGATAGTCTAGAAGAAATGAATAACTTCCTGGACATGCACACCTTACCAAGATTGAATCATGAAGAAATAGAAAGACTGACTAGAACAATGAAGAGTCATGAGATTGAATTAGTAATAAAATAAAGTCTCCCATCAAAGAAAAATTCAAAATAAGATGAATTCACTTTTGAAATCTCCAAAACATTTAAAGAACTAACATCAGTTCTTAAAATATTCCAAAATATGAGGAGGGAGGAATTCTTTCAAATTCACTCTATGAGACCAGAATTACCCTGATATTAAAGCCAGACAAGTGTGTGTATGCACACACACACACACACACACACGAGTAACAGCTTCTTTGATAAACATATGAAAAAATTCTCAACAAAATACTAGCAAATAAAATCTAACATCACATTTCAAAGATTGTTCACAATGACTAAGTGGAATTCATCCTAGGAATGCAAAGATGTCTCAACATACGATCAATAAACAAGATACACCACACCTACAGAATGAAGGACAAAACCTTATGATCATCACAATAGGTGATGATCATAGGGCATATGATCAAAAGGCATATGAAAAATTCAACTTTCTTTCATAATTAAAAATTCTGACAAATCAGGTATAGACAGAAATGTACCTCAACACAATAAAGGCTATATATAAAAGACAGCAGCTAACATTATACTGATGAAGAAAAGGTGAAGGTTTTCTGAGATATAGAACAAAATTAAGATGCCAACTTTCTCCACTGTTATTCAAGGTAGTACTGTAAGTCCTAGCCAGAACAACCAAGAACGATAATTAAAGGGCATCTGAATTGGAAAAGAGAAAGTTGAACTGTCACTGTTTGCAGATGAAATGATCTTATGTTTAGAACCCCCAAAGACTCCACCAAAACACTATGAGAAATAATAAACAAATTCAGCAAAGTCAAAGGATACAAAATAAATGCAAAAATCAGTAGTGTAGGGTTGGGATTGTGGCTCAGTGGCAGAGCACTTGCCGCACACATGTGAGGCACTGTGTTCAATCCTCAGCACCATATAAAATGAATAAATAAAATAAAGGTATTGTGTCCATCTACAACTAAATTTTTTTTTAAAAAATCGGTAGTGTCACTATATACCAATACTGAGCTATATGAAATAGAAATTAAGAAATTCTGTTTACAATAACCACCCCCAAAAAGATTAAGTTTAACCTAAGAAGTTAAAAGAATTCTACAATGAAAAGCACGAAATATAGATAAAAGAAATTGGATGAAATCGTGGAAAGGAAGGAAGGAAGGAAGGAAGGAAGGAAGGAAGGAAGGAAGGAAGGAAGGAAGGAAGGAAGGAAGGAAGAAAGAGAAAGGAAGGATGGATTGAGGAAGGGAAGAGAGAGAGAAAGAAAAAAGAGAGAAAGAGAGGGAGGAAGGGAGGAAGAGAGCAAGAAAAAAGGAAGAAAGGAAGGATGAACATCCCATATTCATGGGTTGGAAAAATCAATATTACTAAAATGTTCATTCTACCCAAAGAAATCTACAGATTTAATGTAATGTCTATCAAAATACCAATGGCATTCTTCATGGAACTAGAAAAAAGCCCTATAATTCATATGAAAATACTTGTTACAAAACACTGAATAACCAAAGCAATCTTATGCAAAAAGAACAAAGCAGGAGGCATTATACTACCTGTTTTCAAAATTTACTACAAAGTTGTAATAATAAAAATAGCACGGTTTTGTCATAAAAACAGATAACTAGACCAATGGAACAGAACAATAGAGAGCCTAGAAGTAAAGCTATTATAGCTAAATGATTTTCAACAAACTTGCACTGGAGAAAGTACAGCCTTTTCAATAAATTGTGATAGGAAAATTGAATATCCACATGAAGAAGAATGAAATTAGACCTTTATGTCTTACCATATACAAAAATAAACTCAAATTCACTAAATACTTAAACTTCAGACCTGAAACTATGACACTAATGAAAGAAACATAGAGGAAATGCTTCAGGACATTGGAATGGGCAAGGATTCTTTTGGACAAGAAAACCTTCCCCTCAAAACACAAGAAACAAAAACAGAAATAGACAAATGGAATTACATAAAATTAAAAGACTGTACATCAAAGTAAACTATCAATAGGTTGAAGAGACAACCTAAAGAACAGGAGAAAATATTTACAATTATACCTCTGACAAGAGGTTAATATCCAGAATACATAAGGAACTCCAAAATACTCAACAGCAAAAATAAAATAATCTGATTGGCAAATGGGCAATAGACATAGACATTTCTCAAAATAAGAAATACAAATATGACCAAGAGGGACATGAAAGAATGCTCAACCTTACAAATCATCAGAAGAATGCAAATTGAAACCATGATTGGATATCACCTCGTAAGTACACACAACTGCAACAAGATGTAGTGACAGCAAAGAGGAGCTAATCTTTATAGCTTGGTTCATCAAAACTGGTTCTGAGGCTGAATCTGCTATACTCCAGAGACCTCCACAGAAGAGAACAAGTAGGCATTTGGATTTATCAGTCTAAAGCTCCTATGAGATGTCAGGGCAGGATAGATTAATCTGCTCATATATATCATTTGTGTGGGAGAGATTGCCTAGTGGAAAAGTATATGTCCAGTAAAGGAGCAAATCAAAATGTAAAACTGATGAAGTTTGAGAACAACATAGAGGGCTTTAAGCCTGCAAAGAGAGAGATGTTAACAATTCCAATTGCTACTAAGAAAATAATAATGAAGATTTGAAAATATTGAGTGGATTTGACAAATGGAGTTTATTATGAAAACTGAAGCCATCCCTTACCATCTTACTCTTAATTTCCCAACCTAACTACATCATCCTCCATTTTCTTGAACTATTCTCTTAAAATTAAGAGCCACATTTTAAGTCTCCACTGAAGCTCCCAAAATTATAGAAGTACTTTCTGATTGTAAGGCTTTATTTTTAAAAGAATTTCTACAAGACTAAAAACAGCAATTTTTTAAGTGAGATAAAGAAAAAGTAGAAAGGAATCAATTATGTTTCAAAAATGGCCAAAATCTGCATAAATTTGATTCTGTTCTAGAACTCCCCTAAGTCCCCAACCTCTGACACATAGCAGATGATGAATAAGGTAAGTGAATTAGACACAATTGTTTTTGTATCACTTACTAAATGAAGAAACCACTAACCATTTACTCTTTTTAGAGTCTACAAAAATTAAGGCATTATGCAAACTCCCCATGACTACAAAGATGAATAAAGAAATGGGCTTCTCAGTTCTCAAGAACTTGGACACTTCTATCATGTATTATCCTCCCTGATGGAGTATCAGTCTATCTCAGACATTCCCCATGTAAAGAAAAATTGAATTGTCTCTTGCCAAACTACAGCAATGAGGAAGGCCCACTGTTTTCTTTTATCTCAGTCTAATGAATGCTAAACATCCACTGTTTTCCTGAGTTTAATTCATGCTCTGCTACCATTTCTGTATTACAATAGTCCCATATCTTTCCACCCATCCTTTGAAAAACCACGACTGATTTTTAGTTCACTGAGAAAACTAACCAGAAGAGAATATCCATGTGTTCCACTACCAAATTATCCAAAAGGTCACCCCTCTCCAGTTGAACACAGGATCTTGATGCCTTTTATCAAAAGACCCCCTTCTTGTAATTTCCTTTCTCTTTTCTAAATCGTTTCCTTCTTCCTGCTTGAAAATTCCCATCAATATGCAAATTTCCATGACTCTCATCTTTATAAATCTTTTCTTGACCTCTCATATTTCCACAGCTCCTTCTCCATTTCACTATTTCCCTTTAAAAGCAAAATTCTTCAGACTTGCCTCTACTATCTGCCTTTCCTTCTTTTCCTCCCACTCTCTCCTGAGCTCACTCTAATTAAGGTCTTCATCCCCAGTATTCCACCAAACCTCCTATTGTAAAGGTGTGGTAGTTAACTTCACACATCAATTTGGCTGAGCCACGGTGCCCCAATATTTGGTCAAACATTATTCTGGATATTTCTGTGAGAATGTTTTTAGATAAGACTAACACTTAAATCAAAGAACTTTGGGTAAAGCCGATTGCCCTCCATAATGTGGGCTTCATCCAATCAGTTAAAAACCTCAACAGAACAAAAGGCTGACTTCCCCTGAGTCATAAGAAATTCTCCATCAAGTGCCCTTCAGCCTTGAACTGCACTAATGGCTCTTACCTGGGTCTCCAGGCTACTGGCCCACTGTGTAGATTTCTATAATTTCTTCTGAGGAAGTTGGGGTGAGATGTCTTCAGAATTTCAAAAGAAAGTTCAGCCTGGTCAATTGTTTGAATCAACATCTGCCCTAGGAGAAGCAGATAGCATTGAGACATGACAGCAATTGGGAAATGAGAACATTCCATGCGTTAATGTTTAAACTGACTAACTCATATACTTTTCTTTCCCTTTAAAGTATTATCTATATACATATTTCTAAGCTTATCATTCACATAATGATGGTCAGAAGTTACCTTAAGTGATTTAGAAAATAAAGTGTGAGCACAGGCTGTATTATAAAACCTCCTTTCCTGGTGGTCCTTTCTTTCAGCTGATCTATGATCAGGTCCCAGCACAATGAGCCATCAGAGATGCAGCCTGTTCCCTTGGGGAAGACCTCCTTATCTGAAAAAGTGACTTTCAATCATAGATGTTTCCATAATGACCTTTCGTGGCATCTAAAACCACAACAAAATTCTGGTTTTTAAGGCTTTCCTATGGAGCATTGGATGAAAGGGAGCTGGGATTACTAGCAATTTGAGATACTAGGATTATATCTGGCTGACGAGATATTAGAGTCTGGGCAAGAACAGCACGCATCATTAGTGCTATCAAAGCCTTTCCATTAGGTACAACATCCACCAAACATGCTGTATGAATCTCCTCTCCACACTTCTATATGTCCTATATTATTAGCAGCTCATACTGGAACCAGGATCATTAAATATACAAGAATTTTATATATTTGAGACAAATATTTTATAAATGAGACAGGATCATTAAACATACAGGAATTTTGTGTAACAAAACTGGTCATCATTAAAAAAATAAGTTTTAAAAACTCACAATTAGCCAGGTGTGGTGACCTGTAATCCCAGCAACTCAGGAGACTGAGGCGGAAGGATCTCAAGTTCAAAGCCAGCTTCAGCAAAAGTGAGGCACTAAGCAATTTCACTAAGACCCTATCTCTAAATAAAAATAGAAAATAAGGCTGGTGATGTGGCTCAGTGGTCAAGTGCCCCTGAGTTCAATCCCCAGTACAAAAAGAAAAAAAAAATCCTCACAATTATATAAATCATACTAAAAGCAAAGGTAATGTATGCTCAAAACGTATCGGTTACTAATTATTTTGCTACATTTTAGTCATATTTCTTTTTTAGTACACTACTACCTGTCTTGTCTTTTTTGTCTTGCTGTAACAGAATATCTCATACTGGGTAATTTATAATGAACAAAAATATATTGGCTCACAGTTCTATAGGCTAGGAAATCCAAAGAGGCAGTATTTGGCAAGAAAAGCAAAGAGAAACTGAGAAAGAGACAAGAAAGGGCTGAACTCTTCCTTTTAGGAGGAACCCACTCCCATGATAACAAAACCACTCCTGTGATAACAACATTTATCCATTCATGAGGGCAGTTTCCCTATGACCTAAAGACCTCCCACTAGACCCCAACTCACTACAAAATGGCACCAAGGATTAAGTTTCCAACACACAAATTTGGGGGGACATAGTCAACCCCTAGCATGTTGCCCTTCTCCCCTTCTCACACATTAATGTCCTTCTCACATGTAAAATACATGTGAAATTCAGTCCATCCCAGTAGCCTCAAAGTCTTCAGCACCAATCCTGAAGTCCAAAGTCCAGAATCTCATCTAGATCAGATATGGGTAAGACACACAATTCATACTGAGGAAATTCCCCTTCAGCTTTGAGCCTGAGGAATTATACAAATTACATGCTTCCAAAATACAATAAGACAAGTATAGCATAGGATTTATATTCCCATGCTGAAAGGAAGCCTCAGGAAAGAAGAAAGGGGTAACAGGTCTCAAGTACGTCTAAGTGCCTAAAGGATAAAACAATATTGTCTTAGGAGTCCAAAATAAACTTGACTCCATGTGCCACCTTCTGGACATACTGGGGAAGGAGTTGGGCCCCAAAGGCCTCAGGCATTCTGTCCCCAGAGGGTTTGCTGGCTTCAGCCCATGCAGCAGCTCTCACAGGTTGAAGTCTCGTAATTGTAGCTCTCCTAAGCAGAAGCTGCGCACTGGTAGCTCTAAAGTTCTGCAATGTAAGGAGTGGCCCCATTTCCACAGCTACTCTAGGTATTGCTCTACTGCAGGTGCCATTGAGACTCCAACTCTACAACTCCGCTGGGTATTGCCCTAGTGAGAGCTCTCTGCATTGGTTCTAACTCTGCAACAAAGTCCCTTCCTGGACCCCCAGGTTATCCATGACATCCTTTGTATGCCTGTGGAAAAGTCATAGCCTCACAGTTTTTGCATTTTGCACACCTGTGGAATTAGCCCCACATGGACATGTCCAGTGTTTATAGCTTATACCTTCTGGAGCATCCAATTGAACCACACTGGGCCTCTTGACCTGTGACTGCAGCAGCCAAGGAACGCTGCATGGAGAATAGACTAGGGGCAGCTGAAGGCAGAGATGCTGAGGGTCTTGAAGGAGCTCTTGGGAATCCTTACTTCTTGAAACCAGGCCCTGCTCTATACCTGTGACAGAAGGGGCAGCTTTGAAGATCTCTGAAATGCCTTCAGGCTCTTTTTCCCATTGTCTTAATGAATACTGCCTGGCTTTCTTCTATCCATTCTAATCACTTTATGGAAGGGAAGCCCACCAAACCCTTGGTATTCTCTCCCAAACACTTTTCTATCCTTTACATGGCCGGGCTAGGGATGTTCCAAAAGTTTACATTCTGCTTCCCTGTTACTTACAAATTCCATCTTTAAATTAGTTTTATCTCCCCGCATCTTGCTGCATACAGTTAAGTCAACCAACTCCTTCAACATTGTGCTTATCAATTTCTTTCAACAGACACCTAGTTCATTACTCTAAATTCAGCCTCTACAAAGCCCTCAGGCATAAACACAATTCATCAGAGTTCTTTGCTTCTTTATAACAAAGATGACCTTTACTCCAGTTTTCCATACTTTGTTCCCCATTTCCATCTGAGACTTCACCAGAATTACCTTTACTATCCATATTTCTGCCAATATTCTGATCATGACCACCTGAATAATCTTTTAAGAAGTTTCAGACTTTCCCCACAGTTACTCTCTTTTAACACTCATCAGAATCAACCTTAATGCACGGCTTATGCCAAACTAGGCTTTTTCTTGCCTGTGCATCGAAATTCTTTAGCCTCTCTCATCCCAGTTCCAAAGCTGCTTCCACATTTTTCAGGTATTTCTTAGAGCAAAATCCATGCTTCCTGGTGACCAAGTTTGTGTCTTAGTTTGATTTTATACCACTACAACTGAATACTGTTGATGGGGTAATTTAAAATAAACAGAAATTTATTAGCTTATGGTTCTATAGGCTGAAAGTCCAAGATCAAGGGGCAGGCATCTGGAGAGGGCTGTCTTGCTGCATCATATGGTAGACGGGCAAAGAGAAGACAAGAAGGGGTTAAACTCATCCTTTTATAAAGAACCTAGTCCTGCAAAAATTAACTCTTTCTAGCAGTAAAGGCACTAGTCCATCCATAAGGGTTGAGGTTCCATCACTTATACACCTTCCAACTCCCAACTCAACCCCCAACACTGCTGCATGGGTGATAAAGCTTTCAACACCATGAAACTTGGGGGAACACATTTAAACCATAGCAAAGTCAAACTAAAATGAGTGACAGAGAGATTGACTCTCCAAAACAAAGGATGTGCATGCTATGGCAGACCATAAACACATCCAAGGGGTTAGAGCAAGAGTTAGTTTTAAAGACAAATTGAAAAAGTTCCTAAGTTGTTTTGAAATAATTCTCTTTGTCACAGGAGAGTTGGCAATTACTTGTTGGCAATACTGGCTGTTGCTGGGAGATGTCTTTATAGAAGTGATTTATCCATAAGTAACTTACTTATCATAGACCTATGTACCTTAGGGCCCCTCCTTAATGATCTCCTGGTTCCCTTTTATCAGAGTTTGACTTAATGATTCCCTTTTTAAAAATTTGTTCTAATTAGTTATAATGACAGAGAACACATTTCAATTCATGGTGCATAAATGGAGCACAACTTTTCATTTCTCTGGTTGTACACAATGTAGTCACACCATCCGTGCAATCATACATGTTCAAAGGATAATGATGTCTGTCTCATTCCACCATCTTTCCCATCCCCATGCCCCCTCCCTTCCCCTTAAATCCCCTTTGCCCAGTTCAAAGTGCCTCCCTTCTTCCCTTGCCCTGCCCACACCCCATTGCGGGTCAGCATCCACTTATTAGAGAAAACATTTGACCTTTGGTTTTTTGGGATTGGCTTATCTCGCTTAGTATGATGTTCTCCGACTCCATCCATTTACCTGCAAATGCCATAATTTCATTCTTCTTTATGGATGAATAATATTCCATTTTGTATATATACCACAGTTTCTTTATCCATTCATCTATTGAAAGGCATCTAGGTTGGTTCCACAGTTTAGCTATTGTGAACTGAGCTACTATAACCATTGATGTGGCTGCCTCACTGTAGTACACTGATTTTAAGTCCTTTGAGTATAAATCAAGGAGTGGGATAGCTGGGTCAAATGGTGGTTCCAAATTTTCTAAGGAATCTCCATACTCTTTTCCAGAGTGGTTACACCAATTTGCAGTCCCACCAACAATGTACAAGTGTACCTTTTCCCCCACATATTCTCACCAATACTTATTATTGCCTGTATTCTTGATAATTACCATTCTTAATGGAGTGAGATGAAATCTTAGGGTAGTTTTGATTTGCTTTTCTCTAGTTAGTAGATCAATTGAACCCTTTTTCACATATTTGTTGATCAATTGTATATCTTCCGTGAATCGTCTGCTCAGTTCCTTAGCCCATTTATTGATTAGGTTATTTTTATTTTTGGTGTTAAGATTTTTGAGTTCTTTATAAATCCTAGAGATTAGTGCTCTATCTGAAGTGTGTGTGGTGAAGATTTTCTCCCACACTGTAGGCTCTCTCTTCACATAAATACAGTTATCCCATACTAGATGAAGGTGCCAAAAACATACAATGGAGAAAAGATTGCCTCTTCAACAAATGGTGCTGGGAAAACTGGAAATCCATATGCAGCAAAATGAAATTAAACTCCTATCTCTCAGCCTACAAAAATCTCAACTCAAAGTGGATGAAGAACCTAGGAATTAGATCAGAGATCCTGCAACTAATAGAAGAAAAAGAAGACCCAAATCTTCATCATGTGGGTCTAGGACCTGACTTCCTTAACAAGACTCCTAAAGTGGGGCTGGGGTTGTGGCTCAGTGCTAGAGTTTTTGCCTAGCACTTGTGAGGCACTGGGTTCGATCCCCAGCAGCACATAAAACTAAATAAATCAAATACAGAAAAAAACCAATTATTTTAAAAAATAGACTCCTAAAGTCCAAGAAATAAAATCAGAATCAACAAATGAGATGAATTCCCTTTTGGTACAGGCAAATTCCTGACTCTTGGCACAGTAATTTCACATTGGTACCTTGAAATCGACCATGAAATTAGCCATAATGGGCATATTTACATCATAGAAATTAATTGGCCAACACTATAACTTTATGTGACCAGCACAATTGACGTTACTTAGGTCTTTTTTGTAAGGTGGAGAGAAGTTAATTGAACTCTTATCAAATCCCCGTTTTCCTATATCCCCTCTATTGGCAACTCTGGACCACTTCTTCAAGTCTTAGTACAAATTGTGCCTCCAACAGGAAGGCACAACTAATCACCCACAGGCTTCTGAACTTTCCTGCACTGAACTTCAATGGTACTGTCTTCCTGTAACTGTTAACTTGATTTTGACTAATATCATAAGGGACTATAACAAATCTCTGTACATGGCTATATGCTTTTCTTCTACCCTCTTCTAAATACACTGTGTGCTCTTCGAAGGCAAAGGGTGTATATAATAGATATTCAACAAATACTCACTGAAAGAAAATTTGCATATGAAACTTCCTAGGTAAGATGACCCTAACCCAGTTAATTTCCAAGGAACTTCCATCCAAAAAAGATGTATACTGACCTACGTAAATGCAAGTTTTTGTGACTATTTAAATGTTAGAAATTTGAAATATAGTTGTCTCTAAATACATAGAGTCACTCTGATGCTCCTCCCTCCCATGAGCAGTAAATTGGGCCAAGCATTACTTGTTTTAATTCCCATTGTGATTCTTTATTTAGAATTTCATAGAAATGAACTTTAGATGATTTCTCAAAAAAGGAGGGAAAAGAAAGACTCTGGGGAGGGGCTAGTCTAGCCTGGTCTAGTATTCCATCCCCAGCCCAGCTGAGCAGCCTTCCAAGAGGGACTGTGGCTTCTGGGCTGGAGTGGTCTCCTCAGGGGCCAGGCTGGGATGGTGTACAGGCTGACCCAACAAACTGACACCTTGCAGGGGAACAGCTGGCAGGGAAGACACACAGGAGGAAAGCTGGCTGGATGAGGGAAAAACAACTCTCTGGGAAGAAAAGTGGCTCCAACCACAAATGTCATTTGGCATTTGCAAAGGAAGCAGCCATAGACAGGAGATCACAGCTGGTTTAACTTACCAATAACAAATCCAATCCTGTTTCTTGCAGCTTGTCTTCTATCTATAAACACAGACGAAGCCATCCACAGATGCAGGTTCAAATTACCCTAGTGTTCCAGAAATCTGCATGGGAGCCTTGGGGGTGGGCTTCAGAAGAGTAACTGGATGGAGTGAGAGAGAGGAGGGGAAGATGACCCTGCCATTCTCTCACTGGCTTCTCTCTACAAACTGCAGGGTGATGCAGTAGGAGGAAGGAAGACCCAGATGGGGGTGATGACTGGAAGAACACAGTGGCAGGGACATTGACTCTGATCAAGAGAGTAGGAAAGACCATCAAGAGTTAGGAGCTTTCCTCGTCCTGAACATTTTGGGAAAACAATTTTGGCAAATTGCTCTGGCTTGCTGCTCTATAAACAGGCTTGTTTTGACAGCTTCTTGAGATGCTGGTCACTGCCAAATGCATCCTGTAAATCCACTTACTGCATTTGTTTGGCTTTTCCTCCCCCCACCCCCACCTCTGGTGGGGTACAGAGAGGAATGGGACTGGCTTTTTGCCAAAATTCCAGGTAGGAGAAGGAAATCAAAAGACCAAATGCCCCAAGTAGCCAGGTCTAGTGTCCTAAAATGACTAAGCTAGCATATGTCCCTGCTTCTAGAGAGCAGATTCACATTTCCACAAAGTTTTTTGCAAAAGACAGCTGAAGGCTACATACGTCCAGCTTCAAAGAGGAATTCTCCCATTTTTCTTCCTCCCCTCCACCCCGTGCCAGCCCCATAACTCTCAAGACCTGGTGGAGTAATTTCGCTGCCATTTAGTAAATTGTGTCAATTCACTGGGAGTCCTGATTCCTGGTGGGGAAGCTGGAAATGGGTCATTCTCCCAAAAGGAAAATCTCATCTCCCACTCAGGGTCAGGTCTTTCAATTCTTTTGCTTCCACAGAAACAGGCTGGAACAGAACTTGTTCATTTTATGTCTTCCTTGTCTACCTCCCACCTGTTCCCAAAGTCATGGACTGGCCTTGCTAATGCCCTTCAAGCCCTGTAATTCTGGGGGAGGCTGGATGGGGCCTAGGGATCCTCCTGCATTGTCTGGAGCACCATCTGGTTGGGAGGTTTATCACCCAATGTTATCTGAGTGTTCTCCACGCAGCTTAAATCTATTAATTCTTTATCTTGTCATCGCAGACTAAATGAAAGCATCCTCCACTACACTTCCTCCCTTTGCAACAAAAATATTTTACCTCTTGCTCACCCCCATGTAGTTGGCCTCTATATTCTTTCAAGAACTTCTTTTCCAACTTTCCATGAAGTACTAATGAACCCCAAGGGAGCCGGGGAAATGGAAAGGCCTTAAGAAAATGAAAACTAAAAAAAAAAAAAAAAAAGAAAGAAAGAAAATGAAAACTGGACAGCTCTCTCAATGGAATATGCTAATGGCCTACTGGGTGAATCCCTCACCTCCAAAGTGAATCTGTTGGGTCACCTTGAGGCCTAAGACTCTTCCATTCCAATCTCAATATCTGGAGCCAGGAATACTTTTCCAACTTTAGGAATCTTCTTCTTGTACTAACAAAGAGGTTGGGAAGGACAACCCTAAAGTGGCAGGAAGCAAGAGTCTATGGAACTATAACGTAGAAAAGGGTAAGTGCTGAGATTGGAGGAGACTAGAAGGGCAGAGAGCAGAAAGTAGGTTGCAGTTTTGCTGAGGAAGTTTCCATGTCACAGTGCCCAAAACCTAAGAGGCAAAAGAGTCATCTGCTTCTTTTACTTCCTTCCTCACAGTTGACAGGCGGGGGAGAGAAGGGAGCCTAGTAGACCCCCTTATGCTCAGAGGAAAAAGGAGCCCTCTGCAGGGCTGCATTCAGCTCCCCAGAGACCAACTGATAAGCAGAGCATATCAATTCCGGCTTTTCCTTTCTGGGTCTGAGGACGCATTCTTCCCTAACCACTCAGCCAATTCCCCTTTGGCCTCAATGCCCAACATTGGATCACATATTCTCAAGAGCTGCCACAGGGGCAAGTGGAGTGAGATTGCTGATGGGTGAGACCATGCAGGATCCACCGCTGGCATGGGAAAAGGTGGGTTCTGCCACAGTTGTCTCCTACCTACCCAGAGTTCTGGCAGGGTAGTCATTCAATCACATTTTTCTCCTTATCACTCCACCAAAACTTCTGTCAAGGTCACCAGGGTCTCCCAGGGCTCTAAGGTTTCATCATTTTTGAACAGCTAGCCAAGTTTTTAAGTGTATGGGGTACAAAGGAATGTTATGATTTCTAATACAACATAGAATGATTAAATAAGGTTAATTAACATAGCCATCACCTCAAGTATTTAACAGTTTTTGTGATGAGTACGTGACATTTACTCAACTATATTGAAATGTACGGTACTTGGTCATTAGCGATAATCTCCACTCTGTGCAACTATTCTTTTAAAAAATCATATGTATTTCTCCTATCCATCAGCCAATTTTGACACAGCTGATTGCTCCTTTCATTTTTTTTTTTTTTTTTTTTTTTTGCTCCCTTCATTTTGAGCCCCTCCTCCACATGGTGTTTTAGTCAGTTTTTTCACTGCTGCGGTCAAAAGACCTGACAAGAACAACATAGAGGAGGAGAAGTTTATTTTGGAGCTCCCAGTTTCAGAGGTCCCAGTCTGCAGATGGCCAACTCCATTTCTTGGGGCCTGAGGTGTGGTACAACATTATGGCAGACAAGTGTGTTGGAGGAAAGCAGCTCAGGACATCACCAGGAAGCAGAGAGAGATCTGGTCAACAAGGACAAAATATAAACCTCAAAGCCACACCCCCAGGAACCCACCTCCTCCAGTCACACCCTACCTGCCTTCAGTTACCACCAAGTTAATCCCTATCAGGGGACTAATGCACTGATTAGATTAAAGCTCTCTTAACCCAATCATTTCACCTCTAAACCTTCTTGCATTGTCCCACACACAAGATCTGTGGTGACACCTAATATTGAAACCATAACCTATGTCTTCCAGGACACCACTTTCTCTTATTCTCTTTCTCTCTCCCTGGTTATTAATCACATCTCTTTTGCTGTATCTTCCTCATCTTTCCAACCCTTAAATGAGGCGGAATCCATGACACAGTCCTCAAATCTCTTTTTTCTTTTATATTCACTCCACTCCTCTGGTGATCTCAGCTGGTAATATGACTTTAAATATCATTGAACTGCTATGATTCCCAAATTTTATCTCCAATATGGACCTCTCCCCTTAATTACAGACTTATAAGCCTGACCAATTACATCTAGTAGGAATCTCTAATTTGAATAACCAAAACACTAGCTCTGTCTTCCAAATATATTCAGAATCTGGTCACACTCTACATTTTTACCACTTCAAACTCTGAGTATCTTTCTCCTGAAAGACTGCAAAAACCTCCCCACCACCTCTCTCTCTCGTTTTGTTTTGGCACTGGGGAGTGAAGCCAGGACTCTGTGCATGCAAGGCAAGGACTTTGTCACTGAGTTACATCTTGGTCCCCACACTCTTTTTTTCAACCTGTCTTCTTACAGCCAATTTTCTATATGGCTACCAGAGTAAATCTCATAAAACATAAATCAGATCATGTGAGTCTTCTGCTAAAATCCTCTAAAGGCTTCTCATGTCACATAGAATAAAAGCCAAAATTACTACAAATGGCCTGTAAGAATGCTTGAAGGAAGTGAGACTCAGACATCTGGAGGAAGGAGATCCAGTTCTGAAGCCATGAAGAAAGAACATGACTCAGATGGTTTGGGAGGAGCTAGGACACTGCTCTTCTGTCTTCTTCTCCTGCCACTCACTCATAGTCAGTTGAACAGTGTCTCCCCTAAATTCATGTCCATTCAGAACCTCAAAAGGTGATCTCATTTGGAAATGGGCAGAAGTAAGTAGTTAGTTAAGGATCAAAATGGCACCATACTGTATTAGGGTGGTCCCTAAATCCAGTGTCTAGTGTCCTGATAAGAAGAGACAAGGATCCACAGAGAGATGTAAAAGAAGGCCATGTATTGCAGAGACATGTTTGAGTAGCTCTAGGATGGCGGCTGGCGTTGAGCCAAGAGGTGGCACATAATTAGTGTTAACACAGCGTGATCTACTTTTGCCTGATTAGTTAATCACTGCAGCACTAGTGGTCAACAGATGTTCCTCATTCTTTCTTGATTGGTACCGGGGTGCATGCTCCAACCATGCTACTTAATCCTAAGCTGATTGACTGCCTTAGGGTAAATAAGACAATCTCTTCACCTGGGAGGAGATGGCAGAACGCAGGTTGCAGATCGCAGAATGAAGGTTACAGAAGGCAGAACGCAGGTCGCAGATCGCAGCACGGAGGACAGATCGCAGAACGTGGAACTAAGAACACACCTCTAGATCGCGGGTTGCAGGTCACAGGACGCACCACTAAGAAGCACCTCTGATAGAAGCACCTCTTATAGCATGCACCTCTAGCACGCACCTTTAGGACCCAGGATGCAGGACGCACCTGTAAGAAGAAGCAGTAGACCTTTGATAAGCGTAGCCTCTCTGAAAGAGTAGCATCTCTAAAATTAAGCAAAGTCTTTCTTCCTCTCAAAGCCTCACTTTCTCTAAAACTAAAAGTAAGCAAAGCCTCTCTTCCTCTATAAACTAGCGAACAAGCAAGTAAGTAAGAAAGCAGCCCACTAGATAAAGATAATAGAAGTAGTTCAGTTCCAGTCCACCTCCAATAAATTACCACAGAATTGTTGCTGCTGGCGGCAACAACGTATAAACAGAAATAGGCAGAAATTGAGGCTGGCTGCCATGGCCAAGGAATACTGGAAGAGGCAAGAAAGGATTCTTCCTTTTTCAGAGGGAGTGTGGGCCTGGAAACCTGACCCAAAAGCCTGTGTGACTTTCCTCAAGTCTCTTGACCTCTCTGGGACTCACATATTTTCTTTTTATGTAACAATGCAATCTCTACATTTCCTCCAATTCTGGGAGCCAGAAATTTCCCTAATCAATGATATAGCCTCAAATTGGTACAGTGAAAGCAATTCTCAGTAGACAACCTCAGCTTTCCCCAGAGCTACAAGACCTGCCCCAGATGTGTGCAATGGAAAAATTCTCTCCTCATAAGGCACCTGAATGCCACAGGGAAGCTTCTGGAGCTGGACCAGTCCCTGGAAAGAAATCCGGTCCACATTTACTTTGCAAAATTATTCTTTACAATCCTGTTCATGCTCTCATTCTGGTATCAAGAGCAATTCCTAATCAACATCTCTTAATGGAAATAGGCTGTTCATATTCTGAACTACTTACACATGGAACCAGAAAATACAAGGATGTCTGTTACGCAACTTTACTTCCCAAGAACCAAGTCCTCTGATTGGGGACTTGCAAGTAAGTAAGAAAGCAGCCCACTAGATAAAGATAATAGAAGTAGTTCAGTTCCAGTCCACCTCCAATAAATTACTGGGGGATTGTTGCTGCCAGCGGCAACAACGTATAAACAGAAATAGGAAGAAATTGAGGCTGGCTGCCATGGCCAAGGAATAGTGGAAGAGGCAAGAAAGGATTCTTCCTTTTTCAGAAGGAGTGTGGGCCTGTGAACACCTTGATTTCAGATTTCAGCCTCAAGAATAAATTTCAAATCCCTCCACACGTGCTATTGATGGTGTCTCATACGTTACAACAACAGCCTGTAATTAGTGCTGGTGGATGGACAGTAATCATAAAATTTTATAGCTAGAACAGAGATCTCAAACCTAACCTCTTCTTTTTTTTTCAGAAGAAGCAGTCAAGGTCCAAATTGCTGAAGTTATTTGCCCAGGTACAATGCAAGTAAGACTGGAAAGAACTCATCTGCACTCCCATCTCCAAGTATGAAATTTTGCAAGTTCTGCTGACCTCAGAATGCATGCTGGCGAGGGATTTTCTAATGCGTGCTTTTCTCTATGGAGTTGTTTCTTCTGCCCCACTGATGGGGAAGCTGCCTGATTTTGCACGGGGCCACCGTCTTCTAAACCACAGAAGTTCAGTTTGCAAGATTCTTTTCCTTATTTATTTTACTTCATTTTTTTTACAGTTCTTCAAAGACAGAAAACAACAACCATTTCCAATCTGATCCAAGACCACAGGATTGTTTTCAATTCCATTCATCAGTATCTCATTCACCCCAAGAGACTATGGGATATTTCCATATTTACATAATGGGCTCATCATTTTAAGCTGCATAGAGCCCTCTTTGACATGGTGGCAATTGTTTCCCCCACAAGCTTCCAAGTTTACTGTAAAGGCCAACAGGGTTTCAGACACCCAGAAAACATACTTTTTATGTTTTTATAAACTCTATAAAATTGTAATTGGATCAAACTTTGCATTCAAAAGCACATTCTTCTGGAATATTTTATATGCACATAAAACATAGAGAAAATGTTAACGTTATGATCTTAACTGTTTGCACATTGGAACCGGCTAAAAGTTAGGAAAATGCAATCCATCTGTTCTCTTCTTTGAAACTAGATTATTCTGAGAGCACAAAAGAGTGCCTCAGGGGAGTTTGACACTGCCCTCTCCAACTTCTGTTATCAGGTGACATGAGGGTGGGGGTGGGAAGAGGATGGTCTCACTAGAGGCAGCTGCTTTCTCTCTCTCTCTCTCTCTCCCTCTCTCTCTCTATCTCCAATCCAGGAAACTTGACTGCAGTGGCTAATCCTCTAGCAGACAGGGAAAAAAAAGGGATGATCATGTGGTCCCCACTGCCCAGGCTCTGTTCTCAGAGGTCTGAGGAACTGCTAAGGGTCATTTCACCTGTCCTGGCTCCTAGCAGGTCTCATTCCCCAGGGAGATTTGCTAAAGCCCATAAGGCTCACCAGAGTCTAGGTTTTGCTTTAGCCTATAAGTCTTGTTTGTTCAAGACATCCATTAGGCGTTTATTAGCCTTCATTATGAAGTGCTAGCAGCCTAATTAGTTCAAGCTGAGTTAGGGGTAGCCGAGGAAGGGGGAAATGAGGGAACAATATGAGCAACAGCTGATATTTGCTTTTCTAGGGAGCCCGGCTGCTCAGCTCCCTTGTTTTATCTGTTAGCACAGCAAATTAGACCCCTCATTATCACATTTTCAAAGTGCCTGGCACAAACAGGGAAAGAAAACCTGGAAAGAGAAAGAGCCAAAGACATTGGGAGAAGAGGTTTGCCTCTACCAAGGAGTAGCTCTCCGAAGAACAAAGTCTGATGGGATATGCCCCACCAGGTTGAGGCCAAAGGCAAAGAGGAGATTCCCTTGAAGGATGGGGTCTTGAGTGGGGAGGATTCTACAGCATTAAAATATGGTCCTAGAAAGGTCACCAGAGCCAGTTCAGCCTCCCCGGAAGACAATTACATAGTCTGAGAAATTCTTAGACAGGAGTTTTGTACATAGTCTGTAGGAACACAAAAACCAATGAGATTTTTCTCCATCACTGATAAAAGTAGAGCAGTTATCGCTTTTAATATAATGACCTAGGAAATCTGCTAAAATGCAGACTCTTGGGCCCCACTCCAGATTCAGCAGAATCTCTGAAAGTGGTGCCCAGGGACCTGCATTTTAACATTTAAGGCCCTAGTTATCACATGAATGCGGTAAAACTAGCTGTTTGATAAGTATTTCATTCATCAAATAGTTTCTACTGAGTTCCTATTTTGAATAAGGCACAAAGCAAAGAGCCATAAGGGACATATATGGAAGTGAGTAACTGAAATTGGGAACAGCACTGGAGAAGAGATCAGAGACCAGAGGGTCAGAAAGTCCTGGCGTTTGGCCAAGTGGTCAGTCAAGGAAGCACACAATGATCACACACTAACTCAAATCCATACCGGGGCAAGGCAGAGAAGTAAAAACACTTGAGAAGAGTTCATAATCCCATTTTAGGGACAGGGAAAATTTCCCAGAAAATATAACATCTCAACCAGGAGCTGAAGAAAAAGGAAACATTAACAAAGGGAATCCAAAACAAAGAAAATTGGGGCAGAAGGCATGATTTGTGCATAGATCTCAACATGAGAAATAGGCCTTGGGTCTTGAAGAGGGCTCAAGATTGTGGATTCATAACACATGAAGATGGAGTTTGAGAAATGGGCTGGAAATGTTTGTATCTAGTGTGGATTTTTTCTAAGGAAAGTTGGGAAGTTGCTGAAGTAGACAATGATCATTCTGGTGATGGTGTGGAGAATGAGTTTCAGAAGAGCAGCGCTGGAGATAGACCAGTTTGGAGGTGGTTGGATCCATTTCTCTCTTTAAACCCCAGTGAAATATGAATCTGGAGCCCCTGTCACATTCCTGATATTCACAAAACTGTGACATGTTCATGAGGTTTCTCCTCTTTGGTTCATGGGCATATCAACCCCTGGATAGTTTGCCACCTGGCCTGAGCGCCCTCTCCTGGCCTGGAACTTCATAAGCCCATCTGCACTCTGTTTCCTGAATGCTCAGTCTCCCCTATTATCACCTCAGTTTTGGTGCTAAGTGTCTCCCTTGAGTCTTCTACTCTAGAACTATGAACACTCCCACCATTATTAGCATCCAAAAAAGAAAAAGAAAGCATTGTGGAGAATGTCAAAACTCAAACACTATGTCAAAGTGAATGTGGCGAAATCCCCTAAGTCATTAACTCGTTGTGAACCTCAGGCTTCTCATTCAAGAGATGGAGAAACATATCTATTTCTGCAATGCTGAGAGTTGAACCCAGGGCCTCTCACATGGTAGGCAAGCTCCCCACCACTGAGTTACACCCCCAGTCCTTCTCAGTTTTGAGACAGTTGCCCAGGTTGGCCTCATATTGGGATCCTCCTGCCTCAACCCCCCAAGTACCTAGGATCATAGGCATGTACCACTGTGCCTGGCTCTATCTACTATTTCTTAATGTATCAACTGTAAGCAGTATATATTGATGATCTTATGAACCGTATGGACAATTGTTCATTGACTCTCATCCCCTCCCTATCATCTCCTCCCAGTGTTTATTATTTATGTTATTATTTTTATTCCTTTTGGTTTCCTTTCTATCTTTAAATAATATAAACATCTATTTCTTGTTCCATCACTTTCAGCAAACTTTCCAGCCTCGATGGTCATTTACAGAGTGTCCACACTCACCACTCTCCTGAGTTCATCTCCATGGCGCTTTGGTCAGGTGACTCTGACATGACTGACAGCAGGTCTTCCCAGGCAGGCATACCCACCACTCCCACGCTTCAGTACCTCTAGTATCTGAAAACCAACCAGCAGCCTTTACCTGAGGAGCACTATGCACGTATTATTCAAGTCCAGGGAGAAATACAAAGAAGCAGAAGGCAAAACCCTTGTTCTCACAGTCACCACAATCTGGTGATGAGGACTGAGCCTTCCTGTTTCATCGTTAAGCCCTGAGCCAGAAGAAAATATATGTCACAATATTTATAAAGAAACCCAAGGTATTGTTAGCTAAATGTGTCACCCTTCCCTAGATGCATATTGGAATCTAGACAAATGCATTCATGTTACAAATATCTATTGAGTACCTATTGTAAATCAGGCACTGTACCAGGTACAGGGACCACACAACCAAGAGATAAAAATAAAACCAAATGTGGCCCATGGTCTGTCTGAGTGTGAGAAACGTACATAACTTATCACACAAATAGGTAAAAGATAAAATAGATTACATATAACATAAAATAGAAACATTTTATATCAATGTTAAAAGCTGTGATAAAGAGTGGGACGGAAAAGAACAGGTCTTAACAAAAGGCTCCTAACCAGATAAATAAATAGGTAAATAAATTTCCCATCACTTTCTATGTTCTGGGATTGAATATCATAGGGTCTTTCTGTTCCTTTAAAGTTTGAAAGAACTCACCCTTCAGAAGAGTTGAACTGAATCCGCCTCACACAACTCCAAATACTGTAAATTTTAAATTGTTACCAGCTGGAGAGGCAAAGATTATGGTAATCATAATTTTGTGGAGTTTTTAAAAATTCAACAACATTCATTCCACAAGTACTGAATATCAATATCATGCTACACATTAGGGATAAATATTTCACCAAAACCAACATGGTACCTGCCTTCATGAACCATACAGGTTAGTGGGTTTTTTTTTTTTTAATGGTTACAACATTTTCTTCATAGGTTTACTGGATATTTGTTGCATTTTATTTGGGGGAGAAACATTTCCTCTTTTTTTTTTACATTTACACATATATGAAACTTGTATATCAGAACAGTGTTCTTACTTTGGTCTGTTGCCATGAAAGTATATAAAGCAAGGATTGCCTGTATTGCTCAGTGGTAGATCTTGTGCTTAGCATGCATGAAGCTCTGGATTCAAGCCCTAGCACCAAAAAACATAAAATATAAAATAAATAACAATAAAATGTGTGATTATCCTTTCATATTTTTCTTCATAATCAGATAGTCCTATACACACAGATATCTACTTTTTATCTACTTATATCTATTTCTGTAGGTTCTTGTATCACTTGTTTTATAACACTTTTCTACACCTTATATTAATCTTTCAAACATTGCCTCAGGAAAACTGCTCCAAGTAATTTGGTATTAATCTAGATCATTTTTTAATGATTGCACAATATTTTATGGCATGGTTATATCATTATTTATTCAGTTATTTCCCTATTAACTAGGAATTTTTTCCCAGTTCTTAGCCACTCTGAACAATACTGCCACAAACATTAGATTCCCCCATGAATTTGATACGTTCGTTTTTATGCAATAACTTTCTAGAAATACCATTGCTATATTTTGGATCAGTGTTGCCCAAAGGTCCAGGTATGATAGTCTTAGTCGGTAGCTCGTTGTCCGATTGGGAATGAAGGAACCTTGAGGTGAAAGGTCACTGGCGCATTCTCTCAAAAGGGATTATGGGACCATGGTCTCTTTCTTTGTTTCCAGGCCATTGTGGGGTGAGCAGCTTCCTCCAGCACTACATGCTCCTGCCTGGTTCAAAAACAATGCAACTAACCAACCATAGACTGAAACCTCCAAAACTGTGAGTCAAAATAAATTTTTCCTCTTTCTAAGTTGATTATCTTGAGTAGTTTGTTACAATAATGGAAAACTGACACACTCATTTTGTATATGATATTTTAAGTCTTAACAGATGTTCCAAGTTGCTTTCCAAGAAGGATGTAATGCTTTGCATTTCCATAAGCAGTTATTAAAGTGTCTTCACTCACACCCTTGAGAAAAATGACTTTGAGTTCTTTAATTTTGCTAGTCTAATAGAATAAGCTGGTATTTTATTGTTACTTTACTTTGCATTTCCCTGATTAATAGTGAATTTTAACATCTTATAATCTAGCTCTTCATTCTGAAAATTGCGTATTCGAACACACTACCTAATTTTCTGTTGCTTTGTATGTCTTTTGTCAGTTTCTTAGAACACTTTGTATATTCCAGAAATTAACTCCTTGACATCTAAATAACAAATATTTTCCCAGATTCTTTGATTATCTATAGGCCTTGTGTTTGTGAATATTTTTTACACAGAAACTATAAACTTTATGAGTCAACTAAGTTTCACTTTTCTTTTATTGCTTCTGGATTTCCAGTCTGGGTTATAGAGATCTCCCTAACTCTTATATCTAAATTTTCTTGAAATATTTTAATTATTTTCTTTTACATTAGTGTCTAATCCATCTGGGATTTATTTTCATGTTTGATATAAGAATGGGGTCCATTTTTTCTTCCAAATGAAGATCCACTTATACTAGTACCTTTGAAGTCTCCATTCTTTTCCCTCCAAATTGACTCACCACACTTGTCTTAAGTAAATTCACATTTACTCTGCTATCTAATCCTAGACTACCAATTCTACTCACCAAACTATTTGTCCATTTTTATATAAATAACCATATTGTCGTTGTTGTACTGGGGATTGAACCCAGGGTTTCAGGTTTGCTAGGCAAATGCACTAACACTGTGCTACATCCCCAGACCTTTTTTATTTTATTTTTTTATTTTGAGACAGGGTTCCAGTCTGATTGACCTTGCAATCCTCCTACCTCAGCCTCCAAAGTAACAAGGACTGTGGGCATGCACCACCATGCCCAGTGCCGTACTGGTTTTATTACAAAGGCATTATTATATGTATCTTAAGTGAAGCAAGTTATCCCTGGTTATTCTCCTTTCATGTGATCTTCTTAGTTGTTCTTAAACATTCTATCAGATGACATTTAAGATCTTTTCATCCAGTTCCAAGGAAAAAAAATCAAAATTATAAATTGAAATTGTAAAACCATATATCAATTTGAAGGACTGTCATTTTATTATAATATCCTTCCATCTAAAAATACAAATGATTCTCCATTTATTCAGATCTTACTTGTCTTTCAGTAAGTTATTTTAGGTCTTCTTATGTAGATTCTGAATCTTCACTGTTAAATAATTTTTTCATTATTTTAAATGACATATTTTTCATTTCCATTACTAAGTGTTTATTACAAGCATAGTGAAAATACTGATTTTTATAACAATTTCTTGTACTTAAATGCAATTATTAAAACAAGTCAGGTTCTGTTTTCTTAAGATTCCTTGAAGTTTTTTAGCTTACAATCTTCTTAGTAGCAAAAAGAGACGATTTTATATATTCTTTCCTATGCTGTTGCCTGTTATTTAATTTCTTGCTTATTACATTTGGCAAACTCTCCAAGATTTTATTAAATAACAATGATAATTGTAGACATCCCTCTTTCTAATTGTTTATTGTAATTAAAATTGTCTTAGTATCTTTCACTGAAAAATAATATTTTCTTTTGGTTCTTAGCACTCTTTGTATGAAAGAGATTACTTCTTTCTATTCCTGGTTATTAAGAATAACTGGTAAATTTAATCACATTTGATTTTTTTTACATTGACTGTTCTGATCAAGCGGGTTTTCTCTTTTCATTTATTAATGAGTTTATTTTCTGTTTTTCTTTTCTTTTCTTCTCTTTTTTGGTTGGGTTCCTATTTCAGCAATTTTCCTTTTCTTTATTTCTAGATAATTCCCTTTTAAATTCCCCCTTTGATCATCTTGTTTTCTAGGACTGTTTCTCATATTCAAATAATTAAGATTTGTTCATCCCCTTTGTATTATTTAATTCCTTTTTTTTTTTTTTTTTTTTTTAGCTAATGACTAGAAAATGTGCCCTATGAAAGGTCTACTCTTTTTATTTTGGTCAATTTTTATAAAATTATATGAAAACAATGCATGCTTTCTCTTTAAAGGACTTAGGATTATAGATTGATTATATCTAGGTTATTGACATTATTATTCAATTCCTCTATGATCTAACTTTGAAAATGTGCTATCTAGATTCAAACTGATGAAAGACAAACCTGGGCACCCAGGAGGCTTACTTCCTCTCCCTTAGCAGACACCTGACTCAGCTGGATTGAGCCAACCTCTTGAGAAGCAGTTACCATTCTCAGCAACTGTTCCCAGGGCCACCCCTATGCAGATGCCCAGCACTGATCTTGTATATAGATAATCCTAAGACACATTCCAGTTACCTGGAGAACTCAAATTCCTTAGCCTCTCTTAGGCTAACCCAGAAGTATGTAATGTAATGTGAAGGTGGGCTCGTTCTCTCATGGAGTGCTCGGGGTGGCCCATCTAACCATCTGGTGATGGTGCACCCAGAACATTTGGACTCAGCCTTTGCTGTAGAATAATGAGTTTCAGGACAGTCACCAGGTACCATATTTATGCTTCTAAGTTTTCCCCCAATAAACCCCATGTTATAACTGCAGTATGTAGCAATAGTAGTGAGTGTTCATGGTCTTTGCATGACACAAATCCAAAGAGGGGTAATTTAATATCATGCTAAAATTTTTTATCAACTTCTTTATTTAGCTATGGACTTATTATAATAGATATCATGCATTTTCATGCTTATAAGTTAATGACTGTTTTCATCAATTGTTTATTTTCTCATTGCAGAATGCCTTTTTATATTCTGTTAATGTTTTAATTCTAAAGTCCACTTTTTTACATTAATATTGTTTCTTTTTTTCTTTTGGTTTGTATTCATGGCATTTGCCCATTCCTTTTATTATCCCTGTTGCTATTTTTAATTATATTTCTTCTAAATAGTGTATATTTGAGGTTTTTTAACTCATTATGATAATATATTTAGTAGATGATTTCAAATTATTACATTTAATGCAATGACATTTAATGTGTGCCAGCTCACTTCCCTATACATTGCATATGTGTGTATATATATATATATGTGTGTGTGTGTGTGTGTGTGTGTGTGTGTTTATGTGTATATATAAAATGTTACTCTATATTATTCACTTTAGATTGCTGTTTCACTTTTTTCTGTTCTTTTTTACTGGGTTGATGAAGTTGCTCTTTTTTCTTGATAGTTTGGAGATTTCCCTATATATTTCCTTTCCATTGCTAGTAACTGTCCCTTTCTCTGCTCTTTTAATTACATGCTAATGTTATTTACGTGCAGGATATCTACTATTTCTACTATTTGGATATAGTATTTCCCAGTTACACTGTAAAATCTCCCAGCCTCCTACCTTCTCCCTTTCTTTTCCTGCCCCTATGAGTCTGAAATTTTTAAATTCTCCCTCTATTCAAATCTACCCCCACAATACTAGGTTTGACCAGAATCACTGAGAATTTTTCAGTTTTTTTCTCCTATTTCAAAATGTCTTATTGCATCTCAGAACTAGAGACTATTTAAGGGAATTCCTTGGAATCAGAGAATGTCATAGGACAGTATATATAGTTTGGATCTTAAATGCTCTCCAAAGCCTGTGTACTAGAGGCTTGGTCTCCAGATTGGTACTAACAGGAAGTGATGCAAACTTTAAGAGGTGGGGCCTAGAGGGAAGCTTCAGGTCCCTGAGAGCATGCCTTTCAAAGAGATTGTGGGACCTGTCTCTCCTTTGCTCTCTCTTTTCTTCACTTCCCTACCCTGAGGTGAGCAGTTTTGCTCCACTGTGTGCTCCAACCATGATGTGCTGCCACAGGCCCAAAGCAATGGGGCAAGTTGATCATGGACCAAAATCTTTAAAACTATGAGCCAAAATCAACCTCTTCTCTTCAGAAGTTTGTCATCTCAAGTATTTGTTACAGTAACAGGAAGCTAAGATAGCTGGCAGTTCACAAAATGCTTCATGAAGGAGTTAATGTTTGCTTTTGAATCCTCTAGATAGTCTAAATAAATTTAATTACTTCAAAAAAAGTGGTCTGTGACTGTGTAATTTAATAGAAAATCAGAGAAAAAGACTAGACTGCAAAAAAGTGAAATGGCATTTCCAAACCAATGATATAAGTACAAGGGCATGAGGTGGGAAGGAAAGAAAAAGGTATATAGGTTAGGGAAAATAACCAATATTTTCCCCAGGGGGAAAAAAACAGGAGAGAGGGAAATTGGTAGAGAGATGTTGTTGTGGTTGTTATTATTTTATTTTAAACATCCATTCAATAAAATATTTTTGATGGTCCGTAATAAGCTAGACAGCCTTTCAAATGCATTCTGCTAGATCTAGGACATATATCTCCCTTCACGTAGAACAGAAAATAAAGTCAACAATACACACAAGAGCAGGGTGTTAGGAGGGTACAGAGCAGGAACATCTAGCCTGGCCAGACATGAGTTTGGAAGGTCAAAGTGTTCTTGGAGGAAGTGACATTGAAGTGACAACTATAAAAGGAAATGCATCAGTCAGATAAAGAAAGGTATGGGAATACAGACCAATGGCTTTTCCAGGCAGGTACAAATATCCAGAAAAAGGAGAACTGGAGCAGGGTGGGGGGCATACAAGGAATTTAACTGATGGTTACCTATTGATTTCTCATTAGATTTTCTACTATTGAATTATCCTACTTTTTCTTTCTATATTATTTTTAAATCCTGGTTGTTGCTGAACTTACCCTTGTTTCTCTAGGCACAAGTGGATCCTAAATACTGCTAATTCATGGTGATAAGATGGTCCTAAGGGAAGCCCCTGTCTCCCAGTCAGCTCGGATTTGGTATCAGCCCTCTGCCTCCAAACAGGGTGATATGTGTGACTTTGCCAGGATCACTTAATCCTGTTCCTGTGAACACCTCATGGTTGTCCAGGGAATGAAATGAGTAAATGACTGTGTCTTCTCCTATCTTGTCTGATCTTTACTAAGTCTGGCTACAATTTCAAGTTTGAGGTTATTGTACATTTCTCTCTAATTTTACATTCTGTTATTGTTTGGTATGAAGTGTCCCCCAAAGACTAATGTGTTGAAAACTTCGTCCCTCATGCAGCAATGTTCAGAGGTGGCTTTGGGGAAGTGATTTGCTCATGGGGGCTCTCAATGCACCAATGGATTAATCCATCGATGAGTTCCTAACTGAATAGGCTGTTGGAAGTGGAGCCCAGTTAGAGGAAGTAGGTCAGTGGAGGCATGACTTTGAAGGGCATCTCTTGTCCTACTCCTTTCTTTCTCTTTCTTTCTCTTTCTCTCACTTTCACTCCCACTCTCCACCCTACCTCTCTCTTCCATCCTCTGTCTCCTCTGTCCCAATAGTGCTGTAGGTTGGGAACAAAACCTTCAACACACAAGCCTCTGGAGGACATTCAAGATCCAAACTATAGAAATGAGGTCCCTGACTTTGACAGTCTAGTCCAGAGCCTGATGTCCCATAAGGGAGCTAGCCTAAGTGGAGTCCCCAGGGAGAGGGCACCTGGATGAGCAAGGATTGCTCTAGGAACCTCAGGGACTTGGGTGTGAGGATGGCTCAATGGTCAAAGAACTTCTCACCTTGTGCCCAAAACTAACCTAGAGCCAGCACAGTGATCATACAGGAAGGATGGACCTAGAATAATTATGATTTGGTGGACACCCTTCCCTCCTTTTCTTGTCTCAGCAAAGCTTATCAAGTTGCCAGAGAAAATCTCTTTCATCTCTTATCTGAATGGGAGGCTGTGATCCAGCAAAAGATAGATGATTTAGGGAAATTACAGCTACATTTCCAACCCAGCTGACTTTGGGTTTTGGTGAGATACCACAAGAGTTCTGCAAGGAAGTCCTCAGGACACCCAAGTTTGGAGGTCAAAGGTCAGGGTGTTGAAATGTGATTAACAGCCTCTTTGCCAAGTTAAGCAATCACATTATCCACTTACATGCATATGTACCGCCACAAATAAATGGAACATTTCATAACATTTTTACAAAATTTACATTAAAGTTTTAAAATAGAGGAAACAGATAATCTTGGAGTTGGGATGCTGGGGGCTCTATCCCCAGCCTCGAAACTCTCTTAATGATGTCTGAGGATGTGCAATCTTCAGAAAATGAGGTTGTTTCCGTAGAATTAACACAGATTTGTCCTATGTATTTCAAAATTGCAATATTTTCAGAAGCCATGACTTAGATTTAATCATATTTAAAACATTTAACTTTATTTATTTTTTGTGGTGCTTTGAATTGAACCTAGGGCCTTGAATATACTAAGTAAACACTCTACAACATTGAGTTACCTCCCTACTCTTCTTGAGCTTTAAATAAGCTAGAGTTTCTTGTATATTTTTTTAACTGTTTAAGTAAGGTGGATTATTTATCTTCCTCTGGCTTTTAAATTTTTTCCTAAGGATTTTAAAACTAGTTACACTTTGGGGGACCTAGCATTTCTAAAAATATTGAGTAGATTTGGAAATCTTTCATATTCAGAAAGGGAAATGAGAAAAAAATAGATACTCTATTGTAATTCTTTTGTCTGTATCACCAAGTTCGACTTTTGACAACTTATGTCTAATGTGTCACATTTTTGAGGGGTCATTACCAACAGTCCTTCTTCCCTAAAGTTTATTTTTTTATTACACTAGTAAGTTTTTGGTCCTACTTTTCAATTTTCTATTTATCCTAGATTATTTGTCTTAAGTTCCAAGTTGTCTATGAGAATTGCAAATTTAGCCAAGTTTATTTCACACGTGCAGATATTAGAGAAACATGATGCAGGTAAAGTGGTGGTAGAGAAGAGAGGCAGAGTCTGATGTATGAAGGCCACTGATGTTCCCTCAGGTCACTCACATGGAGATGTTCTCAATTCCAAAGACAGACTTTTATTCTCCAACACCAAATTCTTGGTTTTTAAAAATCTGATAATGGGGCAGTTTTGAAATTATAAACTATTTCTTGGACCCAGAAAAATACATCACCACCTAGTAACTTAGTTCTCTTTATTAGTCCTGTTCTTTGCCTTTTCTACAGTTATACATTAAGCTACATTTTGGTCTCTGCAGGCACAAATGAATCTTTCACTGAGATGCTCAAGAACTTCTGTGGGCAGACACTGAGGAACTACTGCTTTGCTATGAAAATAATTTCTTGTTATGAAGACTTTCTAGGAAAGTTTTCTAAAACTCTTCCTCATCTGCCTTTGATGGAATTGAAAGAGTAAGGAGTTTTTGCTAACTTTTTGTCACTATGACAAAAAGAAAAAGAAAAAAGAAAAACAACTTAAAGAAAAGTTTTATTTGGGATTAGGGTCTTAGAGACTTCAGTGCAAGGTTGGCTTGCTCCAAGGCAGAAACATAATGGTAGAAGGGCATGGTGAAAGAAAGCTACTAGCATGTGGGCAAAGAAGAGACAACTTGCATAAAACCCGTATGTCTCTGTTTCTTGGCTAAAGAGAATTTAGGCTATGACAATTCATACCCAGCCCTGGAGTGTTACTGGCATGCAGTAATACCACAATTATTAACACTTTCACCACTGATAGATCAAAATGGAACACAGATGAAATTGACACATTGGTGATGCAGGGGTGTTTTAGTCAGATTTTCACTGCTGTGACCAAAAGACCTGACAAAATTAATTTTAAAGGAGAAAAAGTTTGTTTGGGGGTTCATGGTTTCAGAGGTCTCAGTTCATAGAAGGCTGGTTCCATTCCTTGGTCTCAAGATGAGGCAGAACCTCATGGCAGAAGGGTGTGGGAGAGAAAAGCAGCAGGGAACAAAGCACCAGGAAGCAGAGAGAGAGAGAGAAAGAGAGAGAGAGATCTGTCTTCACGAGGACAAAATATAAACTCCAAAGTCATGCTTCCAATGACCCACCTTCTCCAGCCACACCCCATCTGCTTTCAGTTACCATTCCCTATCAGAAGATTAATTCACTGATTGGGCTAAGACTCATATAACCCAATCATTTTACCTCTAAACCTTCTTTCGTTGTCTCACACATGAGCTTTTGGGGGGACATCTCACATCCAAACCATAATATCTTGTCTGGGGCAATTATTCTCAATAGTGGTTATGGAATTGGCTGGCTCTTGAGCATGGTTTTTGAAGTACATTAAGCTCAGATGAATTAGCCAACTCACGGCCTACTGTGAAAGTCAGATGGTTCCATGACAGTGCTTAAATTGTGGCTACAGAAGACCACAAGCCCAGAATTTTACTGTCAAGGTAACAAAGCTACAATGAATAAAGAAGTGCAGACTTAACAGATCTTTTAGGCAAAAGTAATTGTTCAGAGAGGGAAAGAGTGGGGGCCTTAAACTAGGAAAGGCCATATTTGGATGGAGAATCTTATACCCATGATATCCTGAACTCTCCAGGTCAACGGAATTGGCTTCTTCTTTCTTGCTACAAGAGAGCTTTTCCTTACCAGGTGCTATGGTTTGGAGATTGAAAGTCCTCAGGACCCATGTGTTAAAGGCTTGGTCCACAGCTTGGCACTACTGGGAGGTGGAGGAACCTTTAAGAGGTGGAGCCCTGTAGGAGGTCTTTAGTTCCTCAGGAGTATTCCCTTAAAGGAAATAGTGGCACCCCACTTCTTTCTCTATCTCTTTCTCTTTCCCTTTCTCTCTTTACCCCTCAACCCCAGTCATGAGGTGAGGGGTTTGGCTCTGACACACACTCCCTCTATGATTTGCTGCCTCAACCACAGACCCGAAAGCAATAGGACCTACTAAACATGGATTAAAACCTCCAAAACTGTGAGCCAAAATTAATATTTTCTCTTTATAAGTTGATTATCTCAGGTATTTATTATAGTAAATAATGATGAATTAATTCATCAGAAAGCTGATGAATTACACCTGGTACCCTGACAAGTTCACATCCTGACCCCAATGGATTCCTGACAAAAACTAAGTTCAGGCTGCAATTTAGCCTTAGCAAGGAAATTCAGAACAAGCTGAGGGCCTGGTTCAAATATCCAGGCAGAAAACAGAAAAGCACCTGTTGGGGTGATTCTTGAGATTGTTGGACCAGGAAGGGTGGAATGCAAGGTTTTTACAGGGAAAATATACTGACAGGAGAAATCATCTGTGAACTGGAGTTTACCAACCTAGTAAGGACACCTTGAGCCAGTCCTAATACACTATAGGATAGCTCCTGAAGGCTTGGACATGATATACCAATGGCAAATGGGGCAGAGATGCTAGGACAGCCTTGGCATAATATTAAGGAAGGAGTCAGAACACTGATGGAGATGAACACGCTAGAATGAATTTCTTTATGACACCAAATAACATATTACTGGCTGTGTCCCCAAGAAGATCCAGAGCACACTCTTTTTGGAAAATTTTTCAATTAAATGACATGTCTTCAGTTAGAAGGAAAAAAAAATTACTAGTATGAGAAACATCACTTTTTGTAGACCTGGGTCTATAGCAGATGATGTCACCATGGAACTGGGTCCCTGATATAAACACAGAGGGTTGTAATCAAGATGGCAGAAGCCAGATGGTGGACACATGGCCAACAAGGTTTAAGTGGCAACAAGATACCTTGACCTGTCAAAATTTATGGCAATAACAAATAGACTGTGGTATCCCTGGGACGAGGAATAGGAATAGGAAATATTCTAGTTTGGATGTGAGATGTCTCCCAAAAGCACATGTGTGAGACAATGCAAGAAAACTTAGAGGTGAATTAATCCAATGATAGGGATTAACTTAGTGGTAACTGAAGGCAGGTAGGGTGACTAGAAGAGGCGGGTCATTGGGGGCATGCCTTTGGGGTATATATTTTGTATCTGATTAGTGGGGAGTCTCTCTCTCTCTCTTTCTCTCTCTCTCTCTCTCTCTCTCTCTCTCTCTCTCTCTCTCTCTTTTCTTCCTGATGTGATGTCTTGAGCCACTTCCCTCTGCCCCATTCTTCTGCCCTAATGTTCAGGCTCACCTCCAGGCCAAAGGAATCTATGGACTGAGACCTCTGAAACCATGAGCCCCAAAATAAAATTTTGTTCTTATCAGATCTTTTGGTTCCAGCAGCAAAAAAGCTGACCAAAAAAAAAAAGCTGAGTGTTACTTGATGTGTATGACCAGTGACAAATCAGGAGCTAACACCAGAGCCACAGTGTAAAATTGCAATCCCATGCCAGTTTTTATATGGAAGTCAGTTAACACAAAATAGAGTTAAGGAAGTGCCCTGCCATGGCACTGTAAGCAGTGGTCAAAAGACCTATGGTCACTTATCAGAGTATCTGAGCAGTATAGAAAGGAGAACAACCAAATCTTTAGAAGGCTGCTAAATCCAGGATGTGAGCCAACATTTATACCAGAGGACCCAAAATACCACCATGACCTCCCTTTCAGAATGGGGGCATATGCAGGTGATAAATGGAGCCCTAACCCAGCCCATCTCAGTTAACTAACTATCCCAGCCTAACTCATTGTTATTCTCTTGGCCTTTGAGTACATAAATGTGAAGGATATATTCAAAATTGGCAAAAACCTTCGCATTGCTTCCCTGTCCAGTGTAGTAACAGCCATTGTAGTAAGAAGGTTCAATTAGAAGATTTCCAAACTGTCCTTGCTCCCAAGAGGCAGACTTCATTCACATTAGGAGGAGTTTCAGAGATTGGCATTACATCAAAATGTTAACAGATGCAAAGTGTTGTCATGTCCTTATTTAATCTACTTATATGGTTCCTGAAGAAGTCAGATGAATCATGGCAGATACACGGCTATAAACTTAACCAAGTAGTAAACTCATTTAAAACTACTGGTATGGTATCGTTGCTGGAAAAAATTAACACAGCCTGTGGCACTTGGCTTAGCAAATGCAATTTTTTAAACCCCAACAGCAAGGAAGATCAGAAGCAATTTGTCTTAGGAACAGTAGCAACACATACACATTCTTATCACCCAAAGCGTCATTAACTCTCCAACTTACTGTCAGTAATGTGGCAGAGCAAGGCTGAATGAGCCTAAATACATGGCAACATTTTATCCCCAAGTATCCCTCAGAAAAGAGGAAATTTCCTTACATTCAACTCCTTACAATGCCCCCCAGATTATGGGGTGTTCCCTCAATTTCTTTATTTTAGAATAAACAAGCACTGGTTGGGGAAGACACATGAGCCAGAAGTAAACCAATTAATGCTGTTTTTACATGCTTAGATGTCACGTGATATGATCAGTTTAAAAGAAATTCCACCAAAAAGTAGTACCTTTTTAGTATTTATCATATTTAATAGTTAAATAATTGGATATATTTGACCTGCCATTCTTCACCAGAATGTGAATTCCAAGAGGGCAATAACTTTACTCACCTTTATGTTCCTCTGTCTAGAATAGTGCCTGACACATAGAAAATAATAATATTTTAGTGAACAAATATATTAATTTATAGTTGCAAGTTGATGAGCTCCTAAAGATTACTTTAAAATAGTATAGGCATTTTTCTTAGAGAAATGAACTTATCTTCAAAAGCCTGTAACTCTTTTTCATAATAGCTAAAAGGTGGAAACAACCAAGATGTCCTTTAGTGGGTGAAGTTATACAAACTGCTACCTTTATTCCATAGAATATTACTCAATGCTGAAAAAGAATGAACCACCTGTTCACATGATTTGGACTCTCTAGGGAATCCTGATGAGTGAAAAGAACCAGTTCTAAAAGATTACATACTGTGTGGTTCCATTTACATTACATTCTTGAAATGAAAAGGAAGTAAAGAATAAATTAATGGTCATCAAGGATTAGGATCAGTGAGCATAAGGTGGGGAGGTTGGTGTGGCTATGAAAGAGCAAATGAGGATCCTTGTAATGATAGGACTGTTCTGTCTTTTAACTTTGTGGACTCAAATATGTGAAAACCCTTCAAGAACTCAAGCATGTGCAAATGAGTACATGTGCAAAACTGGGGGAATTTAGATAAGATCAATCATTGTGCTACGGTTTTGCAAAATGATAGCACTGGAGGAAACTAGGTAAAGGAACACAGGATCCTTTCTTTCACTTCTTAAAATAGCATGTAACTGAACAGTTGTTTCAAAATCTTAAATCTTTAAATAATAAACAATATAACAGGTAGTTAGGTAGTGTAGAGGAGACATATGTGTAAATGACATCTCCCCTACTGTCATGTGAATAGGAATCCATAGCCCAGATAAAATTTCCAATAGCATCACACTTGGATTCAAAAGATGCTGTGCCTCAAACAATATAATAAAATTGAGGATTATGTGCTGCTGAAACTGTATTAATAACTCAAAAAAATAATTATAGTTGGTGAAAATGCCATTAAATTTAAAAAATTTGTAAAAACTTTTCTTAAAATGGGAAAATCACTTTGCATTGAAATGCAAATTAAAATAACTCTAAGATTTCATCTTACTCTAATTAGAATGCCTATTATCAAGAACACAAACAATAATAGATGTTGGCATGGATGTGGGGAAAAAGGCACACTCAAACATTGCTGGTGGAGTTGCAAATTGGTGCAGCCACTCTGAAAAGTAGTGTAGAGAATCCTCAGAAAACTTGGAATGGACCCACCTTTTGACCCTGTTATCTCACTTCTCAATTTATACCCAAAGGACTTAAAATTAGCATACTATAGTAACAAAGCCACATCAGTGTTTATAGCAGCTCAATTCACAATAGTTAGATTGTGGAACCAACCTAGATACCCTTCAACAGATGAATGGATAAAGAAACTGTGTTATATATACACAATGGAATATTATTCAGCCATAAAGAATAATATAATGGCATTTGCAAATAAATGGATGGAATTGGAGAATACAATGCTAAGTGAAATAAGCCAATCCCAAAAAACCAAAGGCCAAGTGTTTTCCCTGATAAGTTAATGATGATATATAATGGGGGGGAGGTGGTGAGAGAAGAATGGAGGAACTTTAGATTACGTAGAGGGAAATGAGAGGAGGGGCTGAGGGTATGAAAAATTGTGGAATAAGACAGACATCATTACCTTATGTACATGTATGATTACATGAATGGTATGAATCTATATCATGTACAACCATAGAAAGGAAATGATGTATCCTATTTGTGTACAATGAATCAAAATGCAGTCTGTAAAAATAAAAAATAAATAAAAATTTAAGTTAAAAAATAATAATAAGACAAATTATAAACATTTTAAGAGTTTTGGGCCATACAATTTCTGTAATAACTGCTTCTCTCTGCCATTTTAGTACATAATTAACCATAGCACATAAATGAATGTGAGTTTATTCCAATTAGACTTTATTTCTGGACACTGAAATAGAAATTTTATATAATTTTTACATATAATGAAAAGTCACCTTTCTTTTGATTTTTTTCTACCTGTTAAAATATGAAGAAAACCTTAGAAGATGGAAAGATCTCCCATGGTCTTGGATAGGAAGAATTAATATTGTCAAAATGGCCATACTACCAAAAGTGCTATACAGATTCAATGCAATTCCAATTAAAATCCCAATGATGTACCTTACAGAAATAGAGCAAGCAATTATGAAATTCATCTGGAAGAATAAAAAACTCAGAATAGCTAAAGCAATCCTTGGCAGAAAGAGTGAAGCAGCGGGTATTGCAATACCAGATCTTCAACTCTACTACAAAGCAATAGTAACAAAAACGGCATGGTATTGGTACCAAAATAGAAAGGTAGATCAATGGTACAGAATAGAGGACACGGACACAAACCCAAATAAATACAATTTTCTCATACTAGACAAAGGGGCCAAAAATATGCAATGGAGAAAAGATAGCCTCTTCAACAAATGATGCTGGGAGAATTGGAAATCCATATGCAACAGAATGAAACTAAACCCATATCTCTCACCATGCACGAAACTAAACTCAAAATGGATTAAGGATCTCGGAATCAGACAAGAGACCTTGCATCTTATAGAAGAAAAAGTAGGTCCAGAGCTTCAACATGTCGGCTTAGGACCAGACTTCCTCAACAGGACTCCCATAGCACAAGAAATAAAAGCAAGAATTAATAACTGGGATAGATTCAAACTAAAAAGCTTTCTCTCAGCAAAGGAAACTATCAGCAATGCGAAGAAAGAGCCTACAGAGTGGGAGAAAATCTTTGCCAATCATACTTCAGATAGAGCGCTAATCTCCAGAATCTATAAAGAACTCAAAAAACTCTACACCAAGAATGTAAATAATCCAATTGACAAATGGGCTAAGGAAATGAATAGACACTTCACAGAAGAAGATATACAAGCAATCAACAAACATATGGAAAAATGTTCAACATCTCTAGTAACAAGAGAAATGCAAATCAAAACCACCCTAAGATTCCATCTCACCCCAATTAGATTGGCGATTATCAAGAATACAAGCAACAACAGGTGTTGGCGAGGATGTGGGGAGAAAGGTACACTCTTACATTGCTGGTAGGGCTGCAAATTAGCGCAGCCACTGTGGAAAGCAATGTGGAGACTCCTTAGAAAACTTGGAATGGAACCACCATTTGACCCAGCTATCCCACTCCTTGGCCTATACCCAAAGGACTTAAAATCAGCATATTACAGAGATACAGCCACATCAATGTTCCTAGCTGCTCAGTTCACAATAGCCAGATTGTGGAACCAACCTAGATGTCCTTCAATTGATGAATGGATAAAGAAAATGTGGTATATATATACAATGGAATATTACTCAGCCATAAAGAATGATAAAATTATGGCATTTGCAGGCAAATGGATGAAACTGGAGAATATCATGCTAAGTGAGATAAGCCAATCTCAAAAAACCAAAGGAAGAATGATATCGCTAATAAGTGGATGATGACACATAATGGGGGGTGGGAGGGGTTAGTGTTAGGGTTAGAGTTAGGTTTAGGGAGGGGGGCAAGAATGGAGGAAGGAAGGACTGTATAGAGGGAAAAGAGGGGTGGGAGGGGTGGGGGGGAGGTGAAAAAATAACAGAATGAATCAAACAACATTACCCTATGTAAATTTATGATTACACAAATGGTATGCCTTTACGCCATGTACAAACAAACAACATGCATCCCATTTGTTTACAATAATAAAAAAAAATAAAATAAATAAAATAAAATATGAAAACTCCAGTTTTTTTTCTCACAGGCCATATAAAGATATGTGGAAAATCAAATCAGTCTCTCAGCCTTCGTTTGTTAACTTTTGATGTAGGAGAGAATACTGAATTTTGAGTCAGATGTCTAGGTTAGACAACTTCTGTTTTCACTATACAATGTGAAGCATGAGGCAGTTCAGATAAATTCAAATAAACTCTTAGGGTCTTGGTTTAGTGGTTTATAAAACAAATGCTTTAGATTAATCTTTAAATCTCTTTTTACCCTAAACACTCCATAGTGGCTTGTTTCCAGCCATATGGCAGACTACATGAACTAAAACATCTCCCAATGCAAAATACATAAAATGTTGAGAAAATTAAACTGCTTAAAAAAAAATTTGCTGAGTTGGCAGGAGCATAAGAGAATTCCTCAGAGACCTAAAAAGGACCCCAAAGCACGAATCCAAAGAACCCACAAAAAGCCCCCAAGCTCATGACCTTCTGGGGGCACCTGCCAATCCGTGGTACCCTGGAAGTCTAGGTATACTAGATCTCCCAGAAAAAAAGGAATTAAGGCATGTACTAAGTGGTAAGTCAAACATGAGACCTTCAGATAAAACAAGAACCCCAAATATTAGTACTTTCATAGCACCACCAAGTAGGGAAAATAATCCAACCATCATTAAACTAGAAACAGAAGAGGACTTCCTCTGTTCATCAAGGACATACACAAAAATCCCACAGCTAACATTATAGTTAATGGTAGAGCATTCAGTGTCTTCTCCCTTCGATCAGAAAGAATGCCCATGCTCACCACCTCTACCTGCCATCATATTAGAAGTTCCAGCAAGTGCAATCAGCCAAGAAAAAGAGAAAAAAACAAAAACAAAAAAAAAAAAAAGGGAAGGAAGGGAGAAACAAAGGAAGGAAGGAAGGAAGGAAGGAAGGAAGGAAGGAAGGAAGGAAGGAAGGAAGGAAAGGAGGGAGGGAGGAAAATCCTAAGAAACCTACAAAAGAAAAGTTACTAGAACCAGTAAGTAAATTTAGTAATGTCATAATGTGCTATTATCAATCAATCTATTGCCTCTCAGCTCCAAATTCATCCTTTTCTAACCTGCTTTGTGAAAACAGATCAGAGCATTTAAAATATTATTTTCCAGGAAAGGGTGCTAGACAGACATGGTGGAAAGTTTTTTGTCCTGGTTCCAGCATGTTTCCTGGGCAGCTTCCCAGCCCCAGGCTCCTGAGGCTTTGGCAGCTTTTCTAGTGCTTTCCTCCTACAACATGGGTGACCAGCAGCTTCCTCTGGCACTCCACCTCACCCTTCTCCTGATGGTGTTCCAATACAATGCCTCTAGCTCCTGCAGGGCTCACAGCGTCCCCAAGACCCTTGGCAGTTGTGTAGCACCAGTGAGACACCTCCCCATTGACAGTTTCCCTAGCACCTTAGAGAGTGGTTTTTAGCAAGTTCTGAACCTCAGCAACTCAGAGCTGAGCCTCAGCAACTTCTCTGCCTTCCAGGGAGCCACGGCTATGCCCTACCCAGTAAGACCCAGCTCTCTGACCTGAAGTTCAATGTCATTAGTCATTTGGTAAAAGCAAAATAAAACCACAATGAGATCCCACTCGATGGTAAAATTAAATGTTAAAATTTTAAAGACTGACATCATTAAAGGTTGGAGACAATATGGAGCAACTGGAATTCTTCCAAAAGCAATGGGAATGTAAAATGGTAAAACCACTTGAAAAAAATACCTGGTGATTTCTTATAAAACTAAACTTGCACCTACACTGTGACTCAGCAATGAGAATTGCAATGTTCATGCAAATACACATAATATAAGAATTTCACAACAGGGTTCTTAATGGTCAAAAACTGGAAATAGCTCAGGCATCCATTAATAGGAGAATGGATAAACAAATTGTGCTTTTCAACCCATAAAATCACTCACCACCAAAAAGAAATGAACTACTGATATATGCAACAGTATGGATGAATCAAAACTACTCTGCAAACTGAAAGAAACTTTGCTCACAAGAGTAGATACTGCATGGCTCCATGTATATAAATTCTACAACAGACGATCCTAATCTGCAAGGAAAGAAATGTGAAAAGTTGTTGTATCTGGGAGGGTAAGATCAAAAAGTGACTGGATAGGAGCATAAAAAAACTTTCTAAGGCTACAATGATATACTATCTCCTTTTTATTTTTTTGTATCCTCCCCAACCCTGGTTTTCGCCTCCTCCTACGTCTATCATGCTGTGCGTAGAAAAGGTACAGAAGGAGCCAGCGGGACTGCCTGCTCTCTCTTGACAGGGGCTTGCACTACATAAGGGACTGCATTTGTCAAAATGAGCACTCGGTGATTTGCTCATTTTATTGTATCTAAAGTTTACATTAAGAGAAAAACTATAAAAATTGAACTCAAGTTAGTAATATGCATGCTGATATATACAGGGAGGAGCATCCTGATGTCTTTATTGTATTTTAAAATGAATGAATAGAAATACATGTATTAAATGTGGTAACATGTTTATGGTTTAAAAAAGCTGTTGTATTGGGTATATAGGTTTTCATTGTAAAATACTTTTTGCTGCATGCTTACAATTTTTCCTATTAAGATATTAAGGAAAAAAACCTGAAAAACTAGCAAGAAAATGTAACTTTGAGATGATGGGAAAATTTCTGAAGTCAAAAATATGCAATGTTTTCATCACAAAGAAATTAAAAATGTTTGAAGATATGTTTAATCTGATTTAAACATTACATAATGTATGCTTGTATCAAAATATCATGATACCCCATTAACATGTACAATTTTATGTCATGTTTCAGTCAAAATATATTTTAAAAACTTCAAGAATATTTTCCAGATTAAAAGACATTTTTAAATGTGCAAAAAACAGGTACATTGTACTACATGAAAACAAAGAAAGGGCCTTGGGTTTGATCCCCAGCACCAAAAGAAAGGAAGGAGGGGAGGAAAGGAAGGAGGGGAGGAAAGAAAGAAGGCAGGCAGAAAGGAAGGAAGAAAGGAATGCTAGTCACCAAAAGACATGGTGAAGAAAATGAAGACAAAAACACAAGCAAAAATTCAGGGAATTTATCTGCCACACATAAATTGACAGAATCTTCCAGTACATAAGGAACTTGTACAAATCAGTTTTTAAAAGGAGAAACAACCATTGTATAAATGGGCGAGAGACAAAAGCAAGCATTTCAAATAGCAGAAAATGTCACTCTCAATAAATACTACTTATTGGGGAGATGTAAATTAACACCAAAATTAAACCACTAGTTTTAAAAAAAGTTAAAAGTTAGATGTTACCAAGTGTCAAGGAGTGCAGTAAACTGAAAAACAGTCCCAAAGATGTCTACATCCCAATCCCCAGAGCCCATGGATGTGACCTCACATGGCAAAAGCAACTCTGCATGAAAGTATGATTAAACTAAACACCTGAGATGGAGAGGCGATCCTGAATTATCCAGGTGGGCCCAGTCAATATCATCACAAGTATTCTTATAACAGGGAGCCAAAGGGATGTACAGATGCAGATGATGACGTGAAGATGATGTGATAGAAGCCGATACTGGAGTGACATCCTCCAAGGAATCCAGCAGTCATTAAGAGCCGCAGGTGCCTCTGAAAGAAATCAGCCCTGCCAATACCTTGCCATTAGCCCAGAGAAACTGATTTCAGATTTCTCTCTTACAGAGCTGTCAGAAAATCTATTTGTGTTGTTTTAAAGCACTGTTTGTGGTGATTTGTTACAGCAGCAACAGGGATCTAATACAGTGAGGACATGATTCTAAAAATGTATACACTGTTGCTGGAAGTATGAATTGGTGCCACCATTTTAGAAAACAGTTCGTAATTGTCTAGACAAGCTGAAGATGTGCATAGCCTATGACTCAACAATTCCATCCTGAGACAAAACCCAGAGAAATGATTGCACATGTGTGCCAGAGACCATGCATAACAATGTTCATAGCGTCATTACTTATTTTTAAAAAAAAGATACCACTCAAAGCCACAAACACACAAATTTACATATAAGTTGTAGCAAAATCATAATGGAACAATTTACAGAAGTGAAAATTAGTAAAAAAAAAATTATCAGTACTGATGAATGTCAAAAACATACAAGGCAGGTTTTTTAAAAAATAGATATATTATTAAGCTACATATAGTATATATAATGTTTACAAATATATTTACGAAAAACAGGCAAAATTAAACACTATGTTACTTTGATACATATACAAACAAAAGGAACAATAATAAAATTCGAAAGAGTGGTAACCTCAGAGGAAGGTGGGAGAAAGAAAAGATAATTACATTCTATTTTCTATACTGAGGTACACTTTTTCTCTTCTACACCTCAACTTACCTACCCCATTTTAAAAGAATAAGAAGAAACCTTTAAAATTCATTACCTTCCCTTCCCATCATTCAGAATGCTTTTCCTTCCAATACCAACCTCTATGTTATGGTATGATCATTTAGTGTTTTCAAGATTCTTTACCTTATAATTATATGGCACACTTTCAGACAATGTGTTGGTCCTTATTCACTTGTTTTAAATTATATAGCAATACATCTAAAAATTTTTCTCACTTGTCTCCACCTTGAGATTTCCCTCTATTATTTTATCTGATTTTTTTCCCTCAATATTTTTCTCAAACAGGATATATGGGTGATATAGTCTATGAATTCCTATCTAAACATAAACACCTTTTTCCCTTAAGGTAAATAATAACTTAGCTAGGTGTGGAATTCTTTCTTGAAAGGCCTTTCTTTCAATGACCTGTACAAGTTCTTCCAGTGTCTTCTTTCTAAAACTTAAGTACAATATAATCATATTCATGTCCAATTATAGACGTAAAAACTGCTTTGTCTCCATGCTAGGTGTCTCAAGCCCCTAGTCTCCTGGTAATGGACAGAAAGTGAGAAGAATCTCAGTCAGCTCAGAAATAGGGAGCTAAGTGCCACCAAACCTGCAGAATAGCAGCAGAATAGCCATTTTGGATGTGCTGTTCACCAAGGTCAATCTCCTAGTTTTCAATTAAAAGAAGTGTTGTCAGCTTTTCATTGCTTGAACAAAATATGTGAGTAGAATAACTGAGAGGAGGAAAAGTTCATTTTGACTCAGTTTCAGAGGTTTAATCCATGGTAGGCTGACTCCATTACTCTAGGCCAAAAGTGAGGCAGAACATCATGGCAGAAGGACATAGTGGAGGAGTGCTGCTCCAATTGTGGAGACCAGAGAGAAAGGCAAAGGAACCACAGAGAAGATGAATCCTTCCAGGGCACACTCCCGGTGACCCATCTCCTCTAGTTGTGCCCCACCTACCTATAGTTACCCCCTTCTTGGTCCATTCAAACTAGATGGACTGATCAGATTAGAGCCCTCATGATCTAATCACTTTACCTGTGATTATTCCTGCATTGACACAGGAGCTTTTGGAGGATACTTCATAGCCAAACCATAACTAAAGAAAACAGGAAAAAGCTCTTTTGACATTGACTCTTCCAAATTTTTTTGATATACTGGATTCAGTTGTGGACATGGAAATTCTCACCTAAGGCAGGAGACGTTCCCTAGCTTAAGGAAGAAATAGGGCGTCATATTAGTACTTTCCAGATCTTCTCTTTCCCAAAACTTTATGCTCTGCTGGCCTAGTGGTCTTAGTTCCACAAGCAGAAATTTTTTCATCAGGAGACAAAAACAGTGATCCCATTGAACTGGAAGTTTAATTCTGTCACCACTCACTGTGGGCTCCTTATGCCTCTGAGTCAACAGACCAAGAAGTGATTTATGGTGTGGGCTTGGATGGATGATCCAGAGTACCAAGGGAAATTGGACTACCACTCTACAATGGAGGTACGGAAGAACATGCCAGGAATATAGGATACCCTTTAAGACATCTCTTCATATTACCACACACTATGATTAAGGTCAATGGAAAACTACAGCAACTCAATTCAGACAATACTACTAATGGAAATGAGGATATGAGGCACACCATCAGGTAAAAAATCATGACCCACTGAGGTGCTTGCTGAAGGCAAAAAGAATATTGAATGGACAGTGCAATAAGGTAATTATAAATACCAGTTGTGACCATATGACCAGTTATAGAAACAAAGACCGTAATTGTCATAAGTATTTCCTCCTTATTTTGTGACATTTGTATTTATATACACGAGTTAAACAAATACCTTTGTGGTTTTTTCCTCTTTTATTCTATTATAATGTAACATAAGGCATATTTACTTTAATTCAACATTTAAGTATTAACTTAATAGACCTTGCTATTGTCTTCATTTGAGATCAAGTATGGCTTAACGGGATCATGTACGTGCCAAGTTGACAAGGGGTAAACATCAATGGGTAACTTTATGTATTAACTTGACTGAGTTAAGGGACACACAGATAGCTGGTAAAATATTATATCCTTGTGTGTCGGTGCAGGTGTTTCTGGAAAAGATTAGCATTTCAACTGATGAACTGGGTAAAGCAATTTTGTTCCTATCATGAATCCTCTCTCTCTCTCTCTCTCTCTCTCTCTCTCTCTCTCTCTCTCTCTCTCTCTCTCTCTCTCTCTCTCCCTCCCTCTCTCTCTCTCTCTCTCCCTCTCTCTCTCTCTCCCCACCCTCTCTTTCCTTGAACTGAAACATCTACCTTGTCTTGCCCTCAGACCTTGATGCTCCAGGTTTTAGAGCCTTTGGACTTGGATCAGGGCTTACCTGATTCTCAGTCCTCAGACTGGAACAGAATTACACAGGCTTTCTTGGTTTTTGAGATGGCAGTTTGTGGAATGTCTTGGTCTCCATCACCATATGAGTCAATTCCAATTTTCTGTTTCCTTTTGTTCTACTTCTCTGGAGAACCCTGACTAATATAACCCCTAAATGATTTCTGGTTGCAAATGATCAAAATATGTGCTAACACTGGTTGCCACTTAGTCAGTGTTCCTTAGGTGAGATACTTCCTTCTTTGTAAGTGTTGTCTTGTCAAGTTGCCAGGTCCTTCTCTTGGGACATACAACTTTCCATTCATCACATCTCAAGCCTTTATGACTCAGCTTAGACGTTTTTAGTGGTGGCCATTTCTCTCTCTTAGACCCACTGTCATCTAACTCTAAAAGCAATCACATTTGGAGTAACATCAATTTGATTTTAGAAACATTATTGAGTTTTCAACACTAGGCTAGGGCCCATTAGGAATAATAACAAGAAGATTGATGCTGCCTATATAGAGATGACATTTGGGTCAATAACCTCACAGCTCCAAGAAGGGCAGAGAAGAACCAGGATGAATATGAGGTAGAGATAGAGAAGAGAATTAATCAGAATAGGAGGTCTGACCCTTGCCAAGGTAGGGCTGTAAGCAGAATCACCAAATCCACAAAGCATTGTCAACTCGGCTTAGATCTGAATCAAGCTGATATCCAGAGAGCAGAGCAGAAAGCTATGGCAGCATCTCCAAATCAGCAGTTTAGCTCTAGGCATGAATCAGAATCTTGGAAGGGAAGTACTGTGGAGTCAGAGCAAAAAAACCAGAAGAAGGACCAAGGGGCTACAAGGAGCTAGCGGTGGTGATCTTATGGCCAGGCTGGGCACAAGTCCAGCCTAACCCAATGGCTGAACCCCAGAGCCAAGATGGTGCCAGGAAGGCAGCCTGGCCACAGCCATAGAGTTTACCTGGGCTCCCAGGGCCTCTGAGGCTCCCCAGTCACCAGTTGGAAAGCCATAGACTTGAGTTCTCCTTGGACCCGGGACAAAATGGTACAGGTCTGCAGAAAAGAAACCCAAAGAAACAATGCTGAAGACAAAGAACTGATACCAAGTTACTTGGGAAGACAAGATACCCATACCTAAAACAATTAGAGAATAATTTAAAGCAGAGTATAATTCGGTACATAGTGCTGAAAACTGCTGTCTGCAGTCAAGAAAAGGAAGAGTAATGGGAGCCAGTTTGTTCAAGAAGGCTGCAAATTCCCCCTCCACCTCAAGGTTTCTTTTGCCTATCTTAGGGAGGAAATATGGTTATAGAACTTCCAGGGTTATGGTAAACAACTTTGTTAAAACTACATTTCTTGGAGGATTTTTTTTTTTACTTTTTGTTTTGGTTTTGTTTTGAAGATTCACATTTGTTACTGAATTCTATCCATTATGAATCCCTTGTGGTCGGAGATTCTTTTACAACACCTCTATGACTTCCTCCAAAGGGAAGCTCCTTTTTGCTTTCTTAGAAAGCAGACTTGGTTGATTTGACAGGATCACAGCCAACTATCCTGAGGAGGACTAGACAGAAGGACTTCTTTCAAGGTCATGGCCCTGGCCTGTCAGCTGTCTGCTCCGCACCCCAGGTGGGCAGGCACTGAAAGAAAATCAACACAAATGACTCAACTAGATCAAGCCAGCAGGCCTGAAGCCTTGTCTCTCCACAACAGTAAGAATTAGAAGCCACAGTTCATGGTTGGTACTTGAAATTTCAAATACTATTAAAAGAACTGTGAAGGAGCATTCTTCCTTCTTCCTTTGAATACCATCTTCTTTTCAATTAAAACAATTTAAGAATGCACTGAAACTGTAGAAGGAAGGAGACTGATGATAGTATAGGAAGCAGAATTTGAGGAAATCCACAGAGTACCCCAAAGTCAGTGGAAAAACTCTAGTTTTTTTTCGATTTTGCCCTCATAATAAGTATTTTCTAAAGTGTAATCAAATTATTTCTAAATATAGATATGTAAATATATAAAATCTTTTTGAATTTTGAATATATTCTTTTATACATATAACAAATATGTATACATGTATGTATATAAATTGATGAATGATAGATACATAGATAGATAGATAGATAGATACATACATACATACATACATACATACATAAATGCCAGATACACATATTTTCCCCACTCATAAGAGATGTGGGCACAATCTGAGACTTCAGGCCAAGTTTCCAGAAAAAGAGGCCACAGGAACTTTCAAGCTGCTGCCTGGACAGTTGGTCTTATGCTCCTGACAGCTTTCATTCCCGCCCCTTGTCCTTTGCCTGCCTCTGTCTACTACTCTTAGGTCACACAGAGCCTTTCCAAGTGATAACATGTCTTTTTGCACACAAAGTCAGGCCTTTCTCTTGCCTCCATTCCGTTATGGATTTAAGAAAACACTCCAGGGATTGGTCTAATCCACCCTTGCGCACCATGGCTAGCAAGTATTCATCTTGCTTTCCTACTCTCTCCATTTCATGTCGTCTCAGTAACTTTTTCCTTCCTGTCTACTTTCTTCCCATGAAAGCCAGAAATGCCATATTTTCCTGATTGTTTAGAAGTCTAAGGTTGGTACCCCCAATGGCCAGACTGCCAGTACCAGACTCTCTCCAGAGGGTCCATGGGTCTTCATGAAGACTCAAGTCCTGGAAGCCTGAGCTGACATCCCAGATTTACAGGAGAGGATCTGCAGACCTCCCTTATAACCAATGCTGCATGTTTCACAAACATACAGTGTACACATGTGCATGTTTATCCACTCATCAAACCTTCATTGAAGGCTAACTATGTGCTGGGTATGCACATAAAAGAGACCAAGTGAAAATGCCCACACACCCATATAGAGAGGAACTGAGACAGGGAGGGATCCTAACAGAAAATAACCCTCCCAAGTCCCTGGGCCCCCAAAATAGAGCTGCTCCTTTAGCTCTGAATTCAGAAAGTTTCACCTTTAGTGCCCTCTCACCTCCCCTTTCAGCCCACTCTACCTCCACCATCTACCCAGCGGGTAGATGCTCCTTCTTCCCCTGCCCAGGGCTCCCAGCAATTTAAGGAAAGAGCTATTTCAGAGGAACCTAGGGCTTTCCTGCAACCAGGATGGCTTCTGTGCTCTTTTCTCCTCTGAACATTCATAGGTTCTCTGCCTGCTTTCTCGCCTTCTTCTTATTCTTTGGTCACCCACCCAGTCTCTTGAGGTTGCTGTCCCTGCCACCAGCATGTAGATGGATACAACCTCTCTACCACCCTTGCCATCCTTGAATATAAACACTTTAAGGACCACAGGCTAATTTCCTGAAAAAAAGAAAAGAGCGAATGTAACAAGGCAGGAAGGCTTCTAAAGATTTCAGAATTGCACAGAACTGCAGTCCTCAGCCTGCAGTCACTGACCATTTTTCCATCACAAAGTGAAGACCCAAGGGCTGCTTCTGGCCTGACTCCATGATTTGTTTGGTTTTGCTGCTCTATGCTAAGTTTTATTAATTAATAGCATTAGAATGTAGAGGATTTCACACTAAAAGTGCAAATATAGGGTATCTCTTGAAAAATTACAAGATCTGGACACACCTGACCCATGTTCAAACACAGCAATAATTGGCAGAAGTTACTCTCCCTTTTGGAAATGGAACATACCACTTTCATGTCTTGCCAACACTAAGGCTGTCAGGGACCACTTAACCATCCACCTAACTTGCTCCAACATTTAAGGTTTCTTCCAGGCACTTAAGAGCATTTGCATGCATAGTTCCTATCTTAAGTCTCAGATCAGGGTCCCACTCATCCCCAATTTAATTAAACTGGATGCCTCCAGCTGTCAGAGCAGAAACCAATGCATAAGACCAAACAACTACCACTCAACATAAGAAATAAGGTCTTAACAATTTGAGAGCTCTGCAGTAGACGAACTGCCTTGGGAGAATGTGAGTTCTTTTCCCAGTGGAGATTACTAGGGCATTAAAGTCCTGGAAATGCCCATAGCTATAAGACAATGCTCCAGGAGACATCACTGGAGAGCTTAAGGAAGACTCCCACACTGCCAAGAGAATCCCTTCTGGGTCTAAAATATTAGATAATAGTTTCTGTATGATTGTGGAACAGATTAAAGAGTTTGATTTGGCTGAATCTTCATAGCCTATATACCCCAAACTTAGACTGTGCAGTGAGGATGGGCATTCCCCATTCAAGCAATGGAGGAAGCCATTTGTTCTCCCCAAGTCCCAAATGGGCAGTAAATCAAGAGTTAACTCCCCTCTCCCCTAAGAAGTAGCTCCCTACTGCAACTGAAGAACAAGAAAAATTACGTGGCACTTATGCTGGTTTCAACTTGTCTTCTACAGAAAGGAAATAGATTTTAATATAAGATCTAAGAGGCAACATGTTTAATAAACTGCAAAAAAAATGTACTTTTGGCTGGATGCTAGAATGATGAGCTTTGGGATAAAAGGAGTTTTTTTTTTTTTTCCTTTAAAAAAATGTTAGACATGGATCCAAAAAGGGGCAGGAATCCACCTCCCACCATCCCAAAATGCTCTCTATGCAGTTGGGAGTAATCACCCTAACCCCATCACAGATAGCACGTAAAAGGCAAGATTAAAGACTTTTCCTGCTCCCTTTTCACCCAAATGGAAAAGCTTATTGCAAAAACTTTGTACAAGCCAAGAAATATACAGTCTCTTTATAATGGGACATCACTTATACACTGACAAATCCCATTCCCCAATTTGTGGGGCCTCCAGTTGACTCTGCAGGGAGTCAGCCCCAGAGGTCAGCAATGAGAATATTTCACAGTGTCCACCCCCCAGCCCCAAGTGAAGAATATTTCATTCTCATTCTCTTTAGCCCAGTTGAAATCTAAAGTCTAGACAGTTTTCAGATAACAGCCACCAGAGACAGCAAAGGGAAATGTATATGCCTTCCAAAGATAAGCAGATGCTGACTTCTCACATAAACTTTCTGGAAAGCTCTCAGAAGGCTCCACTGAGGAGCAACCAAGAAAAAAGTGTCTAGAAATATATTCCAAGATGCTGGGGCACATTTTATTCATCCCTGAGTTCCTAGAGACATAACAAAAAGAGACCCTCCTCTTCTCAGAACTTATTCAGAAATAAATGCAAAGACATTCCATGGAAAAGCAGGGGAAGGGGTATATACCACTAACCACTCGGTCTCCTGTAAATTCTATCATTTAGGAAAATATTTAACCAGTGCTATCTACTTCTCAGACATGTCACTGACACAGAAGACACAATTGTGAATGATAAAGACACTGTTCTCATGAAATTGAAATTCCTGCTAGAAACTCTAGCAAAACTTCATTCAGAAATATGGCAAGTCTAGGGTGTGCTCAATATTGAGAAATAAGGAACCTCCCTTTATTGCCTGTCACCTAATCCCCTACCCTCTTTCCCACATCAACAGTGGTCTAGAGTTCTTAAGAACCCACATCTTCATTCCAGATTGCAGAGACTTGCCATTCCAATGTACCACAGGTCCAGTGACAGAGACACCATTCCCAAACCTTCTCAAGTTTTCCTTTGAATGAAGCACAGAGTTAGGCCAAAACAGATGCCCCATAAATACTTGTATAGTTATTGATAGAGTTAAGAATTATACAATCAATAAAAGAGGTTTGTTCTAAATGCAAACTTCATCTCCCTGCCTTTGAGGACAGGCATATTCATGCTGATCTAACTCACTTCCTTTTCAGACTTGCCATCTTGTGTAGGTGACTCCTAAAAAAATAACCACAATTTGACTGGGTTAGACCAGACTCCAAGACAGCATCTAAGATGGATATCTGTGTCACTTTACTCACACACAGAAACTCTATCAAGCCTGTGATCTGATACTGGAGTCCAGTTTATAAAATTCCCTGGGTCATCAGCAAGGGCATTCATAAACCTTGGGAAAAGGAAAGAATGGGCTATGATGGCTGTGCCTTTCTTCCAGGAAGCTGCACAGAATGATGACTCTTGATCTCAGTACTTCTGTGCCTCTGGGGAAGGCTCAGCCCTTGCCTGGACCAAGTGCTTAAGTAAAAGTTCACCTCTTCTCTTCCCAAGATGGATCTTCTTGGACTTCAGCTGCTAATAAAAAAAAAAGTCAGTGTTGCCCAAATCAAGAAAATATTTTTTCCACTAGCAAGGGGTGTTTGCTGTACTTTGGATCTTAAATATCCCCCAAAGCCCCTTGTGTTAAAAACTTGATCTCCAGCCAGTGCTATTGGGAGGTGGTGTGAACTTTAAGAAGTGAGGTCTAGTGGGAGGTCTTTATGTCACTGAGGGCATGCCCTTAAAGGGGCACCCCACCCACTTCCACTTCCTCTTTTGAGCTGCACATGAAGTGAGTGGTTTTCCATGTGCTGCTGCCATGATGTGCTGCCTCAAATGGGTCCAGAAAAAATAGACCATGCACTAAAATCTCCAAAATCATGAGTCAAAATGAAACTTTCCTCCTTTTAAGTTAATTGTGTAAGGTATTTGTTATAGTAATGGAAAGATGACAACACTGCATCTAACATTGCAATTGATCAATAGTGGTCTGAGGTGACCTTCACTGATGAAGGAAGAGAACACCTCACCTTTGCCAGTCTAAAAGGTTCAGTGTGGGTAGTAAATGTACCAGCTCCAGAAATGTTGAACTCAGTGGAAGCTGAGGCAGGTGGTATCCTCTGTCTCCCATGAGGAGTCTTTGATCCCTTAGAGAAGACTTGTTCCCACAACTCAAGCCTCTCCTGAAGAAATAGATTCTTGGGATCCAGGTTTCAAATTCAGCTGCCTCCCAACTTCTTACCAGTCACTTGCAAATTAAACTTTATCACAAGGGGCAACAAACTGGACAGATCCCAAACCCAAACATCCAAATGAGAGTAGAATTAACTAAGAAGGGCTAACGTCCTCGTGAATCTATTAGTGAATAGAATTAGATGAGGTCGTCAGATTAGAACCCTCATGAGTGAATCCTGGTGACTTTATAAGAAGAGGAAGAGAGACCAGAAAACACACATACATATTCCCTATCTTTGGTCATGTGATGCCTTATACCACCTCAAGACTCTGCCAGTAAGAAGACCATCACAAGATGCAGCCTGTTGATGTTGGACCACCAGAACTGTCAGTCATGATAAGCAAGGATATTTTCTCTATAAAGTTACCCAACCTCAAGTTTTTCATTTCAGTAATGCAAAATGGACTAATACAGATGCCTATCATTTTTGTGTATGTGCTGAGAACACTTGAAATTTACTCTTGGCAATTTTTGAAATGTACAAAATACTCATTAATTATATTCGCCACACAGCAATAGAGCTAAAATAAATTATTCTTATTGCCAAATCTTGATTAAGAATAATCACATAAGACTAGGATACGGAATATGTTGAAATGACAGAAGACTGGCTTGTTTGTTTCAACTAAGGCATTCTCTTGTTTTTTTTTACCATTACAAGCTGTTATGGTTTCGATATAAGGTGTTCTGCAAAGGTACTTGTGTGAGACAATGCAAGAATATGCAGAAATGAAATGATTAGATTATAAATTATTATAAATTATTAGGTAGGTTGTGGCTGGAGGAGGTAGGTCACTGGGGACATGCTTTGGGGTTTATGTATTGTCCCTGGTGGGCAGAATTTTCTCTCTGCTTCCTGATTGACATGTTCTGAGCTGCTTTCCCCCACACCTTTGCACCGTGGTGTTCTGCCTCACTGTGGACCCACAGCAACAGAATCAGCCATCTCTGGACCAAGACCTCTGAAACCGTGAGCACCAAATGAACTTTTCTTTCTCTAAAATTGTTCTTGTCTTGTCTTTTGGTCACAGCAGTGAAAAGGTTGTGACACTTCCTTTTACATCCAATTGACCAGATTTAATCATATGCCCATCTCTACCTTTAAGGGAGGCTGGAAGTATAATTTTCCTTTCTGGTACACATAAGCCCAGCTAAAAAAAAATCAGGAATTCTACAACTAAAGAAGATGGAGAAAATAGATATTGAAGGAAGCCAGGCACAGTGGCACACACCTGTAATCCCAGTGGCTCAGGAGGCTGAGGCAGGAGGAGCACGAGTTCAAAGTCAGCCTCAGCAACAGCAAAACTAAGCAACTCAGTGAAAACCCTGTCTCTATATAAAATATAAAATAGGGTTGGGGATGTGACTCAGTGGTTGAGTGCCCCTGAGTTCAATCCCTGGTAACCCACTCCCACAAAACAACGGACACTGAAGGAAAACTAAGAACCTCTGCCTAGTTGAAACAACAATTTCAACAAAAATTCTGAAATTAAGGTTTATAGGTAAGACTTTAGTCATATGCCCATCCCTGATCCAATTTCTCTAGTCAAATAGAGGAAATATGCCAGTTTTTCAGGTTCAGTTCTTGTGGCCATGCCTGATCCTACAGAGAGAGGAAATAGGAGTGCTAGGCAGAGAGAAACAGAATACATTATGTGTAAATACATTATTTACAAAATAAATTTTGACAAGAGCAGAACTCTAGTTTTCTAATGTAATCTCTTAATCTTTTTATTCTTCGGGTACAGAAGCTGAGGTCCTAAGAGGTGAAATAACTGGCCATGGTGTATTAACCAGTTTTTCATCACTGTGACAAAATACCTGAGAAAAACAGCATGAAGGAGGGAAGGTTTATTTTGACTCCCAGTTCAGAAGTTTCAGCCCATGGTCAGCTGGTTCCATAGCAGAAACATCATGGTGAAAGGTCTTGACAGAGGAAAGCTATTCACCTCATGGCAGCCAGGAAGCAGAGAGAGGAAAGGAAAGAGAAAAATGAAGGGGCCAAGACAAGATATACTTTCAAGGGCACACCCTGAAGAACCTACTTCCCTCAACAAAGATCTACCTCCTACAGTTTCCACCACCGTCCAATAGTCCATTCAGCCATGAATCCATTGATGGATTAATTCACTGATGAGGTTAGAGCTATCATGATCCAATCACTTCCCCCAAACCCCACTTCTGAACACTGCCACACTAGGGATCAAGCCTTCGATACAAGGACCTTTGGAGGACATTCCAGGTCCAAACCATAACAAGACAGTAGGCAGCAACTAGTCCTATTGCCTGAGTTAAAACTGTCCATTGCTCTTCCTCTTTTCACACCATTTCTCCTTCTTATCAGTCAGATACATTTCATAGAAATGTGAAATTTAAAGTGAGAGATCTCTAGTTTATTCCACATTTGGCTGGACACAGTGAGTTTTAATAAATTACTCCTCAATATTTTAAAACTCTGTGACCAAGATTGGAAAATTACTTCCCTATGAACACAGTTACTTAGTGCTTTCTTCCTCTGATGCTTTCTAATCGGCTTTATCTGTGTTTTCAACCACTCTGAGCACTCTGTCTCTTCAACATCTCAGACTGCATTCTTCATCTTCCATCCATTCATCCATCCTTCTTTCCTCTCAAGAAGGTGCTTGCCAAGCACTGGTAAACAAAGATCAGAGAATATCCTTCCCTTGAGGACTCAAATTCTTATGGGAAAAACTAGCAATTAGATAAAACAAGTAATTAAATAAAATGAGATAAATATATTTCTATGTGTAGGGTGCCAAGAAGAAGAGAAAGAAGGGCCACACTGTCAAATCTTCAAAGACAGTAATACTTGAGGAACCAATGCAAGCAGGGAAGAACTTGGGCATAGAGATCAGAATGTGAAAATACACACACTTATCAGGAAACTACATGGAGCCCAGTGTTACAAAGGACATGGAGAAAGACAAGGCAAGAAAGTATCAGATCTTGAAGGACCTTGGATGCCTTATAAAGAGAGAGCTGGGTGGCACCCATTGCTTAACCTAAACCTGAGGAGAGAGAATGGTTTAAAATGATTCATCAATTTAAAATTAAAATTAGTAACAATGAATTCCATCATTATGTACAACTAATGCACCAATTAAAAATATGGAAAAATAAAATTAAAGCTGAGTTAGATAAAATGCTAAGTCACCAGCCAAGTCCCAAGGCAAGGTAAAAGAATCCAGTCTATCCTATAATTGTCTCCCTTAAAACTCTGGTTCTGCCAAAAAGTATTAGGAATTGTAGGGGAAAGATAAGAAAGATACGGAAAAGAAAAGTACAGATAGTCCTCATCATTAACACTCCCCCTAATTATGAATTCTTCTACTAACTAAAATGTATTTGTAACCCCAAATTAACACTCATGTAACTTCCATGGCCATTCATGGACAAATGCACAGTGATGAAAACTATGAGTTTCCCAATGCTCACATTGCCAGGTGAGGATGAACAAGGTAATGCTCTTCCTTCTTATTTCAGCTCTTATACCATAAACAAATGTTCTTTTTGTGACCAATTTAGTGGAACGTGTTTGCATGCTTGTGCTTTTTGATTTCACTGTGGACCCCAAATAAAGGGCTGAAAGTGCTGTCTGTGTTTCTATGACTAAGAAAGCTATGATTTGCCTTATGGAGAAAATGTGCTTTATAAGCTTTTGTTTAGGTCTAGCAATATATATTTAATCAGGCATTTTTAAAATAGCAACATATTAATTGATGAAAACATTGTGACCAGAAATTTGTCAGAAATTTGTATCCCTGTATTTCTCCCAGGAGCAAAGGTTCAGAATTGTTCACTAAGACTTTATAGAACATTATTTTTCAAATAATGAGTATCAAATATCATTTTTCTCTCTTTGACATGTTTGATTTAGGAAGAAAAGTTATTCAATGAAATAAGTATAAGGAAAGAGAGAATCAGTTTTTAAAGCCCCAATCACAAACAGACATGCTGAGTAACTCCCAGCTCCGTGTTCAAAGTTGATGGTGATCCCAACTTCTCTCCATAACCAACCCGCATATGCCTACATCATAGGACACTATAGGTGTCCCTTCACTGTGCCAGAGGGACACACAGCAGCAGATACTGACCCACCTGAGCTCATCTGGAACCCCCACCAGCATAGCTTCTGCAATTATGGTGCCCAGAGTTCCAGAGTTTACAAGGGAAACAAGCAGACACTGTTTTAGTAATATTGCCAAAGGGTCACCTCCAATTCAGGTAGAGCTACCAGGTGCTATGAATTAAAAGAGCAGACAGCAGGAATGATGTAAGCACACAAAAGGGAGGGAGGCTGGCTCTGGTTGAATCTTTGCATTAAGCCCACTATGTGGGCATTTAGTATATTGGGTCATTTAATCCCTGCCTGGGGATAATCATCACTGTATATAGAAGGAAACTGAGACTTAGAAGGGTAATATCTTATGCAAGACACAATGATTCAGTCCAAAGGAAGATTCAAACCCACATCCATTCAATGTCAACCCATAAGCTAATTCCTACATCATCACGTTGCCTCTGCCTTGCTCCCACCTAAAAGTCAGAGCCAATAACTCAGTGAGGACTCATTGATAGGATTGTGAAAGTGATTTGAGAATTATTAAGTTCTGAACAAACAAGAACTTATTATTACAAGATGGGCCACATTTTCTCAGTGTCCTAGCATGTAGTTGTATCAAAGTCTGCTACTTGGAGGGATAAGATTGGGCTTGACCTTGTATATGGTGTTCCAAGGATCCTACTCCTGACCATACATTATTTGAAGGCAGAATTGTGAAAATTCCCAGATATCAGGATCTGTTCTCTCCATCCTTGCTCAGTACAGCTTCCTAGGACCCTCACACTGGAGGCTTGACTTTACCCAGTCACCAATTTCATTCTGACAAAGACCATACTAGACATATAACCAGGAAGGACCAGGCTATGTAGTCTTGGTCCCTGATGCCTGGTCCTGGTATGAGTTCTGGGAACCTGTGCTCCCCTCAAGGACAAAGCCTTTTCCTAAATCCCCCAGAATGCTTACAACAAAAACTTGACCTGGTTTCCTGCTTTGGGCTTCAGTTCTCCTCATCAGTATAAAGTCCTTTTTTTTGTTTTGTTTTGTTTTTTTCAATTAAAAAACTTAGAATTTAGCCAAATACACAGAAGAGCAATCCTTCAAGGATGCTGCAAGATCCAAGAATCCTCCAAGAGCAACCTGCTCCCTTGTTGCCTGTAACGAAGATAAGTAAGTGGAGGAACCTGCTTGGTTAAAAAAAAAAAAAAAAAAAAGAGTCATCAGAGTGACTACCAGGATGCCTAAAAACCTAAAAACTAAAACCTGTCCTCAAGCTTTAGAATGCAGTCAAGTTGCAGTGTGACCATGGACACAAGTTTAACCATGCTAAATGTCATTTCTGCCATCTGAGAATAGGGACAATAATCTCTTCTTGAGGGTGCTATTGAATGGAATTAAAAGAACTCATGAATGTAAAATATCTGTTTCAATGCCTGGCACAAAGTAGACCCTCCAAAAAGTCATAGATATTTGACTGACTTACATAACTGAAGAATTGAAAGGAGCTGTATTCTCATGACAACTGCCTTCATAAAGATATCTCTGACTCCTCTAGATAGGAAAGAAAAACATGGCTCCTACATTTAACTTTACTCAGCATCTTGTCAGTACCTCACTTCTGTCCTTTGTCATGTTCTGGCTTATATTTGAGCTATCTGTAGAATTAATAACGAAGCTATTACTTATTACTTATAAGTATTACTGTACTTATTACAGACCAAATGTCCCTTATCTGGAACACTTGGGACCAGAAGTCTTTCAAACTTTGGAGTTTTTTGGATTTTTGGAAGATTTGCATTGATTTTATTAGTTGAGTATCTCTAATCACGTTACCTACAGTGGAGCAAAGAAAAGAACTACATCTTATCCCTCAAAAACCACAAAAGCAAGAAGAGGGTGGAGTGAAATACTTAAAATATAGAGAAAAGAACATCAACATATAATTCTGTACCCTACAAAATTATCCTTTAAAAGTGAAGTCAAAATAAAGACTCAGACAAAAATTGAGGGAATTTATTGCCAGTGGACCCACCTTGCAAGAAATATTAAAGAAGTTCTTTGGAAAGAATAAGACATAGGAGAGAAACTTGGATCTACATAAAAGAAAAGCATCAAAAATGAATACATGAAAGTAAAACTAAACTATAAAAAGTTTACACTGACTCTAGGGTGCAGAACAAAGAACATTCACCCTACACTTTAGAAACATTCTAAAAGGAAAGAAAAGAGCCCAAATAATGGAAAAACTATGGGCTTTGGAATCAAATACTTGAATATTTGAGAAGTTCTACCACTTATGAGCTTTGTGTATCAGGGGAGGTTACTTAACTTCCCTGATTTTTTTCCTCAACTAAATATTAGAAGATAAGTAATGTAAGAAAAGCAATACGGACTGAAGATCCCTAATTAAAAAATCTAATAAGAGACCCAGAATAGTTAAAGCAATCCTTAGCAGGAAGAGTGAAGCAGGGGGTATCGCAATACCAGAACTTCAATTATACTACAGAGCGATAGTAACAAAAACAAATACAAAAATAGACAGGTAGATCAATGGTACAGAATAGAGGACACAGAGACAAACCCAAATAAATACGGTTTTCTCATACTAGACAAAGGTGCCAAAAACATACAATGGAGAAAAGACAGCCTGTTCAACAAGTGGTGCTGGGAAAACTGGAAATTCATATGCAGCAGAATGAAACTAAACCCCTATCTCTCACCCTGCACAAAACTCAACTCAAAATGGATCAAGGACCTCAGAATCAGACCAGAGACTCTGCACCTTATAAAAGAAAAAGTTGGTCCAAATCTTCAACATGTTGGGTTAGGATTAGACTTCCTTAACAGGACTCCCAAAGCACAAGAAATAAAAGCAGAAATCAATAATTGGGATAGATTCAAACTAAAAAGTTTTTTCTCAGCAAAGCAAACTATCAACAAAGTGAAGAGAGAGCCTACAGAATGGGAGAAAATCTTCGCCACACATACTTCAGATAGAGCACTAGTCTCCAGAATCTATAAAGAACTCAAAAAACTCTATACCAAGAATACAAATAACCCAATCAACAAATGGGCTATGGAAATGAACAGACTCTTCAAAGAAGATCTACAAGCAATCAACAGATATATGAAAAAATGTTCAACATCTCTAGTAATAAGAGAAATGCAAATCAAAACTACCTGAAGATTCCATCTCACCCCAGTTAGAAAGGCAATTATCAAGAATACAGGCAACAATAGGTGCTGGCGAGGATGTGGGGAAAAAGGTACACTCATATATTGCTGGTGGGGTTGCAAATTAGTGCAGCCACTTTGGAAAGCAGTGTGGAGATTCCTTAGAAAACTTGAAATGGAATCACCATTTGACCCAGCTATCCCACACTTTGGCCTATACCCAAAGGATTTTAAATCAGCATACTACAGTGATGCAGCCATGTCAATGTTCATAGCTGCTCAATTCACAATAGCCAGATTGTGGAACCAACCTAGAGCCCTTCAATAGATAAATGGATAAAGAAACTGAGGTATATATACAAAATGGGATATTACTCAAACATAAAAAAGAATAAAATTATGGCATTTGCAGACAAATGGATGAAGTTGGAGAATATCACGCTAAGTGAGATAAGCCAATCCCAAAAAACCAAAGGATGAATGATCTCACTGATAAGCAAACAATGATACATAATACGGGGTGGGAGGTAGGCAAGAATGGAGTAAGAATGAACTATATAGAGGGAAAAAAGGGGTGGGAGGGGTGGGGGGAAGGAAAAATAACAGAATAAGTCAAACATCATTTGCCTATGTAAATGTATGATTACACAAATGGTATGCCTCTGCTTCTTGTACAACCAGAGAAACAAGTTGTACCCCATTTGTTTACAATGAATCAAAATAAATAAATTTTTTAAAAAAAGAATTCAGATTAGGGATGCTCAACTGGTAAAGTCTATGCAAGCCGAACATTAAAAAAAATTCTGAAACACTTCTGGGTCCAAGCATCTCAGATAAGGGATATTTGACCTATAGTATTATGGTTAATTTAAGAGTCTCTGTTAGGGATAGATATTGAAGCATCTGTAAATAAAATTATGTTTCTGACTTGCTTTAAAATGATATGGAGAAAAGGAGCAGGGTTATAGATAAAACAAGATTAGCCATGAATTGATAAATGTTGAAGTCAAGTGATGTATGCATGGTGGTTCATTGTGTTTTCTGAACATGTGTATATGTTTGATATTTTTCTCATTAGTTTTTTTAAAGTGTGTATGTACACTTAAAATCAGAAATATAAATCAATAGAATTAACTATGTATAAATACTAATCTGAAACTATTTCAATCACTTCTAAATTCCAACCATGGAGTTGAAATTTCTCATCTAAAAAACATGACAATTCCTGAGGAGCTAACCCTCCCCTGTCTAACCATAGGCATGTAATGCTTTAATCATATTGCTTTATTGACCTGAAAATCATAACTTTCCATTATTAGTTTCAGTAAGGAATACAAAGCACCTTCAAAGTAAAATTTTATTTTTGTGAATCAGTGAAGAAAATAAAACTTTCTTCAGATTCAAAAAAAAATCTAAAATCTGCAATACTCTGAAATCAGGAACTTAAAGGATATGCAATGCTCACAAAAATGTTTTATAATTTGAAGAATTTCAGTTTATGGCCTCTTTGTGGATTTTTTTTACTTTTAATTTTCTATAGTTTGAATACAATATACCTAACTATAGTTTTTTGGCATTTATCCTGTTTGGTGAGATTCCCAGGTCTATAGATTGGTATCTGACATTAATTTGGAAAATTTTTCAGTCATTTTTGCTTCAAATATTTCTTCTCTTCTTTTCTCTTTTTTCTTCTCCATCTATTCCAATTGTGCATATGCTGTGTATAACTTTTGTAGTTGGCCTACAGTTCTTAAATATTCTAATGTGGGTTTTTTTCCCCCACTTTCATTGCAAAGTCTAAGAGATTTCTAGGGAGATATCTTTAAGTTCAGAGAATTTTTTTTTTTTATCATTAGTGTCCAGAACATCAATGAGTCTATCAAAGGCATTTTCATTTTGGTTACAGCGGGGTTTTTTTGTCTTTAGCATTTTCTTTGCTTCTTTCTTAGAATTTCCATATCTCTGCTTATGCTTACATTGCTCATCTGTTCTTGCATTCTGTCAACCTTCTCCATTAGATTAGAAGTCCCTAAGAGACCTTGCCATAGGTGTTTCATTTTCCAGTCTGATAACTTCAACATCCCTGCCATATCTGAATCTAGTTCTGATGTTTGCTCTGTCTCTTCAAATTGTGTTTTTTATTAGTTTTTGTTTACTTTGCATTTTAGTGTGCGTTGTAATGTTTTCTTGATAACCAGACATGATGTACTGAATAAAAAGTAATTAGACATTTATTAATGTGATGGTGGTAAAGTGTCAGAAGTCCTATGATTAGGTCATAGTCTTTTCTACTGAGCTAATATCACTGGACAATGAATTTCACAAGTGTTTCTCAATGCCTCCCCAGCTTAGGTGGAACAGCTACAGTGGACTGGATATTGGGAATTTTCCTTCCCCTCCGTCAGTTAGGCTCTAATAAAACTCCAGAAGGTTAGGCTTAGTTAACTAGTTTCTCCTAGGTCTGGTCTTATTAAGAATAGAATGCTCTGATATATTTCAAAGCACTTCCTTTTTGTTTACATCTATCAGAAATATTTTAGAATTTTTCTCTAATATTCACTGTGATAACCAAGTCAAGTTCCTGAAAGTAAAAGTCACAAAAGTGTGGAGGCCTCTCTATGACTGGGTCCCCCTGGAGTTAACTTTCAGAGTTGTTCACGATGAATTTCTAGAAATTTGTTAATTATTGGTTTTCCATTTCGGATTTTTCTATTCCAGCACTGGATCCTACAGAGGTTTCTGCTTGTGGTTTCTGCTCCAGTAAGTTGTGATTCTTTGTATTCACCTATCCAACTCTCCCACTGGGGGAACAGAAGTTCAGCCTGGGATCTCGCTTCTCTTACACATTTAACAGTAGTGTCGATTTTTCAGTTTGTCAGCTTTTCACTTATTAAGACAGAATGATGACTTTGATCTTATGTGCCAGATTAAAAACCAGAGTATGCTTTTGAAGAAGAGGAAGGAAAGAAGGCAGAGGTCTCACCAAGAAGCTTAGACTCCCTAAATACACTTCGTGGCTCCATATGATCCTTCTCACTCTGAACTTCTAAGCAGAAAACACATCCAGTCGTTGTCTTGCAGTTGAGAGACATGGGGAAAAAACCATAGGTCCCATTATTCTATCAAACTCCACCTGCCTCCTTTCATTCTTCCCAGCATCTGCTATCCCAAATATTATGGTGTCTCTAGTACATGTATTTAATGAGCTTGACACAAACTTTGGACATTAGGTGTTGCAGGGATAGCTCTGAGATCTAATGTAGATTTTTGAAAAGTGTTTTGACTGATTTGTCAGGGTGTCTTAGACAACACACAGCATGTATTTCTATTAATATTATACTCTATCACTCCCTCTCTACTCCTACGTACCTGCCCAGGTCTTCCCTAGCAGTTAGTTCCCAGATGGCTCTTCCTAGGTGTCACTGTGAAAATAATGCTCCCTCTTGTCCATGTATTTATAAGTAAGGTAAGATGGATCTCCTTGCTCAGATGTTTGAGTTAGCAAAGGCACCCCTGAAAGAGATAAATGGCCCAACCTTGGAATGTGTCCAGAGCCCTGGATGCTGTCCAGGTGCTTGGGGAAATTAAGCTATTAGTCCTATTTTCTGCTCTCTGCCTGGCCCTGGTGCTGGGGGAGATTGATTGAGCCCATGCCCTCAGGATAGGGGTGGTAGAGTGGGAGCAGGGAGGGAGGATGAGCTATATAGTAAGTCAGACAGATGGGGTGTCACAGAATTGGCTGACTTGCCTTGGTCAAAAGGGAATTTGGTGGGGTGAGGGAGGGAGCCCAAGGAGAAGCAAGCTTCTGCCCCACTGACCCCTTCCACAGCAATTACCAGAGAAGGCATGATCTCTCTTATTTCAATGCAATTAAACAGACATAGTTGTGGCCAGCAAGCTAGACTACTTTCCATTTTCTTCTGCCAGTGCATTAATGAGCCCTAAGTGGGTCCCAGATTCTCAGCTGCCAAAAGGAGGTATCTGCCAGCATCTTAGCTGTCTTATGACCAAGAAAGAAGGAAGAATAGGGATGCAAGTATGTTGGGGTGATCACCATTTGTCTGATGCAATCTAAATTTAAAAAAAAAAAGATTACAGCAAGAAGTTACCAAAGAAAGTTTTGGAGACACACGAAGTACAAAAAATATGAGTACACAGGGTCAAAATATTAGTCATCAATTAATCAATGACTACCTTACTGAGCATTTCCTTTGAAAAACTAGATTAGTGGTTCTCAACAAAGAGGAACAATTTGTTTTTAATTCTGGAAAGTAGAAGATAACTTGAAAACGCTCTCTTCATTCCTCTCATACCCGATTGCGCTAGAGAACTACTGTTAGGAGTTGTAGAAGGCAAAAATTTTTAAAAATAACTTAGCTCCCCTAGCCTTGAGCTTACACTCTGATTGCAGACACCAAGTTTTCTCATCCTAATACATAGTCATGGAAGATGGAGATTCAATTCCTTTGTTTTAGGTTTTAAAAAAACCTGAATTTCAAAGAAGGAAAAAGACTCCCTGAGAAACTCAAGTCCAACTTTGCTTATGTGAAAAAATGCAAGTTTCAAATAAAACAGATGAGATCCTAAAATGAACTAGTCGCCTCTACAGAGAGAATGTGTGTGGTTTGCACAGTGGTTCTGGAGTCAGCATGGGTGTGTGTGTGGCTAATTTTCAGTCTATGGCAAGCAATTTGGGGTCAACATTTAAAATGTGTATTTGCAACATATAAATTATAACAATCCCTGTTGGATAGGACATTGAGACAAGGAGAGCAATGCAACATGGCATGTATATAACATACATTTTTGCAGTGTACTATTATAACAATCCCAGGTGGATAGAACATTGAACTAAAGAGGACCATGCAACATCGCATGGATATAACGTAAGAGTCTGAGCTGAAGAGCTAAACCATGCAAAAACTTTATCTCATGAGTGATTCCAAAATGCACAATCAAGGCAGGAAGCAGTTCTGTTCAAATGGCAACATGGTACCAAATACTGGCTACAAGAATAAGGCAATAAGAATGAATGCAAGTTAATCCCTCCAAGAAGACTGTAAACATTCTAGAGTTCAAAAGTAGATCACAGACATGAAAAGCTTGAGTACTGATTACTAATTGGTGGGAGATGCTCAAGATGAACTGAACCAGAAGACTTTATTTTAAAAGCCAAGAGATAAAGACATAACAGAGGCTGAACATGGAGGTTCAAGGATCAACCCTTAGTTTGATTCTGAGATTTCTTAGGGCCTATATTTTCACCTGCCCTCTTCTTCATTCTCTGAAAAACTGCAGGTTGCCCTCTGTCACAACAGGCTTTCTGAGGCTCGTCTTCTCCCCAGAACTAAACTTACTTGACCTCACTATTCATCAGAAAGAGCTCACGGACATATTTACACTAAAATGTTTATTGAATTACTTTCATTTAAAATTTGTAATCTAAAGAAATAAAATTCTACTATTGACCCATAATACTGGAATCTCAGCCCTGGGAACCTCTCAAATCGTGATATAGAAGGTCATTTCTCTACCCACTTTGAAGATAGATCTAGGTGAGAGCAATCCAAAGTGATGTCATGTGTATTTGTAACACTTTCCACACTCCCTGTTACTTTTTGGACTTAAGTGTGTTCCCCAAGGTTTCAGTAATCATCATGAGGTCGTAAAAGGGTGGATTTCTCTTTTTTTGCAATGTCTCAAACTTTTTAATCACATATCCCATATGATGGAAATTTAATCAGACTACGGTGTTTAGAGGTGGGATCTTTGGGGCATGATTAGGATTAAATAAAGTCTTTAGGGTGGCACCTCCATGGTTGAATATTCCTAGTTTTATAAGAAGAGGGAGAGAGATCAGAAGACTCATGTGATGACCTTCACTACTTTGGGATACTGCTAGCAAGAAGACCATTAGCAGATGTGGCCCCTCAACCTTGGACCTCCAAAACCATGAGACAAAACAAACCTCTTTTCTTTACAAAGTGTGCAGCCTCTGGTATTTCACTATAGCAATGAAAAATGAACTAATGCATCCCCCTATGTTTTTCACTTTACTTGTGGCCTGAAATTCTGCCCTTAGTGTCTGTCTAAATTGGAACCATATTCCAAGATCTGACTCTATCTTTTTAATAATAACCTTATTGAGATATATTCACATACCATACAATTCACCCATTTAAAGTATGCAATTCAATGGTTTTTGGTGTATTCACAGTGCAACCATCACCACAATCCATTTTAGAACATTTTTATAACCCCCAAAAGAAGCCCCATACCCATTAGCTGTCATTCCCCCTGTTCTCCAATCTCCTCAGTGCTAGGCAACCACCAATCAACTTTCTGACTCTGTGGATTTGCTTATTCTGAGCACTTTATATAATAGAACCATACAATATGTGATCCTTTATGACTGGCTTCTTTCATTTAACATAACATTTATAAGATTAATCTATGTTTTAGCATCTATCAGTACTTAATTTCTTTTTATTGTATAATAATATTCCATTGTACAGTTGTGACACATTTTATTTATCTTCTTTTCAGTTGATGGACTTCAGGGTTGTATACACTTTTTAGCAATTATGAATCATGCTGCTATGGACATTCTTGTGCAGCTGTTTGTGTAGACATATGTTTTCATTTTCTCTTGGGTATATACCTAGGAGAAGAATTTCTGGGTCGTGTAGTAACTCCTATATTTAACTTTTTGAGGAACTGCCAGACTCTATTCTAAAGTAGTTGACCCTCTTACAACCCCATCAACAGAATATAAGAATGCTGACTTCTCCACATTCTCATCAACACTTGTTATTATCTAGTTTTTTTTTTTTTACTCTAGCTATCCTAATGAATGTGATGTGTTATTTCACTGTGGTTTTGATTTGCATTTCCCTAATGGCTAATGATGAACATCTTCCTTGTGCTTATTGGTCATTTGTGTATCTTCTTCAGAGAAAACCATCTATTGAGATCCTTTGGGTCCAGCTTCCTTTCCAGAGAAGATTTAGAAGTAGCAGAAAATATGTTTCTAGTTTAAATATATTTTAAGTGGCATGAAAATCAAGAGAGTATTCTGGAGATGAATAATAAACTTACTTGTTTATGCAATTCTGTTCTGTAAACCCTTGCTGAACTCCCATGATACACAGTCTTTCAGGTCTTAGGAACATAAAGAAGCAATAAGTCATGCATTCTGCACTGAATAAATATAAATTTCTATGAGGAAATCATTTTTTTCCTGGTTTGAATTAAATTTAATTACTTTCAATAACTGTATATCAGGCTTTTCACTAATTCAGATGAGCTTCCTCTAAACTAATTCAAATAGTAAAGTTTGTTTTATCTATTATGGTTTTAATTTCTTCAAAGACCTCCCTCCTAACCCCTAGAGATTAAACCCAGGGTCCTACACATGCTGAACATGTGCCATACCACTGAGCTACACCCCCTGTACTCCATTTTTTGGTTTCTTTCCTGAATTATAATTTAAGTAGTTCATGTTTCATATAAAAATACATTTCTCTAGATACTTCTCTATCATGACAAAAAAACTATATCAAATCAAGAATTGATGTCATAATAACAAAACACCAGAAAGATTCTCATTAATTTAATTAGAATCCCCCCCCCACCCCAGTGTTTGCAGGTCTTAGTGAACTTATTCCAAGAGTAGGGCTGGGGTGTAGTTCAGTGGTAAAGCACTTGCCCAGCATGCACAAGCACTGGGTGTAATCCCCAGCACTGAAAAAAGAGACGGGGGGGAGGGGGAGAGAGAGAGAGAGAGAGAGAAGGTTAAAGGGGGTCAAGTAACTTTACAGGTTAGAAACCTGATAAATACTGCCTCGGCCAGGTGATCAAGGTTGGCCTGTGATAAATCATGATGGACCCATGGGAGAATATAAAGAGATGGAAATTTCACTGCTGTAATCTCCCAATAGGCAACCACAGTCTAATCATGAGAAAATATTAGAAAAATCCAAATTGAACGACATTCTACAAAATGTTCGACTAATACCCCTTCAAAAATGAAAAGACTGAGAAACTGTCAGAGAGGAGACTTAATGAGAATTGACAACTACATGTGATGTGGTATCCTCGACTGGATGCTGAAATAGAAAAGAGATATTGGTAGGAAAAAAGTGACATTCAAATAAAGTCAGTAATAATATATCAACGTAGTTTTCTTAGTTTTGGTGATTATATACGTTGTCAGCAATGGGAAGATTGGATGTGGAGCAGATAGGAAATCTTTATACTATCTGCAACTTTTCTGTATATCTAAAAATATTCCAAAATAAAATATTATTTTTAAGAAAATACAGCCCTCTGGAATAACCCAGTATCTTAGTATGTCCCTAGTCAAAATAAATATGAATATAAAAACAAATATGCCATTTAACCACTATTAATTCATTATTCCAGTGTTTTTTACATTTGCAACAAGATAAGAAAAACAAATAATAATAAAATCACAATTATTATTTCTGCAAAGAAGGTACATGAGTTATCGCTATATTACAACTTGTACTTTCCTTCATAAAAATAAAATTAATATAGGTATTAGAAAAGAGAAAAATAAGTTATAAAGATATTGTATAAAACACAATAAAAACAACTAAAATTCTCATTATTACTTATTAATAATGTGAAAAACCATGAAATAAATACACAAAAAGGCAGTGGTTTACCCACTTACCAGAGAAAATTGTTTAAAAAATGTAGAAGGAAATAATACCATTCTAAAATGTAATAAAAGAAAATATTAAACCAGGTGCAGTAGCCTATGCCTATAATCCCTGCTGCCTAGGAGGTTGGTGAGGCTAAGGCAGAAATATTACAAGTTCAAGACCTGCCTGGGCAACTTAGCAAGACCTTCTCTAAAAATAAACTAAAAAGGGCTGGAGACATAGCTCAGTGTTAGAGTGAGTGCTTACTTAGCACATATGAGACTGGGTTCCATCCCTAGTACTAGGGGTTGGGGGGGATATCAAATTAAATCCTAAAAAATAAACTTTTTTAATTTTTTTATTTTATTTGTTCTAATTAGTTGTACATGACAGTAGAATGTATTTATACATTTTGATAGATCATACATAAATAGAGTGTAATCTCCCATTTTTCCAGTTGTACATATTGCAGGATCACATCGGTCTTGCAGTCATCCAAGTACATTAGGTAATAATGTCTGTTTCACTCTACTTTGGTTCCTTCCCCTATACCCCTTTCTTCCCCTTCACTCCCCTCTACCTAATATAAAGTAACTTTATTCTTCCTTATCCCCTCCTCTTATTGTGAATTAGGTTCTGCATATCAGAGAAAATGTCAAAGAATAAACTTTTTAAAATGTGAAAATTCTATGTGAAAAGAACTGTAAAACTTTACTGAGGGACACAAAAACTATTCAAAGAAATGCAGGCTAAAATAACCTAAATAGCCTTCAGTCAGGAGCAGCTAAACCAATTATACCCAACCAATGAACAAGTATGAATGAGTTAGAACTTCATGTATTGATATGGAGAAAACTTCAAATATATATTTTAAATAAAAATGTCTGCATAACATGATCCCATTTGTTTACACAAATGTGTGCATACGTATAACTGTTAATCGTGTGCTTTCTAAAGCCAGAAGAAACTATTCACTATATTAATATTACCAGCATTTACTGAAGAGTTGGGGGAAGGGGTGGAGGGCTTTCACTTTTTTTTTTTTTTTTTTTCCTGTTCTTTGAGACTGGGTCTTGTTACATTGCCCAGGCAGGCCTCACACTCTTGAATTCAAGTGATCCCTCTACCTCAAACCTGAGTAGCTACAATTACTGTTGTGTGCCACTGCATCAAGTTTCACCTTTTATGTTACACCTTTCTTCATTAGTCAAACTATTATCCATGAACATGTATTTCTTTTACTTTTTCACTATGATATACATGTACTGGTTTGTAGAACAAGAACTACCTAAATTACATAACCACATTTCATAAAAATTAAAACAACCATGGCATATCATCAGCTATTAAAATAAATAATTAAGTTGAGAAAATAAATTATAATTAGTTCATTAAAATGATGGTCTACAAGTGGACAAGTCATTGTTACAGACTAGGGATTGAAAGAAAATCCAAATGTATATATCCAGTATAAATAGTATCTGAGATCCCTGGGAAAATAACAGATGACCAATAACATCAAGGTAGTTAAATAAAGAAGGTAACTGAATAAAGATGTTTAGAAAATAATAGAGTTCTTGTTCATGATTTATCCAAAATTCCATGTTGATTAAAAAGTTACATGTAGCCAGACATGGTGGTACACACCTGTTATCCCAGCAACTCACAAGGCTAAAGCGGGAAGATCTGAAGTTTGAGGCCAGACTAGGCTACTTAGCAAGACCCTGTCTCAAAATAAAACATGAGCCAGGCATGGTGGCATAGGCCTGTAATTCTAGTGACTTAGGTGCCTGAGGCAGGAGAATCTCAACTTCTAGGTCAGCCTCTGCAATTTAGTAAGGCCCTGTCTCAAAATAAAAAAATAAAAAAGTGGTAGTTGAGTGGTATAGCACCCCTGGGTTCAATCTCCAGTACTAATACTAATACTAATAATACTAATAATAATAACCACATAGGGGAAAAAAAGATTGAAGTTCAAATGATGGAACATCCCTGGCTTCAATCCCCATTACCACACTCAGACATACATTTTTAAAAAAAGAACTAAAAAAAGTTACATGCCAAAAATGACTGAAGGAAATACAAGAACAGATTTATATAATCTCAAAGTATAGCTTTTCTAAGCTTAATACCAATGCAAAAAACAAGGGAGAAGACCAATGGATTTGACTATATATAATGTTTACACTTCTGTTTATTTTTTTAAAGGAATGAATTAAATTAAAAGATAAATAAATGCAATTTCTTGCAACATGTATAACAAATATAGAGCTCTTATGAATCAACAACAAAAATATTAACATTCTAGTACAAAATAAGCAAAGGATATATGCTGACAATTCACAAAACACTTTAAAGGACTATAAACATGAATAAATTTTTAACTTCTTTAGTAATCAATAAAATGAAAATTATAACTATAGTAGGATAGTATTTTAGGTCTATTTTAGTAAGGAATTTAAAGATAATAGCCACTGCTGGCAAGAATACTAAGAAAGGGACATTCTCATATATTTTAGGTTGGTGACTTGACCATTTGTATAAAAACGTCTTTAAAAATACATTTAATCCTTGTCGGGCATGGTGGCGCACGCCTGTAATCCCAGCAGCTTGGGAGGCTGAGGCAGGAGGATCATAAGTTCAAAGCCAGCCTCAGCAACTTAGTGAGGTGCTAAGTGAGACCTTGTCTCCAAATAAAATATTAAAAAGGGCTAGGAATGTGGCTCAGTGGTTAAGTGCCCCTGGGTTTAATCCCTGGTACCAAAAAATATACATATATATACATTTGTCCTTGACTCAACAATTAATTCCTAAGAATTTATACTAAGAAAGAAATTAAGATTGTCATAAAGGGGCTGGATTGTAGTTCAGTGGTGCAGTTGTGCTTAGCATTCCCAGAACACAAAAAATATGCATAAATAGTCATGTACAAAATGGTTATCATAGCATGATTCATCATAGTAAAATTTAAAAAGAGTAAAATTTTCAAAAAGGAGATTAGTTTTAAATGCATAGGATAATTTTTTATTCTATAATTTCTATGGAAATACAAAGAATCTAGAATAGTTAAGACAACTTTAAAGGAGAACAGCTGTATTAGCAGCATTTAGAACTCTCTCTTTTTTTTTAAAGAGAATGCTAAAGTAAATATAGCAAAATGTTAGCATTTAGCAAATGCAAGTTGTAGGAAGATGTATATTGTGTTAATCGTCTTTCTATTGCCATGACAAAATACCTGAGATAACAACTTAGAAGAAAGAAAATTTTATTTTGGCTCATGGTTTCAAAAATTTCACTTTATGGTCAGTTGGTTCCATTATTTTGGGACAGTGGTAAGGCAGAATCTCATGGCACAAGAATGTGGAGCAAAGTTGCTCACCTCATGGCTGCTGGTAAGCAGAAAGAGAAAGAGGAGGAGCCACAGTGCCAATATTCCCTTCAAAGGCACACCTTTGAAGTGTGACCTAACTTCCTTACTCTAGGCCCCACCTCTTAAGGGTTCCACCACCTCCCAATAGTGCCACAGGCTGGCAACCAAGCCTTTAACATACAGACCTTGGAGTACATTCAAGATCCAAACCATAACAGGCACTGTTTACTCCCTGCATTTTTTGTGTGTTTGAGATATTTCACAATTTTTAATCCATAATTCAAAGTTTACTAGCTGCCCATGTAACAACTTGAAAGATGAGCCAGTCATTTCATAGGGAAATGAGGGGAGATAGCTCAGTCGGTAGAGTGCTTGACTTGCAAGCACAAGGCCCTGGGTTCAATCCCCAGCCCCGCCAAAAAAAAAAAAAAAAAAAAAAGCCATAGGGAAATGAACATACAGCCAGTTGATGATCATGACTTGGGCTGCTATGGATTATGTAATGAGCTTACTGAACTCTGAGGTCCCTTTCAACACTAAAAATCCTGATTTCTGTGTAAAGCTGAAATTCCTGTAATTGAAAAAAAAAAAAAAAAGATTTAAGATAATTTACTAACTTCTGGGAGAAAATGATGAGCCTGAATTCATTTGTCTCATGCTATGTAGACTCAAGCTATTTGTAGAAAAATAAGTGAGATTGAGGAAAGGGAGGACAAAGGAGAAGGTAGATTCAGAAAAAACATGAGCAAACCCACCCTGGACCATCAAAGCCTAAAGTAGATATGGAAAAGAAAATAAGCAGTAAAGAATAGGAAATGGATAGGTCTAGGTTACAAAGAACTCTGTTATGAAATACTTGTTTAACTTGTTGTTATGCTTTAAGTATTATAGGGGTACATGCACACCCATGTTTATAGCAGCATGATTCACAATAGCCAAACTATGGAACCAGCCTAGGTGTCCAGCCTAGGTGAATGAACGAATAAAGAAAATGTTATATACATACATGATAGAGTTTTATTCCTAAAGAAGAATAAAAATCATGTTATTTTCAGGAAATTACGAGAACATTATGTTAAGTGAAATAAGCCAAACTCAGATGGACAAGGGTCATATATGTTTTCTCTCACATGTAGAAGGTAGAGAGGAAAAAGGAAAAGAAATGTGAGGGGAGGAAATCTCATGAAAAATCAAAGGGAGAACTGTAGAGGAAAGGGACCGAGAGGAGGGAAGAGGAGAAGGAAAGGGGAACTACTGGGGAGTGATATTGGTCCAATTATATAGTTATATTATGAATGTGTTCAAATATGTAACCAATCCTATCATGTGCAATTATAATGCACCCATAAAAAAACATGAAAGAAGAAAAAGAATCACTTGTGAGAATTTAAGACAAGTCTCCATCAGGTAAGCATCTCAGGTTTGGTCAAGTGGATTGAGAGCAGAAAGCAATTGGACCTTGAACTCACCTCTCCTTCCGTCCCTACCACCCTAAATGACATGGGAAAATGTTCAGTAACAAACTTGACACAGGCCAGGCTGCAGAGCCAGGTTTGGGAGAGGTTTGTTTTTATAGTACCAACACTTGACAGATTGAAATCTGAAGTTGGAGACTGTTTACATCCTTCCTGCTGTTTTTCTGATGTTTTCATTTGCTGAAAGGGCACTGTCCCTTTTCAGAGACTGTAAGGCCCTATTAACACTTGTTATACTAAACAGAGGCATTCCAGGACCCAGGAAGAAGCACACAGGGCTGGCTGCTCATTTTCATTTAGTTAAACTGTTTCTAAATAATGTCATTAGATTCAAAGTTCATTTATCTGTAGCATATGGATCTTCCCAATGTATAAACCATCTCTAAACTGAACTCTCAGAAAAAGCTATTTCCTGTTACAGATGTTGTTTCCACCTCACTCCATCACAGACTGGAAATGTGCCACAGTATTACAGTAAATCGGATAATGGAAGAGTCTGGGAGACTGTTGTGAGATGATCTAGACCCTCTATATTCAGTGTGATCCTAAGACCAACAACATCAACATCACCTGGAGATTGTTAGACATGAGGTCTCAGGTCCTACCCCAGACCAGCAGGATTGGAATCTCCATTTTCACATTCATTGACATGCTTATTTATAATTAAGGGCCTGTAATCCCAGTAGCTCAGGAGGCTGAGATAGGAGGATCATGAATTCAGAGTCAGCCTCAGTAACATAGTGAGGCCCTGTCTCTAAATAAAATATAGAAAGGACTGGGGATGTGGCTCAGTGGTTGAGCACTCTTAGGTTCAACCCCTGGTACCAAAAAATAAATAAATAAAATAAAGAAGCAGTGGTCTCAAACTCAATATGCATTGGAATCACCTGAATAGTTTTTTCAAAACTAATAATACTGGGACAGGGAGTATAGCTCAGTGGTATAGTACTTGCCTGGCACTCATAAGGTCTTGGGTTTCAGATCTAGCACTGCCAAATAAAAAAAAAAAAAAAAAACTAATTATGCCCAGTCCAAGACCTCACAGTCAAGACTCAAATCTGACATAATAGCCTGACAATGAGACATATTAAGTCCCCATGTTAGAGACACAAGTGTTAAATCATGTGATATTTTGGTTAGACTTTGTAGCAGGTTGAATAATGTCCCCCAAAAGGATAACTCTAGTTCCTACATTGCTGGTGCATGTTAATATGATCTCATTTGTAAATAAGAGTTTTTTGTCAAAGGATCTCAAGATAAGATCATCCTGGATTTAAGGTGGGGCCTATATCCAATGACTGATTTCCTTAAAAGAAAAAGAGATGGAGGCTAAGGCGGGAGGATCACTACTAGTTCAAGGTCAGCTTAAACAATTTCACAAGGCCCTAAGCAACTGAGTGAGACCCTATCTCAAAATAAAAGTAAAAAGGGCTGGGAATGTACCTCAGTGGTTAAGCGCTCCTGGGTTTAATCCCCAGTGAAAACAAAACAAAACAAAAAGAGAGGACACGGAGGACTGTAATGTGAAAATGGAAGCAGAGATTGGAATAATGTATCTATAAATGCCAAGGATTGCTGGCAACCACCAAGACCCAGGAGAAAGGCATAGAACAGTGTTTTTCTCAGAATCTTCAGGAAGAACTAACCCTGTGACACCTTGCTTTCAGATTTCTGGCCTCCTGATCTATTTAAATACAACAAATTTCTATTGTTTTAAGTCACCCAGTGTGTGGTAATACAGATTCATTAAACTTGTCAATTCGTTTAGCACTGCAAAAAAAAAAATTGTCATCATTCCTGAATAGTTCATGCCAAGCTTGGCAGCCCTGAAATATAGTTCAAAAGTATTCAAGGACTCCCCATTTATAGTGAAGCTAAAGAAGTTGAGCTTCATGGTTCATCATTTGTGTATGTCCCTCCTGAGAACTCTCCAAAACTTCACTTGCATAATTTGATAATCTTAGAGTACCCTCTCCCCCAAATGTCATAAGTTTCAAAAACCACAAAAGACAAACTTCACCCTGCCAGTAAAATGTTGTTTTTTGTGCAGATGAGAATATCCAAATATCTCTAATCCGCAGGTTATTGAGTTCATAGATGTGGAACCCATGGACGGGAGGGTTGACTGTGCTTAGGAAATCACCACTTTGCAACCTCCAAAGTCATCAAAGAGTCAGGTAAAGAACAACAAAGGATATCAAAACCATCCAGGGAGATGTCATTGGGAACACATTTTCAGGATGACAAAGTATCACACTCTAACCTGGGAGGGTAAAAATGCATCTTACAATTAAAACATTTGTCAGGTACTACCTTAAACCAAGTGATCACACAAAACATCACAAACAGAGTAAAATTGGCTACTGCATACCTCCTAGTACAGTGCAATATGAGGAACACAGCATCACCTATGACTTCTTGCAAAAATGTGTCACCTGAATCTGTCAAGCCTTAGCCCTAATTTTCATTTTGCAGAAAACGCAAAGATATAGAATAGGTAAAAAAAACACCATTAAAAAAAAAAAAAGATAGGGCTGGGGAGATAGCTCAGCTGGTAGAGTGCTTGCCTCGCAAGCACAAGGCCCTGAGTTCGATCCCCAGTACCACCAAAAAAAAAAAAAAAAAAAAAAGATAAATCCAAAGAGTTGGCTATTCTATAAAATACCTGGACTAGACTCCTTAAAACTCAATGTCATTTTTAAAAAACTAGTAAATTACAGGGCTATTCTACGCTAACCAAGACTAATGAGACATAAAAACCAAAAGCAGCCAGGTACAGTGGGGCACTCCTGTTATCCCAGTGACTGAGGAGAGGATCCCAGTGACTGAGGAGGAGGATCCTAAGTCCAAAGCCAGCCTCAGCAACTTAGTGAGGTCCTAAGCAACTCAGCAAGACCCTGTCTCTAAATAAAATATTTAAAAAGGCTGGGCATGTGGCTCAGTGGTTAAGCGCCCCTGGATTCAATCCCTGGTACCAAAAAAGAAAAAAAAAAAAAAAAAAAAGTGTAAATCTCAGTTAAATCCTGGTTCAAAAACAATTGACAAAAGATGTTGTTGAGACAATTGGGGGAAAATATATGTATGTAAATTATTTGTTTATATATTATAAAGGTGTAGGTAGGTAGGTATAGTCACACACCCACAGAGAGAAAATTAAATAGGTAAAGCAACAACTTGCTTCTTATCTCCAACTGATCCAAAATCACCTGAGAGGCAATTAAGTGACTTGATGATAGGCCAGAGAGTGATGGGTTTGTGTAGCTTGAGCTAAAAAAAAAATCAGTTTTCTAGAATCTGGCCTCCCTACTGACAGGAACTTGGAGGAAGTCCCACCATTTCTTGATGCCTTCATTTCCCTTTTCATAAAATTGAAATTATAATTGCCTGTCTCCCAGAGGGACTTTCTGAGGATTCACTAGTTAACATCTGTAAATATTTTGAGGCTGAAAATCATTATGAAAATCAGATGAGCAAATATCAACACATGCCTGAGGTAAATAGAGAAACTATTATGGGTCTTCTGCAAATCTGGGGGTTGGTGTTAAAGGAATTTACTAAAAGTCTGCCTTGGTGGCTGTGTTAACATCACGTGAGCTTCTCTTGGGAAATTGCAAGGGAATGGCTGGGGAGTGAGATCCAGCCAGTGGCGTGACATATGCACATAGGGAGAGGCAATGCCACATAGGAAGTGAGCACCAAATTATGGGGTCAGAAACATGGATGCAGATTCTAATTCTGTCATGTTTTTTGGTCTGGCACCCTTAAACCAACATTTGACACAGTAATCCATTTTCCCTATGCTAAAGTCAAAGTCATTTCATTTTATTACAAGTCTTGGCTAGATAGTAACCAAAGTTTCATAGTTTAATTAAATACATATCAGAAAATGTGGTTCAGACTAGCCAGTTCATCAGTGTAGATTTCCAAAGACCTTTCCCATGTCTCAGTCATAATCCTACATTCAGCCCTATCTCAGCCCCAGTTCATTATTATGACTGTATTCTAACTATAGAACCAGCAACTAGTGAAAACTATTTCTATTTTTCAAGGCATTTATTATAATCATTTCAGTTGATTGTCCCAAAATTTCCATGAAATAGTGCAAAAATAATGGATTTTTCAAGTGAGTAAACTGAGGCTCAAACTTTCCCAGCCCAAACCACATCACTGGTACATTACAAAATTGGGAACAATTCAGTCCATCAGTTTACGTGTCAACCCAAACTGGTTGAGCACAGTCCTGAGGCTCACAGAGGCTTCCTTCTAGTGTCCCTAGTCTCTGAACCCTTTTCCTAAACCTCAAAGCACCAACGGTTTTATCTCCACCTGCCCACACAGTCCAAGACCCTCTCCAACCAGGCCCCTCATGACCAAACTGTCCTGGCAAACTTCAGAATGTCTGAAAACTGGCAAGGAAATGTGTAGGAAATGAAACTAGAGCATAATCAGTATGTGACCAAGATAACAGACCCCAATGCTCATTTTCTTCCAGGTTCCAGTCTATTTCTTGGAGATTGAAGATTGAATCTTTTTCCAGAGAAGCACAGATGCCAGAACAAACAGAAATCTTGAATATTATCTAATCCAGTGGTTTCCAAATATGGTGTCCCATCATAATCTGCTGGAATGTTTGTTAAATATCAAAATGTCAAGGGATTCTCTGAGGAGAACATGAGACTCATTACCAAGAGGCCAAAGAGACAAGGTAGCAAAGCTAGACAGTGCTTGCTACAGTTTGCATCTGGAATGCCTCCCAAAGGTCCATGTGTTAAAGTCTTGGTTTTCAGCATGATGCTATTGGAAGGCGGTGGAAACTTTAAGAGAGGGGCCTACTAGAAAGTCTTCGGGTCTCACTCTATAGGCTTTATTTTACCTTAATTATTTCTTTAGAGATTCTATCTCCAAATGCAGTCACATTGCAAGGTATTTGGAATTAAAACTTCAGTGTACAAATTTGGGGAGGATACAATTCAGCCCATAACACTCTCCCTACTCCAAAGTGCTATAATTGCTACTTGATTTAGATTAAAATCAAGATTATTAGGAAACAGAAACTAAACTTCCAACTTTAACATCAGTTAGACATTGAAAATGTCCAAAATGTCTTTGAGTTATTAATGCAGGAATTTTTCTAAGAAATGTTATCTTTAAGACATAGAGGATTAAAATCTTGTGTTGATAATTTATTATCACAGAATGTTTTAATTTCCAAATAATTAATATTGCCTTTTTATAAAAATCAGATGGGTTTTGATTTTCAAAAGAAAACCTCTAACAGTGGATATTAAAAAGGCAATAAAACACTATATTTTGGAGTTGCTGAGTTAAACTAACAACCCTCCTGATGTTTCATTGAACAAAATAACCTCTGACCTTGCTTATGTCTTGTGAAGGCAGGATGCTGGAGGTCAAAAGTTAATTGATCTGGAAATGATAATATGTTTATCAGCAAAATAAACTGAGAAATAATGTGTGAGTAAAGACGAATATGTTCTCACTATCTCAAATTCCTAGGAAAATATAATGAAATTGACAACCATGCTATCTTTGCACCAAAAAAGAAGGACATTTTTCCTTTTTTGTGAACTGAAGAACACTGTGCCAGTACAAACTTCTGCTTTTCATCTTCTGCTCAGTTCAGGGCAACAGTGTTATCTCTGACCCAAGGACGTGTTTTTAGAAGCATTGGATCCTCTTCACACAAAATTAATTAACAGTGCATTTTCAGATCTTTCCTAAGTGCCCTCCCTCCTCCGGATCGCTCCCAACCCTACTTCCACCCACTGTTTGCTAAGTAAAATGGTTGTGCAAGACCAGGCTGTGCTGGGGTACTGTGGAAGAAGCATTCCATGAGAAGGATGCAAAACTGGACTCTCATATCAGATTTACCACACTCTCATGTGATTGAGTGTAAATGCGTGCAACCCTCCAGGTCTGCATTTTCTCATGGGCAAATTACAGGGTGAGATGCAATGACCAGTGACATCTCCGCAATGACCTTTTTATTCTTTTTTTCCTTCACATTTTTTATTGGTGCATGATAGTTGTACATAATAGTGGGGGTGTTGTTACACATCCGTACATGTACACAATATAACAACATAGTTTGGTTAATATCCCTCCCCAGCACTTCCCCCTTCCACCTTTTTATTCTTTTTTTTAAATTTGTCCTAATTAATTATATATGAGAGTAGATTACATTTATGCTTTTTGATAAATCATACATAAATGAAGTATAATTTCTCATTTTTCTGATTGTACATGTTGTAGGATCACATCAGTCATGCAGTCATATATGTACGTGAGGTAATAATGGCTGTTTCACGCTACTATCCTTCCTACCCCCATACCCCCTGCCCTTCCTTCACTCTCCTCTACCTAATGAGAATATCATGCTAAGCGAAATAAGCCAAACCCAAAAAACCAAAGGCCGAAGGTTTTCTCTGATTTGCAGATGCTAATTCACAATAAGGGGCAGTAGGGACAAATAGAGTCAGTTTTTCATTCTTTAAAAGAACTATATGTATGATCTTTAAAAATGTATGTTTAAGCCTTATCTGACTGACAGAAGAAGAATAAAGAGGGCTGGGGAAACCAGCAGTACATTAATGGACTTGGCTTCATCTAAGCAATACTGCTACAGGTGTGGCAAGAGCACCCTAAGAGGGAGCGCCCAATGATGGCGTCCCTACAAACACATGTCATGAGTCGGGAGTAGCCTAACCTGTGAAAACAGAATTGGAACTAGAGTTTGGGTCTTCTCCGAGTACAGTCTTATAGCTCTCTTGCTACATGACCTTTTGAAAGTCATGTTAACATCTCTGGCCCTCAGTTTCGTCATCTTCAAGAGAAGGAAGTTAGAGGAGTTGGTCTCTATGTTCTCTGGGATTGCATTAGTGAGGCAGCTGGGTATTGTTAATTGATAAGAAAGTGTTTCAAAGAGGATCCATCTGTTTTTAATTAAATTCCATTTGTGACATCTTTATAAATGCTCTAGGAGATAACATATTAGGAGATACTGAAAACATACATATTGAAGCCATATGGTGATGTATAAAAGACAGACTCAATTAAATAGAATTAAACCAATGACTGGTGAGAACCAGGGAGCCCATGGTTTTAAAGATCTGAGGAGAGAGTTAAAGTTTATTGGGCATCAGAAAAGTAAAAGAGTAGGTTTAATGGAAATTGAATGCTGGCAGAAATGTCTTTACAGAAAATGGATATTCTGTGGACTTAGAATAAAAGGAAGTAAGGAAAATAAGAAAACAGACGCCTAAGGTGAAAACAAACAATTGGGAATGTAACCCGTAGGATTATGGAGTGGGAGGAAGAGAAACCTACAAACGACAAGTCTTACAACTCTATGTTTGGATCTTCATTTTTTTAGAACAACTGTGAGTTCAGAACAAAAGAGAGAAGACAATAGGATTCCCATATACAAGTGGCATATTTGCTGCAATTGACAAACATATTCACACACCATTATCACCCAAAGTACATACTTAACACTTGGGGCTCACTCTTGATGTTGCATATTCTGTGAGTTTTGAAAAATGTATAATGACATGAGTCCACCATTACAGTATCATACAAACTTCATACGCTAAAAATCCTTTGTGTTCTGCCTATGTATCTCTCCCTCCCCTAATCCTTGGAAACCACTAAATTTTTTTTACTATGTTCGTATTTTTGCCTTTTCCAGAATGTCATACAGTTGAAATCATATAGTATGCAGTCTTTTCAGACTGGCCTCTTACACTTAATAATATGCCTTCAAGATGCCTGCATATCTTTCCATGGTTTGACAGAACATTTCCTTTTAGCACTGAGTAAATACTCCGTTGTCTAGATGTACCACAGTTTATTTATCCGTTCACTTGCAGGAGGACATCTTGATTGCTTCCAAGTTTGGGCAATTGTGAACAAAGCTTCCATTAACATAAACATCTATGTGCAAACTTTTTTGAGGACAAATTTGGGTAAATACCAAAGAGTATGACTTCTAGATCAGATGACAAAGGGTATACTTAGTTTTGTAAGAAACTTCCAAACTGTTTTCCAAAATGGTTGTTCCATTTGTCATTCCATCAGTAATGAGTGAGAATTCCTATTGCTCTTCATCTTTGTCAGCATTTGGTATTGTCAGTGTTTTGGATTTGGGTCATTGTAATATGTGTATAGTGCTATCTTATTGTTGCTTTTTCTTTAATAACAGGCATTGAATCCAGGTCAGTCCTGATGACTTCCATTCTGACTAGTGTGAGATGAAATCAGTGTAGTTTTGATTTGCATTTCCCTAGTTGCTAACGATGTTGAACTTTTTTAAATATATTTGTTGGCCATTTGTATTTCTTCTTTTGAGAAGTGTCTGTTTATTTCATTTGCCCATTTATTATTGGGTTATTTGATTTTTTTTTTTTTTGGTGTAAAGTTTTTTGAGTTCTTTATATATTCTAGATACTAATCCTGTCAGAATAGTAGCTAGCAAAGATTTTCTCCCATTCTGTGGGTTTTCTCTTCACATTCCTAATTATTTCATTTGCTATGCAGAAGTTTTTTAATTTGATGCTGTCCCATTTATTAACTCTTGGCATTATTTCCTGAACTTTAGGGGTCCTATGGATAAACGCTCCACCTGGGCCTAAAAACTGGAGAGTTAACCATATGTTTTCATCTAAGAGTTGCATAGTTTCTGGTCTAATTCCAAGGTCTTTGATCCATTTTGAGTTGATTTTGGTGCAGGGTGAGATATAAGGGTGTAATTTCATTTTTCTATACATGAAAACCCAGTTGTTCTGGTACCATTTGTTAAAAAGACTGTCTTTTCTCCAATTAACATTTTTGTCACCTTTGTTACAGATCAGATGACTGTATCTGTATGAATTTGTCTCTGTGTCTTTTATTCTATACCAATTGTCTGTGTGTCTCTTTATGCCAGTACCATGCAGTTTTTGTTATTATAGTTCTGTAGCATAATTTGTAGTCAGGTATTGTGATGCCTCCAGCATTACTTTTTTGGCTTAAAATTGCTTTGGCTACTCAGGGTCTTTTATTCTTCCAAATGAATTTTAGGACTATGTCGGGGTTTCCGGGACCCCCAGCCTTTGGGCATGGTCAAGATGGCGCCTGACGCTGAGCCAAAAGCGGCCAGCTATACAGTAAACAACCAGCGAACTCTAATGATTGGCTAGTTAACGATGTGATTAGAGCATGCCCCCCTGGAGTACCTATCCTAGGCTTGCAGCTGTCCGCGTTTACCTCGTGTACTCTCCCCTGATTGGTTGAAGTGTATATAAGCCTGGTGGGTGGGAGAGCTGGGGGCTGAAGAAGAGGCAGAAGCGGAAGAAGCGGCGGAGGTGGAGGCTGAAGCTGAGCTGGAAGCCGGGAGTGCGCGGAAGCTGGAAGAAGCTGGGAGAAGGGAAGCTGGGAGTGCGCGGAAGTTAGGAGTAAGAGAAGTGTAGAAGAGGGACTGTGCACAATAAACTTCCAAAGCTTCAGACATTTGTCGTGTCTCTCTCTGCGGGCAGAGGGAACGCGATAACTGGTGCCGAAACCCGGGACGTGAAGGAAAGATGAAGGCCTTATAAAAGAAAACAAGGTAAGATATTTGAAAAATTTTTTTTTGTATACAAGTTAAACCGGTTATAAAAAAGTTAAAGGGTGTCAGGATGCGCCATTGGCATGCGGAATGCGGTCCGGTTGAAAGGTATCGGGATCCTGACGCGTAGAACGCGGGTATTGGGACACGCCATCAGCGGTCCTGACGCGTAGAACGCGGATTGAAAGGTATCGGGACGCGCCATCAGCGGTCCTGACGCGTAGAACGCGGGTTAAAAGGTAACGGGATCCTGACACGTAGAACGCGGGTATCGGGATACGCCATCAGCGGTCCTAACGCGTGGAACGCGGGTTGAAAGGTATCGGGATACGCCGTCGGCGGTCCTGACGCGTGGAACGCGGTCTAATTAAAGTGAAAGTAGAAACACGTTTGAAGCGGTCCAATTAGGTAGTACGTGAAAAGCCGCTATAAAAAATTCTAATGCGCACTTGATAGTTTTCCTTTCAGTAATCTCGTTGCTCCTGGCAGCTAGGCCACTGTTTGTTATTGTAACTGCCATAACTAAAGCTATTCAAGTTAGTAACAATGGGGTCTGAATGCAGCAACCCCTCAGGGAACTATTAAAAAACCATGAGACGCCATTATTCAGAATGCAGCAACCCCTCAGGGAGAAACACTGGGGAAGGACTAGAAAATAAGGAAACCACTATATGATCATATGTTCAAACCCTAGTAGAAATAAGCCCAGGGTTTATAGAAGAAAAGCTGCTCAGTGTGCCACAAGGGGGATCTTCATGAACAGGATTTAATAGTAACAGAAAAGAACTCTTAAAAAGAATAAAGTGAGGAAAAATTGAGTGGTGGTGACCTAGAAAATAATTGCTCAAAAAATCTAAGAACAAGGGAAAAAGGGGAACTAAGTCTAACATAAAGAACCCCCAAAAGGAATAACCAAGTGGTAGTGAAAACTTAAGAACAAGGGAAAAAGGTAAGAGAAACCTAAGCCTAATAAAAAGAGCTTCAAAATTTGTAGAACCTGCCCGTATTTGAGGAGCAAATGGAGATACCATCAACCATTGAAAAAACTTTAAAGAGGCAGTTAAGACTATTTGGAAACAGGTATGCAGAGCAGTGTTATCTGGAGGACAATGTCTAATTGGAAAAGCTCAGTGGCAAGAAATAGCTGTTGAAACTGCTTGCAGAAACACAGTGGCAAGGTTTCCCGATAGAAATGTTAATAGGAGAAGGCCAATACGCTTCAATAGATGCACAAAATCAGCAGCAAGGAGATAATGCCCTAACAAAAGACAAGAGATAACTATAGTAAAATCTGTCACACCTTATGCCCCAGGGCTATGTCCAAGATGCAGAAGAGGAAGTCATTGGAATAGTGCCTGTCAGCCTATTAGAGATAGGGAGGATAATTTCCTAGGGTTGAATCCTAAACTTCAAAAAAACGGGAGACAGGGCCCTCCCCAGGGCCCGCAACAAATATACGGGGTAATTCAACAAGTTCCCCGACGGTGGTATCCTCCCACAGAGAAGGGGAGCGCAGAGCCACCTCAGGAAGTGCCGGATTGGACATCTGTGCCACCTCCAGACTCATACTAACCCCAGATATGGGGGTGCAGATGATTGATACTGATTGGCATGAAAAAATCCCACAGAACAGTGTAGGACTATTACTAGGTAGAGGTTCCTCAACACTAAAAGGACTTATAGTACACCCAGGGGTTATTGATCCTGATTTCACCGGACAAATAAAAGCCTTGGTCTCTTCACCAAAAGGAATTACGGTCATCTCTCCAGGGGATCGCATTGCACAAATGCTTATATTGCCCAGTCGACATTCTTTGTGGCCCAGTGAAAATACAAATAAAAGACAAGGAGGTTTTGGATCAACAGGAACCACTTTAATAAACCTTACTATGGATATGGGACAGAGGCCCCTCCTAAAATTAAAAGTGGGAAATATGGAATTTACAGGTTTATTAGATACGGGAGCAGACAAAAGTATTATCAGCGCAATGGTCTGGCCAAAGCACTGGCCATTGATCACAGCAGCTCAGAGCTTGAGAGGCTTAGGAGTAGCAGAAAGCCCCAATCAAAGTGCTTCCTCATTATCGTGGAAAGATACAGAGGGACACACAGGAATATTTCAGCCATATGTCTGTAATGTTCCTATTAGCCTATGGGGACGAGATGTCCTGCAGCAAATGGATATGAAACTCACCACTGATCAGATTTACCAAGGGACTCCTGTAAGAAATATGTTACAAAATATGAACTATGATGATAAAAAAGGATTAGGAAGACATAGTCAAGGATCTACCCAACCACTGCCTTTACTTCCACCAAAAAATGATTCTCATGGATTGGGTTTTTCCTAGGGGCCACTGATAAACCATCAATCCCTATAATATGGAAAGATGATAAGCCTCGCTGGATTCCACAGTGGCCCCTAACAAAAGAGAAGCTAGAGGCAGCTCATAAGTTAGTACAAGAGCAGGTACAAGCAGGTCATTTACAACATTCTACCTCTCCTTGGAATACTCCAATATTCTTAATAAAGAAAAAATCAGGAAAATGGAGGTTATTACATGATTTAAGAGCCATAAACGAACAAATGTACCCTATGGGACCCATCCAATGTGGACTCCCTCTTGTCACTGCACTACCAAAAAATTGGCCTACTATTATTTTGGATTTAAAAGATTGCTTTTTCTCTATACCCTTACACAAAAATGATTGTTGGAGATTTGCTTTTACTTTGCCCTCTCTTAATCACACTCAGTCTGACCAGAGATTCGAATGGACCGTGTTGCCTCAAGGTATGGCTAACAGTCCTACTATATGTCAAATATACGTAGATAAAGCGTTAACAACTACTAGACAAAAGTTTAAGAGATTGTTGATTTATCATTATATGGATGACATACTTATTTGCCATCCAGAAAAAGAAGTTTTGTTAGAAGCATTACAATTTATAACTCAAGCATTAGAAAAGAGAGGACTAATGATAGCTCCTGAAAAATTACAATTAGAGGAGATCCAAGAATATCTGGGTACAAGGCTCACTGCTACTACAGTCAGACCAACAAAGTTGACCATCAGGACAGATCAATTGAATACCCTGAACGATTTTCAGAAACTCTTAGGTGACATTAACTGGATCAGATCCTATTTAAAATTATCCACAGGGGAATTAAAACCTTTATTTGATATATTAAAAGGTAATCCTGACTTGAATTCCCCTAGGAAACTTACTCCTGAAGCACGGGTATCCTTACAGCTAGTAGAGAATAGACTTCAGCAGTGTTACGTTGATCGTTGTGATCCTACTCAAACATTAAGTTTAATCATAATCTCAGAGAAGCATACCCCTTTTGGCATAGTTTGGCAAGGAGGACCTCTGCAAAGTATAAATCTCCCTACCTCTCCGGCTAAAACATTGCAATCATATCCCCAAGCTATTGCTCAGGTAATATTCAAGGGAATAGAATCTTGCATTACTGTTTTTGGAATCCATCCATCTATTATTATAACTCCTTATTCCACTCAGCAAATTAAATGGCTAATTAATAATGATGATGATTGGTCAGTATTATATTGTTCCACTTCAGCTCAGTTCGATAACCATTATCCCCAACATCCCTGGATTCAATTCTGTAAAAATACTCCCATAGTTTTTCCAAAAGTGACTAGTGTCCAGCCTCTTAAAGACTGTGTAACCATTTTTACTGATGGCTCCAAAAATGGAGTAGGTGCAGTACTTATCAGTAAACAACTTCACACCATAATAGTTCCACCCAACTCCGCACAGGTTACTGAACTTGCAGCTGTAATATTAGCCTTTAAATTAGCAGATAATCAGCCATTCAATCTTCTATCTGATAGCTTATATATCATTAACGCTTTACAGGTTCTTGAAACGGTACCTCATATTTCTTCCATGTCCACGGTAGCTTCTTATTTTACTACGCTACAAAACCTTATCCTACAGTGTAAACATCTATTCTATGTAGGACATATTAGAGCTCATTCTAATTTACCAGGACCTTTGGCCAATGCTAATGACTTGGTAGATATGGCCACCAAATCAATTTTTGTTTTTTCCATAGAGGAACAAGCAAAACTCTTTCATGAAAAATTTCATGTAAATTCCACTACTTTGAGCAGAAAATTTCCTATATCTAAATGTATGGCTCGACAAATAGTAAAAAATTGTCAACATTGTGCTCCTTTAATCCCAGTACAATCCTTTGGAGTTAACCCCAGGGGACTGCTGCCTGGTCATATTTGGCAGATGGATGTAACCCATATTTCTGAATTTGGTACTGTTAAGTATGTACATGTGTCAGTAGACACTGCTTCAGGGGTCATTATGGCTTCCGCTCATTCTGGAGAAAAGGTAAAAGATGTCATTCAACCCTGCCTACAAGCATTTGCTGGCTGGGGCATACCTAAAGTTATTAAAACAGATAATGGTCCTGCTTATACTTCCAAAAGCTTCCGGTTGTTTTTACAAACATTTAACATCCAATCAGTCACTGGCATCCCCTATAATCCTCAGGGACAGGGCATTGTGGAAAGAGCACATCTTACTTTAAAAAATTGTTTAAATAAACAAAAAGGGGGAATAGGAGCCTCCTACAAGTCTCCTAAAGATAAACTTAATTTAGTTCTTTTCATTCTAAATTTCTTAACTCTGGATAGGGACAGCCATTCTGCAGCTGATCGACATTATAATCCCCATAATACTCCTCAAGTATGGGCAAAATGGAAAGATATCCTGACAGGTTGTTGGAAAGGACCGGATCCAGTCCTTCGTTGGGTCCGAGGGTCTGTTTGTATTTTCCCACAGGATCAACAGACTCCAGTCTGGATTCCAGAAAGGCTAATCAGAGTTTTACAGCATGCAAGTGATGCTGCTCCTCCTCGCAATGGCGAGTCTGAGTCTTCCTCCAATAACAAAAACTCAGACGGAAAGGCAAACCCGGAACCTATGGGCCATTGTTAGCCTGGCCATATTTTTCACTTCTAACTAACACATTTTTTATTCTTCCTTTTCTTGCTTTTCACCAATTCCTCTACAAGTCTGTCAATTCTACTGATGATTTTTCAGGTCGTGCTGCTTTTGGTGACAAGGATATTTCTAGCCTTTCTTTGCTTTAACAGGAGGAATTTCTGCACTTTGCCGTTGGAATCATACTACAAATCAGACCCAGAGTAGAGCAACTCGTTCTGCTGACCCTAGCTGTAATATTGCTTTTCCTCCCACGTCAGCTTGTGTATTTCCTTCTTTTTATGTTTCTACCAACTAACATTTCTAATAACACCTCTTAACTGTTCACTAACCGTGTGCTATCTTTCACAATACTGGAATGGTTCTTTTGCCACCTGTGCAATTTGCACATTTCTATCTTCCTACCAGTCCTAGTTTCTGTTGCAGATATAGAATTGCCAGTGCTATTATCAAGAAACAGAAGAGGCTTTGACATTGCAACAGCCGTGATCATTGCCACCACAGTCCTTGCAGTAGCAGCATTGACACAACCATAACAACGATCACTTGGTCGAAGATACAGCTGCAGCCTTACAGACCATAGAGACTCTATCAGAGAATGGACTCATTATAAGAACAAGTGGATACCTTGCAAGAACTTTTGGGACTGGGATGCGTTTATTCCCTGAGAGCTGTTTTGTGTTGCCCGTATTGTAACTGCATTGGGATGTATATTGTTTCTGTATTTAATATGGCTATATGGTTTTTCTTCTGTTTATAGATTTGTCAAACAGCAGGCAAGCTTAGGAGCTATGGTGGTATTCCTCTGCCTTGGCCTCCTTCTCTTCATTCGTTTTGGCATGCATCTACGAGCTAGCCAATAGAGAGATCAAATTATCTTTCATCAGGCCATGACCGCCCTAAAGGCCGACAGCCCCCCATTAGTATGGCTCTTGATGCTGGACTGGTAGTCAAAGACGGGTAATGAAGGAGGTGGCTGTGTACCAACCTAAGACAGGAGCTGCAGCATGCTCTGCAGACTCTGATGACGGGTAAGGACATATGCTGACCACTCAGCCTAAGACAGGCACGGTCCCGAGCCTTAGTTTAATAGTAAAGAAGGGGGATATGTCGGGGTTTCCGGGACCCCCAGCCTTTGGGCATGGTCAAGATGGCGCCTGACGCTGAGCCAAAAGCGGCCAGCTATACAGTAAACAACCAGCGAACTCTAATGATTGGCTAGTTAACGATGTGATTAGAGCATGCCCCCCTCGTGTACCTATCCTAGGCTTGCAGCTGTCTGCGTTTACCTCGTGTACTCTCCCCTGATTGGTTGAAGTGTATATAAGCCTGGTGGGTGGGAGAGCTGGGGGCTGAAGAAGAGGCAGAAGCGGAAGAAGCGGCGGAGGTGGAGGCTGAAGCTGAGCTGGAAGCCGGGAGTGCGCGGAAGCTGGAAGAAGCTGGGAGAAGGGAAGCTGGGAGTGCGCGGAAGTTAGGAGTAAGAGAAGTGAAGAAGAGGGACTGTGCACAATAAACTTCCAAAGCTTCAGACATTTGTCGTGTCTCTCTCTGCGGGCAGAGGGAACGCGATAGGACTATTTTTTCTAGTTCTATGAAGAATGTCATTGGCATTTGGTGGAGATTGCATTGAATCTATGTATAGATTTTGGCCATTTTAACAATACTAATTCTACCTATCCAAAACATGGAATTCTTTCCATCTTCTGAGTTCTTCAATTTATTTCTTCAATGAAGAAAGAAGTTTCTATAGTTTTCATTGTAGAGGTCTTTCACCTCCTTGGTTAGACTTATTCCTAGATATTTTTTATAGGCTATTGCAAATGCTATTGTTTTCCTGATATCTTTCTCAGCAGATTTGTTGTTGGTATATAGGAAAGCAATTGATTTTTGTAAGTTTATTTTGTAAATTTCTACTTTACCAAATTTGTTTATTAGCTCTAGCAGTCTGTTGGTGAAGTTTTCTTTGTTTGTTTGTTTGTTTGTTTTGATATTTTAAGTATAGGATTATATCCTCTGCAAACAGTGATAATTTGACTTCTTTCTTTACTATTTTTCTCCCTTTTTTTCTTTCTCCTGCCTAATTGATCTGGCTAGAATTTCTAGTACTATATTAAATAGAAGCTATAAGAATAGACATCCTTATCTTGGAATAATTTTTTTTTTTGCTTGTTTGTGTTTCTTTTGTTGTTCTTTTTAGATATACATGACTGTACAATGGATTTTGACATATTATACATACATGGAGTATAACATATTCTAATTAGGATCTTATTCTTGCAGTTATACATAATGTGGAGTTGTACTTGTCATGTATTCATATATGAACATAGAAAAGTTATGACCAAATCATTGTACTGTCTTTCCTATTCCCATCCATCCTCCCTTCACTTCATTCCCTTGTATAATCCAATGAACATCTATTCTTCTTTTCCCCTCCCCTTATTGTGTCTTATCATCTGCACGTCAGAGAGAACATTCAGGCTTTGTTTTGGGGGGTATTGGCTTATTTCACTTAACATGATATTCTCCAGTTCCATTCATTTACCTGCAAATGTCATAATTTCATTTTTCTTTAAGGCTGAGTAATATTCCATTGTATATATACCGCCTTTTCTTTATCCATTCATCTGTTGAAGGGTACCAGGTTGGTTCCATAGCTTAGCTATAGTGAGTTGAACTGCGATAAACATTTATGTGGTTGCATCACTGTAATATGCTAATTTTAAGTCCTTTGGATATATAATGAGGAATGGGATAGCTGAGTCAAATGGTGATTCCAGTCCAAGTTTTCTGAGAAATCTCCATACTGCTTTCCATAGTGGTTGCACCAATTTGCAGTCCCATCAGCAATGTATGAGTGTACCTTATCCCCCACATCCTCACCAACATTTATTGTTACTTGCATTCTTGATAATTGCCATTCTGACTGGAATGTAGTTTTAATTTGCATTTCTCTAATTGCTAGAGATGTTGAACATTTTTTCATATATTTGTTGACCTTTCATATTTCTTCTTCTGTCTGTTCAGTTCCTTTGCCCATTTATTAATTGGGTTGTTTGTGGCTTTTTGTTTGTTTTTGTTTGTGTTAAGTTTTTTGAGTTCTTTATATATCCTGGAGATAATGCTCTATCTGAGGTGCAGGGGGTAAAGATTTTCTCCCATTCTGTAGGCTCTCTGTTCACATTCTTGATTGTTTCCTTTCCTGTGAAGAAGCTTTTAGTTTGATACCATCCAATTTATTGATGTCTGATTTTACTTTCTTGTACGTTAGGAGTCTTGATGAGGAATTCAGTTCATAAAATAACATGATGGAGAATTGGGCCTACTTTTTCTTCTATTATCACAGGGTCTCTGGACTAATGCCTAGGTCCTTGATCCACTTTGAGTTAAATTTTGTGCAGAGAGACAGAGGTTCAATTTCTTTCTACTACATATGAATATCCAGTTTTTCCAGCACCATTTGTTGAAGAGGCTATCTTTTCTCCAATGAATGTTTATGGAGACTGTCTAGTATCAGGTAACTGTATTTATGTGGATTTGTCTCTGTGTCTTCTATTCTGTTCCATTGGTCTACATATCTGTTTTTGTGCCAATACCATGCCATTTTTGTTACTATGTCTCTGAAGTATAATTTAAGGTCTAGTATTGTGATGCCTCCTGTGTCACTTTTCTTGCTAAGGATTGCTTTGGCTATTCTGGGCTTCTTATTTTTCCAAATGAATTTTATGACTGCTTTTTCTATTTCTATGAAGAACACTATTGGAATTTTAATAGGAATTGCATCAAATCTGATTAGAACTTTTGGTAGTATTGATACTGCCGTTGACCGGTGACAAGTTCTGCTCCCTCTAATGTTGAAGTTTGAACACTAGAGAAGCACGCCAAGGCAAGCATATTAAGCAGGTTTTATTTAAAAGTAATAATACTAGTAATAATACTAGAGACTAGGCCCGGTTTTGCATAAAGTGAGAAGTGATGGGCAGGGGGAGGGCCGAGGTGATTCTGGCAGGTAAGGGCCCAGGGGGCATTAATTAGCAGCTCCATGCTTGCAGTCCTTGATAAAGGCAGGTAAATTTGGTAATCAATGAGCTCCAGAGATCCTTGACATTCCATTCTTCCAGGGGCAGTCTCCAACTTCCAGAGGCAGATGACTTTCATGGCCTTTATTTCCTCCATTTGATCTGATCCCCTATTTCTACACTAACTGCCTGTCCTTAATTCTGGCTTCAGTATGGCCATTTTGATGATTCTACCTATCCAAGAACATCCATCTTCTAAGGTCTTTTTCAATCTCTTTCTTTATTAATCTGTAGTTTTCATTGAAAAATATGAAATGCTTCACCAATTTGCACGTCATCCTTGTGCAGGAGCCATGCTAATCTTCTCTGTATCATTCCAATTTTAGTATTTGTGCTGCTGATGGGAGCACTGGAATAATTTCTATATTCCAAGATTTTAAAGAATATCCTTTCCGTTTTTCCCCATTTACTATGAGGTTTACTTTGAGTTTCTCATACATAGCCTTTATGATGCCATGGTAGGTTCCTTCTTTCACTAGTTTTCTTCAGTGTTATCATGAATGGGTACTGAATTCTTCAAAGACCTTCTCTGCATCCATTGAAATTACTAAGTGATTTTTGTCCTTAATTCTGTTAATGTGATGAATAACATTTATTGATTTGTGAATATTAAACCATCCTTGAATATTTGGAATAAAACCAACTTGGTCATAGTGTATTATTTTCTTAAAATGATGTTGGACACAATTTGCTAATATTAAGTATTTTTTTCACCTAAGTTCATCAGGGATATGGGTCTGTAGTTTTCCTTCTTGATGTGTCCTTATCTGGTTTTGGTGTGAGTGTGACACTGGCTTCTTAAAATGAATTTGGAAGTGTTCCATCTCTTTTTATTTCATGGAATAATTTAAGGAGTATTCACATTCATTCTTCCTTAAAGATTTGGCAGAATTCAGCTGAGAATCAATTTGGTCCTAGGCTTTTCTTTCTTAGAAGGGTTTTTACTATTGCTTCTATCTCATTACAAGTTATTGGTCTGTTTAGGTTTTCTATGTCCTCTCAGTTCAGTTTTGGAAGATCATATTTGTCTAGAAATGTATCCATTTCTTCTAGGTTTTCTAATTTATAGGAATATAAACTTTTGAAATAGTCCCTAATATCTGCTGAATTTCTGAGATTCCGTGGTGCTTTCTCTTTTTCATCTCTAATTTATTAATTCGGTTTTTCTCCTTTTTTTCTTTTGGTTAGTTTGACTAAGGGCTTATCTTTCTTGTTTATCTTCTATAAAAAATCAACTCTTTGTTTCATCAATCCTTTGACTGGTTTTTTGTTTGTTTGTTTTTATTCTCAGGTTCATTGACTTCAGCTCTGATCTTAATTACTTCCTTCCTTCTACTGGTTTTGGAATTAGTTTGTACTTGTTTTTCAAAGACCTTGAGATGTATGATTAGGTTTTTTACTTGGGATCTTTCTGATTTTCTTATGTAGGCACTCATAGCTATAAACTTTCCTCTTAGAACTGCCTTTAGAGTGTCCCAGAGGTTCTGGCATGTTGTGTCACTAATTCTCGTTTGAGTCTAAGAATTTTATAATTTCTCCCTTGATCTCTTTTCATCATTCAAAAGAGTATTGTTCAATCTCCATGTGTTTATATAGTTTCTATAGGGGTTTTTTTGGTGTTGATTTCTAATTTCTTTCCTTTATTATCTGATAAGCTGCAAGGAATTATATCAATTTTTTCTATTTGCTAAGAGTTGTTTTGTGACCTAAAATATGGACTATTTTGGAGAAGGTTCCATGAGCTGCTGAGAAGAAAATGTGTTCAGCTGTTGTTGGATAAAATATTTTCTACATGTGTATTAGGTCCATTCATTTTATATTTTTCAGGTCCAAAGATTCTTTACTGAATTTATGTCTGGATGACCTATCTAATGGTGAGAGAGGTATGTTTAAATCACCCAGTATTATTGTGGGGGTGGGGGGTCTATCTGGATCTTCAATCTGAGTAGTGATTCTTTTTTGTAATTACCTGCACTCATGTTTGGGACATAAAATCTATTATTGATATATCTTCATGTTGGATTATTCCTTTTACCAATATGAAGTGACCTGCTTTGTCCCTTCTGATTAATTTCAGGGTGAAATCTGCTTTGTCAGATAAGAAAGTAGTTACTCCTGCTTTTTTAGGGGCTCCATTCACATAGTATATCAATTTTAATCCTTTTACTTTCAACCTGTGAATGTCTTTGCCTGTAAGATGCATCTTCTGCAAACAGCATACAGTTGGGTCTTGTTTTTTTAGCCCATTCTTCCAGCCTGTGTCTTTTAATTGGAGAGTTGAGATCATTTACATTCAATGTTATTATAGAAAACTGTTTATTAATTCTTGCCATTTTGATTTATTTATTGTGTTTAATTTGGTCCTGCTTCTCATTTGCTTAGCTAGTCTTCAAATGAGATTTGTTCTTTTGTGAACTCTGCAGTTTTTGTTTTTTTGGGGTTTTTTTCTGTGTGCAGTATTTCTTAAGTAAGTTCTGTAGTACTGGTTGAGTAGTCATGAATTCTTTTAGTTTCTACTTATCTTGGAAGGTTTTTATTCCATTTTAAATTTTGAATGATAGATTTGCTGGATATTGCAGTCTTAGCTGACAGTTATTTTCTTTCAGTACTTGGAACACATTGTTTCAAGCCCTCCTGTTTTTTAGAGTTTATGCTGAAAAATCAGAAGTGATTCTGATCAACTTACCTCAAAATAAGACCTGATGTTTTTTCTCTTGAAACTTTAAAATTCTATCTTTGTTTTGTATGTTAGGTATTTTAATTATAGTGTGTCATGGAGAGCTCTTTTGTGATCTTACGTATTTGAATTTCTGAATGCATTCTCAATCTGATGTCCATCTCATTCTGAAGGTTGAGAAATTTTTGTTATTATTTCCCTAAAGAATTGATCCAGTCCTTTAGTCTGCATCTCACAGCCCTCCTCAATTTCAAATATTTTTAAATTTTGTCTCTTCATATTGTCCCAGAGCTCTTGTATATTCTAATCATGTTTTTGTTTTTTGTTTTTTGTTTTTTGTTTTCCAGTACTATATGAATATTGAAGGCTGGTCACTTTTTCTTCCAGCTCTGAGATTCTGTCTTCAGCATAGCCTAGTCTATTAGAGAAACTTTCAATTGAACATTTCATTTTATTTATTGTATCTTTCATTTCCAAGGGTAATTTTTGGTTCTTTTTCAATATTTCTATCTCTTTATTGAATTTTTCATTCATATTCTGTACTGACTTTCTTATTTCATTTAGTTGTCTTTCTGTGTTCTCTTCAAATTCGTTGATCATTTAATAATGACTCTTTTGAATTCCTTGTCTGATATTTTATTCACTTCAGTATTTGGGGGATCATTTGCTGATGAATTATGACCTTTAGGAGGCGTTTTTTCACATTTCTTCTATTCAGGTATTGAGTTTTATGCATCTGATGGAAGGGATTTCTCTTATGCTCCCATGTGTGACCCTTTTGGGGATACAATCTTTAGTTGCTAAAGTGACCTGGAGTGATCTGGATTAAGACTCCCTCAAAGGTTTGTTGTCCACAGCCTTTGTGTTACTTCTGTTTCTGCTATGGCAATGGAAATCCATAAGTGGGACCTGAGGGCCTACCCCTAGACATTTCTACTTGTGGCCTGGTCATTTGTTTGGGGTTTTGTCTCTTCTATTCTTTGTATTAAAGTATAGGTAAGGATTGTGTGTCATTAATTTGTGTGTGGAGCAAGGTACACTGTCCTTTGGTTTAGTTCAGCAGCAGAGTTTCTACCCTGTGAACTTGTAGTGTCCCTATAACTTCCCAGCACTTCACTGAATAGGGGAAAACAAACAACAGCAACAACAAATGCAAACAATGTACAGGATTAAAATAAGTAGTTGACCCAGCACCTCCTGAGGCAGAGGATCTCAAGTTCAAAGCCAGCCTCAGCAATGGTAAGGCACCAAGCAACTCAGTGAGACCCTGTCTCAGGCTGGGGATGTGGTTCAGTGCTTGAGTGACCCTGAGTTCACTCCCTGGTACCCCAAAAAATAAAATAAGTATTTTTTTCCTACTATGACATGCCATCAGTTAACATGCCTACTATGTTAATTGCCATAAAAAAATGGTAGGGTAAGCAATTGCCATCAGCGCAAACAACAAGTAAACATAAACTATATCTATAATTAAAGCAAACAACAGATGTCATCAATGGCATCCAAAGCAGTAATAATTGCAACAGCATTATTGGTGGGGGCAGATGTTATATAAACAAATTAGTGCTAAAAGATGGCTAGAAAACAAATAAGAGATAAGAAAATGTGATAGAAAGGTAGAAAAGATTATACAATTTCAAAAAGTGAACAGAGAGAATGCAGAAGAAATGTAGGATGCAATGTTCTAAGGAAAGAGAAAAATAGAAGTAACAATGTAAATGGAGAGTTAAAGAGAGAACAATAAAACTTGACTCTTAGTAAAAGAAAAGAGAGAAAGAGACACATGAGTAATACACAAATCAAAAACAATACAAAACAAAACCAAAATATACTAATCAAAAACACTAACTCTCAAAAGGCAAGGCAAGGAAAATAGCTACATTTTTAAAATGCTAAAAATGAGAAAAAAGAAACAAATATTTATGTTCATGTATGTCCATGAACCAATCAGCAGAGCAAAAGAACACACACAAAAAAAGAAAAAAAGAGTGAGGAAATAAAGATTCTTAATGAAGAATTAAGGAATCATTTCCACTGTGGTGGTCAAAATAGTCAATGAGAATAGATGGTCACTGTCTATGTAAGGGGACAGATAGGTGAGGATAGTGGAAACATGAGGTTAAGAGAATAATTCAATATAAGGGGACCACTACACTGACTCCCCACATGCTTTATTTACCAAAAAGCAATCTGCCTGCAGCCCAACCTGGCCTGAGTATACAGGATATGTCACATTCCTTAGCAAACTGAGCGGGTAAAGGTCCAGTAGTCAGTGTAGGTAATGAATGATCACATCAAAAGGATGAATGCTGGTTATCAGAGACAATGGATCGCTAACAGCTAACCTCCAGGATCACACTTTCCAGCTGAGTGGGTTGCTAATGATTACCCCTGTGCTCCTGCTTCTTCCTGCCCTTAGGCACATACACTGAGAAAAGAAAGAGAAAGTGGGGAGTTCTGGGGTCATCCGCTGACCCCCTCCCCCCCCCATCCCCCACAACAACTCCCAGCTCTGGGGCCCCTTCTTTTTGGAGAAATCTGTCACTATCTGAACTCTGCTTTCTATCCATCCCCTGGCATTTCTTGGGCATTTAATCTTAAACACTAGGAAACAAGGACCCATTCCTGATCTCCAAGACCAGTATCATCTATGCCTGACTGTCTTTCTTTCCGTCTCTTCTTGAGTTACTGAGCACGAGAGCAAGGGCTGAGGGTTATTAAACCCTTCATTTTTTGTGTTGCTCACCAAGCAGCCAGTTGGAGTTCAAAAAATGCTCAGCTATCCTGCTTACCAGTATGAGGTAGGATGGGATAGAAAGTACTGGCAGCTGGAGTTTTGTCTGCACAGACCCTATCATTGCACTCCTAGGATAAGATCACTACAGAGTTCTATGAATGGAGTTCCAGCACTGGCAGCTTAGGTCTAATCAGACCTCAGGGACTTTGTTGGGTGGTGACTGCTCTGCCTTTCCAGGATTCCCAGGCTTAGTCCCTGAGTGTATTCACAATTGCCTGTTCAATTCCTGACCCGCTTCATCTGATCACAGAAGCTGTCAGACTCAAAGGGAGAAGCAAGTTGGGCTTCCCTTCACTTTTCTGACCTAAATCCTCCTAGGCAAAATGTTGTCTGTGCCTGTTTCACCCTGATTCTGCTAGGTACACCCTAGGTCATGTGGCAGGTGCTTGCCAGGACTGTGTAGCCATGTTTGCTCACATCTCCCGGCTCCTGCAGCTGCAGCTAAAGCTAAAGTTGCAACATGGTTCCTTCATAATAGCTCCCACCTCAGGTCTCCATGGCCAGTTGTGAAATATGTGTCACTTTTCAAGCACCAGTATACAGTGCAGCCTCTGGATCAGCTAAGGGCTGCTTTTTGATCTCAGGTTTTTCTCTACTGTATCTGTCCATTGTTGTTTCTATGTTCCCCTTCCCTCTGTACTAAACCAGTACTGCTGCCACTGCTACCACAACCAGCTTGGCTCTAATGTAACATTTTTTATTTGTCTAATGTACCCAAATTTCTGAGTCTCTACAACACTCTGGTCAATATTCAGTTTTAGTGAAATCCCTCTTTTACCCATTTTGCAAAGAAGCAGTGCTCCTGCTGCTTGAATCCTGAGTCACAGAGCAACCAGGAATGCAGCCTTCCTCTAGTCTGCCATCTTGAATTCCCATTGATTATGTTTTTAATATAGTCAACATCTGGTTAACATGAATAAGGTCAACCTTAAAGGGGAAAACAGATCACAAAGTTATCCTGAATAGAGCAATGGAAGGATGGCCAGTGGAAGGAGAAGGGGAAGGATTGCATAGTATAGCCTGCTGTCTTATTGTACGTGTTCTAGTACATATACTCAAAGTGTGAATGAAAGTATGCAGTAAAACAGATTTCTCATGAAATATGGAAAACTCATTTCAGAGAATACATAAAAGTCTCAAAGGGATGACTGGAATGATTAGTATCATTTACCGTAGCTTACCTCTCTTCTTCCCATTCTTTTTATTCATCTGAAACATCTTGCAGTAAAAGGAGAGTTCTTATTACTCCCAAGTTTAGATGCCCCTTTTTCCAGGAAGCTTTAGTTACGACTTCCAAGTACTGATTTGGTGCCCTCCTTTTTGTGTACTCTCTACCCTACTAATCAGAGACTTTTCTTTGTCTTCTGATGACCTGGCTACTTGTCTTAGCACTTACTAGGGTATAAGTTCCATGAAACAGGAGCTGCCTGACTTATTTGCAGCTGCATCCCAAAATCTAGCACAGTATCTGGCATATTATCCACTCTTAACAAACATTTGCTGACAAATAACTGAAGCAAGTACTGAAAGATAAGACTGAGTGTATTAGTTTGCTATGGCTGCTATATCAAAATACCAAAAAATTAGGTATCTTAAACAATTGAAATTTATTATCTCATAGTTCTGAATGCCAAAAGTGTGAAATCAAGGTGTTATCAGGGCCATTCTCTCTCTGAAAGGACTAAGGAAGGACCTGTTTCAGAACTCTCCTAGTTCTTGGTAGTTCTGTGACTTGTGGCAGCAGAATTCCTGACTTCATAAGGCATTCTCCCTCTATATATGCCTCTATCTCCAAATTGCTCTTTTTTTAAAAGATGCCAGTCCTATTGGATTAGGATCCATCCTAACAATCCTATTTTAACTTGATGACCTCTGTGAAGATCCTACCTCAAAATTAAGTCATATTCTGAGGTACTGGGATTTAGGACTCCAACCTGTCTTTTTGCAAGGACTCAGTTCAACATGTAACATTCATCTAGAGACTTTGAAATTTATCCTGTAGGCAGAGACTCCTTAAGCAAGAGTGTCACACAATAAAATATGCATTTTAGAGATCATTCTGGTGGAGAGGTGTGAAAGGTAGAATAGAAATATGCAATGCAAGGCAGATGGGGAAAAAAAGCAAAAGCAAAATTTTAAATTTTAAAAAGAAAATAATAAATACATTGATCAATTAAATAAAAATTTTAAAAGAATTTTTAAAGACTGAGAAATGAAGGCATGTGTGTGAGTCCAATTTCTGTTCCTATAACAAATACCTGAGATCAACTTATAAAGCGTAAAGATTTATTTGGCTCATAGTTTTGGGGTTTTCAGTCCATGGTGAGTGGATTTTTGGCCCCATTGCTTTTGGGCCTGAAGCAAGGCAGCACATCACAGTGGGAAGAAAAAAACTGCTCACCTCATGGCTGGGACACAAAAGAGAGAGAAAGGGGATAGGGTCCCAATGTTCACCAAGTTGGAGGCTAAACCTTTAACACATGACCCTGTTGGTGGAGGTTTCAGATGCAAACTATAGCACCAAAGTAGGTTCAGATGAGAGTCCCAAACAAACAGTAGCAGAAGGAAAAAGAACACAGTTTCAGAGAGATTTTGGAGGTAGACAGGTAAAAATATAAGGACAAATTGATGGTGATTGATTAGAGAGAGCAGGCCAGGTACTAATTTAAGGAATTCAGGAAGGGAGATAAGAAAAGGAAGAAGAAAACTAGTTCAATGTGGGACTTGCAGAGTTCGAGGTCTTCCACCCCACTATCTGTCTCCCTGAATCTCCAGCCAGCAAAAGAAACCTAGAGTAATTTACAATGCCCTTATTCACCATTCTATATTGACAAAGAGATAAATACATGTAGATTGCTACTCAGTAAAGAGACCTGAGTAATTTTTTTAAATTTTAATTTTTCATTGTGAAATAATTATAAGTTGTTTTCTAAAAAAGTCTTACATGTCTTTCATCTTATTCATCTTATTAAAATGTTACCATCTTACAGGACCACAGTATAATTATAAAGGATACACTTAATTATTTGTATGATTACCAATTACACTAATAATATGATTAATAATTGATTACATAATATTGATCCCTAATATCAACTACACTTCAAGCAACTTAGTACTTCAGTTTGTTTTCAAGACAATTATTGTTTAGAGAAATTCAGAATAGTAACTGATGCTTGACACTCAATATTTGTGAAAGATGGAATAAATGAATGAATGATTAAGAAATGTTAGAAAGAACCCAGGCTGGGGATATGGCTCAGTGGTAGAATGCTGGCCTGACATGTGTGAGGCCCTGGGTTCCCAGCATGGGCCGGGGGAGAAAATAAATACTAGAAGGGAAAACAAACTACCATCCACTGGGTAACGTACATCACCAGAAGACAAGTTAAAGAACTTTGCCTGGATTCTCATTTCATCTTCATTACAACCTGTGAGACCAGCAATTAATGATCTCTCATTTCATACAAGGAAATTAAAAACATGGCATTTTTTGAGCATTAAAAAAATATTGTACACACACACACACACACACACACACACACATACACACACACACATATATATGAGAAAAATATCAAAGAATAGGTAAGGTTAGAGAGAACATTGGAAAGGATTCTCCTCATCCTTGAAAGCATTGGATAAAGGACCTGTTTTCCCCATAGACACAACTAACCCAGCAGGGTATACAACATACCAAACACCTGTTCCCAACACCTACATATACAGCCACCTCTCCTCAGTCCCATTAAATACTGCTGGTTCTGATTACTGTTTAAAGGAACCTTGTCCATTGTAGTAGAACCATGCCAATAAAACTGCCAAGGGGGAAGTGTTTGTCTTAAGGTCTCCCACCTCTGTTCCCTGATGCCAGTCTACCTCCCACTTACCTGTTAGATAGCATCATACAAAAACCTCCAGCTTCAGAACTCCTCCTTCTTTATTTATTAGTCCACAAATAAAGTCCAGACCTGTTTTCTGTTCTCTGTGGTCCTACCTGGGAACTATTGACAGACACTGGAGAAAAGTAACTTCACTGTGGTTCTGACCATATAGTGCTAACTTCTCAACATGAGTTATCTCATAGCAAAATTGTCAATGTATGATAACAATCCAGAGAAACATCCACTACCATGATGTTCATGATCTCTCCCAGATGCCCTGTGCCTTTAAGCCACCTCTGCACCCTTGGAAAACTCCCTGGAAATCCATGGTGCTTCCCTCTATTCCCAGTAATTCCCTTCCATGCTTTTCCACAGCAATAAGACACATTCACCTCCTGTTGTATCCTCACAGGTCCTCCAAACTTCTGGAAATAGAGAAATCAGTCTAGGCTAATTCATGAATATTAATAGGTCTCAGGTAAGAAATGCATATTTCATCAGTTGTGGCTTCCTGATAAAAATGTTTAAGATCAAACAGTATATATGATTATGGAGATGTACTTTGAAGTAGAAGGGCCCTTAGGCCATTCTTCAGTTATGCAATAATTTTTAAAATTTCTAATATGCAATGACCCTGCCAATCACATACTTTCATATCAGTGACTTAAATGATGGAGTACAGATCCTGTGGTTAAATGCAGGGGATTTGCTACATTAAGCAAGGCAAAAATTAGACTGATTTTTAAGAGTATATGGAGTATAATGGGCACATTATGCAAACTCTTAAATTACAAAACTAAAAATGTACCATGAATGATATGGAGATCTCTCCATTTAGTATAACTCAGTTAGGAAAGGTGTGAGGAATACAGAGGGAAGACGAACATGCAGTGCTTTATACAAAGCAGAATTCAATACCATCTATAAATGGATGTTTGAAAAGCAAGGGGGCTTCCAAAACAAGCTCAACAGTGTTCTGAGTTTATGGACACAAATGTACCCTTCTCAAAGGGATATCTTCTACAAGGCCATCTTTTCTTTTGTCCTTTTTTGGAGGAATCCTTCACTTCCATTATTCCCCATCTTGATTCTTTTCTAGTCCTGAGTTGTCCAACCTATTATCCTCCATAAAAAATAAAGTATCCAGAACAAATGTCAAGAGGACATAAATTTCACTCAGCAAAAAATCAAAAATCTAAGAATGCATCCTTTCTTCAACAATAGTAGTTCTCAGAAGAATAAACATCTTAAATTTATAGAAAGTTTCATTTCCTTTTTTATTACTTATTTTTTTATTTTTTTATTTACTTTACTTTAATTTAATTTAATTTTTTTGCCAATGCCCTGAGATGCACATTGCTACAAAGCTACTATAGGAATCAGTCCTTTGTGTTTGATGAGTATAAGTGCTCATGATAAAACTAGGCATAGTTTGCAGTGAACATGGGAGTACTCACTGAGGGATTGAGAAGCATTCATTTCTACAATGCTTTAAATTGTGCCCTACTTAAAAAATGATGCCTGGCCATGTTCAGCAAGGTTCTTCCAGCCCAAGGGAGATACAATTCTAAGGAAAACTCTTTTTCTTTTTCAGTTTTGTTAAAATTCACATTGAATCAGAATCCACAGGAAATAAGGAGGTTTAACCATCTATCCAGATAATAATGGTGTGTTCTCACCAGTTGAAGTTCTATTCCTTGATGAGGTACACAATTTATTTTTATTTTTATTTTTATTTATTATTTATTTATTTATTTATTGTGGTGTGGGGGATTGAACCCAGGGCCTTGTGCTTGCAAGGTAAGCACTCTACCAACTGAGTATATCCCCAGCCCCAAGGTACACAATTTTTGAGGCCCAGAGTGAAATTAAAATGCAGACCCCCATGTTTAAAAATCATTAAGAATCTCAAGATGATGACAGAAGAACATTAAACAAGCAGAGGATCCTTCTAGATGCAGAACCCTATGCAACTACACAGGTTGCAAACTATATTAGTCAGTTGTCAGTAATAAAATACCTGAGATAATCAACTTAAAAGGAAAAAAGGTTTATTTTGACTCTTGGTTTCAGAGGTTTTAGATCATGGTCACTTGGCCCTGATGCTTTGGACCTGTGGCAGCAAAGTACATCATGGCAGTAATACTTAGCAGAGAAGGCCTATTCACTTCATGGCTGCCAGGAAGCAAAGAAGGAGAAAGAGGTGGGGCTAGAGTCCCCCCTTCAAGGGCATATCCCCAATGACCTAACTTCCTTCCCTTAGTCCTCATCTCCTTAAGTCTCCACCTACCTCTCAATAGCAGTACTAACTTGGGACCAAGCTTTCAACACAGGTTCTCTGGGGGACATTCAGGATCCAACCTGTAGAACCTCTGCATGATGTAGCCCTGATTCTGGCTCTGTGATTCTGCACTGTATTGATGAAGAGAGTTTGACATCTCCAAGCCCTCTTTTCCCTTAACTATCAGACACTTCAGATATAAGAGGTCTTCCATCTGAACCTAAATTAAAAAGGCAATACACCCTTACTAATGACACTATTCAACGTGTTTTTCTCCCTCACAGTGCAAGAAACACAAAAACACAAGCAAGAATTCTGGGGATGTATCTCAGTGGTGGAGCACTTGCCTAGCACACACAAGGCCCTGGGTTTGATCCCCAATACCACAAGAAAAAGAAAAATGCAAGCAAGAACAGCTTTTTCATGGGAAAGTGTTCAGTACAACTATTAAACATCTGTTCAGCCTATTTCCAGAAACTGGAATGCATGCTGTTTTGAATGGTGGGATTTAAATGGGAAGGAACAGATGCTATCAACTCAGGTATGCTGATAATGTTATCTCAAAATGCAGTAAAGATGTGCAAGTTTCTGAAACAAAACTGACTTGAAATTACCAACAAACACATGAGGACAAACCGACAATGATCCTTGGAGTTCTGCCTATTGTACAAACCAAAAATGAAAACTCGGAAATGGATCTGATCTACCCACTCAGTTCTGCTACAATACTTTAGAAGGAAACAATGAAAAGCAATATGAGAAGAAACAGAAAGTAGCTTTAGACAGAAACATGAGCATAAGTTTAAGTTTCTTTAGTACATCTTTCAATTCAATTCAAATTTCAATGAAGAGCCTGGGAGGAAATGGTTGGACATGAACAGAACAAAGTGCAGGAGAGAGAGTGGTTGAAGAAAAGGAACATGCTGCAGAATGGGAAGTTGCTTGTAAAGCAGGGTGGAAAGTTAAACACGAGTCAGCAATACAGAATGAGATCCCCTATCAAAATGCTAGCTTTGTTCTGACATGGGAAAAATAGAGTTTAAAATGAAGGAACTAAAGGAATTTTCTGACAATATTCTGCACAGGTTAATGCTCTTATTGGAGTAACTAGTTCTAAACACCAAAAGGTTCTGAGAGTCATACAAAAAGAAACGTCAGAATAGAGATTATACCATAAAAGATGAAAGCAACTATTTCATTTACCTTGAGGAAGAGACAATAGATGGGACATGAGGAAGAAAGGAAGTAAGATAACCATCTTTCATCACTATCAAAGATCTTTCATCCCTACCCCTTCACTCTCCCTCAACCAAGCAGATACCAGACAGCACTCCCTTCAGGAACCCTCATGTTCCTCTGCCCTAGGAATTGGAATGTTCAATTTCCCCTCAGTTAAACTTCCTCCTTCCTCCAAAGCTTATGTAACTCTGTCTCTCCTCTCACCTTCCTGACCCCTCCACAAGGTGTGAGCTTTGATGAGATGTACATGCTCTATCCTTTGCCCATCCTTTCATCCCCAGGACTGATGAATGCTCAATAAATATTTAAATGTTAAAGAATTTTGTGGGGGCGGATACCAGGGATTAAACCCAGAGGCACTTAACCAACCCTTCTTATTTTTATTTTTTATTTTGAGGCAGGGTCTCACTAAGTTGCCTAGGGTCTCCCTAAGTTGCTGAAGCTGTCCTCAAACTCAGCATTCCAAGTCAGTGGGATTACAGGCATGCACCACCACATCCAGCTTATTAAATGATTTTTTAAATACTTTTTTAGTTGTAGATGGACATAATACCTTTATTTTATTTTTAAGTGGTGCTGAAGATTGAACCTAGTGCTTCACACATGCTCTACCACTGAACTACAAACCCAGCCCCAAAAAGTAAAATGTTGGGACATTCCCAGATACAACTCTAGCCCTTATTAAAGGATTTTTAAAACATAAAAGAATAAGATGACAGTTTGAAATTGCATAGGTTCACAAATTATAAATCACATTATCATCATTGACTAGTGTTACTAGATAAATATATATAGTAAGAATTATATGATATGGTGTACCTGAAGAACTCAGCGTAGTTACTGATCCTAATAGCTCAATGACTAGTAGTTATTATACTAGACTGATTTTAGCAAAGCATTTGACCACATCTCTAATAATAATAACAATAACAATTATTTCTATTTATTAAGTATTGCTATAGTTTGGATCTTGAATGTCTCCCAAAGGCCTATGTGTTTAAAGGCTTAGGCCCCAGGATGGTGCTATTGGGATGTGGTAGGACCTTTAACAGATGAGCCATAGTGGCAGTCTTTAGATCATTGAGGACATGCCCACAAAGGGGAGAGTGGGATCCTGGCTCCATCCTTTTCCCCTCTATTGTTTCCTGACCATGAGGTAGGTGATTTTGTTCTACCATATGTTCCCCACCAATAACACCCAGTACCCCCACCAGAGGCCTAAAGGCTAGGGGTCCACCTGATCACAGACTGAAACCTCTAAAACCATGAGTCAAAATGTATCTTTTCTATGAGTCAATTTTCCCAAGCATGTATTATTCCCTGCCAAAATCCTACAAGGGCCAGGTGCAGTGGTGCACACTTGTAATCCCAGTGGCTTGGAAGGCTGAGGCAGGAGGATCTCAAGTTCAAAGCCAGGCTTAGCAACAGCAAGGCGCTAAGCAACTCAGTTTTTATTTGTAAATAAAATACAAAATAGGACTGGGGATGTAGCTCAGTGGTTGAGGCCCCTGAGTTCAATCCTCGGTACCCCCCCAAAATAAAAACCCACAAGGCATGTATACGGGGTGGAATTAGTATCTCCCAAAATCCATGTCAGTCAGAAACTTCAGACCCTTATCTGGAAAGAGGGTCTTTGAAGATGTAATCAAGTTAAGATGGTCATGCAAGACCCTAAATTCAATAACTGGTGTTTCTTAAAAAGAGAGAGAAATTGGAAGACAAGTAAGAGATGCAGAAGGGTTAAAAAAAAAACCTGGGGAGACAAGGAGAGGTTAAAGTTAAGCTGTCACAAACCCCAAGGAACTTCAAGGATGACTGGCAATCATGAGAAGTTGGAAGAGGTAAACCAGGATTCTTCCCTAGGGACTTCAGAGGGAATATGGCCCTGCTGATAGCACGATTTCTAGCCTTCCGACTGGAACAGAATACAGTTTTGTTGTTTTTAAGTCACCCAATTTGCAGTAACTTTTTATGGTAGCCCTAGATAACTAATACAGTACGTATTGTCATATTCAGCTACAATAAGGACCAAGCTAGGTAGTGGCAGAATCCAAATTACAGCCGAGATATGTCTGACTCAATGCAGTTAACCTCTAAACCAATACACAGATTTATAGTTGACTTATCCTCTGCCATCCAAGAATGCTAATCAATAGATTGTGTCAACCTGAAGAGTCCTCCAATGATATGCACTCATTCATTCATTTTTGTCAAGGGGAGGAAGGAGCCTGTCCCAGACTCTGCTCACTGAATACTGACTATTATCAGTAACAGTTAATATTTATGTAGCACTTACTGTATGCCAAGCACCATTTAAGCACCTTATGTATCCTTATGTACATTAAGACATTTATTTCTAAACCCCTATACGAGCCAATTATTAAAATTGTGTGACTTCTTCATTTTTCTCTATGCCCAGATCCCTGCATTGTAGTTTGCAGCTCCTTCCATGAAAAAGTAATAGAGAATCTTTCCCCAATTCCTAATTTGAGCTGACCCTGCGACTAGCTTTGGCCAATAAAGTGGTGAGAGTAAATGTGTTCCGATGCAAGCCCCAACCTCAAGAGATCCTACATGCTTTCCCACTCTACACCATGAAACAAGCCAGGGTCAGCCTGCTAGAGAAGAACTGAAGCATTTCAGTAGATGGCTAGCCTGCCCCCCAAAACAGAGCTGCCCATCAACCTACAGATGACCACAGATAAATGAGGTGACCTGCTTCAGACCAAAAGACCTGACCGGGAGAGCCTACCCCAAATTACCAACCTGAAAAATTATAATCTAAATAAATGATTGTTGCTTTAAGCTACAAAGTTTTGAGATAGTTTTATTAAGCAGAAATAGCTATTGGGAACAGGTAGATACCTTAAGAATAGCTCATTGTTAGTTTTCCATTTCATATATGAAGAAACTGAGACACAGATGGGTTTAGTAATACACCAAGGTTATACAACTAAAAAGGGCTTAGTTATGAGATGTCTCACAAAAGCTCCTATGTTAATGCAGGAATATTCAGAGGTAAAATGACTGGATTATGAGAACCGTAACCTAGTATGTCCATCCTAATTCAAATGAACTAACTGGGTGATAACAATAGGCAGGTGGAATATAGCTGGAGAAAGCAGATCACTGGGTGTTCCCTGGAAGGTTTCATCTTCCCTACATCCCCTTTCCTTCTCTCTTTGCTTCCTCGCCACCATGAGTGGAGCAGTATTCCTCTGCCTTGTCCTTCCACCATTATGTTCTGTCTCATCTTGAGCCCAGAGCAATGGAGTTGGCCAACCTTGGACTGAACTTCTAGAAGTGTGAACCAAAATAAACTTTTCTTCCTTTAAGTTGTTCTTATCAGGTATTTTGTCACAGTGATGAAAAGCTGACTAACACAGGTGCAGCTCCAGTACTTCAACTACATTGAATCTGGTTCCAGAGTCCATTCTCTTGATCACTAAAGCATCCTGCCTCTTAATCATTTCCAAGAAGTCACAAAAGAATCACTTGTAATACTAGTCAATGATACCAAGACAGGAGGAGAGACTAACAGGTGACTAATATCATAGAAAAACAGAATCAAGGTTCAAAATATTCTCAAACTCTATTATAAGACAAACCTTCACTGTTTGTGATATAACTATATAAGTAACAAACATCAAATAATATATTTTAAAATATAAATTCCTACATCTGAGTTTTTAAAATTCCTAACAAACAGGGACTATTGCTCAGTGACCCTGGATTTGATCCCCTGCACTAAATAAATAAATAATGAAAATACATAAAAAGTAGGGGGATGCTTGACTTAAAAGCAGCTCATGGAAATTTTAAAGAAACAAAGTTTAAATAAGAATCAACCATTAGATGCCCTACATTAATGAACCTGGTGTCCAGGCCCCCAGAAGACTAATATATTGCTACATGTGGAATGTTAAGAGGGACATTGATAAACTGGAGAATAATAATGTCACATGAAACTTATGTTACATGAGAAACTAAGGAGATTCAATCTGACTGGAGTTGGGATGGGCATGAGTCAGATCAAAATGCTGAAGAGGATCCATTCTATATAGAATCAATTACAGATTGATTCTATAATAGAATGGAGAGATGATAGGATTGGGGGTTGGAAGCTTTTATACTTTCTCCCGATGTCCCTTCTGACCTGCTCTCTGGATTAGTTCTTTTCAATTCCTTGATGAAATCTCCAACAAATACCATAGCTTTTCTTGTTCTTCTTAATCAACTGAACAGATACATTTCAGTAATGAAAAATTTCCTCCAATGTAACATCAACACTCCAAAGACAATTAACTTAAGGCCTCTTTCCTCACCCAAGAGAGACAACAGAGGGGCAGTTTGGGGAAGAAGCATGGATGCCTTAGTCTCTCTTTCTTGCTTATTGCCTTCCCTGTGTGGTCAGTCACCATTTCTGGGAGAGGAGAGGAGAGGAAAGGGCAAAGTGGTAGACATGGTTGTAATCTGGTGGCCATGCCCTCATGGGGACAGAAGAACCTCTTTTCTCATAAGCACAGGGGGGCTTCCTCCAGGAGCTAGCCTGGGCCGCCTCAGCTGAAGCAATGACTCTCCACCTGTAGGCAACTTACAATATTCCCCTGACCATTCACCCATCCGTTCAAGTTCTTTTTCCTTTCTAGAGTTCCTCTCCCTTTTGAGAGACCAACTGTCTTCTACAAACTGACACTTGATAAATCCTGCACATCATGGAATGTTCAACTCTCTTCTAATGCATCTTCCTCACCAGGAGCAGGCAAGGGCAGACAGCTGCAGGCATCGCCTTCAGCCTTCAAAATTTCAGGTATGAGTTCTTCAAACTCTAGGGGACACACTGGAAGCTCTTATGACTTAGTTTGAGGGGAAAGGCCATGGAACAGGTGGGCTAAAGAAACATAATGTTATTTTTTCCTTATTCTCTTTATTCCTACTTGGTAACAAGGAGGTGGGGGAATACCTTTAAATGTGTCTATTCAAGAAAGTTTCTCTTTCAAGTTTTTTTTTTTTTTTAAACCAGGTTAGGTTTTAAGCTGAGTCAACCCTGAGTTCCCTCTTCACCTGGGGGAATTCAAGTCCCTAGAGGAGTTTACATATCATTCTGATTTGTAGGAAGGAAAACTGAGTTCTTCCTGTGGAATTCTCCAGAGCCTGGTCTACCTAGCCTCTGGGCATCCTGAGTTTTTATTCAATAACAGGTGACAGGTCTCACCTGGTTCTTATAAGCATCACACTGACAACAATATAAAAGTCAGCATACCCAACCAAAGTCCTTCTTATTCAGAAGCCTCTTTATTCCTATCCCGGGCTTCTTCTAATTTAATGGGTTTTTGACATTTCCAAATAGGTCTTCCTGGTTTCCCCAGACAGAGGTGGACCACAGAACAGGGTATTTGGAGCTACCATCTCAGACCTAGTCTTAGCTATCTCTCATCAGAGAGCTGGATAGCACGTGGGTTGCTCTGATTAACAAAAAGGAGCTTAAGATCTAAACCTTGAGAAACAATGAGCAAGCTACCCTACTCTGATAATCTGGGCATCTCTACTGCCATCGGTTCCTCCCCCACCAGGTTTTTCCCAAAAGAATATAGACATGGGGAGTGTGTTTCAGTATGGGATAGACAATGACATAAAATGATTTATTATCCTTTGATTCCTCTTTCACCCATGATGCTCTTTCTAAATTCCAAGAGAGTTTTCTTTGAGTTGTATTTACCCTCCCATTTCTTGGGGCAAAAATTACTTGCTTCATCACCTATTCTTGGTGACCAAAGACTATAGAGAAGGCCCCAAATACACAATGTATTAAAACTGTCTGGGTTGGGTTTTTTCTTTTTCCCTTTCTTTTTTTGTAGACTCCATTAGACCAAGAGTTTTAGATTAGAAACTATTATTATTGTACCTTTTTAAGGGTGTTCTAAACTATAAATATTGGTATGAAACAAAACAGCTCCCAGGAGATTGTACCAAGTTAGCAAGGAAGCACATATTTCGGAGACAAATACAAGTAGACATTTAATGCAAAATAGGATCAGATGATGGAACAGAATGCAAAGTCCACATACAAACTTATTTTTTACAAAGATACAAAGGCAATTTGTAAAATGAAAAATGAAGCATCTTTTCAATAAATGATGCTAAAACAATTGGATAATTTATGGGGGGGGGCTTCAACCTATATCTGCGGTAGGCAGAATAATGTCCTCCCCAAGACGTCCACACCCTAATTTCTCAAACCTACAAACATATTTCAAAAGTAAAAAGATAAATCACAGACAAGGAAAAATGCTTGCAAGTCTTGTATCTGATAAAAGACTTTTCTCCAGGATATATAAACAACTCTCAGAACTCAAATAAAAGGAAAAAACATTGATATGGTTTTAATATGGTACTGTCCCCCAAAGTCCTTATGAAAAGGCTACATCTCCAGAGTAGCAGTATTGAAAAGTGTGTGAACCTTTAAAAGGTGGAGTCTTAGGAGAGGTCCTTAAGTCATTTGGGTGTGCCCTCAAAGATGACTGTGGGATTCCATCCATCCTCTGTGTCTCTCTGCTTCCTAGCTCAAGATATGAGCACTCACTTGGACACGCTGTCCTGCCATGATATGCTGCCCTTGCCAAAGGCCAAAATCAATGAGGCTACCCAATTTGGGATTTGCACTTCCAGAATCATGAGCCAAAATAAATTTTTTTCATAATTTGTGTCAGGTATTTCAGCATAGTGATAGAAAGTTGACCAATACACAAACACAAACCAAAAGATTGAAGTCATTTCAACAAAGAAGATATATGATGGCAAATAAGTGCATGCAAAGATGCTAGAAATCATTAGGCATGGAAAAATTAAATTATAACCACAAAGAGATATCACTACATGTGTTGGCAAAGATATAAAGAAACTGGAATTCTCATACACTGCTGGTAGAAATGTAAATGGCACAACCACTTTTGAAAAGAGGTCAGCAGTTTCCCAAAAGTAAACACCATGATTCAACCATTTCACCCTTAGGTATTTACCCAAGAGAAATTAAAACATACACTAGACATCTATACAAAGACTTGTAGATGAATGTCCATAGCAGCTTTATTTGTAATACCCCAAAACTGGAACTACCCAAATCTGCATCAACAAGGGAATGAAAAAAAAAAAAAAAAAACTATGGAATATCCATACAATGGAATAATTACCCAACATAAAAATTAGAGATCCCCAAAATAGTTTATGTGAAATAAGCCAGACAAAAGAAGAATACATAGTGTGATTTAATTTATATAAAATTCAAGGAAATGCAATCTATGCATAGTGACAAAAAGCAGATCAGTCCCTGGGCAAAGATGTCTATGGAGCGCCGAAAAATGGGATTACAAAGAAACATCTGCAAACTGTTATGGGTGACGAATATTTAGTAGTTTAATGGTGATTATGGTATATGGGCATAAAAATATGTCAGAATTTTCAACTTGCCCACTTTATATATGAGTGACTTATTGTATGATCTTTATGCCTCCATTAAACTCTTTTTAAAATACAATAAGAAAAAAAATGTTTAATGTGTAAAGGAGAGGATCAGATAGTGGTGTTAACAATTTTATTAGCCAAGAAGTACCAGACAAGTGTAAGGTGGGATTCCTCTGGTGGCCTTGCAAAGAGATGCTCAGTAAAGTGAGGACAGGGGCCATGATGTATAGACATGCTTGTCTGCTGAGGTCACCTGAGGGGTGTAGGCTGTGGTATAGGATGCAAATCTTTGGGGTGAAGAAAGACAACATCTCAGGGAAGAGTTGGAAGATGGATGTTTGAGAATGTAGCTCAGGCAGATTCTTTGTCCTCCCTCGAACTCTTGTTTCAGGAATTTATCGAGGAGCCAAATGTCTGATTTCTGTTCCTAATGTGTGTGAGCACTTTGTTTTTGCGTTTGAGGGAGGATGTTTTTGTTTGGTTTCTGTGTTTGAATTGGGTGACGTAACCACGCGGAAGTTGCAATGTCCAATCAAGAATGAAAATAACCCCTTAAAATCCATGATCAGAAATTACCTCGCCGTAACCAATGGGGAAATGACACAACGGGAAATTCCAAGCCTCAAACCCGGGACTCAGCAGTGGGCTCTGGTCTCCACATTTGTCCCGCCCCACCCCGCCCCCATCGCCCTTTTCTATCTGGAAGGACTCCGCCCGCCTGAGCAGGAGGCGGAGTCGGGATGGCCCCGCCCCCGGCGCGCCTCCTCCCCACCCCGCACCGCAGCGCGCAGCCTCGACAGGGTCGCTTTACGGCAGGAGGAGAGGGCGGGTCAAAGACTCGAGGTAGGAAGCCGAACTGAGGGGCGAGGAAAAGAGCTTTTTGCGTCAGAACGTAAGTGACGGCTAAGGCGGTGCGACAGCAGCTGGAGGGCAGAAGAGGCGGGTTGGTGTTTCCCCGGCCGAACCGGGATGTGGGGGGCTCGGGGCCTGGGCAGGGCGGTCGCTAAAGGCCCGCTGCGACAGCATGGGTGAAGGGGAGCGGCGAGGGGGAGGCCTTGGGCTTCTTTGGGCGGCGGGTGGGTCCGAGGGGCAGGCGGGCCGGAGTCCCAGGTCCAGGCCAGGGATCTGACCCATGGTGCCCCCTCCCCCACTCCCCGAACTCGCAGCGCGGCCGGTCCTGTCTTCGCCATGAGGCCGCAGCAGGCGCCGGTGTCCGGGAAGGTTTTCATTCAACGAGACTACAGCAGTGGCACACGCTGCCAGTTCCAGACCAAGTTCCCTGCGGAGCTGGAAAACCGGGTACGCAGCGTTATCTCCCTGCACCTGCTCTGGGGCCAGGGAGGGTAACAAGATGAGGGGAATCGGGACGGAGAGGGAGTATGGGCACACATCCAGTGGGCTGTGTCTTAGGGTTCTGGGAAGAGACCGACCCAGAAGGGGGCCGTGGCCAAAGGTATGTGAAGGCAGCAAGATCAGAGGTTTGGAGAAGAAAAACTAAGACCAAGCTCCTAGGTGTGATATCTTTTAGAACTTATGATACCCAATATGGGAAGTCTGTACCCAGCAGTCTTTGTACCCTTCTGTCCCTTATCCCCCACCACCGGTTATTGACAACAGTGGTGATCGACTAATTCCTGAGGCACCAAGGCCATCTCACTCAACTGGTTGTAAGCTATATCCTCCTACCTCTTCACGCAAGAGAAAGCATCATCATTCTCATGACTGGCATTTGTGGTCACTGTTGCTGGTCACACTGCTCAGCTAAAAAGGTTTGTTAAGTGCTGTGCCTGGCAGGCGGACAGGCCTTCTTGGAACCTGAAAAACGTAGAGCATGACATGGGCCTGGACAGGAAAATGTTTCAGAACAAGGTCTTAAACTCGTCACTCCCAGTTATGATCACTGGGAGCTACCTGTTTGGTTTGTATATCAAAACTGTCATCAGCATATAAGACAGAAATGAAAGGATGAAATTTGTTTCCCCTTCCTTCGAATTCAGAGCCCTCCCCCCAAAAGTATATCCTACTGAAAAAGTTGAATGGAGTGCATGTGGGTGTGTGTTTTCTTGTGCCCCCATGTGTTCACCCAACCAAAGAGCAATTCTTTTGGTCTCAAGCTCTGTTACTTAGATTTTGTTTCCTATTCAGGTCAGTTTCTGGTTAGCTGGGAGCAAGTTTTGTGACTCTTTCCTCTTTGATATCAGGGGTAAGGGACTGAAAGGTAATTAGGTATGATGTGGTTGTGGGGCTTGGAAATATTGGTAATAGACTGAGAGGGTGAGATAAGTGTGTACTTAGAGAGAGAGCTACAGCAGCCATTTAAAGCCAGCTTGTAGGCTAGGGTTATAGTTTAATGCTAGAGCATATTCTTAGCAGTGTGGAGCCCTGATTTCAATCCCAAGCACCAAAAATAAGCAGGTTTTTTTGTACCAAGGTGGGTTGCTCCACCTGATTGCCAGAAAAATCACCAGTAATCATTTATAGTTTCCTTCAGCTTGATTTATAATTACAGGCAGGTTAGGGACCCAAATATGTTTCTTTAACAGTAAATTAAAAATCAAGCATGCCTTAAAAAAAATGGTTTGTAATTTTGCATATTTGTGAAATGCTATTTAAATGCTACATTTTCTTGTTAGTGTTACGAGTTACTTGGTATGACCATAAGTGGACATTTCAACAGTAGCTTGAACAGACAAGTTGATCAAGTTGACAGTTGTTTAGAGCTAGATTTTTAAAGTAATTTAATATTACAGTTAACATGTTTTACATGTGAATACTTACATAAAATGGTTCAAATGTTGTATTTTTTAAGCCTCTTTTAGAAACTATGACTTACACAATTTAAATACTTTGAAATCAGTGTGAACTTTTTTCTCCACACATTTGTATATTACAGGATTCCTGTGTAGGTTTTAAAGTCAAACTTCTACCTCATAGTTGAGACAAATACATGTATGCAGAAGCAGACATTAGCCTTCCACTGTATGTGGTAGAGCCTTTTTTTTATAGTGGAGTAGAGAAGCACAATGTAATCATAATACTCCAACTGATTATTACAGGAAATTGATGTTGCTAAATTCTGGAGTTCTTTTACTTTTTTGACTTCAGATAGCCCAGAACAGGCTTGTGGTACTGAATACTGTTTGGAATACCATATGTTACTATTCAGTTGTGCCTTTGATTTGTGTGTGTGTGTGTGTGTTGAAACGTTTGGGTTAAAATATAAGCTTATACTTTAAACACTTGGGAAAGCTTTGGATTTTTTTCCTGTTCCAAGATTAAATTTAAATTACAGGTTAAATCTTCCTCGCTTTGTTTGATGGGAAATGGAAAGGTTTCTTGATTTGTTTCTCTACTGCTTACCCTAGAAATGTTACTGATTGCTCTGCCATGGGACTGATTTGCCTTATGTGAGAAATCCCACTTGGCCACTTAATAGAGGAAGAAACTGATGTACAAATGTTTTGTGTCATTTTCTCTAAAAAGCACATTGTGTCCTTTAAGAGTGTGGACAAGTTCTGTTAACAAGGTTACTTACCTTCACCACCACCTGTTAGAATGCTTTGACCCTTAAGTGCTTTATTGCTAGACAGTCTCTTTTTTTTTTTTTTTGTCTTTTGTCTTTTTTCTGGAAAATTGCAAATAAAAAGTCTCATTTCTCATTTCATAAACTGAATTCATCATTTATAAATACACTAAAAACATAGTCCACTTAAATTTGGATTAAGTATAGGTAGTTTTTCAACAAAACAACAACTTTATACCAGACAGTTCTTTAAAGTAAGCTTTATTCTCATTTCAGCCAAAATGCAGAGATATCTTAGTCACCCTTGGTCTGGGTAGAAGAAAAATGAGTGGACTGTAACTGAGGCATTGCTTTCCCCTACATACCTTTTTTTTGGTCTTTTTTCCCATCTACATACCTCTTTTAAATACAGACATTTGGTCTGTAGAGATTACCTTTGACTTGCCACCTTGACTTTGTGATCACTCTAAGCTTTAGCACAGTGTAATTCAACAAAAAGCAAAAATTCTGGGAAAGAGTCTGATTTCCATTTCCATTCTAGGTTTCAGTGTTTAATGGTTCAAATTTGTATTTTGCTCCACTTTATATATCTCCAAATTTTGATATAATTCCTGTATCAGTGTACTATAGGAGTATAGAACTGTCTTAGGGCCTAGAGGTAGTAGAGAAAAAGGCCTAAATTTGTTATTTTGAGCTCTTGCGTCATAAGTACAGTTGTGTCACTCAACAATAAGGATACATTCTGACAAATACATCATTAGGCAATTTTGTTGTGCAAACATCATAGAGTAGACTTACGCAAATTTGAAATGTATGAGGCTGCTGCAGGCATGTTGTTTTATAGTAAACTTCTTTTATAAGTAGGAATAAAGTATAGCATAGAATATACATAAACCAGAAATATAGTCACTTATTAGCATCATGGAGTTTATATACTATTCATAATTGAATACATAACTCTACTTTCTCTATGACTGGCCACACAGTTGTTTGTTGACACCAGCACTACCACAACATGTGAAGAATGCGTTCCACTACTACCTCATGTATGTCACTAGGTGATACAATTTTTCAGTTCAATTATAATATCGCAGGACCACTGTCATATATGTAGCCTGTCAACCAAAATATAATGTAGTAAACTATTGTTGTTTGCCTTTATTGTTGCCTTTGTGCTTTTTTAAAATAAGCTTTCAAAAACCTTTGGTTTGGGGTACTAGAGATTGAACTTTAGGACCTCACAAATGCTAAGCATAAGCTTTACCACAGAACCACACCCATCATTTTGTTTAACATTTTATTCCTTTTTTTTTCCTGTTAACCTTTTTCTAAAACAGGCTTCATTTTGGTTTTTTTTTTTTTTTTTTCTCACTGGCCTATGATTTTGTCCCCATCCTGTAAAGCCCAGAAATCTCAAGAATTCTAACCTGAAAGAAATAAGGTATCCTGGGTTGGAGCCCATGATTTTGAATCATAATGTATATGAAGAAATGTAAATTATTTGAAGTAATTTATCAGATCATAACATTGTAGGCAAATCATATGATTTAAATTATTCGAACTATTGATTTGTTAATGGACAAAAGAAGGGTAATGACTTGGGCATGATTAGGTGAAACAAGAATTTACCACTGACATTTGTTCACTGAGCTTTTCTTCTGAGTTTGTTTTCAGGGAAAGAAAACTGATTTAGATACCCAGATGACCAGTCTTGATATAGCTCCTTTTGGAAAAGGAGCTATAAACTCCTTTAAAGTTTACATAAACAACATCACTTTAAAGTTTACGTAATTTCAAAAGTTGTTATTGGAACTGTCTTATATGTTGAGGATCTTTGATATTTTTTTTCTGAATCTGTGTCTATTGAAAGAAAAGCTTCTTAAAAAAGAATTTGTAAGTAAGTAGCTATTAGTTTTAGGAATTAGGGAGGCATTATGTGAGAGAAGGCCTAAAATGAGGACAGGTAAATTGTAATTTGTTACCACGAGTGGCAGTATTAGATAAATACTCTTCTAATGGGCCTTAAAAGTCTAGGTTCAAGTATTGAGATTTAGATTCTGTAAAACACTTTTAGAAGAAAAAAGTAAAGTGATATTGGAAGAATAAAGTAAAAGCAAATGATTAGAGTGAAAAAGTAGATGTCAGAGTGTACAGTTGGGTGCCATTTAAAAACAAGAACATGAACAGGAACACATAAATGCATCATTAGGTAATGTCCTCCCTTGTGATCATCATGGAATATAGTCACACACAGTAAGAGGGCTGCCAGGTTGCTAAGTGATATAATCTGTGGGGCCATTGTCATATATGTGGTCTGTCATTGAGTGAAACATTACAATACATGACTATTGGTGTACACATGGCATAATGTCATTGAATAGAAAGAGGTAATAGGAATGACTTGGTGTGAAGAGTTGTGTGTTTTAGATTTTTGCCTTGTTCCATTGTGAGCTTTTAGTAACAATAGGAGACAAGGCAAGCAGACTACAGAACTTGTAGCTGTTGATCACTCTACTTAAATAACCTTTCCTTTTTGCCTAATAAATTCTAGTATTTAGGTGCTCGATTGAAGATTACTTACTGTTCCCAAATAAAGGGAACTTCTTCCTTTGTGACCCCACTGTGCCTTATGTATACTTTTATTATGTTGCCCAGTTTATGGAGTTTTATGTTTTACATAACTAAATTCTTGAGGACTGAGACAGTGTCTTACTCATCTTTCTCTAAGGCTTGTCATAGTATCTGAAAGGAGGTGCTCTGTAAATGTGAATATAAGTGAATGAAAAGAGGAATAGATTGTTAATTTAGTTACTTGAAATTTGGTATAAAAAATAAAGAACTCCATATTGAGCCTTGAAGACATCCAGGGTCCATAAGAAGGATTAAATTAAACTCCTAGCAGTTTCAGTAACAAGTCCAGATCAAATCACCTAAAAAATTATTTACTGACATTTAGATTGAGTGTTGACAAAACAACAGTATACATTAGTCATAGAAAACTTTAATGAGTCGCTGGTCTTTTTTCCAATCTTACTTTTAAATTCCTTCTTCCTTACAGATTGATAGGCAGCAGTTTGAAGAGACAGTTCGAACTCTAAATAACCTTTACGCAGAAGCAGAAAAACTTGGAGGCCAATCGTATCTTGAAGGCTGCTTGGCTTGTTTAACAGCATATACCATCTTCTTATGCATGGAGACTCATTATGAGAAGGTAAAGCTACATTTGTTTTCACTAAATCTCTTAGAGATTTCTCATAGAGAAGGTGCATTTATCATACATTTGTGTTTCCACAGTGACAATTGCCATAAAGTTAATAAGGGCATCTAGATGATAATTCAAATTTTGATGTTGCTCCTTTGACTAGAGCATATAGGAATAAGTCCTGAGCGTTTCAGAAATAGGACAGAATTGGTGTGTCCATTAGGAGTCAACGTGTCAGTGTCAGATTGACCTACAATTAAGATGAATGTAGAGAATCTATGTGTTAGGGAATCCTTCATTCTGTCCCAACTTTCTGAGGATTCTTTTAATTTATTTCCCCAGATTTCTATCTTCAGTTTTATTCTGCCATCTGAGTTCTTGTCTGTTCGTCTTTTCTTACCAACTGACTGCTAAATCCAGAGTTGCTGGCTTCTCAACTTGTCCAAAATTCAAACCTCCCATCTCCTTATTTTTTTCAACAATATCCCTGTCTTTTTCACTACCATTTTTAGTTATGAAAGATGAAGAGGGAAAAAATAATGAGTTTGCAAAGACTGAAATATCTTCCATTTTCCCATTTATTAATTGATTTCCTCTGCCATTATCTTAATTTTTGCCCCTATTATCTCTCTCCTATTGAAATAGTCTCCTGACCCAGCTGATTTCTTCCCTTTTACTTTCCAGCCTATCTCCTGCTATCTTTATAAAACAGCCTTACTTCCTCTTTCATTTCTGCTAAGGAAGAGATCTTTTCTAACTTCCCAGTTACTGCTACCACTTGGGTCAGGTTCAAGCACCTCCATGAACTGACCTCCAGCTTACCTTTCCAGCTATGTTTCCCACCCCTTCTTTCACTTTCTTCATCATCCACACTTGATGCTTATCGGTCACAAAAGATGCCCTCCACAGTTTTCATCCATCTAGAATAACATTCTTCCCATATTCAGATATCAGCAGTCCCTTATTTCCCACTTCCATCAAGCTTCTCCTTACTCTTCTAAACTGAATTTTTTCTTTTCTTCTGTATCTCTGCATCAGTCTATTTTGTGGGACTTGTACTCTACTTTGGAATGTAATATTATGTTCCTGTCTTATCTGCCTTTCAACTATGTGTTATTGTTGAGGTCAAACAATACCTTAACCAATTTTGTATCCCTCTTAATGCCTAACACTGTACTCTCTTAGTCTTAACTACAGTCCTATCTTACATAAAAGATATATTTAAATACCTAAGTTAGCAACTTGTATCCTGCATAGCAGTAGCTAACCTTTATTCCTGTTTTAAAAGTTATCTGAGATTAATATCAGCTTTCAATCTGTGTTTTTCTTAGTATCTCTTCTTAAATCATTTAATTTGGTGAAGGAAAGGTTAGGGGATTCATTCATTAGATAAATATCTGTTGAAAGCCTACTGTGTGTTAAGTAATGTGCTAAGCAAGGTACCAGGGAAATAATTGAACAAGGCAGACATGATTGCTCACCTTGTGGAGTTCATAATTTCATGGCAACACACTGATAATAACAAGGAAAGTCGTAAAACTCACAAAATTATAAAACAGGAATAAGTGCCTTGAAGGAAATAAACTGCCTGTGATGGAAAATAATAGAAACCTCATTTAGACTGCATGGTCAGTAAAGGCCTCAAGGTGATGACATTTAAGCTGCTCTGTGAAGGATGAAAACCCTGGTACCATTCTGGCAGAGAGATGAGTGTATGCAAAGGCCCAGGGAACCTAATGTGTTCCAGGAACTGAAAGAAGACAGTGTGGCATAAGAAGAGGTTGCAGAGAATGGCCACAGATGGATTTGGAAGGATACACAGGAGCTATATCACACAAGAATGTTGTTTCCTTGTAAAGAAGTATAGCTTTTATTTGTGTGCAGCCAGAAGTTACTTGGAGGTTTTAAACAGGAGAGTGATGTGGTCAGATTTTCATTTTAAAGAGATCTTTTTGCTCTTTGGGAAAAAAAGGCATAAGAGTGGAAATAGGGAAACAAACTTAGGAAGCTCCACAAAAAGTTCATGCAAAAGAGCTTGTACTACAAACAATAGTGTAGATGAAAGGAAATGATCACCTCAATGGATATGTTGATAATAGAACCAAGGCTCTCAGAGAAGAGCTCAATATAAGAGAGGAGGGTATGCTAAACACAAATGGATAAAAAAATATGGTCATCCAACTGGCATGGTGGTACATGCTTGTAATCCCATCAATTTTGGAGACATAGGCAGGAGGATCCCAAGTTCCAGACCAGCCTGGGTAACTTAGACCCTGTCTCAAAATGAAAAATAAAAATGACTCAGGATATAACTCAGTGGTAGAGCAGCGCAGTGCTGCAGGGGGGAAAAATTTCATCATTTAGGAATAGTCATCTAAAGAGAAATACATAATATTGCCAATTAAGATAGAAATATATCCTCTGGGATGTTTTGTTTTTAGTGACATATTAGAGACTACTTCACTATCCCTTTTTAAATTTGTTTATAAAATTTTAATTAACTTTTATTTGTCCATGTGTATTTGCTGAATTAGATATTAGATACTTCCTACTGATACCAGTTGTGAAAAGAAATTAATAGTTGGGTGCCAGCCAAGTCATACTAGTTAAAGGGATCATGAACACATTCATCTTTCAGAGTTCTCAAAACTGTAAAATGTATTTAATTCACATTCAGGAAATACTTAATAAGCAGTGTTTTCTTAATCAATTTTAAAATGAAGTTCATATCTATATAAGTTTGATTCAACATTTGTGAACTCACAAATATGTTTTTATGCTAAGCATAAGTAATATTTTTTAGCCATCTGCTAGTTTGGATTCTAAAACACTTAGCTCTCAGTTAAAATCCATTTGGTAATGTTAGAAGATGATTCTCAATATCAAATACAATGGAAATTGATTGGTCCCAGTGTTTTAACTTAGATTTATAGACAATATATAAACTACTTACTAGTTTATAGATCTAGTCAAGATTTCTGTTATAGAGCAAGTTTTATAATAAGTAAAGACTAAATAAAATAAGAAACCAAGACTTAAGTATGATCAGATTTTTCAAATGACGATTTTTTTCTAGGAACTAAACATAAATAACCAGATCATGTGAAGTTAGTAACTGTAATTAAAATATAATGTACCTGTACTTTTATCTTTTGGTTGGGGGAGCTGGTGATGGAACCCAGCTTTACCACTAAGCTATACCCCCAGCATGAACCTATACTTTGTTTTTCTTTTCTGGTTTTGGGAGTTTATTTGTTTTGGCAGGTGGGGGTCAGTACTGGGGATTGAACGTAGGAGTGCTGTACCACTGAAGTACATTGCCAGCCCATTTTTTATTTTTTATTTTGAGACAGGGTCTGGCTAAATTGGCAAGTCTGACCTGGAAGTTGAGGTCCTCCTACCTCAGTCTCTTAAGTTGTTAGGATAACAAGCATATTCTACCACTTCCAGCTGCATACCTATACTTTTAAAAGAAAACTTTTAAAATATGTTTTTATCTTTAATAAAATGATTTCAGGAAAAAAAAAAAAAAGTAAGAATAATCGCCTCTCCCTTCCCAGTCTGACCCTAGGAATTTCTGTGCTTTTATTTTTTTATGAAAAGACAAGGTTGAGTCATTTAGTCTCTTTTTTGTTTTAAATGCTAAACTTCCTAGTTTATAGTGAGCCAAATATGATGATGCTTATACTTTTGTCATGTGGGTTAAATTTTTTGAATTTGTAAATAGCCTTTTTAAAACTTGCTAGAACAATTCATGCATTTTGTTTCCCATACTATGCTATTTATTGATTTAAAATGAAGATAAAGACTTCAGTGTTGTTTCTCTATTGTTGCTATCCATGATAATTAAGGGAACAAATGAGCTTGTGGAAGAGTCTCCTCTCAGTAACTGTCTGCCTTGTTTATCAACTAGAAAGCATCTCTTTCTCCTGTGTGCTGAAATCTAAAAAGAACAGTTAGAACGCACTTGGGTATTTTTTGAAAATGCTAAGATATGATATTCATGTCAAGCCTCACTTAGGCTGTTTTTCTTTAAGGTCTCCAGTTTAATATTTCCAAGGAAACGTTCCAGAGGTTTGATCATATTTTATTTTTTAATATACAAATTGTGTTGAAGGTCTGAGAATAACAGATAACTTCATTAAATATTGTGGTTTATTTTGACACTCACTTACCAAAATAACGAAATGTTAATAACTTGTCAGTATAAGGTTTTTTTGGGGGGTGAGAATGGTGCTTTGTTAATTTTCTATTATTATTGATTTTCTATTTCTAAAGAGACTTAGAGTTTAAAAGCATCTTGTTTAGGACAGAATTGCCTTCACCAAAGTAGCATAAAAGGATTTGGAGTTTATACAAAAAGAAGACCAATTAATTGTTTTCTTTCTGAACTGATACCTATATGCACTTGAATGTTACTATGTTACCAGGTTTAAGTAAAAATCTTTCCAAACAAAGTTATGCTTGAATTAAATAAAAGAATTCTATTTCCTTGCTAGTAACCTGTACCCAAAGAGAAAAAGAAAGCTGTTCTGAAGGAATCCTTTCTCCAAAACCAGCCATGCAAACCTTTTTCTGAGGGTCCCCTCCAGTATTAATGGACTGGGGCAAAAAGAGACTTGAGTCTCCAGTTTCTGATTCTGTCATTTGAGCTGAGAAGGAAATTGAAGAGAAGATTGAGAGTCCTGAGTTGGACACCTTTATGGGCTACTTCCTGCTATTCATTGTTTTAGGATGATTGACAAACTCTTGATACACAGATAGTACCTAAAGCTTGCCTTTTTTTTTTTTTTTTTCCTGGCTCATAATGACCAAGCACAGCTCAGATTCTTTGAAAGCTGAAAATGAGAGAGTGATACATGATTGCTTCAGGTAATTAAGTGAAAAAAAATCTTTTCTTTAGAAATAATATTTTTAATTTACTTAAATAAAGAACATGACAGATTGTTCTTTTAATCTACACTTTTTTAAAAATGAAAACACGAGATTGTACTGTCCACAAAGATGTAACTTGAATAGACTATATTTTTTTCAATAAGAAAATTCTTTGTGAAAATATAATTTTAAATTCTAAATAAATTTATACCACAGCATCTAAATTGTAACAACTAAATTTGTTACTTTGACCTGATACATTATACACCCATACTTAAAACATTGCTTATCTTTCAACTTTATGTAGTTCTTTTTTCCCTTTATGTTGCAGTCACCTTTGTGACTTTTATCATTTACTGATAGTGTGAATTTAAGAAAATATATAGTAATTTAAAGAGCTGGATCAAAGCCTCTTTGAACACTAGAGCCAGAAAAGGATTATGAATAACTTTGGGCCTGAAATAAAACATGTAACTCTTTGATTTTGAATAAAGCTATTAAGATTTATTTTCTTCTAGCTTATCTGTCTCAGAATTGCCCTTATTAAAGCTGGAGATGTGGCTATTCCAGAAGTTCCTTTGTATCCTATCTGGTTTTTGTCTGCATTTGCCTTGACTTTTACAAGCTTAATACTAAACTTATAAATTGAGGTTCCTGCCTGGGAAACAAGAGTAAACTACAGAAACATGGAAATGCAAGACTCTCACAGTCAGAAACTCCATGGCAGCTAATGTCTGCATGCTAAACTTTCCTTTTCTAAAATGACTGGGCTCCCTTTTAGTTAGAGGCCAACTTTGTACTGTTATTTAAAATGGATGAAAATGCACGAAGGAGAGAAGAGAAAGAGAAGGTCAAGAACTATCCTTGATTTTAGAAAAGGTCGCAATAACTAACACTTAATGAGTAATGAGAGAAGCATAACTAGCCATTGTGTATATAATCATCCATTTATTTCTGTATATCCAGGATTGAGGTGTCAGGGAGGTAAGGAGCGAAATTGGTTCTCATCGTGCTTTTGTATACATTTGCATTTACACTACATTGAAGATACTTTTGACTTGAAGAGTCTATCACCCTGTGCTATAAATTGTATGCAACTGATGTGAGTCAATCAGAGCTCTGTTCTGCCTTACAAATATCCATTTGACTTTCCTTGAAAACTAATTCCACTGCCTGAATATTTTAAGATCAAGCTGATGCTACAAGGGAAATCTGAAATTTGTAAAAAGCTGTGGTGTTTCTTTCTGCCAGGTTCTGAAGAAAGTCTCCAAATATATTCAAGAACAGAATGAGAAGATATATGCTCCCCAGGGCCTCCTCCTGACAGACCCTATTGAGAGAGGACTTCGAGTTGTATCTTTTTTTAGTCCAGATCATAAGGTCTAAATATTTTTAAAAAAACATTTTGATGGTACTGTGGTGCATTTGCCAGAGAGAGTTTAATTCCTAGTTCTTGTATTTGCCTTAGGAAGTTTCTGTGTGAATTGCATACCTACCGTAAGCATGCTGTCTCCAGCATTTTTTCTTAAAGCATGTCTTTATTTATTTTGCATTGTACAGGTTTCTGGATTTAGTATTCTGGTTACCGTCTTTCTTGGTGATTCTGAGGGCATCTTGTAGTAATAATAGGGGTTATATGAGTAATACATTTCAGCTGCAGAAACTCTGAACCTAAAGCCCCTTTGAAATGTATAAACTCATAATGTGTGGTGAGACTTGTCATCCAAATGAATTGCAGTTCCACGGGTTCATCTGACTAGTTGAAATCAATTACAGCTGCCAGATGTATAATTTCATTACCTTTGACATACTGTGCATATTTTTAGAACCAGTAAGCTTTGAAAAATCACTAAGTGAATTTGGTAAATAAAATTGCAAAAACTAATTAAGCTTGATAACTGAAGTAATGAGTAAATAATTTTTTTAAAAACCTAGGTTACAAAATCCTAGGCCTTCCAGCTGATAATAATTTCAGCAGTTTTATTTATACTCTGCAGTGGTGATTTTTAAACTTTTAGGGGTCATGAACCCTCTCTCAAGGAAAGGTTTTCATATAATTTCAGGGCATTTTTGAATCACTAAATTCATTACCTCCATGGATTCTCACTTAAGAATTTCCTAGGTCTACAAATAAAGCACCCTTTTCAGATTTTTTTTTTTTTTTTTGGTAAATAAATCATTAGTGTTAGAATTTTCAGCAAAGTGGAGAAAGCAGGTTTAACAAAGCAAAATTTTTTAATAATTTAAAAATGCTCAAAGCAAATTCAAAGCCAAGTCTGCAAACTATATACCTGTTGCCATAGTCCTTTTATATATTGCATTCTATAGTGTGTTTTCTTAACAGCCTTGCTGTTTAGATTGAAATTACCATTTATGAAGACAGAGGCATGAGCAGTGGAAGATAAACCATAAAATTAAAGGTAAATATGAAGTTACATGGTTTATATGCAGCTTTTGAAAAAAAGTGTGTGACTTCTTCTACCTGCATAGTAAATAAGTCATTGAATGATGCAGTTAGTGTTGTATTTATTGTATTAAGTTAAACTGATCACCCAAGTAACTTGATTTTTTAAATTTATATATAACCCAAATTAAATTTGGTAATAAAATTTAATTTTAATTTTTTTCCCCATATTGTCTCCAGGTTAGTTTTGTTTTTACTTAGTTTATTAGAGCGGAGATTATCTGTCTTGCTTTGTTTTAATTTTAACATTTTGAACTATCCTAAATACCCTTAAATGTTGGGTTTTGTGTATATGACTCAGTTCAGAGATTTCCCTTCCTATATACAAATAGTTTTAATAAGGAAAGAAACATTTATTTCAGAGAGAAGTGGGAAGATTCTGAATGTTTCTTTTATTATATTTAAGTGGTTTCAGAGCCCTGCCAAAGAAACTTGACCTAGTAGGTAAAATTAATTCCTGTTTAGAATGTTAATGTTCTTGTGTATCCACATAATGCCCTTTAATAAGTAAGAAATAAATTAGTTAATACTAATTAGAATTTATAGGCAGAATCACAGTTGAAACTGTGAGTACATTTGCTCTGCCTTCTAAGGGACAGGAGATAATAAACATTGCCAATTTCAGCTATGTGTGCTCTCTACAGAAGTGTTCTGCTGCCACACTTCTAATTGGCTTGCACATGTTTCTTGCTCATTAACAAGCAGCACAGACTCCAAATAAATACAAAGTAGACATTTTTTCCTGAGCAACAATAAGAATAGTTCCCACTTACAGCACACCCACTGTGTGCCAGGTATCGTACTAATGGTACTTCTAAATTACACAAGAACCCTGCAAAGTGTTTTCCCCATTTCACAGATGAGCAAACTGAGGTACCAAATGGATTAAATTATCAAGGTCACACAGTGAACAGATATTGGAATATGAAACCAAGTCTTGAAAGCCATAAAAGGCCAGTTTTATATACTACACTTATTGTAGTATATGCAGCAGTAGGACTATACAGAAAGGAGTTTGTATCAGAGTACTCTTGGTGTTTATCCTTTCTCTTTTCTTTTTCCACAGCCTTTTTAAAAGTTCGTTTTTTCTCTCTATCCCATTTATTGAATTCTACAAATCATCCAACATTCCAAAGCTGTCTTCTTTGAGCTCTAATGTGTCACCTGAATTCTTGAAAACCAGAGATTTAAATGATGACATGCTGTGCTGTATGTTTTATTTCTTTAAAAGGCTTTGTTTTGAAACACATAGTGTTACTTGTCCATATATCTTTCTCATGTACAATTTTCAAACTGATATTTCTCAAACAAGCAATTAGGAACTTTCTGTGTGGTTTTTGTTATGTGCTATTTGAGTAAGTTTGTTTTATCAATTGGCACAGTCCATTTGTCATGACTCATTTGCAGCTATTATTGCTTAATGGGATGTTTTTCTCAGTTGGTATGGGATTTTGAGGAATTACATACCAGAGACTAATCTATCAATATTCAAACAACTGTGAAATTTTGAAGTGGGAAAAATTTACATTAGGAACTTCTGGATAGTTTCATGAATGCAAATATTTTTGTTCAACACAATTTAGTGTACAGAGTTATGTATTCCTTAGTTCCAGGGTCTGGTGTGGGCTGAGATCTTGAAGAAGAGGGAAAATTAGAAGTATAATTTATTCCATTCTACCATTTTAAGTGTGCAAGGTGTCTGCATACTGAAGTATCAAATGGGAATTAATTTAACAATACAGCAACCATGGGGATGGCCTTTATTTTATAAAAGAACTTTAAACAAATTCATTTTGCCCTTTAATTTTTTAATATCATGTATCTCTATTATTAGATACATTGATAGTGTTTTCTCTCTGAATTAAGAGTGTTTGTGTAAAAAATAAAATAAATGATTATTCTATCACAAATTAGCGATAATAAAAATAGCTAACATTTGTTGGCACTTACTTTGTGTAATGATTAATCATCACAACTGTTGTAAATGATTAATCATCACAACTCTACAAGGTGTACTGTTATGCCTGTTTTTCAAGTGAGGAAACTGAACACAGAGAATTGAAGTTACTTGTCTAAGGTTAAACCTAGTAGATAACATTCAAGGCACCCTGTCTCAGTGGTTAGCAGTTGACCCTGTACTGTAGTACCTCTCATGGCATGGTTGACCAGAGAGCTAAATATACAGGTCTTGATTTCTAGACTATTAAGCTATATTCTGATCTAGACAAGTCACACAGATGTAAGTATGTTAGATAGAGCCCTTGGTTGGTGGAATCTAGCCTTTATAGAATAAGTTCATATCAGTTGATGTAAGAGAGATGGTTAAAGGTGATTTTTAGTATCCCTTTCTAAAACTTTTACTTTTCTCTTCCGATTATAGATCCCACCTCCAGCTGGGACCCTCATCTACCCACTGGCTGATCACAGAGTGTCCCTACCTCCTCTCCAGAGCATCATTCCTTTGTATCTGCTGCCAGAGCCACGGTGCCATTTACTCCAAGGACTAACTTTCTAAAATTCCACACCTGGAGTGACCTCTAGTCGCTCAGCATCCACTTTGTGTCTCTAAATTGTGTAGGACTCTGTAATCTTTTGATTCGTTTCTGAGAAAACACAATGAAGCATTTCACTTTTTTTTATTCAAAGTGATTTAATAAAATACGCAGTTGGTCAGCCCAATGCAAAGTTTTATTTCTTACCTGCCACCGGTACCATGAATTCTCTTCATTCCTTGGGCCAGTTTTCCAGGTGACTTTAGACTTCAACGAGTTTATATTAGCCAATGTTCAGTCTCATTCCCCAAAATTAATAAAAGACTTTTTTCCAGGTGAGGGATAGACTGTCTGTGGTTATGCTAACGCATTTCCCAGATTTCAAAGAAGTACCAGTTTTGCCATGATTCAAGTCTTAAGATTGATTTCTGTTATTCAGTTTTCAAACTGAAGCTCATTGAAAAAAATACTGTATAATGTTATTTGTTTTATTATAGCAATTATACCTAATTAAAGCAGTATTGAATGCAATTTCCAGTTATTTTCTTTGGAGACTTTTATGTTATTATTGCATTACCTTGAATGTTGGAAAGATGTGATATGTGTTGCTTGTTCATTACACAAATAAGTAAGCACAATAAAGTGGATGCTAAACCATCAAACACATATGTCCCTGCTGTGTCCCTGAATGTGTAATAAGCAAGTATAGTAAATATTTTAATTATAGTTTTGTTATAAATATAACTTATGAGAAAAAATTTGATAGGCATAATACTGTATATTGCTAATTTTTAACCATACTGGCAACTTTATGATTTATAGATTCCTCATACAGTATTCAGTGCACAAAAATCTTGATTGGTTCAAGTAAGTTAAGTGACTTCAAAGTTAAACTCTCAAGTCTGAATCAATATTTCTAACTCTTCTTTTGTCTGTATGTTCCTAGTGTTTGGGTTTCTTACGCCTTTCATTCTTTTCTGGGTTTGAGAGCACTGAATTTGGGAGAAAGTTAAGAAATATATTAAGTGAGAATGAAGCAGTTAAAAGTTTTACTTTCAGAGATATTGTAGGTGCTAATACTGGATTTAACTTTTCAGATGTGATTTCTTTTCTGGATGTGGTAGTTACTCAAATCTCATAGGTCTGTGTAATATTTTAATTGTATAAAACTTTGTTACTTTGTAGCCTCTTTCAGTGTGTCTCTCTGCCTTTTAAACCCATTGCAATAACTTTGCTGAAATACTGACACATTAGTAAAACTTTTCTTAAACAAATTGTCTCTGTGTCATATTTGGTGTGATTTGATAAAGTAGTAAATGATATGGCATTAAATTTGGCAGAAAGATAGTACTGGTACAATGTAGATTAGTTTTTTGCATTACTGGGGATTGAATCCAGGGTAACTATGCCACTGAGTTACATTATTTTTATTTTGAGGCAGGGTATCACTATGTTACCTAGGCTGGCCTCAAACTTGCAATCCTCATGCCTTGACTTCCCTGTCACTGGAATTACAGACATGCACCACTATGCCCACCCTAAATGAATATTAGTAGATCACACCTTTTTTCACTTGTTGACATGTTTTTAGAGCAGATACACTATTGTTAATAAAAGTCAAGAAATTGTTCCTAAGAGTTTAGAAAAGTATACCAAGAGAGATTGGAATGGTTCATTAGGAAATGGTCATAGTTATTGTTACTGTCTTCTGACATCAGATGGTGTCATCTGATGACACCAGTTTTTTTAATGAGTTAAATTTGTAAAGAGAATAACAGTTTATAAGATAGTCTATATTCATTTGTGAGCTTATTTTCCTACATAAAATATTCAAGTACTATCCAGTGAAACAAATATTTAATAATACAAGTAGCCAATATACTGTTCAGTATTGAAAATTTGGAAATATATAGAGCATAGCAAACACCTAATTAACAACTTATTTTCCATGAATTGTTAGAAATGCCAAAATGTAGGTTCTGGACTATGTAACTTCTAGGATACTTTAGGAGTACAGTCTAGGTGTAGGCTGCTCCAAAATGAGTGGACATAATTACATTAAAAGATTCATAACCTTTTTTTGGGTAACTCAAGAGTCTCCCCAAAGGATCTGATTATTTTAAATTTATAACTCTCATTGGCAAGGGGTTAATAAATTTTCTATTATTAATATGGCTACCCTTGGGGTTTCTGGTTACTTACGAGTTTTCTTCTCCTGAAGTAGCCCATCCATATGCAGATGTGACATTCTGTGAACTTCTGCCTAAAACCAGGAAGCCCTATAGGAATTTAATGCCTATTAAATTTTTAAACCTCCATCTTGCAGAAAGAAATTTTATAAATCAGGCACTACCAAAGATTTTAGTTAAGCATCATGTCAAGTTAAAACAAGTTTATGCTAATGAAATTTTCTGGGGTTTCGTTGTTCTTTACTTTTAGAAATGGAATTTTCCTGTGTTCTCCAGGCTGACCCTGACCTGCACTCAAGTGATCCTCCTGCCTCAGCCTGCCAAGTAGCTGGAACTACTGACGTGTGCCACACACTTTTTTTTTAATAGTATCTGAACAATATATTTATTGACTAGTGATAATTTTATACTGTCACTTTTTCCTTGATAGTGAAATCTTTAATGTTCAGATTCATAAATTGACAAATTTACGATTTTTTTTTTAAAAGAGAGTGGAGGGACTTAATCCTCTGACTGCTAGATGTTTTTCTTGTTAATATTTCTGCTCATTATGTTCTTTTACCTCATATTTTCACAGACAAGTTTATTACCAGAAAATGAGCATAATTTGTATTCAAAATGTTTTGGCAGTTACTCTTGGGAGCAACCAAATGGCGAGGAATATAACCCCAGAAGCTCGGGTTCTGTGATATGCAAAGATTGAAAACAGATGTGACCTCTTTCCAATTAAAGGATTGATGTGCACAACTTTTCCACATCTGTGTATCACATACAATGTGCACAATGTATTTCATTTAGTCCATTTCCTACTGTTGTAGATGCTTAATTATGTGCTTGAAAGGCAACATTAAAGTAAATATTAGTGCAATGGTTGAATGTGTCCCTGCAAAAAGCAAGTGTTGGAGACTTAAACCCTGATGCAAGAGTGGTGGGAGATGGGGCCCTATGAAAGGTGATGAGGGCTCTGCCCTCTGAATGGATTAATACCATTATTCTTGTAAAAGGATGAGTTTGGCTGGCTGTAGCTCCTGTACACTCTCATTTCCCAGTCTTACATGTTCTAAGGATAAATGGAGTAGGACAGTGTCTAATTTTAAAATGAGTGCTTCAGTTAAGAAAGAAAAGGTCAACTGGCAAGTTTGGGGCATTTTTAATATTGCAGGAAAGATCTTCACCTAATATCTGATTATATGGATGGACTACTTTAGGATACGAAAAAATCTTTTAAGTGACCAAAAACCCCAAGAGTAGCCATATTCACAGTAGAAATTTGACCAACCCCTTGCTAAATGAGAGTTGTAAGTTTAAAATAATCAGACCCTTTATGGAGACTAAGAATTCTGAGGAAACTTGCTTGTGGACATGGATTTTTATTCCCAAGTACTATGTAAATTTTGAAGTGAGCACAGGTTTTCTATGCAGGAAATGTGTCAGAAAAATATGCAGCTGCATATTAACTCTTTGCAACAGAGACAGAAGAGTCTCTGGGATTTAAGGAAGACATTTAGTCTCAGGGTAAAATTTAATCTGAACTGTTCATTTATCAGACAAGCTTTATCAGGCACTTAAAAATTGAGCTGGGGGTGTAGCTTAATTGACAGAATCCTTACCTAGCATGCTTCAAGCCCTGGGTTACACCCATAGCTCAAGCAGGGGAATCTTACTTGCCTGGCTGTAAAAATCCCAATAGAGTTCTTTATGGTATCTGACATGATGATTCTAGAAATAGTGAGACATTCCCTACAACTAGCAAGACATGAAGTAGTGATTGAGATGGCATGGCATTGGTGCAAGGATAGACTCAAAGAAAATGGAACAAAATAGAGACCTAGAAGCAGACCAAGCATGTATGGAGGTACGGATCCTCTCCTGTTGTCCCTAGGTCCTTTCTCCTATGTTCTCATGTTCTAAAAGACTTGTCTATGCAGACTGTATCAACCTGACTACCTTGCCCTGTGGCTTCAGTAGGGGTTAGCCAATGGGAGGTCTCAGCAAGAAACCTGAACATGGAAATTGATGCATGGGAGTGGCTACGTAGTTGGACAGTTGCTTAGGGACCTAGAAAGAGAAAAATGGAAGCTGGTGAAGAGAAGGAGGAGGAGAGGAACCTATGTGGGTGGACCTCTAGGAATGGGCACAGAATGTAAAGAAATTCATATACCATGTAAATGCCCACTGCAGAGAGGTTCTCACTGAGGAAGTGGAAAGTCCTTTGGACATGAGTTAACATTGTGGCTGAGATGGCTACTGCCACTGCTAAGTGCCCAATCTGCCAATGGAGGCCAGTGCCAAGGCTCCAAATTCCCCAGGAGGGGATTTTGATTATTACGTAAAGTTGGACATTTTAATTACTGAATCAGTTTAGACCATGTTCTGGTACTTAGATCATGAACTTTTTTTGTCAACCAAGGAATGACAGGAGTAATCAGTTTTCATTCAGGAGCAGCAGAAGGACTGTCCCCAAAAAATAAATGCAAAAGGACAAAAATAAAGGGACTTGGGTTATAGCTCAGTATAGAATAGTTGCCTAGTATGCATGAGCACTGGGTTTGGTCCCTAACCCAAATAAATAAATACATAAATAAAAGTTGTTTTATGATTATATATGCCATGTGTTATGCTAATTGATGTAGTGAGTACATACATACACACCATTCATTATATTACTGTTTGGGGGCACATACCTTTGTGTTAAAATATAAAAATATGCCTGGCAACAATAAACACCAAGTCAACGATAGTGGTTACCCCTAGAAAGAGGAAGGGGTCAGAAAGAGAATCACAAAGAACTTACGTTGAATTTACAATGAATTTTCTTAATAAGTCACTGAACCCAGGGTCTTGTGCATGTGAGCACTCTACCACTAAGCTATACTCCCAGTCACCAAATTTACAATGTGTGACTTTTTATTTTCCATACTTTATAACAGAAATAACAACGTGTTTTTGTCAATGTAAATATCCATGCACACCAGTTAACATCTGCAGTATAATGATGGGCTTTGATAACTTGAATGCAATAGCCACCACTCCTTGGAATGTCACTCATGCCTCCCAGCTTCAGTCTCTTCTAAGGCTCAGGTCAGTTAGTCTTAGTCTCAGTCATCAATAGGCACTATCCTCTGAGCTACAAGAAAAAGTACAAACTTTGAAAAATTGTCTTTTTCCTGCTAACAAGTTTGTGAGTAGACACTAAAATAAATGAACTCACATATTACTGAGGGTAAAGTTCAAGTTCAAGCTGAAATTTCTCACTTAAAGTAAACATGTCAAAGGCAAAAAGAGGGTGGCTAAGAAACTTAGGATCTCGCTTCTCCACAGAGAAAAATCCAAAGTAATTTCAGCCTACACACAGCTCCATGGTTCACATCCAAATCTTACAGATTCTGAGTTAGCAACTACTCCTTGAATGACAGCTGTTCACAGCAAGATCTGCAATAATAGGCCAAATGGCTCAAGGCTTCTGATTGTTATTTCAAAAAAAAAAAAAAAAAAAGCTAACAACACAACTTCATGACCAATTTCAGTGTTTTCAGTTGAAAGTATTTTCATAACTAAAGTAAAAATAACTGAAAAACTCTAATTTGTATCACTTTGGGATACTCTGCAAGTGGTATTATGTAGCCTTATCTGCTCTAAGCTAATTTAATAGCAAAATATCCAGAAAATGGAACATAATTATCATGTCCTTTAACTTTTAATAAATAGGAGACATTTACTTTTCACCAGTGAGAAACCTCTACAAAGTGCTTTTTGTTTGTTTGTTGATGCCTGAGATTGAACTCAGGGCTTTACTTGAGCTAAGTATGTGCATTACCACTGAGCTCAGCCCTCACCTGTACAAAGTGCTGGTTCTTTTTTTGGCACTCAGGATTGAACCCAGGGTGCTTAACCATTGAGCTATAGTCCCAGGGTTTTTTATTTAATGAAACAGGGTCTCATTAAATTGCTTAGAGCCTCATTAAGGTTGTTGAAGCTGGCTTTGAACTTGCTTAATTTAGGGCCTCAGGAGAAGGCAAGGGCAGGGAGGAGCTGAAGACATGATATAATCCCAAGGTCATGCTCCCAAGGATCCACTCCCTTTAACTAAATCTCATCTCCTACAGTTTCCACCACCTCGTGATAGAATACTGAGCTAAGAATCCATCAATGGCCTTTTGGTTCCTGTGATCAAGAAGAGCGTATGCGTTGCAATTTTCCCCACGGGCAGTGGGTGATCATAAGTGGTGCCGAAACCCGGGACCTCGAGTTATAAAGAAGAAACTGATCAGGTAAATACAGGGAAAGTAAAGTACAGTCTGGCCAGGTTAAAGTTCGCGGGAAAAGCGACAAGTTAAAGTTCGCGGGAAGCGAGGGAGTTAAAGTTCGCGGGTTAAGCGAAGGAGATTGTCTGTAAGTGCTTTCCCTTTTGTTTTGCTAGTTAAAGTGCTTTGCATTCTGTTAGTTTAATAGAGAAATATGGGCACTGAAATGTCACGAATGCGCATGGAAGGTCCCTTAAAGGATTTGCTCCGGGCCAATGGAATTCCTCTTGAAACTAAAACAGCCTGAACCAAATGCAGAGAGGCCATAAAACAAGGGGAAGAGGTTTTGGAGGAAATAAAAGAGGAAAGGTCTAAAGCATCAGAAAGGGTGTCAAAAAGATCAGAGACAGACAAGGAAAATGAAACTGGGTGTGAGGAAAAACTTGTTAGGAAGAGGGAAATCAGTTTAGGGGAGGGTCCCCCATTAGGAGTCTGCCCTACGTTATCCGCCCTTAAGGCCTGCTTCTCTCCAGGACCTCCCAAAGCGGGCTCCAAGTTTCTCCCCAAAGAGCCATGGCCTAAAGAACCGCCGGCTCCTCCCCGTTGCATCTCCTTCCAGAAACTTGCCACATAGTAAACAACATTGGGAGACCTTTAATGAGGAGCCCAATCCATCTCAATCCACTCCTCCCAAGGTTGAGGACCGCCCCAGGGAGGCTCATTGCTGCCATCTTGTATTGGCACACAGCTTCCTCAAGCGAGCGGGCAGATGGAAAGGGATTCCTTAACTTCAAGTCTCTTCTTTCTTACGCTTCTATGCTAATTCCTTCTCCTCCTCCAACTTCGCCCCACCCAGCCCACCTAGTCCTCTTGCCATGAGGTCCCACATATGCCGGCGTGGAAGGAGTAACCAGCCCAACCATCAGTGGCATGTCCTAGTAAGGAGTGTGATATAGTAGCCCCAGTCCCCACAAATATTGGGAGATAATTGTTTCACAATTTTCTGCATCCAAACCTGAATTGATTACTAACCAAGATTAAGGGTTAAAATGCCCTAGGCATCAAATTTCTGCTGGAACATTTTAGACCCTTTCAGATCCAAATCTCAGTCAAGGCTTACATTGAAATGTAAATAGAGAAAGCCTGAAGGCTCAGTAGGAGACCAGTCTCAAACCCAAGAAAAAGAAAAAAAAAAAAAAGAAAGAAAGAAAAAGAGAGCTAAAGTCTTACCTGAACTCCAGCAAAAGTAATTCTACATATTTTTTGAGCTCATGACTTTTTTGATCAGTTCTATTTTTTTTTTTTTTTATTCAACTAGAGTTTTTGAACATCTGTTACATTGCAATGGAGATTCACCTATAAAGTTTCAAGGCCTTTGATTTTGTGTTATGTGTATGTCGTGCTGTCTAATGTCATGTTTTGTCTGTATCAAAATTGAGGGCTCCTAAAATTAAAATTTAAAAATGGATCCAAATATTTTTAATTCACGTGATTTAAAGAGGTTCAATTTAAATTGGGTAAACTAATAGAAGTAAAATGTCTTAAAAATAACTCGTGAGTCTCTAGGTGGTCAAACTAATAAAATGTTGATGTAGAGAACTATAAATAACAAAATATTATCTAAATTCAGAAATTTCATAAGAGTTGTTTCAGAAGGTGAACAAAAAGGGGTCAACAGGAAAGAGAAAATAAAAGGTTCTAAGTATGGAAATATATTTAGTAAAAGGGAAAAGGAAGTGTTTCTGGGTAAGAAAGTGCTTGTGTGATGAAATACATGAGGGTCTAAGTAAGTGCTAAGAAAGTCTATGTAAGTAAAGGGCAAGTTTCAACAAGTTTGCATGTAACTAAGTTGGTTGTATGTATGTGAGACAGCTAAAGCTATTTAAGGTTTTTCCTAAGGTGAAATACTAATGTTCTAATATAAACCAAAGTTTAATCTATATGGTAAAATGACATGGTAAAATAACAAGGATTTCTTAGAAACACTAATTTACTCTTAACTTTGTGTCTATTAAGTTTTATTCTTTAGAACAATTAGTCTTAAAAATAGGGGTTTATACAATTATGGTTAAGCAACTGTTAGAGTATTGTACTACGTTATAGAGTCTAAATTTTTCTTTAAAAACTAAATTTTGTAAGAACCAATTTCTCACTAAATTTGAAATAACTCTAACCACAGGTTACCTTATAACCCACAAGGACAAGGTATTGTTGAACGTGCATATCTCACCCTCAAAAATACTCTTTATAAACAAAAAGGTGGAATAGGGGAGACCTTCAGGTCCCCTAAAGATAAACTTTCTCTTTGCCTCTTTATTTTAAATTTTTTAACTCTGGATAATGAGGGTCGCTCTGCCACTGAGAGACATGGCAATCATAAACAACATGATAGAGCGACGGTAAAATGGAAGGATGTTCTTACAGGACAATGGAACGGCCCGGACCCGGTGCTTTACTGGAGCCACGGTTCGGTTTGTATGTTTCCACAGGATAAAACATCACCTATCTGGGTTCCTGAGCGACTAACTCGACCAGTACCAACGCTACCAACAAGTAGCCTTTCCCCCCTTGAACTAATTTACAACCTCTTTTTAGTCTCTTAGGATGCTATCTCTCTCAGTGTTGGAATGCTTCTAGGTTCCCATTGGCAGTCTTAATGTGTGTTCCTACCTTCCTACCAGTCCCAGTCTCTGTTACAGATGCGGAATTGCCAGTGTTACTATCAAGAAACAGGAGAGATTTTGGCATCACAGCGGCCATGGTCGCCATGGTAGCAGCCTCAACCTCAGTAGCAGCATTGACACAACCATACAGTCAGCAACAACAATCACTTAGCCGAAAATACAGCTGCAGCCTTACAGACTAAAGAGACCCTAAACCAACATCTAACAGCAGGCATACTCCTTGTAAATCAAAGAGTGGACTTACTACAAGAACAAGTGGATATCTTGCAAGAACTTTTGGGACTGGGATGTGTTTATCCTTTAAGAGCAGTGTGTGTCACCCCTATTGCTTATAATAACCTTAGCTCTGTGGTTATGTTAAAAAAAAAAAAAAGAAGAATCCATCAATGGATTAATCCGTTGAAGTTAGAGCCCTGGTGATTCAATCACTTACCAAGACCCGCACCTCTGAATATTGCTGCACTGGGGACAAAGCTTTCAACATATGAGCCTTTGAAGGACATTCCAGATTCAAACTATAATAAGCATTTCCTTTGTCTATATTTAAACCTTTTCTTATAAATGTGTGTATACACACACACACACACACACACACACACACACACACAGTGAGGGTAGTGTATACATTAAGCAGTAAGCATTCAGAAACACTGAGCTTGCCCTGTTTTTATTTAGACCTACAGACAATTCCCTAGAGTGAGTTATATGGACCAATAAACATGAAGACCTGCCTAGAACTTAACAATATGAGCTTTTTTTTAATCAAAGATACCCATGAAATTCTTTGTGGAAAGGTCATTTTTTCTCTTAGCTTGACTTTTTTTCACATTTGTTTTTTATTTATTGGTGCATTACAATTACACATAATAGTATCTTTGCTTGAGTCTTATCCAGAAAGTCATTAGGAAAATCATTTTACTCAATCTGCTAAATGCTATGTTGGCCACAGTGTTTCAGTGTTTCAAAAAATAGACTTTTTTTTTTAATGGTTCTCATGTTTGCCCATGCTGGCTCCTTCATGAGCTCATGATCCTCCTGCTCAGCCTTCCAAGTGACTGAGGAGGTTTGCACCACCCTGCCCAGCTAAAATTTTTCAAAAAAGGAAAATTCATAGTCATTGTATATTCTACAACAAGCAAATGGCAGGATAGTTTTGTTTTGTTTTTCTTTCTGAGGAGCTAGAACCTGAGGAGGAAAAAAAATTATTTCACATTTGTAAGGGAGACCCAAGCCTGATCTTGGCCTCCTGAGTTTTCCGCCATCTCAGTCACCCAAGTAGGTATTGGGTTTTCCCATTGACCAGAAAAACACTTACGAATTTACCAATCAAGAGCTTTCCTTATATGGCTAAAAGGAAACATTCTAAGAGAACTTTTTGGTTTTTCTTAAATATTCATTCAGCCCTCTTATATTCCTATTCTTAGTTCAGATCTTCATTCATTCAGAAAAACTGGCAGATTAAACTTTGCTCAATTAACACACTCCCAAAAGTTAGTGCTTTGATAGACCAACAATGTGAAGGAATTCAGCTATGAGAAACAACTGTTAACCCACCAGACAATGGCAGTGAAGACAAGAAAACAATAACAAAGCTCTGACCTTGTATTTGGAACTCATCTTTCTCTAGAAAACCTCACATTACTGTACAGAACTATACATATTGCCTTATAACCTTGGGGATTAAAAAATTAGTTTCATTCTTATTAGTTAATATTTCCATAGCTGCCCACAAATATCTTGCCTGTTTCTATTTGCTGTGTCAATAATGGACATTGTGAAAGAAAAATTAAGTAATTAAGAATTTCTAGAGTGGAATCAGGAGACTGAGAGGATTGCATGCATACCTGCTAAAGGTTAAACCACAGACTGTTCCAATAGGCTTGGATAAACAACTGAAGTTAGTATCCTGGTTAACTAACCCATTAGAAGCGGTTTTCAATTTAGAATTTCTGCCCAGTCAATGAACTGCCTCCAAAACCAGATTTTTGTGGAAATCCTTTATTAAAAACTTCTGTACTTCCCTTACAGGACATTATTCAAAGATGTCCTGATTCAGTATATCCAAATTGCAATTCTTTGCTTTCCAAATAAATATCCCAAATACCTGAACACAATGGTTTGCCTCTTGGTGAATATAAAGTTAACAAGAACGACCAGGAGATAAGAGTGAAGTAAGGAGAACACTAGGGATAATCCCAAAAAAATGTCTCCCCAAATACTCAGGCAATGGAATTTTATCAGGGAAACTAATGCATATTCATACAATTATAATGAGATTTTAATGAGCAATTTTTACTCTAGTCACCTAGGAGAATGACTCAGAATCACACATAGATTTTTTTTGACTGGTTCATGTGTTTTTCTCTGGAGGTACTTCCCTGATGCAAAGAACTTCAGCAGGGTATTATGGTGCATACCTATAATCCCAGCTCTTCAGGAGGCTGAGGCAGAGGAATTGCAAGTTCCCAGGTCAGCCTGGGCAATTTAATGAAACCTTGTTTCAAAAACTAAAAAAAGAAAAGAAAAGAAAAAAAAAAAAAAGCTAGGAATGGAGTTTGTAGCTCAGGGGTAGAATGCTCCTGGGTTCAATCACCATTACCAGAAAAAAAACGAAGGAATGCTAGCAGTCACTTTAAAGGGCAGCAACCTGACCCCCCCTCCCCCAAGTATAAGAACTTGCCCCTTAAACGTCCTTGCCTAGTATCTGAAGTTCTTGCCTAGCATCTGTGTCATACCTGTCTCTCTCGCTCGCTCACTTTCTTGCTCTTGCTCTGTTTGTCCCCACTTAACTCTGTCACTGTCTTCATTGAGAAAGATCTGGAAATTGTATTGACCAGTGACTTCCTTCAACTTTATAAGATATTCCTTTTCCACATCAACTCTAGACAAGATTTTTTCCTTCTTTTGCCATGTTTATGACTTCATATTTTACTCATCTGATTTCTTCTTAGGGTGTTCATCTTCCTCTTTCAATCCTCAGAGCTTGCCTACAAATTCTGCCCTGCAGTTACATTTATCTCATCAGACTTCCTCCTCCTGCTTTCATAACCTATGTAATTCTCTTTTATACACAATCCTTTAATGAACAGCAATCCATTTTTTATTCTTTTTTAATTTGTTCTAATTAGTTATACATGACAGTAGAATGTATTTTGACACATCATGCATAAATGGAGTATAACTTCTCACTCTTCTGGTTGTTCACAATTACAAGGTTGTGTAAAAATATGTGTGCATAGGGTAATAATGTTCAATTCATTATACTATCATTCCTACCCTTACTCCCCCCCTTCCTTTACTCCCCTCTGTCTAATCCAAAATTCCTCTATTCTTCTCTACCCACCCCAACTCCAGCTTATTGTGAATTAGCATCCACATATCAGAAAAGACATTCAACCTTTGGTACTTTGGGATTGGCTTATTTCACTTTGCATGATATTCTCCGGTTCCATTCATTTACCTGCAAATGCCATAATTTCATTCTTCTTTAAGGGTGAGTAATATTCCATTGTGTGTATATATCACATTTTCTTTATTCAACTGTTAAAGGGCATCTAGGTTGGTTCCATAGTTTTGCTATATTGAATTGAGCTGCTATAAACACTGATGTGGTAGCATCACTGTGATATGCTGATTTTAAGTCCTTTGGGTATAAACTGAGGAGTGGGATAGCTGAGTCAAATGGTGGTTCCATTCCAGGTTTTCTAAGGAATCTCCAGACTGCTTTCCAAAGTGGTTGCACCAATCTGCAATCCCACCAACAATGTATGTGTGTACCTTTTTCCCCCACATCCTCACCAACACTCATTGCTTGTATTTCTCATAAATGCCATTCTGACTGGAGTGAGATGAAATCTTAGGGCAGTTTTGATTTGCATTTCTCTAATTACAAGAAATGATCAACATTTTTTCATATGTCTTTTGATCGATGTATTTCTTCTGTGAAGCATCTGTTCAGTTCCTTAGCCCATTTGTTGATTGGGTTATTTGGTTTTTTGGTGCTAAGTTTTTTGAGTTCTTTGTATATCTTGGAGATTAGTGCTCTACCTAAGGTGCATGTGGTAAAGATTTTTTAGCATTCTGTACACTCTCACTTCAAATTATTGATTGTTTCCTTTGCTGAGAAGAAGCTTTTTAGTTCGATACCATTCTATATATTGATTCTTGATTTAACTCCTTGTGCTTTAGACATCTTGAAGAAGTCAGTTCCTAAGCCAACATGGTGGAGATTTGGGCCTACTTTTTCTTCTATTAGGTGCAGAGTCTCTGTTTTAGTGCCTAAGTCCTTGATTCACTTGGAGTTTTGTGCAGGGTGAGAGACAGGGGTTTAATTTCATTTTGCTACTTATGGACTTCCAGATTTCCCAGCACAATTTGTTGAAGAGGCTATCTTTTTTTCCAATATATGTTTCTGGTGCCTTTGTCTAGCATGAGATAACTGTATTTATGTGCACTTGTCTATGTGTCTTCTATTCTGTACCATTGGTCTACATATTTGTTTTGGTGCCAATACCCTGCCATTTTTGTCACTATAACTCTGTAGTATAAGGTCTGGTATTGTGATGCCTCCCTTCACTTTTCTTGATAAGGATTACTTTGGCTATTCTGGGTCTCTTATTTTTCCAAATTAATTTCATTACTTTTTTTCTATTTCTATGAAGAATATCATCATAACATTAATAGGGATTGCATTAAATCTGTATAGAGCTGTTGGTAGTATAGCCATTTTGACAATGTTAATTCTGCCGATCCAAGAGCATGAGAGGTATTTCCATCTTCTAAGGTCTTCAATTTTTTCATTTAGTGTTTTGTAGTTTTCATCATAGAGGTCTTTCACCTCTTTTGTTAGATCAATTCCCAAGTATTTTATTTTTGTTAAGGCTATTCTGAATGGGGTAGTTTAACTAATTTCTCTTTCAGTGGATTCGTCACTGATGGATATGAAGGCATTTGATTTATGAGTGTTGATTTTATATCCTGCTACTTTGCTGAATTCATTATTAGTTCTAGAAGTATTTTGGTGGAATTTTTTGGGGTCTTATAGAATCATGTCATCAATAAATAGTGATTGTTTGTGTTCTTCTTTTCCTATTCACATCCCTTTAATTTCTTTCTTCTAATTGCTCTGGGTAGAGTTTCAAGGACAATGTTGAATAGAAGTACTGAAAGAGGGCATCCTTGTCTTGTTCCAGTTCTTGGAGGGAATGCTTTCTATTTTTCTCCATTTAGAAAGATGTTGGCCTTGGGTTTCGCATATGTAGCTTTTACAAGGTATGAGGTATGTTATAGTAATCCATTTTATGTTTATGTGCTTATGTCTAACAAATGTGACCGCGAGTGCCCATCAACCAGACATCCCTGGGTTTTCTAATTCTACATATTGTAACATAAGGACATGTCTTTTCTCCCACTCTCCTGAATTTATAGTGCCACTTGACCAAGAGTTTCACCAAAGTTTGTGCAGTTTCCTTCAGGTAGATATTTTCTTTTCCTTTCTTCCTTCTTCTTTTTTTTTTTTTTTTTTTTTTTTTTGCGGTGCTGGGGATTGAACCCAGGGCCTGTGCTTGCAAAGCAAGCACTCTACCAACTGAGCCATATCCCCAGCCCCTCTTTACATTTCTTTAAAGACTTCTTTACATAGTAGATATGTTTCTCTGCAAACTCATTTTGTCTGGTGAATATAAGCTGGAGTCAAGGATCTTAGAACTGAAAGGGGTCCCCACAATGTTTTGGTCTTCCCTCTGCCTTCAGGCAAACACATATTTTTCTCACTTGATAGATGATGCAACCAAAGCCCAGAGAAGTGACTTGTTTACGGTCACACTTCTACTAAGGAAGCAGAAGCTGGACTCCAGCTCTCCAACAGAGTATAAGTGGGAGATTAAAGAATGAAGCTGGTCCCAAAGAAGTGAAGTCTGAGAAATTGGTACTTGTGTGGAGAAGTTACCTGTGCTTCAACTCAAATCTGTAACACTTAATGGATGTTAATAAAAAACATCGAAAATGTTTGTGTTAATGAAATATATGAAGAATGGAATTATGCTCAAAGATCAGTGTTCTAGTCCTCTAATACTGTGTAATGAACCATTCCAAAACATGGGACCTTGAAACAATATTTATTTTGCTCACAAATCTGCAATCTGGGCAGGGTTTGGCAGGGATAGCTTGTCTCTGCAACCCTCCGTGTTAGCTGGAATATTTTGAAGTCTAAAAGGTAGAATCATCTGAAGGCTCAGTCAAGTCAATCACCTGGAGAATGGAACTGCTGGAGTGGCTGGGGTTCCTGGGCTGTAGCACTTTCTTGCTCTCTTTTTCTCTCTAATTTCTCCATGAAGGCTCTCCAGCAAAGCAGCTCCAGGGTAGCCAGACATCTTACACATCAGCTCAGCTCTCAACTGACTCGGGAAAAAAAGAGCCAGGTGGAAATAGCATGGCCTTTTATGACTTAGTCATAGAAACCATGCAACATCACTTCTGCCAAATGCTCCTGGTCAAAGCAATTGCAAAGGTCTTCCAATATTTAAAAGGCAAAAACAGGAGAAGGGGTATAGCTCAGCAGTAGAGCACTTGCCTAGTAGGTGTGAGGCCCTGGGTTCAATCCTCAGCACCACAAGAAGAAAAAAAGACAAAAACGTAGACCCTCTACCTCTTCATAGAAGAGTATCAATGTCACATTGTTAAGAAGGGCTTGTGGAGAGATCCATATCAGAGAAACTATCTTTGGAAAATACAATTTACCACAACTGAAAACTGCTGGGTTATAAAATCTCTGAAACATGGGGTTAAAAAGAATCTTTTTTTTTTTTTTTTTTTTTTTTTTTTTTTTTTTTTTTTTGTGGTGCTGGGGATCGAACCCAGGGCCTTGTGCTTGCAAGGCAAGCACTTAAAAAGAATCTTAAAAAGGCCATCTATTTGTCATTCACAAGATGCATTCTGTAAGACACAGCTCAACTGTCCCCTCCTCTTGAAGGAAATCCTTCTTCCACAGCATCAAGTAAATATGCCTACTCTCTCACCTGACATATTCTATTGTGATGTTTATAATATGATTGTAATCAGGCAGACACTATCAATTTGTCAATCATCCAACCTTTTTTCTAGATAATCAATGTGACATAGGAAAATTCCCAAAGAGTCTTCAGATTGACGGGAAAGAGAGACATCTAGGGAAGCCAGAAGCTAGGCACAGGAAATAAAAGCAGAGAGAAAAACGCCAATTCAGAGAAAAAACACTGACATCACACAAAGGAAAAAATACATAGTAGTATACTTGCTTTTCCTCTACATGTAAGAAATATCAGTCATGCAGCTGTGCTGGAAGCATTATCTAAAGCAGTGCTTCTCAAACCTCACCTGGATCCAAACCACCTGGAGGTCCTGGGAAATGCCCCAGAGTTTCTGATTCAGTATGTCTTGGGAGGCTGAGAATCTGCGTTTCTCACAGGTTCCCAGACTACGCTGTTGCTGGTCGTCTTGCATCAGTTGTCTAAAGAACTGGGTTGAAGAACCACTAGCCTAAAGATTTCAGAAAAATAAGTTGTCACAGCCCAAGCCCTGGCAAACACTGAGGCCGGAGCGCTGCGCCCCCTTTTGGCGACCCCTGGGTGTGTCAGCCAGTACAGTATACCAGAGTCAGACTCGATTCGGGCTCTCAGGAGGTTGCGCGAGTCCTCGCCCCGCCCCCTGTAGGCGGGGACAGAGGCTGCCTGTCTCTTTTCTCCGCGCCGTGATTGGTTAGCGCCATCCGTGCGCGGTGACGTTACGCCTGCCCGGAAAGTTTCTGAAAGTACGCGGGAGCTGTGAAGCTTCTCGGGTAGGTACCCGGGAGGCCTCGAGCGGTTCATTCTACTGTCTTTCGGTTTCCAGGTGCTACTTGGGAGACCCCCGGCTATCGCGTTCCGACCTCTTGCTTCTTCAGAGTGCCTGTGCTACCTGGGTCCCCGAGTGGGTATGCGAGTGGGACCTCTGAGTATGTGTTGGGGGAGGGGATGGTCCTGTACTGGTGACACTGAGAAAGAGAGGGAGGAGTATGTGCTCAGTTTCCCTGGGAATCCGGAGACTTCACCTTCACCTTCCTCTTTCTTAAGCCTTTGGGGTCACTGACTGGTCTAATGTAGCTGCGCCCTGTGCCTCTGGGAAATTAGGCATTGATTAATTCTCCAACATTTTTAAGTGTGCTGTGAGTTAAGCACTGTGCCAAGTGCACAGGCTATACAGGTGATTGTATACCCAGTGCTTGAAAGTGCCAGGCACAGGACAGATGAGGATTCATATTTGAACTTAAATGAAAACAGCCGTGGAGGCAAAGGATCACCAATGGGAAAACAAACGAATAATTATTGTTTAGTGTGAAAAGTGTTTAATTTAAGATATACATACTGGAAGCAGTTATAAGGGAGACCTCTTGAGAAACTGATACCTAAGACTTGAAGGAAGAGGCAAAACACTAAAAAATTAGTCTGAGTTCCCTAGTCACCTCCAATACGCCCCTACAAATTCAATAAACTTTTCTGATCTTCAGATACCTAGTAACCTATTCTTGCAAATGGAAAACACCTTTCAGAGTATTGGTTCTTTTAGTCTCATGAGATGCCTGGTTTCAGAGAGGATGACGGAGGAACTGGATCTAACACAACAAGACTCTGATGCGGGTAGTGAAGAGGTGGTCCTAACTCCTGCAGAGCTCATTGAAAGGCTGGAGCAGGTAAGCAGTTCAAGTGGAATCTTTCTGTTCCAATTTTAGCTTTTTAAATTAGGTCAACAGTGCAAGTGTCGCTAATCGGAAAAAAAACAAGGAAATAGAATTCAAGACAATTTCAATAGAACAGGCACTGGATTTTACAGTCTACACAAAAAATAGAAAGGAAGGGGACATCCTCTGTTAGAAATTCATAACATCAAACCAAATCTTCAAGTGGGTTAGTAGGGGACAACTTTGGGCATATTTCATAGAACATTTCACAGAGCAAGGATCTACTTGCTATTTACAAGAACTGTACAGGTGTACTTTAGACTTAAATTCTACACCTAAGTCCCTCGAAATACCTCTTCTTTCCCTGAAGAATGACTGAGTTCGCTAAAAAATGCTGAAATACCTTCTTTAAGGAAAAAAATGGTCATATTCTTTCTTTTCTCATATATTTTCTTGAGTCAGCACTCTGTAGTTTCACTGTTTAAAATAATTTGAGTTATTTCTTTTTAGTCAAATGTCAATGATTTATTGAGTTTTCTGTGTGCTAGTTTTCTTTACAGTGGTCTTCTCATGAGGCTCTGGGAGTTTAGGGGTTCTGAATATCTGAATTTAAATCCCTTCATGCCATTAGTCTAGTATATGACCTTAAGCAGGTTATATACCTTGTCTCAAACCCTTTCCGTTACTATAAAATGGAGGTTTTGTTAATAGTGGCTACTTCACAGAGTTGTAATGATTAAATGGCTAATATATATAAAGTGCTTACATGTTGTCTGATATATGATAAGCCCTCACAGAAGTTAGTTCTTAGTAACTGTATTCCTTACTCTATGTGGCAAGTATTGTTATCTCCATTTTACAGATGTGAAAATTAAAGCTTAGAGGTGTGAAGTACTTTACCCAAGGTCACACAGTGAGACCAGAGCTAAGACATGGACTCAGATCTCTTTGACTCCAAAACATGGTAGGGATTGAACTTAGGGCTTGTGCATGCTAAGCACATGCTTAACCACCAAGCTACACCACTGGTCCCAGCCTATGCTGTTAATTCACTACACTTGCCACCTTACATTTGCCCTCTCTCTTTAACTCCCTTTCCAGAACTCTCTGATGTTTAAAAATTTAGTATTCTTCATTCTTTCCTGCCATATGTGCTATTATGAGTGACAAGGCTAAAGGAAGATTTTTGTGTATGTGTGGCTCTGGGGATTAAATCTATGACCTCATATATGTTAAGCAAGGGCTCTACCACTGAGCTACATCCCCAGCCCTTTGCAGGGATTCTTAATCTTTTTTATGTCAGACCCTTTTGAGAGGCTAGGTTAAAAAAAAAAAAAAAAAATATATATATATATATATATATATGTATACATATATATATTTATATACACACACATACACATGCACACATATATATGTATATATACACACAGATATGTACCTGTGCAGAAGATTGCATATTATTTCAGGAAGTCATCACCCAGAAGAAATCAGAATGGCCAATAAGCATATGAAAGAGATTATTCAAACTTGTTAGTAATCAGAAAAATTAAAATTAAAATCACAATCAGATCATTTCATACTAGATTGGCAGAAACGAAAAAAGGTACATTGTAAAATATGACAAGAATGTAGAATAATTTGCACCTTATGTACTTCAGTAGAGGTGCAAACTGGTACAATCACTTCGGAAAATAATTACTGTCCAGCAAAGTTGAAGGTGCACATTCTTTGTGGCCCAATAACTCTTCCAGGTATGTATAGATAAAACTTCCATGTGTACTCTAGAAGATGTGCACAGTAAGTTTATAGCATTGTTTATAATGGTTAAAAATGAAAATAGCCCAGATATTCACCAACAAAACAACTGGTAGAAAATTGCATGTACACACATTAGGGGAAAAAAGAAACAATAGTTAAAAAAAAGAGTAAAAGAGCTTCTGCAGTGCTGAGGATATAGCTCAGTGGTATAGCACTTACCTGGCATGCATGAGACCCTGGGTTCAATACCCAGCAGCACAGTAAATAAATAAATAGTTCATCAACTGGGAAGTCATTAAAAAAAAAAAGTTTCTGCAACAGTATGGATAACTCTCAGGAAAATAACTTAGAACAATAACAACATTTTTATATACATTTTATATACAAGTTGCAGGGGCCAGGGTATACTTCAGTTGTAGAGCACTTGCCAGGTGTGCATTGTGCCCAGGGTTCCATCTCCAGCACTTGGGGAAAAAAAGGGAGGAGGAAAATACAAGTCATAGGAGAAACCATTTGTGTACAGTTCACATGCTTCCAAAACTGTTATTCAAGGCAGAACTTGTTATCTTGGGTAATGCCATTTGTACAGTGATGTGCTACCAACACCTCACAGCATTGACCCTTCCACTCTCGGGCAGCCAGATCCCTAGGCTGCATGCTCTTTTTGGTTTCCTTAGGGACTCCTTGGAAGACAGCCTGAGGATAGCAGGATCTGACAGCACAGCCACAGCTTGGCAGTGTATATGAGTTGTATCTTTTGCTTGATGTTCTCTGCAGTGCCCCATGTGCAGCCAAGGAGGTGATCCACCACCAGAATAGCTGTTGCAGCCTGATAAGGCACTTTTTGCTGTATAGCACAGTCTAGAGAGCAGCCTAATGGGGCCACTGAAGAACACAGCTTTAGGAACATATATGGCATACTGATGAATGCCTGTAAAAATGGTTTAAAAAATATTGCCTACAGTGCAGAGTTTCTGGTTTTAATGATTGTATTAGTTTTCTAGGACTGCATAACAGTACCACAGGATGGGTGGCTTAACCAACAGAAATCTTACCTTCTCAACTCTGAATGCTGAGAATAAAGTACCAGCATGGTTGGTTTCTTCAGAGGCCTTTCTGCTAGACATGACTTTCCCATGGTTTTCCCTTTTGTGTGTGTCTGTAATAAAATTTTCTCTTACAAGTACACCAGTCAAATTGGATTAGAGCCCATCCTAATGACCTCTCTTTAACTTAATTACCTTTTTAAAAGACCCTATCTCCAAACATAGTTACATTTTGATGGGTAGAGTTAGGAATTCAACATATAGATTTTCATTTCTGATGGTTTTGTTTGTTTTGCAGTTCTGGGGATCAAACCCAGGGTCTCATGCATGCTAGGCAAGAGCTCTATCACAGAGCTACACTCCAGACAACATATGATTTTTGGAAGGGGACACAGTTCAATTTATAATGATGTTAAACAGAATGTTGTTAAAAAATCTGCTCAGGGCTGAGTGTGTATCTCAGTGGTAGAGCACTGCCTAGCATGTATGAGACCCTGGGTTTTGATCTCCATCATCAGAAAAAAAAATTGGGGGAGGGGGAAGGATCAGGAATCAGATGTAAGCCATTTCAAGCATAGAACCCAATTAGTTTTTAAAAGACCATGAATTTAAACACAAGTTTTTCACTATATATTTTGGAAAGATTTTATTTGAAGGTTTTATACTATTAGAAAAATTTTCCTAATGATGATATGACCATAATTTCACATTATAAATGAAATATCTCCCCAAATCCACTTTATTTACCCCAGTGTACTATACAAGGATTATCATTTTCTTCAAATGTCCTTCAATTAAAAGACTGGGAAGCACATGTAGTGATACAAACAAACGTAGTGAAACTATAAAAAATTCAAAACTAAATGTCAGCTGATGATTACCTTTAAGGAAATAATCATCACACACAAGGACTTTTAAAATAATAACACTATTCTTTAATGAAGTTATACACACACAAATATTGATAGCATTTTTCTTTGTGTTTAATAATTCTTTTTTAGGGGGTGGTACTGGGGATTGAAGTCGGGTGCCTAACCACTATCCATCTCCTCAGCCCTTTTTATTTTTTATTTTGAGGCAGGGTCCTCCTAAGTTGCTTAGGGCCTAACTAAGTTGCTGAGGCTGGCTTTGAACTCAATCCTCCTTCCTAAGCTTCCTGAGCCACTAGAATTACAGGGTTGTGCCACCATGCCTAGCCAATATTTCATGGTGTTTATCTAGTCAGTATTTAATCAAACCTATCTCTTTTCATTCTTATGCAAATTGTCTTTCTGGTTTATTTATATAGCTATAGGTCTTGGGGTGTAGTGCAGTGTTAATATATTTGTTTCACATGCACAAGGCCCTGGGTTCAATCCTCAATGCATGCATGTACACACACACACACACACACACACACACACACACACACACAAAATTATATAGCTCCAAAATTTACAGAAGCTCAAGCAGTTGAAAAAAATTTATGACTGAAGCAATACCCAGCATTTAATACTATGTCATGATGATGATAATTGGGGAAGCAGAGACTCAAGGACACCAGAAAAAATAACTTGAATCTCGTTGGCATGTAATTCTGAGCAATGCTAAAACTCAATTTCCTGTAATTGAAAGATAAGTATAGCTTTCCTTAGTCACTTATGTATATTTCAGTTCTCTAAGCCTTGGTAATCTGCAAAATGTACCACGCAGGTGGGCCCAAGTCATAAATTAGACACTTAACCTCAAGCTCCAAAACCTTAATAGATGAGTTATCCATTTCTATTGTGATCCTTTATATTTTGGAGCTATTAGTATTATATCCATTTCCTCTCGGATATTATAATGATGAGTGAAAAGTGTAAAGTGCTCAGAGCTTTAGGAATGAAGAGATGTGTAGAGTCACTTAGGGTTACTTTGTCTCTCAAAATAGAAAAGGTGACAGACAGTGCCTCCTGGTGGGAGAAGTAGCTGTTGAAGAAGTAGAAATGTGTTGTGTTACTGCTACTTGGTGACAGGTACTGCAGGAACACCAGGTGGCGTTACTCAGCAAAACTTACACTGACAACTGAAGTAAACTGATTTTTTTTTAATGTCATTTTAATAAAAGGTTGTAAACACAGCCTTACCAGTAAAATAAAACATAGAAGAGCCAACCTTAAATATACTTTGTCTTCAGAGCATTTCTGATATTTCCAACTAATATACAAACAACTTTCTTTGAATATGATACCTGTGACTTTCATGATCAATGAACTGACCTACTGGATTATTTTTTCTCCATTATAAATGACTCTCACATTTGTCTACATTGTTTTATAGGCTTGGATGAATGAAAAGTTTGCCCCTGAACTGCTAGAAAGCAAGTCTGAAATTGTAGAGTGTGTTATAGAACAACTAGATCACATGGTAAGAGTTGTTTGTCTCTGGGTTACAAAGGATGGGAAAGTTAAAACATTTGGCTAACATAGTGAGAAATTATAGTCTGATAAAAATCCTGTTTTGTTTTGCTCAACCCAGTACTTTAAAAATATAATAATACTAACATTAGAGTTGGTTACCTATATTTACAAATCTTGAGAGTTCTTTCAGCTTCCCATGAAAGGTCTAAAGACCTGCCCTCACAAACTCCATATTTCCGTATGACAAGAGTTGACCAGAGCAGGCTATCACCCACGTCCATTGGGATTTCCTGTTTTCCACAGTCCCTGACTACCCTCCTTCCTCATATCCCTTACCTGCCTGACCTCTGCAACCATTTTGAGTTTATGCAGCTTGGCTTAGGTGATCTGGGTTTAAGTGTTATCAACTTCAGAGTTGCTTTTTAAAATGTGATTATTCTACAGTTTCTAAACTAGTGTTTATACTGCTTTATAAAACCTTTAGACATTGCTTCTGTGTGCTGTAAATTTCCTTTGTGATTATATTGGAGTTCAGGGACTTTGTAGCTGGCCACATTCAGATTCTATTCAAAAGGTTTCTTTCTAAAAGTAATCAAGTATTGTTTGAACTTTATACATTGAGACTATAGTCATATATTATTTGTATAATTAAAAAATTATGCATGAGGCCCTGGGTTCAATCCCTATCACCCTGCAAAAAAATTGAAAATGGAAACTCATGTATTAGAGTTTTTTGTTTTCCTTTGTCTGAAACATAGTCTTTGAGCCCTCAGCTTTGCCAGTGTTGATGGTTCTTAGTCTTTGAACATTGTTTTTAATAAACTTTAGTTCCTCCTTTAACAGGAAGAAAATCTCAAGAGAGCCAAGAAGGGGGATCTGAAAGTCAGTATCCATCGAATGGAGATGGAGAGAATTCGCTACGTCCTCAGCAGCTACTTGCGGTGTCGACTCATGAAGGTTTGACATAGAAATATTTGTAGGCATTAAGGTGATAAAGTATATAATAAAGTCTGGATGTCCTGGGGAGAATTAGGACAGGACCTGGGAGTGTCCAGAGTCTGAAGATGCTGTTAAGAGCCCATCATCAAAGTAGCCAAAAAATAAGGAACCACCATGCCTGGCTATGTATGTACTGTCCTTTAAGAACAGTAAGTGCTACTTTCCCTTGGCCTTCATTTCCTGCTTACCATTGTCAATTCCCTACTACCAAAGAACATTTCCTTTGACAAAAATAACAGCACAAACCAGAGGCCAATCCCTTTCTAGTTCCTGGATATACACCATTTATAGCTTTTAGCTTTTTGGTTTATTTTGTTGTAGGTTGTTTGTTTTTCTTAGCATTTTTTCCAGGCCTTACCTCATTCCTGGTTTTAGTCTTATATGTCGATATTATGTCTACTTGTATATTTTATATACATTTTTCCAGTGTTTTTGTGTATTTCAGCTCTTAGAACAACACCCTGCACAATCATATTAAAATGTTAAATGATCCTTTTTCTTCTTTGACATCGTTTACAATTGTATTTTCAGGTTTTCTTTTATGAAAACCATCTCTCTTTAACTGTTCTCCTTTTTAGAGCCTTTATCTTTTTTCTCAATTTTTGGAAACCTCCCTTCTTAAAGTCCAGAGCAGAGACCTTATTAGAAAAGATATCATTTATCCCCAAACTGATATGTAGATTTAAATAAATTCAAAGAAATATCCAAGATGTTTTATAGACACAGACAAGTTGATTCTAAAGTTACATGGAAAAGTAAAGAAATTACAGTAGCCAAAACCATGAAAAAAATAAGGGAAACATGATACTTGATTTTAAGATGTTTGATAAAGCCACAATAATTGTGAGTCTAGTATTGGTGAACCTATGGACCAACAGATCAATTGATGGAGTAGAGAGCCAAAAAGTACACAGTCAATTGATCTTTGATAAAGATGCAAAAGCAGTTCAATAAAGAAAATACTTTTTTTAACAAATGGTGTTAAATAATTTGATGTCCATGTGTAAAACAGTTTTCATTTTCACAACTTATATAAAAGTTGTATTGAAATGTTTCATAGATATAAACGTAAAAGTATAAATCTTTAAGAAGAAAGCATGGTGAAAAATCTGTATTACCTTGGGCATGGCAAAGAGTGTTTAGATATGACACCAAAAGCACATCTCAAAAAAAATATATAGATAATTTAGACTTCATTCAAATTTAAAACATTTCTTCTGCAAAAGACACCAATAAGATCAAGAAAAGACAATCTATAGACTGGAAGAAAATATTTGCAAATTATATAGGTGACAAACAATGTATTGAGAATGTAATAAAGAATTCTTACAATGTCAAGGAAACAACTGTGCAGTGAAAAATGGCAATCTATTTGAGCATATATTTCATCAAATAAAACAATCAGGTGGCAAATGATTATGTGAAAAGAAGCTCAACATCATTAGTCATTAGGGAAATGTAAATTAAAACCACAATCATGTACACTGACTAGAATGACTAATAAAACGAAAAACAACCACAACAAAAAGGAGTTTTATCCATGAAGATTTCCCATTTTGTTAAGTTTTTCCTTTTCTTTATCAGTGCTGGGTAGGATTTGAACCTAGGACCTAGTACATGCCAGGGAAGCACTCTACCACTAAACTACATCCCCAGCCCCTTATCAGATTATCTTCAGCTTCTTTCAGCAAGCGGGTATATTTGACATGTGAATCCTGACAGATGTTTTCATGATTTTTGTTTATCCTCACAGATAGAAAAGTTTTTTCCTCACATCCTTGAGAAGGAGAAAATGCGACCCGAGGGGGAGTCTTCCTACCTTTCTCCAGAGGAGTTTGCCTTTGCCAAAGAGTGAGTGAGCAGGAAGCATGAAACTGCTTTGGTCTTCAGCTTCTGAGCACAAGTTTTGGTGGTTGTCCCCACAGAGCTCATCCCAGAGCCTCATCCATTGTTGTCTGATAGCCAGGATGACTCCTACCAGTTGTGTGTGCCAGAGCAATGTGAACTTCTGTATTTCAGGTACATGGCTCATACTGAGGCCTATCTTAAAAACGTCGCCTTAAAGCACATGCCTCCCAACTTACAGAAGGTGGACCTCTTAAGGGCAGGTAAGCAAAACCCTATCTTTCACCCCAAGTCAAGGTGCCACAGTTTAACATCCTAAATAATCTTCAGGTGCCTGAGAGTAGGATCTTTGTCTTCACTCTTTTCTAACAAATTTGGAAAAATAAGTATGTAGATAAGCAGCAAAGAGAAGAAAGGAAGGGTTGTGGTTAAAAAACACAGGAAAAGGAAAGCAGCCGGGGGGAGAGTGGTTTGGCCAAATCTCTGGTCCAAGCCCTCTTCATGCCAGCCCCTGAAGTCTGCTGAGCTGCGGAAAACCTTGGATCAACCAGTTAGGCACCTCTGGCTCACAGGTAAAATCCATATTCTTCAGTCTTTCCTAATCTGCCATATTTTGAGCAGTACCTTGTCAGGCAAAATTTCCAGACCCAATAAACAGTTCTCAGGGAGACTGGAATCCATCTCGTTCACAAGTTAAGCTTGGTGTACTGTGGCCACCAGTGCACCACTAAACCTTGGAAATTCATTGCTTCCCTGATCTGGCCTGGTGGCGCACCAGAATCTCTGTGACAGTGGAATAGGATCTTAGCCTGTTTGATCCACTCACAGTTCTAGAGGCTGGGAAGTCCAAAATCAAGGCACCAGCAGATTCAGGGTCTGGTGAGAACCTGTGCCTCGTTGTGGTGTCCTCACATTAGAAAGGAAGGGGCAAATAATCTCCCTCAGACCTTTTTTTTTTTTTTTTTAAAGCAGCGTGGATCAAACCCCTCTCACATGCTAGGGAAGTTCTGCACTCTGAGCTACACTGTCAGTCCTCCCTCAGACCTCATTTTTAAAGTTGTTAATATGGATCTGGGATGTAGCTCAGTAAAGTGAAGGCCCTGGATTCAGTCATCAGCACTGAAAAAATTAAAGTCACTAATATAATTTTCCCATGTCCTAATCATCTCTTTTTATAAAGATGCCAGTCAGACTAGAGACCCTAATGGCCTCTTTTAATTTAGTTACTTTCTTAAAAGCTCTATCTCCAGACATTAAGTCCCATTCTGAAGTACTGGGAGTTAGAGCTTTCACAAATTTGGGAGGACACAACTTAGTCCATAACACCAGGAGCAAGCCAAACCCCTACCAGATTAGTTGAACTCTGGATCAGTCATTTTGCTGACCCTGCCTGAGGGAAACAAAGGCCCAATGCATTTCCAGTTCCCTCCCTGGTCAGTTACTGTTGTCTGCACCTTGCAAGAACAGAAGTGGACAAAAGATAATATCCCCAATCATCTCCCAGGGCTATCTCATCCAGCTGATCATATCAGCTAAGAGACTGCTGATGGGCATGCATGTGAGCATGCATATGAATTCCTGGAACTGAATCTAGCCATTGTCCCAGCACTTCTACTTCACACTGGTGGATGCTTCCTAAGATACGCATCGCTTATGTTGGATCCCTTCCAAAGACAAAAACCAGACTCTTGGAATTTGAAGCTGCATGGCAGAACTAGCCTCCCCTGATAAAATCAGGGTCTTCCTTAATTAGTCTCCCTAAAACCTCTGGAACATCTGGACCCCAAGGACAGGGTAAGGGGAGGCTTTTTGAAACTCAAGCTGAGTTTCTAAAATCAGAAACTCCCCAGTGGGGCCAAATTGACTCTGATGAAGTTGGAGTTTCTTTAACAGGCCCAGAGTTCTGAAGCAGCCCAGGGGACCCTCCTTAGGCCTTTGGAGCTAGTTATCCTTTAGATAAGGAAGCCAAAGGCAGTATGAAACCTGAGCAGGACTCTTTGAGTGGGAAAGTGTCCTCAGCTTCTCTGGACCTTGCAGCTGATAGAGTCCTCTAGGTACAAATGGAACTCCAGGAGATGAGCTCTAGTGGATCAGCCCAGCTTGAGGCATTTATTGGAAATGTTGACTAGAAGCAGGAGAAGGATGACAATACTTTCTTAACCTATAATTGATCAGTGAGAGACCACTTATGAGATTTGTGTTCCTTAGTCTGACATTCAAGACTATCACCATATGACCCAAGCTCTTTTTTTTTTTTTTTTTTAATATATATATATATATATTTTTTAGTTGTAGGAGGACACAATACCTTTATTTTTATGTAGTGCTGAGAATCAAACCCAGGGCCCCAAACATGCTAGGTGAGCACATTACCATGGAGCCACAACCCCAGCCCTGACCCAAGCATTTTAGTCTCTCCTTTATGTACTTCCTCCTAAAACTTCATGTATATCCCTTCTTCAGCCTTCGTTACATCCCACAATCCAAAAATAATAAATGGAAAAATCTAGAAATGAATAAGTCCTAAGTTTTAAATTGTGTGCCTTTCTGACTAGCATGATGAAATCTCACTTATCAGATCAACTGTCACACACAGCACTTATGTTCAAATAATCATTACCTAGCAACCTAACACTACCTCACAATGCCTGAGTCACTCATGTCACTTTATGTCATCACACAGGCATGATATTATCTCACATCCTCACAACAATAAGGGTGAATACAGTAGAATAACATTTTGAAGCTGGTTGTGGTGGCACTTCCCTGTTATCCTAGTCACTTGTGAGGCTGAGGCAGGACGATTGCAAGTTTGAGGCCAGTGTGGGCAACTCAGCAAGACCCTGTCTCAAAATAAACTAAAAGGGCAGAGGATATAGCTCAGTGATAAAACGGAGTTCAATCCCTATTACCACCCCAAAAGAGAAAAAAAAAAAAAAGATATTTTCAAGAAGAGAACCACATTCACATAACTTTAATTACAATATAATTGCTCTTATATTATTGTTAACCTCATTGTGCCTAATTTATAAATTAAATTTTATTATAGGTATATAAAGAAAGAAATATATAGTTTGGTACTATCCACAGTTGCAGGTATCCATTGGAGACCTTGGAATACATCCTTTTTGGATTAGGAGAACTACAATATAGAAGAATTCCCTACACATTGTAGGTCCTTATTTACTGAGTGAGTGTTAGCTATAAGGAGCCAGATCTCAGTTGGTGTTCAATACTATTAGTGACTTTTCCCATATCAACCTTGTTAGTTGCATGTTTTCTGATTGCATTTTTGTTTTTCTGGAAGTTCCAAAACCAGATCTAGATTCATATGTGTTTCTGAGAGTGAAAGAACGACAAGAAAACATACTAGTAGAACCAGAAACAGATGAGCAGAGGTGAGTGATTATGTGTCTTTCTCAGTGGGAAATACTCCTCCCAATGGAGAACCAGCTTAAGCTCTGCAGCTAAATTTTTTTTTTCCTCCTTTTTCAGGGACTATGTTATTGACTTGGAAGAGGGCTCACAGCACTTGATCCGATATAAAACTATTGCACCTCTTGTTGCTTCCGGAGCAATACAGCTAATTTAAAAATAAGCATGAACACATGGAATCAGAAAATATTAGAAACCTTTCATCACTTTGTACTTAAGAACAATATTGAAATAGTTCTCCACACAGCAGACTTCTCAGAGATGTTGTGGATCACTTGGGCACTGAAAAGAAGTCAAGGCAGGATTCTTAATATTGCCGTAACATCATCCTCATCTCCTGCCATTTTAGCCAGTATCAGCAGATGGGGCCATTGCTCTATTTATTCTGCAAACTAGGCAAATAAATACGCTGTCACTTTGTGCACCTTTTTTCTTTGTGGCTTTTTGTTGTTCATACCTTGTTCATAAAATGGCAATACTGCCTATGATCAGAGGAATGTATTTAGCCCTAATCTGATGACAGCAGGAGAGTTCGTTAAACCTTCCAGGTAAGAAAACTAAATAGATTAAAGAAAACAGCTGTGGTCTACTATAATATGTCATTGGATTGTGTGAACTAACCTTTGGAACCTCCAATATTGAACTTAAACCCAATTTCTGTCATGCTTAACTGAAAATCACAACTAAACCAATAAGCCATTATTACATTTGAGGTTCATGGCAGAAGCAGCCTTGGGCCAGCTCTCAGCTTGTGGTCTCATGCAGTGTGTTCTGGCTGTTGACCTGCAGCCCTCCTGAGCCTCAGACAACTCTGCCAGGCCATCCTTCAGCCATCTGGCCATTCTTGGCCAAGTCTCTGAGCCAAGCAGCATCAGCTGTCCCATATTGTGAGTTCAGCAGTAGCTTTTCTCCTTTAAACTCTTCCCTTTCTCCATGGAAAAGAATGAAATGGACCTAATGTAAATGAAGAGTCTCAGTGATACCTGAAGGAAAGAGATATAGACAGCAAATGAATTATGACCTTGAAACATAATAAAAAGCAATGTGCATTTCAGTCTCTTTGCTTAATGAAGTCAGCAGGTTTTCACTTACATAATATAGGCTGGGGGATTAATCGGTGGAATTTGCTATTATTTCCAAGAGAAATGTAAAAGCAAGAAAGATTTTATGTGAATGAAAGTATTTGCTATTCTTCTAGCACCTTATGTTTTCCAGAGTGTTTTTATTCTCTTCAGCTATTCATTAAACACATATTGAGCATACTGTGTGCCAGACACAATTCAAGGCACTGGGGTTACAATCCTGAATATGCCTGCCATTGTCCCTGTTCAAATCATATGATAAATGCCTTGCAGCAACAGAGTGACTTACCAGAAAGTGACCAAATTGATGGTGTGAGAGAATCTCAATGAAGAAACATGTAGGATGATGCGGGCTGGGCCCAGGTCATGTAGGACTTTGTTGGATCCTATTTGGTCCACATAGCAGTCCTGAGAAGTAAGCAGGGCTGGTAATAAGTTGTGGGAAACAAAGCAGATATTTAGTGTTAAGTCTGACATCAAACCAAGTCTTCCCTCCTTCTTAGGCCATCCATGGTGGTGGTAAGCCCACAGGAGAGGAACCTGGGCTATTACCTAGAATAGTTATAAAACCTTAATGTAGGGGTTGGAGATATAGTTCAGTTGGTAGAGTGCTTGCCTTGCAAGCACACGACCCTGGGTTTAATCCCCAGCACTGAAAAAAAAAAAAAAAAAAACCTTAATGTACCCAGTGGGTAGTGAATGTCTGTAATAAACATTGATGTGAGTACATCACTGTAGTATGCTGATTTTGAGTCCTTTGGGTATAAACTGAGGAGTGGCAAATGGTGGTTCCATTCCAAGCTTTCTGAGGAATCTCCATACTGCTTTCCAGAGTGGCTGCACTAATTTGCAATCCCACCAACAATGTATGAGTGTACCTTTTCCCCCCACATCCTCGCCAACACCTATTGTTGCTTCTGTTCTTGATAATTGCCATTCTAATTGGGGTGAGATGGAATCTTGGGGTAGTTTTGATTTGCATTTCTCTTATTACTAGAGATGTTGAACATTTTTTCATATATCTGTTGATTCCTTGTAGATCTTCTGTGAAGTATCTGTTCATTTCCTTAGCCCATTTGTTGATTGGATTATTTGTATTCTTGGTGTAGAGTTTTTTTGAGTTCTTTATATATTCTGGAAATTAGTGCTCTATCTGAAGTATGTGTATCAAAGATTTTCTCCCACTCTGTAGGCTCTCTCTTCACATTACTGGTGGTTTCCTTTGCTGAGACAGCTTTTAGAGACAGCTTTTTAGTGTGAATCTATCCCAGTTGTTGATTTCTTGTTCTATGGGAGTCCTGTTAAGGAAGTCTGATCCTAGGCCAACATGTTGAAGATTTGGACCTAACTTTTTCTTCTATAAGATGAAGGGTCACTGGTCTGTTTCCGAGGTCCTTGATCCATTTTGAGTTGAGTTTTGTGCAGGGTGAGAGATAGGGTTTTAATTTCATTCTGTTGCATGTGGATTTCCAGTTTTCCCCGCACCATTTGTTGAAGAGGCTATCTTTTCTCCATTGCATATTTTTTGGCACCTTTGTCTAGTATGAGAAAATTGTTATTTATTTGGGTTTGTGTCTGTGTCCTCTATTCTGTACCATTGATCCACCTTTCTATTTTGGTACCAATACCATGCCGTTTTTGTTACTATTGCTTTGTAGTAGAGTTGAAGATCTGGTATTGTGATACCCCCTGCTTCGCTCTTTCTGCTAAGGATTGCTTTAGCTATTCTGGATTTCTTATTCTTCCAGATGAATTTCATGAATGCTTGCTCTATTTCTGTAAGGTACATCATTGGGATTTTAATTGGAATTGCATTGAATCTGTATAGCACATACTGTATAGTATGGCCATTTTGACAATGTTAATTCTGCCTATCCAAGAACATGGGAGATCTTTCCATCTTCTAAGATTTTCTTTAATTTCTTTCTTTAGTGTTCTTTAGTTCTCATTGTAGAGGTCTTTCACCTCTTTTGTGAGATTGATTCCCAAGTATTTTATTTTTTTCGATGCTATTGTGAATGGGGTAGTTTTCCTAATTTCTCTTTCTGAAGATTCATCACTTATGTATAAAAATGCATTGGATTTATGAGCATTCATCTTATAACCTGCTACTTTACTGAATTCACTTATGAGTTCTAAAAGTTTTCTGGTGGAATTTCCAGGTTCCTCTAAATATATAATCATGTCATCAGCGAACAGGGATAGTTTGAGTTCTTTTCCTATTCGTATCCCTTTAATTTCTTTGGTTTATCTAATTGCTCTGGCTAGAGTCTCAAGGACAATGTTGAATAGAAGTGGTGAAAGAGGGCATCCCTGCCTTGTTCCAGTTTTTAGGGGGAATGCTTTCAGTTTTTCACCATTTAGAATGATATTGGCCATGGGCTTAGCGTAGATGGCCTTTACAGTGTTAAGGAATTTTCCCACTATCCCTATTTTTTCTAGTGTTTTGAGCATGAAGGGATGCTGTATTTTATCAAATGCTTTTTTTGCATCTATCAAAATAATCATGTGATTCATAACTTTAAGTCTGTTGATATGGTGAATGACATCTATTGATTTCCAGATGTTGAACCAACCTTGCATCCCTGGGATAAAACCTACTTGATCGTGGTGCACTATCTTTTTAATATATTTTTGTCGGGCGGGCATAAATTCTGAGGTCCGCCCTGCACGCAGGTGTCCGGCGCTGCCCCCCCGCCATGTCGTCCTGCCGCCGCGTGGCGCTGGTCACCGGAGCCAACAAGGGCATTGGCTTCGCCATCGTGCGCGACCTGTGCCGGCAGTTCTCTGGGGACGTGGTGCTCACCCCGCGTGACGAGGCGCGGGGCCGGGCAGCGGTGCAGCAGCTGCAGGCAGAGGGCCTGAGCCCGCGCTTCCATCCGCTGGACATCGACGACATGCAGAGCATCCGCGCCCTGCGCGACTTCCTGCGCAGGGAGTACGGGGGACTCGCTGGTCAACAACGCAGGCATCGCCTTTAAGATGGCTGATCCGACCCCCTTTCATATTCAAGCAGAAGTGACAATGAAAACAAATTTTTTTGGTACCCGAGATGTCTGCACAGAGCTACTCCCTCTCATGAAACCCCAAGGCAGAGTGGTTAACGTATCCAGCATGTTGAGTCTGGTGAACCTTAAACGCTGCAGCCCAGAGCTGCAGCAGAAGTTTCGAAGTGAGACCATCACGGAGGAGGAGCTGGTGGGGCTCATGAACAAGTTTGTGGAAGACGCAAAGAACGGAGTCCATCAGAAAGAAGGCTGGCCCAATTCTGCCTATGGAGTGTCCAAGATCGGCGTCACTGTCCTGTCCAGAATCCACGCCTGGAAACTCAGTGAGCAGAGGGGAGGAGACAAGATCCTGCTAAATGCCTGCTGCCCAGGGTGGGTGAGAACCGACATGGCAGGACCCTCAGCCACTAAAAGCCCAGAAGAAGGGGCTGAGACCCCTGTGTATTTGGCCCTTTTGCCCCCAGAGGCAGAGGGGCCTCATGGGCAGTTTGTTGAGGATAAAAAAATTAATCAGTGGTGAGCTCAAGTCAGGCTTCCATCATTGTCCCCATTTTTTGTCCTGTCCTGATGTGACCCAAAGGACATTTATGCTTTCAAAAATATCCTTATGTATATTTTTTTAAAAATAGGCATCCTTATCAAGTGCTGAGGTCTCACATGCCACAGTTCCAGTAGGGCGCTCACTCAGTCACCACTAATTCTCTGGGGTCTTTTCTGATTCTGTTCTGCAACACAAGGAGAGAAAAGTAAAATTGCTGAAAATAACTAATGAAAATCAGTAGGTGAATAAAGGATTCTTGATAAAAGAATATATATATATATTTTTTTTTTTGTATGCGATTTGCTAAAATTTTGTTGAGAATTTTTGCGTCAATGTTCATTAAGAATATTGGTCTGAAATTTTCTTTCCTCGATGTGTCTCTGTCTGCTTTAGGTATCAGGGTGATATTGGTTTCGTAGAATGAGTTTGGGAGGGTTCCCTCCTCTTCTATTTCATGGAATACTTTGAGAAGTATTGGAATGAGCTCTTCTTTAAAGGTTTTGTAGTACTTGACTGAGAACCCATCTGGTCCCGGACTTTTCTTTGTTGGTAGGCTTTTGATGACCTCTTCTATTTCATTGCTTGAAATTGATTTATTTAAGTTGTGTATGCCCTCCTGGTTCAGTTTAGGTAATTCATATGTCTCTAAAAACTTGTTGATGTCTTCGAGGTTTTCTGTTTTGTTGGAGTATAGATTTTCAAAATAGCTTCTAATTATGTTTTGTATTTCACTCATGTCTGTAGTGATATTTCCTTGTTCATTCCGAATTTTAGTAATTTGAGTTTTCTCTCTCTCTCTCTTTGTTAGTGTGGCTAAGGGTTTATCAATTTTGTTTATTTTTTCAAAGAACCAACTCTTCATTTCGTTAATTTTTTTGATTGTTTCTTTTGTTTCAATTTCGTTGATTTCAACTCTGATTTTAACTATTTCCTGTCTTCTACTACTTTTGGTGTTGGTCTGCTCTTCTTTTTCTAGGGCTTTGAGCTGTAGTGTTAAGTTGTTTATTTGTTGATTTTTACTTCTTTTGTTGAATGTGCTCCATGAAATAAATCTTCCTCTAAGTACTGCTTTCATAGTGTCCCAGAGATTTTGATATGATGTGTCTTTGTTCTCATTTACTTCTAAGAATTTTTTATTTCCCTCCTGATGTCTTCTGTTATCCATTCATCTTATAATAACGTATTATTTAATCTCCAGATATTGGAAAAGTTTCTGTTTTTTATTCTGTCATTTATTTCTAATTTCAATTCATTATGATCTGATAGAATACAAGGTAGTATCTCTGTCTTCTTGTATTTGCTAACAGTAGCTTTGTGGCATAAAATATGGTCTATTTTTAGAGAAGGATCCATGTGCTGCTGAGAAGAAAGTGTATTCGTTCTTTGTTGGATGGTATATTCTATACATGTTGGTTAAGTCTAAATTGTTGATTGTGTTATTGAGATCTATGGTTTCTTTATTCAATTTTTGTTTGGAAGATCTATCCAGTGGTGAGAGAGGTGTGTTAAAATCGCCTAGTATTATTGTGTTGTGGTCTATTTGATTTCTGGAATTGAGAAGGATTTGTTTGACGTACATGGATGAGCCAATGTTCGGGGCATAGATATTTATGATTGTTATGTCTTACTGATTTATGCTTCCTTTAGGCAATATGTAATGTCCTTCTTTATCCCTTCTGACTAGTTTTGGCTTGAAGTCCACAGTATCTGAAATGAGGATGGATACTCCAGCTTTTTTGCTGTGTCCATGTGTATGGTATGTTTTTTCCCATCCTTTCACCTTTAGTCTGTGGGTATCTCTTTCTATGAGATGAGTCTCTTGCAGGCAGCATATTGTTGGATTTTTCTTTTTAATCCAATATGCCAGTCTCTGTCTTTTGTTTGATGAGTTCAGGCCATTAACATTCAGGGTTATTATTGTGATATGATTTGTATTCCCAGTCATTTGACTCATTTTTGTTTTTTGACATGATTTTGTTTCTCCTTTATTTGGCTATTCCTTTAGGCTAGTTCCTCCCGTTGCTGATTTACATTGTTGTTTTTCATCTCTTCCTCATGGAATATTTTGCTGAGAATGTTCTGTAATGCCGGCTTTCTTTTTGTAAATTCTTTTAGCTTTTGTTTATCATGGAAGGATTTTATTTCATTGTCAAATCTGAAAGTAAGTTTTGCTGGGTATAAGATTCTTGGTTGGCATCCGTTTTCTTTCAGGACTTGGTAACTGTTGTTCCAGGCCCTTCTAGCTTTTAGGGTCTGGATTGAAAAATCTGCTGATATTCTTATTGGTTTCCCCCTGAATGTAATTTGATTCTTTTTTCTCGCAGCCTTTAAAATTCTGTGTTTATTTTGTATGTTAGGTATTTTCATAATAATGTGCGTTGGTGTGGGTCTGTCATAATCTTGTATATTTGGAGTCCTATAAGTCTCTTGTACCTGGTTTTCCATTTCATTCTTCAGATCTGGGGAATTTTCTGATATTATTTCATTGAATAGATTGTTCATTCCCTTGTTTTGTTTCTCTAAGCCTTCCTCAATCCCAATAATTCTTAAATTTGGCTTTTTCATGATATCCCACAATTCTTGTAGATTCTGTTCATGATTTCTTACCATCTTCTCTGGTCAATTTTGTTTTCAAGATTAAATATTTTTTCTTCAATGTCTGAGGTTCTGTCTTCCAGGTGTTCTATCCTATTGGTTATGCTTTCTATGGAGTTTTTAACTTGGTTTATTGTTTCCTTCATTTCAAGGATTTCTGTTTGTTTTTTTTTCAGTATCTCTAACTCGTTATTGAAATGATCTTTTGTTTCCTGTATTTGCTCTTTTAACTGTTGATTGGTGCGATCATTTAATGCCTGCATTTGCTCTTTCATCTCCTCATTTGCTTCTCTGATTGTTTTAATTTTGCACATTCTGAACTCCCTTTCTGATATTTCTTCTGCTGTGCCATCATTGGGTTTTATTGATATAGTATCTAGGTTTGTTTGGGACATTTTCTTCCCTTGTTTTCTCATATTGATCAGATATCAATGGGACTCTGAGATATTGCAGATTTCCTCTATTGGCTTATAGTGTCCCTGTAGATTTCCAGTATATCACCTCCCAGCCTTCAGTAGCCTGAAGTCTTGGAGGAACTTGATAATGCAGTGCTTCCAAAGAAAGCTGCCCCTAGCTCACTACTGGGTCCAGGGCTTGGGGCTGGTTCTGCATGGAAATCCTCTCACTGGGTGGTCCTGCTCCTAGAAGCTGTCTATAGACTGGGCCTGCCCCGGCCTGAGGGAGCCAGGCTGCTTGAGGAAAGCCTCTCCTTGACCTGCCTTGGTCCCAGAAGCTGCATGCGGGCCGGGGGCCTGCACTGGGTTCAGGGCTTGGGGTTGGCTCTGTGCGTAAAAGCTCTCACTGGGCGGGCCTGCTCTGAGAACCTGGCTGTGGATCGTGCCTGACGTGGGAGGGAGCAGGGCTGTTTGGGGAAGACTCTCGCTGCCCTGCCCTGCTCCGAGAGGCTGCCCCTGTCCGGGCCTGCTGCCCGGCAGAGCTTCACCCGGTGGGAGAGACTCACCACGCGACTCTGTGTTGGTCCGGGTCTCTCAATACCTCCCCTTCTTGAATCCTGAGTTCTGGAGCGATGGGAGATTCAGTCACCCTCTAGTCCACCATCTTGGATCTCCCAGTTATTTGGTTTTTTGGTGCTAAATTTTTTGAGTTCTTTATATATCTTGGAGATTAGTGCTCTATCTAAGGTGCATGTGGTAAAGATTTTTTAGCATTTTGTAGACTCACACTTCAAATTATTGATTGTTTGCTGAGAAACTTTTTAGTTTGAATTCATCCCATTTATTGATTCTTAATTTTAACTTCTTGCACTTTAGGAGTCTTGTTAAGGAAGTCAGGTCCTAAGCCAACACAATGAAGATTTGGGCCTACTTTTTCTTCTATTAGGTGCAGGATCTCTGTTTTAGTGCCTAAGTCTTTGATCAACTTTGAGTTGATTTTTGTGCAGTATTGAGACATAGAGGTTTAACTTTTGTTACATGTGGATTTCCAGTTTTCCCAGCACCATTTGTTGAATAGGCTATCTTTTCTCCTTTGTCTAGTATGAGAAAACCATATTTATGTGGATTTGTCTCTGTGTCTTCTATTTTGTACCATTGACCTACCTATCTATTTTGATGCCAATACCATGCAATTTTTGTTACAATTGCTCTGTAGTATAGTTTAAGTTCTGATAGTATGATGCCTCCTACTTCGCTCTTCATCCTAAGGATTGCCTTGGTATTCTGGGTCTCTTATTTTTCCAAATGAATTTCATGATTGATTTTTATATTTGTGTGAAGAATGCCATTGGGATTTTAATAGGAATTACATTGAATCTCTATAACACTTTTGGTATTATGGTAATATTAATTCTGCTATTTGGTATTATGGTAATATTAATTCTGCTTATCCAAGAGCATGGGAGATTTTTCCATCTTCTAAGGTCTTCAATTTCTTTCTTTAGGGTTCTGTAGTTTTCAGTGTAGAGGTCTTTCACCTCTTTCATTAGATTGATTCCCAAGTATTTTATTTTTGTTGAGGTTATTGTGAATAGGGTAGTTTCCCTAATTTCTCTTGCAATGGATTCCTCGCTTATATATAGAAATGCATTTGATTTATGTGTATAGATTTTATATCCTGCTACTTTACTGAATTCATTTATGAGTTCTAGAAATTTTGTTGTGGAATCTTTTGGATCTCCTAAATATAGAATCCTGTTGTTGGCAAATAGTGATAGTTTGAGTTCTCTTCCTATTTGTATCCCTTTCATTTCTTTAGTCTTTCTGATTGCTCTGGCTAGGGTTTCAAGGACAATGTTCAGTAGACATGATGAAAGAGGGCAACCTTGTTCCAGTTTTTAGAGGGAATATTTTCAATTTTTCTCCATTTAGAATGATATTGGCCTTGGGTTTAGCATATATAACTTTTACAATGTTGAGGTATGTTCCTACTATCCCTAGATCTTCTAGTATTTTGAACATGAAGAGGTTCTGTATTTTGTCAAATGCTTTCTCAGCATCTATTGAGATAATCATATGATTCTTGTCTTTAAGTCTATTGATGTGATATATTATATTTATTGATTTCCATATGTTGAACCAACCTTGTATTCCAGGAGTGAACCCCACTTGATCATGGTGCACTATCTTTTTAATATGTTCTTGTATGCAATTTGCCAGACTTTTATTGAGAATTTTTGCGTCTATGTTCATGAAGGATATTGGTCTGAAGTTTTCTTTCTTTGATGTGTCTTTGTCTGGTTTTGGTGTAAACTCATAGAATGAATTTGGAAGGGTTCCCTCCTTTTCTATCTCATGGAACAATCTGAGGAGTTTTTGTGGGAAGCAATCCATGACAAGCAAATAAAATCAGGCTTGGTTGAGCCATCAGACACAGAAATCTGACTTTCAGGAACTGGTAGTCATGAGAGATTGTTTCAGATGACCTGAAGTATGTGGTTTCTGTGCAGAGTGGTTCATCACCAGAATTTGCATGTCCTAGATGTGTCACATGACCAGCCAGCTAGAGCAAAATGGCTTCCTAACTCCACCCCTTCTTGTTTCTCATGGAAGAAACTCTACTGGTCCCCTTTTGATCTGTACTGCTATAAATAAACCAACTGTGAGCTCTAGTTTTTGTTAGAGCCAGATATTAGCATGACTCAATCCATCACACCCCCTGATTCAAAAGAGATAATTGTCTCCTGTGTTTTTTTTCTATTAAATAAGTTTCTTAGCAATTAATTTACAGCCGACGCATTCCCTCCGACAGAAACCCTTTCCCTCACTCACACTGGACGTGTACTGAGAAATATTGGTGTCAATTCCTCTTTGAAGGTCTTGTAGAGCTCTGCTGAGAATCCATCTGGTCCTGGGCTTTTCTTAATTGGTAGGCTATTGAGGGCATATTTTATTTTATTGCTTGAAATTGATCTGTTTAAATTGTGTATGTCCTCCTACAGCAGTTTGGGTAGATCAGATGTTTCTTGAAATTTGTCGATGTCTTTAAGTGTTGGAGTATAAATATTCAAAATAGTTTCTAATAATGTTCTGTATTTCACTAGTATCATGATATTTCCTTTTTCATCACAAATTTTAGTATTTTGAGTTTTCTTCCTCTCTTTGTTAGTATGGCTAAGGGTTTATCAATTTTTATTTATTTTTTTCAAAGAACCAACTTTTTGTTTTGTCAATTTTTTAATTGTTTCTTTCATTTCAATTTCATTGATTTCAGCTCTGATTTTAATTATTTCCTGTCTTCTGTTGCTTTTGGTGTTGATTTGTTCTTTTCTAGGGCTTTGAGATGTAATGTTATGTTGTTTATTTGTTGACTTTTTATTCTTTTAATGTATGAGCTCAATGCAATGCTCTTAGCACTGCCTTCATAGTGTCCCAGAGATTTTAATATGTTCTATCAGTGTTCTCATTTACCTCTAAGTATTTTTTAATTTCCTCTTTGATTTCTTCTGCTATCCATTCAAATTCAATAGCATATTAGTCTCCAGGTGTTGGAGTAGCTTCTATTTTTTATTTTATTGTTGATTTCTTATTTCATTCCATTATGAGCTCATAAAATGCAGGATAGTATTTCTATTTTTTTTTTTTTTTTTTTTAGTATTTGCTGAGAGTTGTTTTGTGGCATAACACATGGTGTATTTTAGAGAAGGATCCATATGCTGCTGAGAAGAAAGTGTATTCACTTGATGATGGATGAAATACTCAATATATGTCCATTAAGTCTAAATCATTGATTGTATCATTTAATTCTATAGTTTCTTTGTTTAGTTTTTGTTTGGAAGATCTATCCAGTGGTGAGAGAGATGTGTTAAAGTCACACCCAGTATTATTGTGTTGTGTTCTATTCGATTCTTGAAATTGAGAAGGGTTTGTTTAATGTATGTAGGTGCTCCATTGTTTGGGGGCATATTTATGATTGTCATGTCTTATTGGTGTATGATTCACTTAGGCAGTATGAAATGTCCTTCTTTGTCTCTCTGACTAACTTTGGTTTGAAGTCCACTTTGTCTGATACAAGGATGGAAACTCCTGCTTGTTTACACAGTCCACATGAGTGATGTGTTTTTTCCCAACTTTTCACCTTCAGTCTGTAAATGTCTTTTCCTAGGAGATGAGTCTTTTGAAGACAGCATATTGTTGAGTCTTTTTTTTTTTTTAATTCAATCTGGTCTATATCTTTTGATTGATGAGTTTAGATCATTACCATTAGGGTTATTATTGAGATATGATTTGTATTCCCAATCATTTTGGTTTATTTTTGGTTTTTAACTTGACTTAGTTTCTCCTTTAATTGACCTTTCCTTTAGTATAGTTCCTTCCTTTACTGATTTTCATTTTTTTTTGTTTTTTGTTTTTTGTTTTTTCATTTCCTCCTCATGGAATATTTTGCTGACAATGTTCTGTAGTGCAGGCTTTCTAGTTGAGAATTCTTTTAACTTTTGTTTATCATGGAAAGTTTTTATTTCATCTTCAAATCTGAAGCTTAATTTTGCTGGATATAAAATTTTCAGTTGGTATCCATTTTCTTTCAGAGCTTGATAAATGTTATTCTAGGACCTCCTGGCATTGAGGGTCTGGGTTGAGAAATCAGTTGAGATCCAAATTGGTTTCCCCCTATGTGTAATTTGATTTTTTTTTTCTCTTTCAGTCTTTAAAACCCTATCCTTATTCTGTATGTTAGTCATTCTCATTCTAATATGCCTTGGTGTGGGTCTGCTATTATTTGGTATATTTCGGGGTCCTGTAAGCCTCTTGTAGTTGATTTTCCATTTCCTTCTTTAGATTTGAGAAGTTTTCTGATATTATGTCATTGAAAAGATTGTGTATTCCTTTGGTTTGTATTTCCACACCTTTGTCTATTCTGATAAATCTTAAATTTGGTCTTTTCATGTTATTCCATATTTCATGGTTTCTTAACATCTTCTCTGTTAACTTTATTTTCAAGAGTGTATATTTTTTCTTCATTATCTGAAGTTGTCTTTCTAGTCTGTCGGTGATGCTTTCCATTGAATTTTTTATTTGATTTATTGTTTCCTTCATTTCAAGGATTTCTGCTTGATTCTTTTTTATAATCTCTGCCTCTTTATTGAAGTGATCTTTCACTTCCTGTATTTTCTCTCCAATACCATTCTTTATTTCAAAGATCAGTCTACCTATGTATTTTTCTAAACTCCATTTTTGACATTTCTTCTACTATGTTGTCTATGGATTCTATCATTGAAACATCTTGGTTTGTTTGAGGCGCTTTGTTCCCTTGTTATTTTCATGTTGTTTGTGTGTCTTCTCATCTAGTGGTATGGAGCTGAGGCAGTACAGATTCTACCCTGTAGTCTTTTAATGTCCCTGAAGGCTTCTAGTACCTCACCTTTAAGGGGGAGATCAATATCAACAGTACCCAATGCAAATGATATGCAACCTTAAACCAAATGGCTCCTATAGGAATTTACAGTTTTGTCACAATAGACAGAAATGAAGTGTTCAATTATTGTCTACAGTATAAACAGTACATTTGCTAAAAGATTTTACTGTTTCAAATGATGGACAATGAGGGAACAGAAATAGTGTAAGATGTGATGTTTATGAGGGAGAAGGAGAGAAGATAGAGGTAAAATTTTATAGTAAGACCAAGTGAGGAATGAATAGAGGTTGACTGTTAGTACGAAGGAGGTGAGAGAAAAAAATATACAAATTTTTTTAAAAAGTAAAAATATAGGAATATGCAACAAAACTGTCATATTATTCTGATATCCCATTCCTCAATAAACTGATGCATGAAAAATATTTGGATTCAAAGATGGTAGAGGTGTGAGAGAGAGGGAGAAAAAAGGAAAAAACAGTAAAGACTAATGGAAAATTAAATGATTGCTTCTGTTGGCTTTCAAAAATTTTCTCAGCTTCCCTTTTCCACCGATAGGTGGAATTGCCTGAAGTTTGATGTTAGCTCCAGTCCAGTGGGTACCAGACAGGTTGGGTGAGTGAGCCAACAGCAAGATGCCCTCACACCCTCTTACAGTCTTCCCATCCATTGTAGCTGGCCCCTTCTGTCCCTGCACATTTCAGGACTCACTGAGCTGGAGAGAGCCCAGTTTTTTCCAGTTTCTTCAACCCGGGTTACTGCCCCTAGTCTCTGGCTTTCCACAGACTTGCCAGACCCAGACTGACCCACGAAAACCCAGTTGCAATCTGATGGACCTGGGCTTCAACTTCCCCAGTCCCTGTCTTGCTGTAGTTCCAAGATCTCAGTGCCCTTTCAAGTTGCAGAGAGACCACCAGGCATGCACTTACACAAAGGAGCAACCCTGCAAAGAGGTAGCCAGATGGCAACCACTACCACAATGCAGCAGAGAGACCTCAGGTGCAACCAGACCTGTAGGTACCCCAATATATATCCAGGCACTGGTCTGAGTCCCCAGACTGAGGTAGTCTTGCCCCGAGATGGCAGCAGCGTGGTGGCAAACCTGCAGGTCCTGGTTGTTGTTCCAAAATGGCGGCAGCCACATGTAACCAAACCTGCAGGTACTGTGACAATGGACTTCCAGGCAACAGAGGGCAGCAGGCAATCCACTGACGGTCTGTGGGGGGTCTGCAGGCTAATGGCAGCGATCAATGGGTAGATGTTGGGCAGTGCGCGATGGGTAGGTGAAAGGCAGGCAATAAGCAAGCAAGAGGCAGGCAAATGGGCAAATGGTGGATAATAGGCAGCAGTCAGCGATCCACACTCCAAAAGCAGGCTATATGCTGCCAGACAGCGGGTAATCCAGGCGGACATAAGGGATATACAGCAGGGGATTGTGGGCAGTGACAACTGCCTCACAGAGAAACGGTATTTCCTCTGCTTGAATCTCAAATTATGGAGCAACAAGGAATGCAGCCTCCCTCTAGTCCACCATCTTAGATCTCACCCTTGGGCAGCTCATGACATGTGCATGTCAACCTGCACAGAGGAGATGACATTATCTCCTAAATCCACAGGGTGAACTGTTCCATTTTCTAAGTTCTCTTCAAAGGAAAACTCACTTAGATATGTCATCTGTAAATAAAGGGAAAGTTGAATTTCAAAACCAAGTAGAAAGGGAAATGATGTGGTTTAGTTGACGTTGATTTTAACTTCATGGTTTATTACTTTGCTTTATTGTTAAAAACTCACCACTGAAAGCATAACAGAACATTTTCATCAATTATTTCAATCAATCATTTTCATCAAAATAATTACATCTTCCTTGATGTTAGGTTTTCATCACTGTGACCAAAATGCCTAGCAAGAACAATTTAGAGGAGGAAAAGTTTTCCAAGGTTTTGTCCATAGCCAGCCAACTCCATTGTGTTGGGCCCACTCTGAGGCATGACATCGTGGCAGAAGAGTTTGGTGGAGGAGTACTGCTCCAGTCATGGTTGCCAGGAAGCAGAAAAAGAAAGGAAGAGAGGGACTTCAGGGAAGATGAACCCTTCCGGGCCTCACCCACAGTGACCCACCTCCTCCAACTACACCCCATGTCCCCACAGTTACCACCCAGTCAGTTCATTCAACATAGGATGGACTAGGTTACAGCTCTCACAGTTCAATCACTTCACCTCTAATCATATTGCGTTAACAGGGACGCCTCATATCCAAACTATAACATCCCTTATCACTAGCATATCCCTATGTAAGATGACTCTTCCTGAAAACTGCTTGCAGGTCCATACACAGGTTTGTTCCAGCATAGTATATCAGCTGGGTTGATACCGCAGCCTCTGCGATTAACACAGCTCTAGCACCTCCCTTGAATGCACCTTCCTTTTGTCATACACAAAACTTGACCATAGAACTTTCAGAGTGAATTTCAAAGCAAACACACGTATCAATTCTTAATATAATGTTCTTCAAACAGCTCTTATCTAAATATTCCAAACATTTGGAATTGAGGAATTGCCATTTAAATGTATCTAATTGACTAGCTTTGAAAGTACTCACCTATTATTTTTAAAAAAAGCTTTATTCTTTAATTTTTTTTGTGATTCTGAGAATCGAACCCACATGCTAAGAAAGCGCTCTGTCACTGAGCTACATGTACCCCAAACCAAAAACTTCATTCTTATAAAATCAAAATCAATATTCTGTACTTATTAAATAGATTTGGTTTCAGATAACTTGGCTCTTTCCAAAAAAATGGATATTCCTTACAAGGCCAAAACACTGCTGAGGGAGTTCAAAGGAACATGCTATAGATTCTGAAAGGAATAATAATAATTAGTGTTGATTAAGTGTTTGCTATGAATCAGACTTTATGCTTTAAGCAAATAAACTTGTAAATCCTGATAATCCTCTGCATGGGAGGATTTGAGGTTTTGGAATGGGCAGAAGAGATCACCGGATATCCTTTCAATGGAATGCTTGTTCCCTGTAGAGTATGTACACATCTTCCAATAGGTCATTTCTCAACCCTGTAGAGGTAGAAGTTGACTTACAGGAGCTGGGTGCGGTGGTGCATGCCTGTAATCTCTGCTATATGGGAAACTGAAGCAGAAGAATCACAAGTTTGAGTCCAAAAATATATATATATACTATATATATTTAATATACATTTATGTTTGAGGTCAGTCTTGCCAACTGTCTCAAGACCCTGTCTCAAAATAAAAAAATAAATTGACTTACAGGAAATTTAAAATTATGTGTATATTTTCTGGCTCACTATGCAATGATTCCTATTGATGGCAGTGCAAATGAGTTTTATCCACTTGAGAATAAGGTCAAATTCCCATCTGAAGAAGTTTTAACACTTTGCTGATTCTCTCATCTTTGGCATGTGTTCATTTTGTATCTCTATGAGTGTCAACAATTTCTGCCCTATAGATGCTAACAAATTTTTAAATTTCTTACAGGTTATATTTTTATAACACAGATACTATTGATATCCCCACTTTACAGATGAAAAAATAGACTCATCTACTGAAGGCCACAAATCTGCTAAGCAGTAGAAGTTGGCTCAAACACCAATAAGCCCAGAGCTCCAGAGTCCATCCTCTTAGTCATTTTGCCACTACTGTTTCTTTCCACGAAAGGAAAGAAGATCCAAAAACGTTTTGAGCAGTGACAGTTTCACTAGAATAAGTTCCGGTTTTCCAAAAGACTCAATTGAGGGCGTAACACTACTATTCACACTACTTTAGAGGATGTGGCATTTTTCCTAACATAAAAGTATTTTCTCTGTTAAGCATGTCATATTCTACAAACCATGATATTACAAAATTTCCCTAACTTGTTAGGACAAGGAAAACCCTTCAAAATAAATTCAATACACAATTACCTAAATTTTGCCTCCTGTCCAGTTGTATTAGTTTCTATAGGAATGAAAATTAAAGTAAGTGACAGGAGTACAGGCCTTGCATGCCCGAGGCCCAGGGTTGGGTCCCTCGCATCACACACACACACACACAAAGTAGCCAAGCCTGATGGTGAACACCTGCAGTCCCAGAGACTTGGGAGGCTGAGTCAGGAGGATGGCAAATTTGAGGCAAGCCTCAGCATCTTAATGAGCCCCTGTATGAGGATGCAGTTCAAGTGGTAAATTTTCCCTGGGTTCAATCCCCAATACCATAAATAATGAAATACATAACAAACATACATACTTCAATGGTTACCCTACAGAAAAAGAAGGAGCAAAGGTGATTAATATTCATTCAGCTTTTGTGAGTAGACAATGGGAAAATTGTTTTCCACAAGTTACCCTTCTTAATCCTAATAACACCCCCATGAGGTCAGCTTTATCTCACCATTGTACCCCAGCTTCCCTGTCCAATTGTTCTTTCTCTTCCCTCAATAGTTTCTAATCTCCCTTTTATACCTACAGCTTTACTATTTTTATTAAAATCCCTCCAACTTCTTTGGAGAATTAAGGTACTTAGAATTTCATATTAGTAATACTAGTGAGAATGAGATGATGTAGACATACTTAGCCTAATGGCAGGCCTGGAAACTAACTTCCAGAACAGGTCAAAAAAGAAGGTAATGAAAAATGGTGTGTGCCACATCTAACTTCATTTGGTAACAAGCACAGCATGTGTTCCAGCCACTTAGGGCTCTCTTTATGCGCAAGCCTGCCTTCAATCAGACAAGTCGTTTGGCCCTCAGTCATCACCTTTGCCAATCTTCTGACATTTATCACTTTCTGATCTCCAGTCACATTACTCTTCAGTGAGCCCTATGCTTTTTAGTGACCTCAGATGTGAACAGACCGATAGTCACAGTTTTGTCAAAGTTTAACAAATGAAACAAGAGACAGCCTTAGGGCTGTTTTGTCGGTCCATATCTCTTAGTCCCCTGAGTTTTATTTCCGTATCAAACTTGAACCCAGAAATCACTATCCTGGATTAATATAGTAGTTCCTTGCTTTTAGGAAAGAAACAGCCATGTGAATTTCACCTTTCTGTCTTTTTAAGATTATGGTCAATGACATTATCAACTACCTTATCTACTGTTTTCTATGTAAGGGTCCATGTAATAAGTTTTTTCTCAGAATTTAGTACACTGAAAGCTTGTCTGTTCAGGTAGGTGGCAATGGCACATGCCTATAATCCCAGCTACCTGGGAGGCTGAGGCAGGAGGATCACAGACTTGAAGCCACCCTTGGCAACTTAGTGAGACTCTGCCTCAAAACAAAAAAATGAAAAGGGTTGGGGTTGTAGCTCAGTGGTAGAGCACTCCTGAGTTCAATCCCCAATACAGGGCCGGAGGAAGTTTGCCTGCTCAAACTTGTGATTCATATTATCAAGCAGATTAGTTGTATGGGTTCTACTTTCTGGCCTCCCCACCACAGATCACAGAGTCACTTAGCGTGCCTACTGCCTCACCCAGCTTCCTCCTAACAGGGCCCTGTGGTTTACCATAGTTTCTGATCTCCCTTTTCATGTTTTTATTTTGTTTTGTTTTGTGGTGCTGGGGCTCTAGCCCAATGTCTCGTGCATGCTAGGCAAGTACTCTACCACTAAGTTACACCTCCAGCCCTCTTCTCTTTATACTTATAACTTCACTGTTCTACCTTGCTTTATTTTAAAATACTACCCCTAATTTAGGGAGAGTTAAGTCAGTACATGTTAGTAACTTGGATATACATTAGTAATTTGAAGTTCTCACTTCCTAAAACATATATGGGAATGAGTAACTCATAAACCATTTCACCAAATACAATTCTTATGTGAACCACCTAAGCAAAAATGTCAGAAAAGGTAAGAATTTTAGTTTACTCTCACTCTAGCATTTTTTTTTTCTAACAGTGAATAGGTCATATAAATGACAAAAAAAAAAAATAGCAATCTCTGCAGATGGGGAGACTAGGGCAGGAGGATCATTAGTTCAAAGTCAGCCTCAACAACTTAGCAAGGCTCTCAGCAACTTAGCAAGATCCTATCTCAAAAAATAAAAGACAAAAAGGGCTAGTGATATGACTTAGTGGTTAAGCACACCTGCGTTCAATCCCTGGTACCAAAAAGAGGGGGAAAAAGACAATATATAAAAAAGAATTATGTCAGACATGGTGGCACACACCTGTAATCCCAGCAACTTAGGAGGCTGAGGCAGGAGGATCAAAAGTTTGAGGCCAGCCTGGGAAACTTAGCAACACCCTCTCACCAAATAAAAATAAAAAGGGCTGCAGTTGTAGCTCAGTGATAAAGTACCCCAGAGTTCAATCCACAGTACCAAAAAAAAAAAAAAAAAAAAAATACCAAACATAACTCCATTCGACTTAGTAAACCAAAATATAGGGTCAGACATTGTATCATGTGCTATGTGTAGGAGTAGAAAAGGTAGGCAGGTTTCCTCATCCATCACAAGGATCACAACCCACGCTCCTATAGGAAAAGACAGAATAATAAGAGAAAAGTGGGTTGAGGTGTACTCAGTGGTCGCACACTTGACTCATGATGAGACCCTGGATTTAATCCCAGAACTGCAAGAGAGAGGAAGAAAAGTATAACCAATTTATTTAATCAATTTTACATGAAATGGGAGCCTCCAGAAAAGAAGATCCGAACACCCTGGGAAAACTTTTTATGCTTAAGTTTGATAAACAGACGTCCATGTAGAAATGGGATACAACCAAGGCTTTAATGGCAATGGACTGAGTGGGGGAAACCCAGCAAGGCCTGTCCATTCGGATTCTTCTTGGCCTCTTTGTGAGACATTCCTTTTTACCAGGTGTGGAGCAACATCCCTTGGAATGAGGGTCTTTAAGAGGGAAAGGAGAAAGTGAGCTTTCTGGATTTATTCTGGAAAAGACAGTCTCTAGTTTCCATGCCCCACCTTAGAAAGAGGAATTCTGACTTTTATGTTTGGCTTCAGGGGAGAAAAAAGGGCTAGAGATAGAAGGACAGAAGAAGATCAGAGAAACCTTGCTTCCAATTTCCTTTATTTCAAAGAGGTCAGCATCCAAGACACAATATTATGGGGATATCATTTCATGAACCAAAACATGTATGTTCAGAGAAGAAAGTCCCTGACTTAAAAGCAGCTGAAGAGTATACTGAGGGAAATAAATAAGAACACAGACCACAGTATAAGATGCTTTTACAAAAGTAGAAATAGGCCACCTATAATCCCAGAGACTTGGGAGGCTGAGGCAGAAGGATCACATTCAAGGCCAGCCTCGGCAATTTAGTGAGGTCCTGAGCAACTTAGTGAAACTCTGTCTCAAAGTAAACAATAAAAAGGACTGGGAATGTAGCTCAGTGGTGAAGTTCCCTGAATTCAGTCCCCAGTACCAAAAAAAAAAAAAAAAAAAAAATTATCAACATAATAATAGACTTAGGGGGTTATGAAAAAATATAGTATGGACTCCAAAGACTGGAAGAATCATGAAAGCTTCCAAAAGAGGCTATGTCTGAGTTGAGACTTCAAACATTGGAGGCAGAGTGAGTCAGGGAAGAAGGGACGAGGGGATGGCTATTTGGGACAGAAGATGAGATGTGCAAAGCCGCAGAAGTCACAGGGCAGCGATGTCAGTCTGGTAACACCTTGAGTTGTTGAGCCCGGCAAGAGTATGAACAAGACTGGGGTATAGAAGAAGAGGAAGTTTCCCCTCTTACTGAGTCTCATAGGAGATTTAGGTTGGGAAACCTCTGAGTCTCACAGGAGTTTCATATACCATGCTAAAGAATTTGGAATTCTCACTAAAACGAGTGGGAGCCTCTGAAATACTTTAAGATCTGATAATAACATAAGAATTACCTTTTCAGAAATCAAATTTACATTTAAAAAAAAATACTTTTGGTGACTTTGGAGAATGGAGGCCAGACTAGAGGCTTAGCAGTCAGGGGCTGTGCTGGCAATCTCATGATAAGTAATGCTGGCTTTGTAATACATAGAGCTGGAGAGAATAAGAAAATGGACAAGAACTCCTGCTTCTTATACTGGTGAACCAGGTAATTTGGATCGACTGGCACACTGAAGAGAATTTTTTTTTTTTTGCAATATTTGCTTAATTTTTTTTTACAATTTCATTTTATTTGTTCTGAAGAGAATTTTTAAACAGATGAAATATAAAGAGTATTTCTTTTTAAGTATCAAAGGACTAGTAAGGAGCTAGTAAGGAAGTTTTATACCAAGAACTAGGAAAAGACAAAAATGAAGAGGTAAATATAAGCAAAAATAACCAAAATGGCTTCAGCATCATAAGGGAAGTACAAATAATTGGGATAGGAGCAGACTCCATAGATCGGCTGTGCCTTTTATTCAGCAGCAGAGTCCATCAGCCAGGCATCGGACAACTCACTTTCTGGGTAGAAAAATGGCCCCTGATTACAGGAGAAGTCTGGGTTTATATGGTTTACACCCTGGGAGATGACCTAACCATTGAAGACTTTAATAGAGCATATCAGTTTGGGCATTCCGGAAACAGTTTGTGAGAATCTGAAATTGGTTTTTACTGGGCAAGAATGGAGGGTCCAGAGTTCACATTCAGTACTTATTTCTTTCCCTCCAGGGTCTACTATACCGTCACTGGGAAAGGATTTACTTGGAGAAGGATCAGTGATTTGGCTCCTTCTCAGAGACCATCACTTTTAGGTTTGAAGGATCTCTCTTTCCCAGGCATTGTCTTGTCCCTGGGTGATGTTTGCTTCCTTCCCAGGGGTTGTCTTGTCACTGGGAGAGGATGTACTGGGAAAGGATCAATGTGTTGCCTTCTTCCTTCCTCCCTCTTCCCAGGCCACACTGCTTTTGGAGGTTGTCATTTCCATAACCTTCTGTAAGTACAGTTTTGTCCAAGCAAAGTGGTAGCTGAGGGACTCAGCAGTGCTTTTAACAGCCCAATACAGAGATTCTATACATGGGTTCAGGGATTGCATGATTTAGGGGGTCCCAAAAACCAAAGACTGAATGTTTTCTCTGGTAAGTGGATGATGATACATAATGGGGTTGGGGGTGAGAGAAGAATGGAGGAACTTTAGATTCCATAGAGGGAAATGAGAGGGAGGAGGGGGTGGGGATATGAAAAATGACGGAATGAGACAGACATCATTACCTTATGTACATGTATGATTACACGAATGGTATGAATCTACATCATGCACAACCATAGAAATGAAAAGTTGTACCCCATTTGTGTACAATGAATCAAAAATTTTAAAAATTAATTAATTAAATTTAAAACACCAGATCTGGGACTCAGATCTTGCATAATAAAATAAGAGGAAAAGATCCCCAGTCCCACAGCCATGACAGCAACTGGAGGTGCAAACCAGGACAATACCTACGTGAACGCAGTAAAGCAATAAAGGAATTAATGGAACCCCCATTCTTGGAAAGACTGAGGCATGTCAGGGTACAAAGAGCTTAGAGATCAAAGACACTACTCAAAAAAACAGAAAGCTGTGCTGCACAGTATCCATGTACAGGAGGAAAATTCACCATCTCTCTTGGCAGTGTGCACAGAGGACAGCAGAAGGAACCATTTTTCAGCCTTGGCTCAGGGGATATTAACTGGGGGGTGAGACTGGCCCAAAAAGCTGGGCAAACCCACACTGCAGGACAGAGAGTGTGCCTAAGTGACTAGGAGAAAATCAAGCAAGGAAAGAGGTTTACACAGGGGAATACTGTCACAGAAACCCACCTAGCTTCCCCATCCCCTTCTGATTCAGTTACTTGCAGGACTGCTGAGAGAGAAGCACTTGACTGGGAATTTGAAAGGGCAGGGGTGGGAGAGATCAAGTTCAGAGAATGAATCAGAGACCAGGAATGTGGAGTCCACAGGTGAAGGAGTGGGCTAAGATCAGGTTCCTACACCACACAAGTGGAACCCAAAGGAGATTCCGGGGTGTAGTCTTCCAGCGTGGACCCGCAATTGCAGTGCCTTGGAGGCATGCTGACTTAAAATCTCCAGACCAATTGGCACCCAGCAAAGAGACCAGAGCATATCTAAGCCTATATCCCACCTCCAGGAGTTCTGCCTCCAGGATTAACCCTCTTGCCCTAGCAACACCACCCATCCTGAAGGTAAGGTAGTATTAAAATCCAGACAACCCCACCTAACTACTGAGGAGGGAGGCTGAGAAACATTTGAACTCCAATGGAAACGACTGTTCGATTTTTCATCGAGATACTTTTTTTTTCTTTTTTCTTTTCTCTCTCAACACTTCTACCATTTTTGAAACCAAGTATTTTTCATGCATCAGTTTATCGAGGACTGGGATGTCTGAATAGTATATTACAGTTTTGTAGTGTACTCTTTCATTTTTACTTTTGTTTTTCTATTTTTAATTTTTTTCTTTTTTTAAAATTTACTTTATGTATATTTTTCCTCTCATTTAGGTTTCCCTGGATTCCTGCTAACAGCCAATATTTATTAATTCCTTTTTCACTCTTCCTATAATTTTTTTACCTGTATCTTCCCTCCTCTCTCCTCCTAAACATCACACTCTGTTCTTTGTCCACCATTTGAAATTGTAAATCCTTCTGCAAACTTACTGTTTCTGTTGTAGATAATAATTGAACACATCATTTCTGTTTATTTCAACAGAACTGTAGACATCTTAATAGGAGCAATTTTTTTCAGACTGTATATTGTTTGTGTTGGGTGCTGTTATTATTTGTCTTCCCCTTAAAGGTAAGGTACTGGAAATGTTCAAGGATGCTCTAAGGCTACAGGGTAGAAACTATACTGCCTCTGATCCACACTGCTAGATGGATAGACACACAAATAACATGAAAACACAAAGGAACAAATTGCCCTGAACAAACCAAGATGCTCCAATAATAGAATCTATTGACAACACAGTAGAAGAAATGTCAGAGAAGGAATTAGAATGTGCATAGTTAAACTGATCTACCACATAAAGGATAATGTAAGGAGTGAAATTAGAGATAAAATTCAGGAGGTGAAAAATCACTTCAATAAAGAGATAGACATTCTGAAAAGAAATCAAGCAGAAATCCTCAAAATAAAGGAAGGAGTAAACCAAATTAAAAATTCAAAGGAGAGCATCACCAACAGACTAGACTAGTTGGAAGACAGAACCTCAGGCAATGAAACAAAATATATAATCTTGAAAATAGCATTGACCAGGGAGATAAGATGTTAAGAAACCATGAAGAGAACTTCCAGGAAGTATGGGATAACATGAAAATTCCAAATTTAAGATTCATCGGGATAGATGAAGGTACAGAGATGCAAACCAAGGGAATGGTCAAACTTTTAAATAAATTGTATTAGAAAAATTCCCAAAGCTAAAGAAATGAAATGGAAAATCAAATACAATAGACTTACAGGACCCCAAATATACAAAATTACACAGACCCACAGCAAATAACATTATAATGAAAATGCCTAACATAAAGAATAAGGATAGAATTTTAAAGACTGTGAGAGAAAAATATCAGATTACATATAGAGAGAAAACAATTCAGATCTCAATTGATTTCTCAACCCAGACCCTCAAAGTTAGGAGGTCCTGATAAAATATATGCCAAGCTCTGAAAGAAAATAGATACAAACCAAGAATTCCATATCCACCAAAATTTAAGTTTCAGATTTGAATATGAAATAAAAACCTTCCATGATAAACAAAAGTTAAAAGAATTCACAAATAGAAAGCCTGCACATCTTCCATGAAGATGCAATTTTTTAAAAAGCGAAAACTCACAAAGGGATGGACTACACTAAAGGAATAATCAATCAAAGGAGAAACTAATTCAAATTGAAATCCATAAATGAACCAAATGACCAGGAATACAAATCATATCTCAATAATAACCTTGAATGTTAAAGGCCTAAACTCATCAATCAAGAGATATAGACTGGCAGATTGGATTTTTAAAAAGTCCCGAAAATATGCTATTTCCAAGAGACTCACCTCTTGACAAAGACATCCATACACTGAAGGTGAAAGATTAGAAAAAAAAAATCTCACGCACATGGACTGTATAAACAAGCAGGTGTTTCCATCCTCATATCAGATAAAGTGGACTTCAAATACTGGATAGATCTTCCAAACAAAAACTAAACAAAGAAAACTATAGAACTAAATAGTACAATCAGTAATTTGAACTTAAGGAACATATACAGAATATTTCATCCATCGACAAGAGAATATATTTTCTTCTCAGTAGCACATGGATCCTTCTCTAAAATAGACTAAATTTTATGCCACAAATACAAAAAAAAAATGAAATACTACCCTGTATTCTATCAGATCATAATGGAATGAAATTAGAAATCAATGATAAAAATAAAAAATAGAAGCTACTCTAACACCTGGAGACTAAATAATATGCTATTGAATGACAAATGGTTAGCAGAAGAAATCAGGGAGGAAATAAAAAAATACTTAGAAGTAAATGAGAACACTGATACAACATATCAAAATCTCTGGGACACTATGAAGGCAGTGCTAAGAACATTGCATAGAGCTCATTTATTAAAAAAATTAAAAAAAAAACAAATAAACAACCTAACATTACGTCTCAAAGCCCTAGAAAAGGAGAACAAATCAACACCAAAAGCAGCAGAAGACAGGAAATAATTAAAATCAGAGCTGAAATCAATGAAATTGAAACAAAAGAATTTTAAAAACTGACAAAACAAAAAACTGGTTCTTTGAAAATAAAATAAAATTGATAAACTCTTACCCAGGCTAATGAAGAGAGATAAAACTCAAATTACTAAAATTCATGATGAAAAAGAAATATCACAATGGACGCTACTGAAATACAGAAGATAGATTATTTTGAAAATTTATATTCCAATAAAATAGAAAAACTTGAAGACATCAACGAATTTCTAGAGACATTTGATCTACCCAAACTACTGTAGGAGGACATACACAATTTCAAGATCAATTTCAGATCAATTTCAAGCAATGAAATAGAAGATGCCATCAAAAGTCTACTAATTAAGAAAAACCCAGGACCAGACGGATTCTCAATCAAGCTCTAAAAGACCTTCAAAGAAGAATTAATACCAATAATTCTTAAATTATCCCATGAAATAGAAAAGGAGGGAACTCTTTCAAATTTATTTTACGAAGTTGGTAACACCCTGATACCAAAACCAGACAAAGACACATCAAAGAAAGAAACTTCAGATCAATATTCCTGATGAACATAGATGCAAAAATTCTCAATAAAATTCTGGTAAATCACATACAAGAACACATTTAAAAGATAGTGTACCATGATCAAGAGGGTTTCATCCCAGGGATGCAAGTTTGGTTCAACATATGGAAATCAATAAACATAATTCATCACATCAATAGAGTTAAAAACAAGACATATAATTATCTCAACAGAGGTAGAGAATGCATTTCACAAAATACAGCACCCCTTCTTGTTCAAAACACTAGAAAAACTAAGGATAGTAGGAACATACCTCAACATTGTAAAAGTTATATATGCTAAACCAAGGCCAACATCATTCTAAATGGAGAAAAATTGAAAGTATTCCCTCTAAAAACTGGAACGAGGCAAGGATGCCCTCTTTTACCACTTTTATTCAACATAGTCTGGGAAACTTCAGTCAGAGCAATGAGACAGAGAAAGAAATTAAAGGGATACAAATAAGAAAAGAAGAACTGAAACAATCACTATTTGCCGATGACATGATTCTGTATTTAGAAGATCCAAAAAATTCCACCAAAAAACTTTTAGAACTAATAATGAGTTCAGCAAAGTAGCAGGATATAAAATCAACACCCATAAATCAAATGCATTCCTATTCATCAGTGATGAATCCACTGAAAGAAATTAGGAAAACTACCCCATTCAGAATAGCCTCAACAAAAATAAAATACTTGAGAACCAATCTAACAAAAAAAGGGAAAGACCTTTACAATGAAAACTACAGAACACTAAAGAAAGAAATTGAAGAAGACCTTAGAAGATGGAAAGATCTCCCATGTTTTGGGGTAGGCAGAATTAATATTGTCAAAATGGCCATACTACCAAAAGTGCCATACAGATTCAATGCAATTCCAAATAAAATCCCAATGATGTACCTCATAGAAATAGAGAAACCAATCATGATATTCATCTGGAAAAATTATATGAATAGCCAAAGCAATCCTTAACAAGAAGAGTGAAGCAGAAAGCTTCCCTTTATACTACAGAGCCACCGAAACAAAAACAACTTGGTATTGGCACCAAAAACGACATGTAGACCATAGTACAGAACAGAAGACACAGAGACAAACCCACATAAATATGGTTATTTCATACTGGACAAAGGTACCAGAAACATACATCGAAGAAAAAATAGCCTCTTCAACAAATGGTGCTGGGAAAACTGGAAGTCCATAAGTAGCAAAATGAAATTAAACCCCCATCTCTCACCCTACACAAAACTCAACTCAAAGTCGATCACAGACTTAGACACTAAAACAGAGATCCTGCACCTAATAGAAGAAAAAGTAGGCCCAAATCTCCACCATGTCGGCTTAGGAACTGACTTCCTCAAGAGGCCTAAAGTGCAAGAAGTAAAATCAAAAATCAATAAATGGAATGGTATCAAACTAAAAAGCTTCTTCACAGCAAAGGAAACAATCAAGAACGTGAAGAGAGCCTACAGAATGGGAGAAAAATCTTTACCACACGCACCTCAGATAGAGTCTGAATCTCCAGGATATATAAAGATCTCAAAAAGCTTAATACCAAAACAAATAACCCAATCAATAAATTGGCAAAGTAACTGAACAGACACTTCACAGAAGAAGAAATACAATTGATCAACAAATATATGAAAAAGTGTTCAACATCTCTAGCAATTAGAGAAATGCAAATCAAAACTACACTGAGATTTCTTCTTACTCATGTCAGAATGACGATTATATCATTGGTTTATAAGCAAACAACTACAGCATACTATAGTGACACAGCCACATCAATGTTTATAGCTCCTCAATCATAATAGCTAAACTATGGAACCAACCTACATGCCCTTCAACAGATGACTAGATAAAGAAAATGCAGCATATATATATATATATATATATATATATATATTTACACAATGGAGTATTACTCAGACTTAAAGAAGAATGAAATTATGGCATTTGCCTGTAAATGGATGGATCTGGAGAATATCATGCTAAGCGAAATAAGTCAATCCTAAAGAACAAAAAACGGAAGATATGCAGATGCTAATTCACAATAAGGGGAGGCAGGTAGGGAAGAATAGAGGTACTTTGAAATAGACAGAGGGGAGTGAAGGAGGGAGGGAGTATGGGGATGGGAAGGATAGTAGAGTGAATAGGACATTATTTCCCTATGGACATATACGAATACATGACTGGTATATTCTACATCATCTACAACCAGAAGAATGTGAAGTTATACTCCATTTATGTATGATGTGTCAAAATGTATTCTACTGTTTTGCATTCTACTGCACCACCCTGGAACTCTGCCAGCAAGAAGGCCATCGGCAGATATGGACCTTCAACCTTGCATTTGCAAATCTGTGAGCCAAAATAAATCTCCTTTATTTATAATTCAAAAAAAGAAAAAGAAAAAAAATAAGAAGAGAAAAAAGGAAAAGAAAAGAAAGAAAGAAAGGAAGGAAGGAAGGAAGGAAGGAAGGAAGGAAGGAAGGAAGGAAGAAAGGAAGGAAAGAAGGAAGGAAGGAAAGAAGGAAGGGGTTAAGGTAGGAGAATTGCAAATTTAGGTCCAACCTCAGCAATTTAACAAGACCTTGTCTCAAAAAACAAAAAGAGCCCATGTATGTATAATATGTCAAAACACCTTTTACTGTCATGTGTATCTAAAAAGAACAAAATTTTAAAATGTTAAATAAATAAATAAATAAATTTTAAAGACAATAAAAAGAGCTGGGGATATAGCTCAGGAGTAGAGCATAACTGGGCTCAATCCCTAGTCCTGAAGAAGAAGAAATAAAGGAAGCAATTAAACATTTACATTTTTCTTTGCACTAATCTCTAAATGCAGCTTAGACTTCTGTTATGAATCTAGGCAACAAGTCATAGTAGTATTATCAGTACGTGTGACTCTGTCACCAACAGAAATCAGATATTTTCCTACCACATTTATGGTTGTCACAGATATCTCAAAATGTCATTTATATCCAGCACTGTTTCTAAATTATAGTCAGTTGTTAGATCTGCTCCTACAACTTGTTATTTGATGCATTGAGAAAAAAGCACATATATTACAATCATTCCAAAATTTTTCAATGTTTGGATAACTGTATTTTAATATGGTACATTTCCTTTATACTATTATATGTTTTATTTTAAAAACATTAAAGCACTCTTTTGAGAAGGGATTCATAGCTTTATCTGACTGCCAAAAGGGTCTGTGGAATAAAAAACATTAAGTACCTCCAGCCTAGAGGGAATGAGGGACAATAGTTGGAATTCAGTATGTGAAAAGGGTAGGAGTTGTGGTAAAGCACTGGGAACACAGGCTTAGGAAACTAGGAGTAAAAGTAAATTAGAGGGGCCTGGGGATATAGCTCAGTTGGTAGGTAGAGTGCTTGCCTGGCATGTAAAAGGTCCTGGGTTCAATCCCCAGCACCAAAAAAAAAAAAAGAAAATTAGAAGTAAACCACTGATTCCCAATATCGCCAAAAAAAAAAAAAAAGGAAACCAGCCCAATTCAACCCTGTTTTGTTCTTTCAGAGTAAGAAACTCAATATGTTTAGACATCACTGTCATTCATAATACCTTACCTAAACATATTAGTTTTAAATACTATTTAAAACTATTTAATACTATTTAAAACTATATTTTAACCTATTTAGACAATTTAGTTACATGTTTTTGTTTTTTTTTCTTTTTGTGGTAATGGAGAGTGAACCCAAGTCTTCCTACATGCTAGGAAGTACCCTGCCATTGAACTACATCTTCAGCCCTTTTTATTTTACTTTGAGACAGGGTCTTGCTAATTTGCTGAGGCTAGCCTGGAACCTGCAATCTTCCTGTCTTAGCCTCTGGAGTAGCTGAGATTACAGGCGTGAGTTCAGATTTTTCTTACTTAGAATTATGTTAATATATTAGTGTTAACAGAAAGCAAAAAATTGGTTAAAGTTCTGGAGTAAAAAAGAAAAAAAAATCATTCAGCTATTTAAAAGTTTACATTAGCTACCATTAGCCCAATTTTGAATCATGAAGAAGGACATGGACAACTTAAACTTGTAAATTGATTAAAACTATCCAGATTCCTATTGCCTCCAGTCATTTGGTAGAAGTAAAATAAAATCATCCTAAGGAAAGCTAGCATCCTAGGCCTCTGAAGACTTCTATAAATAATTTTTCCACTACAACATCTAGCATGATAACTAGACACATAAGGAGAAAAGATAACATGAAGGAGATCCAACAGAAGCAACAGATAAGAGAAAGAGGTACTCCAGATAGTAGAATTGCGAGACACAGGCTATAAAACAAACATGTTCCTGGAGATAAAAGATGAACTAAACATTCTCAGCAAGGAAGTCGAAGCAATAAAAAGTAACTTTGGACTGGGGTTGTAGCTCCAGGGAAGAGCCTTTTCCTAGAATGCACAAGGTCCTAGTTTCCAACCCAGACACCAAAAGAAAAAGAAAAGTAACATTGCAATCCCCTGCAACAAACACAAAAGTAACATTGCTGATTTGAAAAAGAACATTAGCAACTGGCAAATCTGAGAGGAAGAGATGACCACTTAGACTGAAGGTAGGTGGGAAATTAGAGTCAGGGAGAGAAGAGTCTAGAATGATATCTGATCTGGGTAACTTAGAACAATGTTAGTGAGTACAGGGGTATATAGTAAAAGAAGAGTTTTGTTGTTGTTGTTATTGTTGTTTTGGTACTGGGGATTGCATCCAGGAAAGCTCTACCACTGAGTTACATCCCCAGTCCTTTTTATTGTTATTTTGAGACAAGGTCTTCGTAAGTTGCTGAAGCTAGCCTCAAACTTGGAATCCTTCTGCCTCAACCTCTCGAGTGGCTGGGATTACAAGCATGCATGACTGTGCCTGGGTTAGAAAAACAATTTGTGAGGTGGAGGTGGAATGTACAAAATGATGAGATCTATCATGGACACACTGAGTTTTTTGTATTTGTGGTACAAGAAGGTGGTGATTCCTGCAAAAGCCTAAATATCTAGAACTCAGAAGAAGGTTCAGTTTGAATACAAAATAAAAAAAGGATGAACACAGAATGTAGAGTGAAGAGTTCTATGGACCAGGAATTCTGGTTTCAGGTAATGAAACTCAAACTGAAATAGCTTCAGGAAAAAGGGAGAGGACTGGGGCTCAGTGGTACAGCATTCACCTAGCATGTGAGAGGCTCTAGGTTCCCTCCCCAGCATTGCAAAAGAAAAGAATATTTATTGTTGCAATATCTGAAAATGGCAGCTGGCCTCCAAGAACCAAATAGATCCACAGATTCCAACGCTCCTTTGAGAGAGGTGCATGTGTATTCATGTGTGTGGGTCTACTGTTCTTGATTTCTTCTGTTCTCTAAGTCCTATGCCTCTAAGTCCCAGTGGTCTCAGGAAACAGCTCCAGGAGGCTTCACAGTTGCTCCACTCCAGCTCAGTGTGGAAAGAGCACCTCAGCCCCACCTTCCTGTTCTAAGTTCCCACTGACTGCCCTGGTTTAGGACATAGGCCCACCCCTTGAACCAATCATTTACTAAGATTGGCCCAACCAGCATGGGAAATCAGTTATGTCTCAGAAATGCAAATGGAGAAGGGCTGAGCAGATAGAGACAATAGCCACTATAGCCCTAAGGAGCATCGCTTGTATTTTTTTAAAAATAAATTTGATGCATTGGAAATTGTCATTATTATCACCAGTTTTCTCTAGTGACCCAAGAGGTCAAGGGGCTAGATTTCCCTCTCATTCCACCATTTATGGGAATAAGAAACTAGAATTCCTAAGCAGTCTGCTCTCATTGAATGACTTGTAAGCTTTACTAGGAAATTACTCTTTGCCACTTGCTGTATCATATGATCATCAACACTGGGCCATATCATTCTCACTGGACTTCACTAAGTGACTCACTTACTTTTTGAGAAACAAGAAAATTAATAATTCCTACCAATCTAACTTCATCTTTAGTTTTATTATAAAAATGATAAAATATTTCAGACACTCAAAAGCATGGAAAATACAACAGATACCTTTTTCCCCCTTTCCTAATAGTACATCTTCAAGGTCTTCCCAGTTGGTTACATATGTTGATAGTGTCCTGAGTTAGGTGTGGTGACACACTCCTGTAATTCCAGCAGCTTGGGAAGCTGAGGCAGGAGGATTTTAAGTTCAAAGCCAGTGTGGGCAATTTAGCAATTTTTTTTATCTCAAAATAAAAGCAATTTAAAAGGGCTGGTGGTGTAGCTCAGTAGTAGAGCTCTTGCCTAGCATGTGAGAGACCCTGGATTCAATCCCCAGTTAAAAAAAATGAAAAAGAAAGTGTCCTGGGTCTTTCTTTTTTAGCATATCATTGCCTAAATATATCAGTTTACTTGAACAGTTCCCTGAAGATGATCACTTAGATTGTTTCTGAACTTCTGCTACTACAATCACTGCTACAAACTGTTACATTGAACACTCTTGAATATGCATTATTTCATTCACACAAAGATGCCTACAGGATAATATATATACACACACATTTATCTTTTGTTGATCATGTGCACTGCAGATGTGTCTTTTTCTAAAACTAAAATTGTATCCTTTGTTATGCATTAGTAGTCAATTGAATTCAGCCAGTGTTTTTTATGGTCTGTGCTTCTTATGTGCTGCATAGAGTCTTCTCTTATTCCCAGGATATGAATGTCTTTTTCAATATTTTATTCTAAAGCTTTAAAGTTTTGCTTTTCATATTTAAGCATTTAATCCAACTGAAATTAACTGGGGGATATGGTGTGATGCAGGAATTGAAACTTTTTCCATAAGCATCCCAGTAATTTGGGCTTTGCAGTCATAAAACTAGATTCAAATCCAGGATCTGCATTTTTTATTAACTAAGAAGGCTTGAAGGATTTCTTTCTTGTCTATAAAATAGGGATAATAAAAACACCAACATAGCAGTGTTGGTGCAAGGAAAAAGCAAGATGAGGTAATAAAAAGATTTTTGAGAACTCTAAAATGCTATACATCTATAAATTCCAAGCACATTATTATTTTCATCTACTTACTAGACCTAAGCTATTGCTATTCCATTTACAGATGTAAAATCTTCAGTTTTTTCATGGTCACCCACAAGCAGTATGACCAAGATTGCAACCTAGCACTTCTGACTCAGAAAATCAGTTACCTTTCCCTCACCCCAGGCTGTTTATCAAACAAAAATATGCCCTGGCCTTGAGCTCTTCAGAAAGCACTTACAAGTTCGTGTCTGCCCAACTGTCTGATTTCCAACTGTGTTAAGTAACACAGTTGCTTACTTAGATCTTTTCCAATTCTAACTTTGGTTGAAAATATTCTTCTGATTCAACGTCTCTTTGTAGGTAAAAGGTTTTTAGAGTCTTTCAAATTTTTACATGTTTTTCTGCATTTATATTTGTGTGTTTAACCAGATTTGGAAGATGTGTTTGTTAGCTTTATGTTACTATTTGAAATACCTGAGATAATTAACATAAGGAGAAAGGATTTATTTTGGCTCACAGTTTTAGAGGTTTCAGTCCATGGTCATTTGGTCCCCTTGCTGTATGCCTGTAGTGAGGCAGAACATCATGGTGGGGAGATGTGGTGGAGCAAAGCTGATCACTTCGTGGTGGTTGGGGATTCCAATATCCCCTTCGGACATGCCCCAATAACCCAACTTCCTTCCATTAGGCCCCACTTCCTAAAGTTCCACTTTTAGGAAACTCCACAGGCTGGGGCCCAGGCCTTCAACACATGGGCCTTTGGGGAATATTTAAAATCTAAACCATAATAGGAAGTTTAGGTATACATATATATGAACATAATCCTGAAAAATAGAAGTCCATATAATTGAGAAAATGCTCTTGTAGTCCATATTAGCATTAATAGTAATGGCAGTATCAGAATGAACTAGATGCTTGGCATTGCCAACCTAGAGTTAATGAAAGTATCAAAACAAATGAAATTGTTAATGAAACCTAGAGTTAATGAAAGTATCAAAAACAAAGAGAAATCTAGAAAAAACACAATTCAAAGGCTGAATGATTTCTCTGGTAAGTGAATGATGATACATAAAGCAGGGACGAAAGAGTGGAGGAAGGATGGATTGTGTAGAGGAAAATGAGGGCTGGGGAGGGAGCAGGGGAAGGAAAGATAATAGAATGAGACATCATTACCCTATGTACATGTATGATTACACAAACGGTTGTATAACCATAGAAGCGAAAGTTGTACCCCATGTGTGTACAATGAATCAAAATTTAAGAAAAAAGAAAAAGTACAATTCAGTATTTTTGTTCCCACAAAATAACCACACACTTAAAAGGTAAGTGGGCAATAGAGAAATAAGCAGAGATATGATATACTGATATTACCAAGGCAAAAAGGATATCAATAGAAAAATTAACATAAACATAAAGGCAAAAGCATTAAGTAGAATAAAGAGGTTTATCAGTCCTTAATATAAGACAAAATTACCAAGAAGATAAAACCCTAACCTCCACCACCACACAAGATAACATGACAAAGCCTAAACTGTTAGATATACAAGGATTAGAGAAAACCATATTCATCACAGATGGACTGAACCTTCTTTTTTCAGAATTTGAGCAGTGGGAGGACCTCATTCTATCAAACTGAAAAAATACTTCCTTTCTTTATCCTTTTTTTTTTTTTTTGGATTGGTGATTGGACCCAGGCACACTTTACTACTGAACTACATCCCCAGTCCTTTTTATTTTTTATTTCAAGAATTCTGCTAAGTTGCTGAGGGTCTCCCTAAATTGCCCAAGGTGGCCTTGAACTTCCGATCCTTCTGCCTCAGCCTCCCAGTCACTGGAATGATTGGTACATGCGCCCAGCAAAAAACAAAACAAAACTTTACTTTTTAGAAAATTTGATCACATACTAGCCACCAAAGAAATCTCAATAAATTCCTCAAAGTATAGGTCATAAAGATCATAAAGATCACATTCTCTGAAGTAAGTCCATGTGGTCAGCAGCCTTGAGAGTTTTGTTCATCTTTGCACCTCAGCATCTAATATGTTGTTTTGTGCATAGTAGGAATCCCTATGTATTTGTTGTATAAATAAATGAGTAAAGTAAAGAATGATGACTGACAGAACAACTCAAAAATAGGAAGACTAGGGGCTGGGGCTGTAGCCCAGTGCCTCATGTGAGGCACCGGGTTTGATCCTCAGCACCACATAAAAAAATAAATAAATAAATAAAACAAAGGTATTATGTCCATCTAAAACTTAAAAAAAATTTTTTTAAAAAGGAAGACTATATCCTCCCCCAAAGTAATCCTTTAGAAATTAATAACACTCAATATTTTTGTGGTGGGGAGGTTCCATTTTTCTTTCTTTCTTTCTTTTTTTTGGGGGGTACTGGGGATTGAAACCAAGGGCCCTTAACTACTGAGCCACATCCCCAGTTTGTTTTATTTTTTATTTTGAGACAGGGTCTCACTAAGTTGCTTAAGACTTCACTAAATTGCTGAGGCTGCCTTGTATTTATAATCCTCCTGCTTCAGCCTCCCAAATGTCTAGAATTACAGACCTGTGCCACCATGCCTGGCTAACACTCTTAAAAATGATTTGTGTCAAAGAGAAAATACAAATGCAAAAAGAGCCTATTTAGAAATAAATGGGGAGTTGAGGGTGTAGCTCAGTAATACCTAGCATGTGCTTGACCTTGAGTTCCACCTCCAGTGGAAGAAAGGAAAGAAGAAGGAAGGGAGAAAAAAAGGAAGAAAGGAAGGGAGGGAAGAAGAGAGAGAGAAAAAGAAAAGTAGTAGGATGTGGTTACACATGCCTATAATTTCATCAGGGAAGGCTAAGGCAGGAGAATCACTGGAATCCAGGAGTTCTAAGCCAGGCTAGGTAACAGAGAAGACTCAATCTCAATTTAAAAAAAAAAAATAGATTTTCTTTGTGGAAAATGCACAATTTTTACATGATTTTTTGGGAGGGTAACACAAAATATTAAAACTAATGGAAATAGTACTTCACTGAAGAACATAGAAACAGAAAATAGGGGCTGGGGATATAGATCAGTCGGTAGAGTGCTTGCCTTGCAAGCATGAGGCTCTGGGTTCGATCCCCAGCACTGCCAAAAAAAAAAAAAAAAAAAAGAAAAAGAAAAGGGAAAAATCATCAAATGAGAACAAAATACTAACAGGACAACAAGGAAATCAAAATCCCTAACATATTAAAGAACAAATAAACAAGAAGTCCTCAAGTCTGACTGTGAAAAAGTAGAAAACAAAAATGAAGACTATTAGGAATAAAATAAAACATATTAGAGGATGATCTTCGAACACACCACTAACATTCACAAAAACATCCATGGAGTGGCCTTTAAGAAGTGTGCCCTTCAGGCACGCAGAGAGACCCAGAAATTTGCCAAAAGGGGTTGGAGACTCCAGATGTGTGCACTGATACCAGGCAGTCATTTTTTTATTATGGTGAAGACATGGTAAAAGAAAACTCTTAAAAGCTATTGATGAAATTGTGAATTTTTACAACCTTTCTGGAGGCAATGTCTGTTGGAATTTTAAAGGTGCATGCTTTTTTTTCATTTTTCTTTTTTTTTTTTTTTGCAGTGTTGGGGATCCAACTCAGAGCCTTGCATATGCTAGGCAGGTACTTTACCACTGAGCTACACCCCCAGTCATACCTTTTGAACAACCTTCATTCTAAATATGGGTCATGGAGAAGTTCTCACGTGTGTAAACAAATGTATGTAAACAAGAATGTTTGCTGCATCATTTTATAAGCAAAAAAATTTGCAACCTAAATGTCTCTAATAAAGTATGGCAGATCCGTACAATGGAAGACTATGCACCATGGAAAATAATTAAGCTAAATCTACGATATATTAATAAGAAAATATGTCCACTATACCTTAAGTGAAAAATGCACATCACCTAACTAAATACTTATTGTGACCTTTTTTGTAAGAATAAAATTTTCAAACCACCGTTTAATAAACCACCTTTCAGTTTTTACCTCCTTCGTGTGTTTAATTAATTTTTCTTTTCTTTCTTTCTTTCTCTCTATTTTTTGCAGTACTGGGAATTGAACCTGGGGATGATCTACTACAGAACTACATCCCCAACCTTCTCCCCTTTTTAATGTTATTGTATTTTTTATACCTTTATTTTATTTATTTTTTTATGTGGTGTTGAGGATCAAACCCAGTACCTCACAAGTGCTAGGCAAGTGCTCTACCACCGAGCTACCACCCCAGCCCCAATCCTTTTTATTTTTTATTCTGAGATAAGGTCTTACTAAGTTGCTGAGGCTGGGCTTGAACTTTCAATCCTCCTGTCTCAGCCTCCTGAGTTGCTGAAATTACAGACACACACCACCTGATTTTTATTGAAGTATAACACACATACAGAAAATTATTCAGGAAACACACAGGTGTTATCATTCACCAGGTCAAAGAAATCAAACACTATAGAGGAGTGTGAAGCTTGGGGGAAAGGACTGGGCTAAAGACAGTTGGGAGCTATCCACATGACATTAAATAATTGTTAAAATTGGGTAAAGACCTCCAAGGAAAAGGTACAAAATTAAAAAAAAAAAAAAATCACAAAGGCCTGGGCTAGGGTTGTGGCTCAGTGGTAGAGTGTTTGCCTAGCATGTGTGAGGCCCTGGGTTCAATCCTCAGCACCACATACAAAAAATAAAATAAAGGTATTGTGTCCACCTACAACTAAAACAAAAATATAAAAAAATAAATAAATGCAAAGTCCTGAAGACTCCAGACACATGAAGATTTAAAGGATAGAAAGAATAAACTGGGTCTACAGAAGAATTAAAGAACACCAGAAACAAGACATGGTGGCACACTCTTATAATCCCAGTAATTCAGGAGGCTGAGGCAGGAGCATCTTAGTAAGGCCGTTAGCAACTCAATGAGACCCTGTCTCTAAATAAAATAAAAATATAAAAAAGGGTTGGAGATGTGGCTCAGTGGTTAAACACCCCTGCGTTCAATCCCTGGTACAAAAAAAAAAAAAAAAAAAAAAAAAAAAAAAGAACACCAGGAAAGTTTTGGCCATCACTGGAGACAATCAGATCAACTCCAGCACAGACTGCAGCCCACCAATGCCACCTAGGCATTCCAGGTGGGATTCCTTACCATATACACCGTCATCTTACACCCTTGTCACTGTGGCCACAGCAAAACTGAAGCAGACACCCAGTGCCCAAGGACTACTGTAGGGGTACTCTATATTGGTGCCACTCGATGTCTCTGGATGCACCTAGGAACACAGAGAGCACCGACTAGAAACAGACTCCACAGGAGACAGTGAACAGAAGTGTGGAGGAAGAGAAGCCATGAGGTTGAGAAAAGTCCCCAAATGGATAGCTTGTGATAGTCCAGAAAAACAGAAGAGGCAGAGGAAAGAGAAGTGCATTGAAATCCCCTGGAAATTCTACCTGCAGTATGTTGGGTAACTTCCCTTTCCTCCAAACTGTCCACAGCTGAGAGCTGTCCATCACTGTTCCTTCCCTCCTTATCACAGATTCCCCACCACAGATGAGGAAGAGGCTCCCGCAAGGGTGGAGTGCTGGTAGCCCTGGGCAAAGTGTCTGAGTCACACCTTTTGTCACATCCTTTTCCTTTCCCCAGTCAACTAACTGTTTTAAGACACGAAAGGTTCTTCTGATTGGCTTCCTCCAAGGGGCCACTACTTCAGTCCTGCTGGACCTCTGAGCATCAGGGGTAAATAAACAGTTCCTACTGGGGAAACTGGTCTCGGATAATAAGCACCCAGGACCCTGCCACACACTGCTGCCTGGAGTGAGTGAGATAAGTCCTCCAGTCTGTAGAAACTGACTGGCTGTCACTTGACTCTCAAATCACAACATCTTTTTGTCTTGGTTTTTTTTTATCCAGTTTCATCAGACCCTTGGGGGTGAGGGAGCAAGTGGGGTGGGGTGGGGGAATTCAGTGATACTGGTGGGAGGCAGCGGCAGGATGGGCTGTGGTTGGGAATGCAGAATCCTGCCCATCCATCTGAACTTCCTTCCCCTTGTGTCAAAGGTCCCCTTGCTGCTTTCTGTGTACCCCCATGCAGCTTCGCTTCAACCATAGTCCATTTCTCCAGCAGCACCTGTGACCTGGCAGAGTGGCACTGCAGCCCCTGTTGTCCTTTCGCTCAGCCTAGCAGGGCCTCCTGAACCCCAGAGACCCCAAGACCTCTTGCAGACGCGAGAGGGTCTTCATTGATATCTGTGCGCACGTTTGAAGATGCCGCGGGCAGAGCCCCTTGCAGAGGGCTGGTGTCCAGTGCCCAGTTTCCCTGGCCCATCATCACCCGTGTTGCCAGAGTTGCCAACCTGCCCCCAGTGGAGGGACCCTACGGGATTCCAGAGGTGCTTGCAGACTCAGGGAGTGTGCCTGGAGCAGTGCACTGCACAGTGGCCCTCCTGCCTGGCACCAAATGGGTGCAACCTCAGGGCTTGCTGGAGGTGGTGTGTATGGCCTTCAATGCTGGGGGCTCATTCCAAGAAGTGACCTATGTTGATGTGTCCCATCTTTGGTGTAGGTGAGATGGATACCTTTTCCATCCAGGTGATGTTGCCAAGAAGTCCCCCAACCCAGCAGGTACCCTCCAGTTCTGCTTCTCTTTACAGTGTGCTCAGCATTTGGGGGACAATAATCTAGGGCAAAACTACTGACTGCTTGGTGCTGGGTTCACAGTCCTGCTCATCAGAGTGAAGCTGATCCCTCTGTGATTACTTTTTCTGCCTGAGTGAAGCCTGAATTTTTTTGCCCAGATGTGCATATTTTCTCTCTCTTGTAACTGTTCTCAGATTTTTTCCTTGACCCTGAATTCATTGTGGGAGACAGAATTGACCCAACTCGCAGTCCCTGCAGAAGGCCTCAAATGAATGCCTTGCTTTCTTCTCTCACATGGGAAGGCTCACTTCCTCACTCAAAGGAGCTGTTTTCCTGTAGGAAGATTCCAGACTGGCAACCTTTCCCATTTACAGGAAGCCTTTGGAGCAGGCAGGAAACAGAAGAAATGTAAATAAGTTTTTATATGTAATTATTTGAAAGACCTAGTAGAGAGGGTCTATAGGAACTAAGCAGACCCATGTGGGCATGGGCAAGCCTGTGTTGGAGAGGCTGGGAAAGGGTCACTTACACTGAAAGTAGGAGAAATGTTATCTCTCCATAGGGCACTGACTAGTATTCTAGTAACCTGAAAGAGACTTGCTTCTTCAGCATTTGCTAAAAGAAATGTTCATTAAAGCATCTGCTGGGTTTTATGCTGTAAAGACTCTTTCCCCTTCTTCCTCACTTACAGGTTGGGAAACTGTCTCTACTCACCTCAAAATAGGTGACTTTAACACACACACACACACACACCACACACACACACACACACACACACACACTTTTCAGTGGTTTAGTACAGTTTTTTTTGGAGGGTGGATAGTGGGGATTGAACTTAGGGGCACTTGACCACTGAGTCAGTCCTATTTTGTATTTTATTTAGAGACAGGATCTCACTGAGTTGCTTAGCGCCTTGCTGTTGCTGAGGCTGGTTTTTAACTTGCAATTCTCCTGCCTCAGCCTCCCAAGCTGCTGGGATTACAGGCATGCCCACCGTACCCGGCTAGTACAGTTTTTTTTAGGGCAATTTACGTAGAACTTTGCTCCCATGCCCCAACACTTTCCCTGTTGTGTATTTACTGCCCTGTAGTGAAAGTGTTTATTAAACTATTTGCCTCCCTCAGGATCTGGGAAAGCTAGGACGGGACTACCTTGTACTCTGCTGGTCCCCAGACTGGTCAATCCCTTGGAGCTCAGGACAAATGTTAGATAATACATGAGTATTTGTGCCAAGTATGCCTCTAGCTTCAATGTACAATGTTCTGAGAGCTTCAGTCATGGAAAGATTTTGACCTTTATTCAGAGATTTTTCAATCCCAAATTATTATTCATAGATTACACATTTTAAATAAAAGGTTTTTTTTTTTTTAAATCTTAATCTCTGGCCCTTAACTTCTTGGGCTATATTATTGCTAATAGCAGGCTATATAAGTACAGTCATAGTGGTTGAGCAAGCAACATTTGCTTTGTTTATTGTTTTCCCTAAAAGGCCTACTCTGGCTGACTCTCTGTGTAAAACAGCCAGAATGTTCTGCCAGGTGGTTAACAGGGTAAAGATAGAAGCAGCCAAACCCATGGGCTTCCAGGGACAGTATGAACACAGCTTCAGCTCCCTTGTTTGATAAGGGTTGCTGTTGTAATCACCAGTGCATTCTCCCTTTCTCAATCCCCCACACACCTTCTAGTAGCCCTGACTTCTTTAAGGGATGTCATAAATAGGGCAGAAGGATCCACAAGACATGCTGTTAGAATTGGGTGTCACTCTCAAATTAAAGCTAGCAAGGGGTGGGAATGTAGCTCAGGGGCAGAGTGTGTACTTAATATGCGAGAAGACCTGGGTTCCATCCCAGCACCAAAAATAACAAAATAATCCCTGAAAGTGCTAGTAAGAATTCAAGAAAAAACGAGTTGCCAGCTGTGACTTACTCCTAGAAGGTGTGGTAATGTATTTCTAATTAAACTAGAGTTTGTGAAATCTATGTCTCCATGAGCATCAGAAAAAACACAATCAGGTGACGATCTCGCACTGGGAAGGGGAGGTCCTAGAAGTCCAGCTGGATCAGGAGTCACATGAGAGAACTAGGATTTAGATTTTTTTATATTATCTCCGAACAAAGTTATACATACAGCCACAGAAAACTAACAGGAATGAAAAAAAGATGCTGCTCCCTATTCAGTTTTATTTTTTTGTCGGTGGTGGTAGGTGTGATTGTGAACTCAGGTCCTCCCGCTCTACCACTGAGTTACACCCCCAGCCAAAACTGTTCAGCTTTGAATTTCACATTTGTGTCTCATTGCCAAAACATATTGCCTGGAGTGCACTTTGTTATTATTTCTTTTCTTTCTTACTTTTACTATTACTTGGTTTTACTTTTGTGATACTGGGGATTGCATCCAAGTATACTCTACCACTGAGCTATATCCCCAGCATTTTTTGTTTGTTTGTTTTGAGACAAGGACTCACTAAGTTACTAAGGCACTTCTCAGACCTGTGATTCTCCTGCCTCAGCCTCCTGAGTTGCTGGTATTACTGGTGGCACAACTATGCCCAGTGCCTGAAGCGCACTTTTAAGTAATATTTGATATTTTCAATATCAAATAAACAGGTTGTTTATTTTCATAAAGACTTATCCTGTAAATAGCACAAGTTTTATTGACACTTTTTTCTATTAAAATAATCAATTTTGTAAATAGACATATATACCATATGCCAGTTATAATTCTGTTATTTTTTTTTCTTTTTTTTTTTTTAATGTAGTACTAATAATCTCAAAAAACAAAAACAAAAACGAATGATCTAGGTCTTTCTTGACCTCTGAAAGGTCCAGACTAAGATAAACAGGTTGTTTATGGTTTAGATCTTAATTGTTTCCCCAAAACTCATGTGTTGAAGCCTTGTTCCTCAGCTGATGCTGGTTTTGGAGATGTGACCTGGTAGGAGGAAGTTAGGTCACTGAGGATCTGCCTTAATGAAAGGGGATACTGGTATACTGGCCCCTCCAGTCTTTGTTTTTGCTAACTTGCTCCCATGAGGTGAACTGTCTTTCTCTGCCATGGGCTCCTGCTGCCATATGTACTCTTTTAGCCACAGGTTCAAAAAAACCAGACCATGAACTGAAACCTCTGAAGCAGAGGCAAAATACATCTTTCCTCCTTGTATAGTGATTATCTCAGATATTTGTCATAGTGGTGAAAAACTAACACACTAGCCTTTTTTATTACAAACTTTCCTATCTGGATGATGTTATGATTTAATAAGTTCTCATGTTTTTGCTGCTAAGGGCCCCTTTTATTTTTTTTCCCACATATCCCAAGTATTGTCTACCAAACTTTGCACACTTAGAACTAGTTCATTATTTTATTAATCAAATATGTGCATAATTTGTCTAGTGTCTGGTAATCATTATGCAGTATTCATTTATTCAACAAACATCTATTGAGCAACTACAACATGCCAGTTGGGAAAAGAAGATAGAAAGATGAATAAAATACAATTAACCTTCCAATGGAAGAGGGAGCCAAACATACAGATAGATAACCAATTAAACAATGCTAGAGGTACCCAGAGAGTGTTAGAGAAGATGCAACTTCCATTACAGTTGAAAGATGAAGTTAGTCCATAAAATATGAATAGTTATTAGTCAAAAATTACATTTCAGTCAGCTTGAGTGGCCTTTTTTTTTTTTTTTTTTTTTTGGTAGTGCACTGAGCTATATCCCCAGCCCTAGAGTGGCCTCTTATTTCAGGTATATGTGTGATTTCTACAAGACTTTTTGAATTATTAAAATAATTTAGAGGTGCCTCTTTTCTTGCCTTGAAAATTCCAGGAAGGCAGCCATTGTTTTGATGAAAGTGATGATGGTAATTGGAAGGGAACTTTAGAAAATGATAAACTGAACAAAGAGGAGTAGTTCACCATATTCATTCAAGAGGATGTTCTGCTCAGCCAGCTGTTTTGTTGTTGTTGTTTCTTGTTGTTTTGCAGTATTGGGGTTTGAACTCAGGGACATCTTACCACTGAGTTACATCCCCAGTCCTTTTATTTTTTGAGACAGGATCTCTCTAAGTTGCCCAGGTTAGCCTCAAACTTGAGATCCCTTTGCCTCAGCCTTCCAAGTTGCTGGGATTACAGTTGTGTGCCAGCATACCCAACTCAGATAACTTTGATCACTGTTTGGCAGGTGGAGTCCTGTGGAAGTAGAACTTTATGGGTGTATCAGAGATAAGGGTGTGGCTCAGGAGTACAGTGCTTACCCTTCATGTATGAAACACTGGGTTCAATCCCCAGCACTGAAAAAAAAAAAAAAAAAAAAAAATATATATATATATATATATATATATATATATATATCACATTGCTAGAGCCCTTGGGACCATGTGTGCCTTTTTAAATTTTACAAAGATTGGAGGTGTGGCACAGTGGTAGAGTACTTGCCTAACGTACACAGACCCTGGTTTCTATCCCCAGCACCAAAAATAAATCAAATAAAAAGGAAAGAAAATATAATTACATATGATTTTACAATTCTACTTCAGGATATATATGTATAAAATAATTGAAAACAGAATTCCAAGTGTGCATCAAGAGATGAATAAAGAGGTGTGGAATATACATACAGTGGGATGTTATTTTGCCTTACCAAAAAAGGAAATTCTGACGCATGCTACGACAAGGATGAACCTTGAGGACATTAAGCTAAGAGAAATAAGTCACAAAAAGACAACTACAGGGCTGGGGATGTGGCTCAGTGGTTAAGCACCCCTGGGTTCAATCCCTGGTACCAAAACAAAAGACAACTACTGATTTTACTTGTATGTCAAACTCATAGTAACATGAAGCAGACTGGTAGCTACTGGAGGACAGGAGGAGGGGGATAGGGAGTTTCTGTTAAATGAATACAGCGTTTCACTATTCTGAAATGGTTAAGATGGTAAATCTTGTTATATGTAGTTTACCACAATGAAGTTTTTTTTTTTTTAAAGGAACATTCCTTATGCTTTTATTTGGCTTTTTCTCTTGGCACTTGGAAAGGAGTGTTAATATTACTGGTAGTGTGGTAACAATTGTGGTTTTACCTTTTAACAAATCTAAAAGGCTTTGTATATGGAAAGACAACAATGGAAGAGAGAGAGGTTATAGAGCATAACAATGGTATCGCTCTCTAAGGTAGGGAATATCTTCCCAGGTTATAGCACTGTGCACCATATAACAGAGAATATGTTGATTCTAGTAGTGCAGTTTGGAGATGAGTTCAAAGTTAGGATAGGGTTGAGATTATTAAATCTCTCACTGGGCCCTTAAACACTGTGATCCCTTTCTTCTAATTGGTCAACTTTCATCCAGCTTTTAACATTCCTCAGATAGTCTCTGTAGTACAAGAGTATTTCCATTCTAGAATGTGAAAATAACTTCAATCATAATCTAAAGACAATCCAATTCCTACTGATAAGAAACTTAGTGTGTTTTCAAGCCTGAGTTATGGGCAGTAAGACTTTACCATAGGTAAACCTCTGTATCCAGCTTTTCAACATCTGTCCCATTTGTATTTCTTGCACCTAGCAACTAATGTGACAACATCTGCCCAGACCATTGGCCTTTGCAAACAAATCTCTGGACCCTAAGGGAACCATAGTTCCCTTGGGAGGGATTTGATTGCCCTCTTGCACTGAAGAAGTTTAAAAAATTTGCCAGTGAATATGCATACTCTCACAAATGTGTGTTGATATTCAACAACTGAGTCTACTGTTTGGTTAAATAAAGAATCATTCAATACCATTTTTGGTGAACTTCTAATATATGTGAAATATTTTTCAATTTCAAAATTATTATACACAAAGAACTGTAATATATGTCAGCTTTTCATTACTGTAACAGAATATCCAAGGCATACTAATTTTATAAACAAAAGAAATTATTTAACAGGGAATTTTGAAGGTTCAAGGTCATGGAGCTGGAATCAGCTCAGTGCTGGTGATAGCTTTTTTGCTGGCAGAGTCCCAAGGCTTCACTTTCGCAAAGACAGAGAACGCATATTTCTGTCTATGGTCTAGCCTCTGTTGTTTTCTTCTTCTTCTCCTTCTCCTCCTACTTCTTTTCTTCTTCGGTACTGGGGATTTAACCTACGGGCACTTCCCACTGAGATACATAGCCTGCCCTTTTTATTTTGATTTTGAGACAGTCTCACTAAGTTACTGAGGCTGGCCTTGAACTTTCCATCTTCTGTCTCAGCCTCTTGAGTCACTGGGATTACAGGTGTGCATCACCACACCCAAGTTCTATTCTTCCTTTTATAAGCCATCAGAATTTATTCATGGGGGGGATGCTTTGCCCAAATGACCTTATTTAAATCTAAACCCTATCATTTTCCAAAAGTCCCACCTCTAAACACTGTAGTCAGATTGAGTTTCTACACTCTTATTATGTTTAACATGACTTTGGGGATTAAACTGCATGAGTTTGGGTAGATAAGCCATATTCAAACCATAGTGGGTGGACTACTTTTAAGTTTTGACTGGTTCTGGAGATAGAAGAGGGGACCAGATATAAGAAACCAAGAATCAGCGAAGATAGATGTGGTTACTTAAAAACCCTATTCCTAACACTACGGAGGACACACAATGTCCAGTATCTTACAGAATTTAATAAAGCTAGAAATTAAATATGGCCATTCCTTATTCAATCTCGTATCATTGGCATTCCTCTACCCGCAAAAGCTGGGCATATAATGAGGGCTCCATAAAGGCTTGTTAATTGAGTAGATAACTGATGGAGTTAATGAATGTATTAAGACCCAAAGGAGTGTGATGACATGTAGTGGGGACTGGTGGTTGGGTGTTTTGGAGCAGAAACATCATTCTTATAAACAGATTTTGAGATCAAAGAATGTGAGCTTTACCCTAAAGATTTTACCAGATTATTTAGCATGGACTGATGATCTGGGAGTAATATGCAGAATAAACTGGGGCGGGGGCAGAGCCTAGTACTGAAGTTAGAAAAAACAAAAACAAAAAGACTTAAGGAAGGAGTGCTGCAGTGTGGCTCAGTGGTAGAGCCCTTGCTTACAAAGGGAGACCCTGGGTTCACACCAGTGTCCATCCCCCCCCCCAAAAAAAGTATTAATAAGTTTTTTGTTTTTTGAGAAGGAGTAGTTTTAGGGGAGACGATAAGCCTGTTTTAGGCGTTTGAAGTCTGAATAAACAGTGAGAAATACAACTGCAAAATTCAGCAGGACTAGCTGATTTTAATTAGACATCAGTCCTAATGGAAGTAGACACTGAAGGAATGCGAAGGTCGTCCACACTGGCATTTTAAATTCCTTAGTTTTACTCTTAAGGCATATGAGACCCAGGGATGATGGTGGTGGTGGCAGCAGCAGCTAACATTTCTTGAGCCTGCCGGGCCCTGAGCTAAATTCGAAATGCAGCATCTCGTTGCATTCAAATGGCCTCAAGATGATAAGATAACTTGGTGTGTGACACAAGCCACTTCTCGGTAATCAGGGCTGACTTCATCCTCTTCGGCAGTGCTGGAGCGCGGCTGCAGCTCAGAAACGCGGGGCCCTTTTTCAGGAAGCGCTCTCCTCATCAGATCAGGAATCCCGGGGGCGCGCCGGGGGAGGGGCAGGGACTGTGCTCAAGGCGCTCGGTACCAGTTCCCTCGGCTCCTGCCCGCCCGCGGGTCGCCGCTGGGCTGGTCCACAACTCGCCCACCTCCGCTGGGGGGAGCACCAGCCGGGCCCCCTAGTCTCTCGCCCCGCCCTCCCGTCCGCGCGCAGAGCGCGAGAACCGGGCGTGGGGCAGACGGTGGGAGGGGAGCGCCGGAGCGCGGGCTCACGTCAGGCGGCGTAGACAAAGGCGGGCGCGCGCACGTCCTTACGCACGCCTCGGCCAGCGGCGGCAGGCAAGGGCGGGAGGCGCTGTCCGCGGAGGATTTGGGAGCCCAGGAGCCTCGCGGTCGGTGAGTAGGGGTAAGCCGGCCCCTCGCTGAAGGTCACTGGCCTCCGGGGGACTGAGCGTGGGGCTCGGGGTCGGGCGCCTCGGGAAGGCCTGCGGGTCGACGCCCTGCCAACGCCGCTCCGCGTCAAGAGGCACCGTCTCCGCTGCCAGGGATTCCCGGCCGGGTGGAGTGTGCCGCCCACTCGCCCGCAGTGGAACGGTCCGCGCGCCCTCCCCGCCGCGCTCGCCACGCGGACGCCTAGTTGCCGGTGCTCTCCCCCAGCCCCCGGTGTCCCGCAGCCCTCCGCGGGGAGGAGGAATGTGGGTGATGTGGGTGGTCAGGGCTGCGAGGGGCATTAGATCACGTGGAAGCGCCTTCGCCTTTGCTTGTGTTCTTCGACTTCCCAGGGATGTGTATTTTTTCTCTTTCCTCTAATAATGTTCCCAATTTTCTTTCCTTAGGCTCTTTTAATCCCCCGAAATCCCTTGCCTTTGCGTGTTGAGCCCACACCCTCCAATGCATCCCCCGCCTGAGAGTCTTGCTTATTTCTTCACTTTACATCTCGCATAGGGCTTTAACTTTCGCAGTTTATAAGTTATGGAAAATATATTGTATGAAACATGGTGTAACTATGAAAATAAGTATCAGTGTCTCTCACCACTCACGTCCTCGTTCTGATTGATAGCTTGGAATCATTTGAAGAATTTCGTGTCTGGTATGTTTTCCTTAATTTTGGCTGAACTTGGAGAACCTCTGCTTAGTTTCATGTCTTGGAGATTCTCTGTCAACCCAAGTGGGAAAAAAAAAAAGCAGTTATGCTTAAGCCAAAGACTGTGTGGACAAAGTCCTGTAAAACTGCCAGTTAGATATTATCTCTGTTGAAAGTGATTTTTTTCCCCCCAGAATTGTGTTTTGGTGAATTTAAGACATGCAGAACAGAATAGTGAACCAGCATGTATCCATCATCTGACCTTAACCACTCGCCTATGGTTAATGTTGTCCCAATCACATTCTCTTGCCTTTCCATATGTTCAAGGGAGAAATTCCTCATGGCAGATGAGCCCTCATTTGTCAAAAGTGCCTTCAGATTCAAAATAAAAATCCTTTCATATAAAGTCATAATGTACTTTTATTATAACACAGTCTACTATACAACTAAGGAATACATAAGTATTGGAGAAAGACCCGAAAAAGGTATCTGAAATGATCAAGCTGCTAGAGATCAGGTTAAAACAAAAAAGTACTTCTGATCTGGATGAGAACTACGAGAGCACCTTGTCCAACTTCTTAATTTATTTATGAGACTTCAGTGTCCAGAGAGGTTGTATGACTTGTCCAGACCCACAGGTAGTAAGAAAGAGGCTGAACTGAGGCTGGAAACAGCTTCCAATTCTGTGCCTGGTCTTCTTTCATCTCTATCATAATGCTTGTCTTTATGTTGTTTCCTTCAGGGAAGAAATTAATGGAAGGGCTCTGACTGAAAACTCATATTCATGAAGGCTTTGGATTGGTAAACATGAACTTTCCCATCAAATTCCAGAATAGTATGGGAATATGCCTTAAATTATTTCTTAAAATAAGTTCAGTACAAATGAGTAATATGACGGAAGTTTACTCCGAATAATAAAACTGGGGAGTATGCCTTAAATTATTTTTAAAATAGATTTGGGACAAATGAGAATTATAATCATAGTTTTTAGGAGACATGGGAAAATCCTGACCTTAGAAATGGGATACCATTGAGCCTAAGAACAAGCTGAAGAAGATTTGGATAACATTCACAGCTATTACTACGCTATTAACTAAGGAAGGAAAGGAAACTAAAATGGGAATGTTTTATTCTTGATAACTGAGAGAACAATCGTATCCTACCATAAATCTGTTTGTGCCATTAACTGGTAAGAATCTTGGCTGAATGGACCCTTGGTTACAAAAACATGGTATGTGTTTCCTTGCAAACTTTATGCTATTTCATATAAAAAGAAACAGATAAATTCAGAACCTTCATAGGTCACTTAAGGACAAAATGCATCATTGGGGAAATTTTGTTGTTGGAACATGAAAATGATATGCTTGCACAAACTAAGATGGTTGAGATGTGATGTCACTAGGTGATATAATCTTATTGGGACCACTTTTGTATAAGTGGTCTATTGTTGACCTTATTATGCTCATTGACTTTATGCAGTGAATGACTGTACTTTTACGTGTGCCTAAATTTTCTTATTCATGCGGTATATTTTCCCCTCAGAAATACTTTGAACAAGCAGATCCTTGTAAGTAGAGTTCTTTGGCTTTGAAAGTTCAGGTTATTTATATTATTGTGACGTAATTATAAATTTACTTTCAGGAAAAACTTTTCATATGAGTTTGTGACCTCAATATAGTAGTTGTCATGCACATCCAACTAATGGAAATACCACTGAGATAACTGTCTAGTTGTCATGATACATCATTACTCCTAAAGTTGGAAGTAGAGAAGATTGTCTGTTTTTTGTTTATTTTGTGAGTTTGTAGCATCAAGAAGAGTGATGTGACTGGCCTATCAGGATTCTAGTGTAACCTAAATGTTTACTGCTAAAGAATAAACCACTATTTTCATCTGTGTTGCATATCACAGAGAGTTACCCATAAAGAAAATCTGTTGCATTCTGGAGATTATTTGGGCCTGGTTAAGTGCAGACTGTACTGCAGAGTTGTTTCTGTGAAATAGAACCTCATTTTGTCATGTTATTTATTTTTTACTCCCCCCCCCATTTTTATATTGGTGCATTATAGTTGGGGAGGTCTCAACTGAATATCATTCATTCCATGCATCACTAAGCTACATATTAGTGCTTTGTATATAGCCTGACTAATACGTCTTAAAAGAATGGAATTGGAAAGCTAAAAGGAATGTTCTAAGTGCTTGGAGTTTTTCCTAACTCCTTTCAGTCACTTTTTCTCCTTTGAAACATAAAACCATGCTCTTGCCACACAGTCACTGGCTTGTCACCTTTCTTAGGGTACTCCTTATTTTTTCTTCTAGTACTGAAGATCTGCAGTACTAGACAAGTGCTCTAGTACAGGAACTTGATACATGTTTTGTTTTTATTTATTGGGGCAGTGCTAGGAATGGAACCTTGGGTCTTGAGCATGCTAAGCATGTGCTGTACCACTGAGCTACACTTCTAGCCTTTGTTGACTTTGAATTAAAACAAACAAACAAAAGTGGTAAGGAAACCTCAATCCATTGAAGCCACATTACTTTTTTAAGGTCATGTAGACTAGAGAGTAACAGCTGTGCTTAGAATTAGTGAAGTTGTCAACATCAAAATGAAGGAAGAGCACCATAAAGGAGGGCCTGTCACGCACACAAGCCTGTGATAAAAACTGTTAGGACTCTGAAAAGAGAACCTCAACTTTGCACAGATTTAATGTGAGAATGTCTACCAACCAATTGACTATTCAACCATGGTCTGATGCCACCCTTATTGAGTCCTGTAGCCAAGGATTATTCCTTTAAAACAATTTATGAGATCCGCCCTATTTTACCTTTAAAAACTCTTGTCTTTTACCTTCTTGAATATGCCTATGATCTGTGATAGCAGGCATATTCCACATTGCAGTGTGCTGCTTATTCTCAGATAAAATCATTAAATTTTTAGAGATCCACTCTTTCTGTTATTTAGGTTGATAGACCCAAGAAGACTCTTGTTTCTAGTTCTAAGCCCTTTCTGCTATACCATTTTTTTTCATACCTCAAAGGAATTAGGGATGGAAAAAATATTATCTCCCTCCCTCTACCTATCTACCTACCTACCTATTTTGTCTCCTTAGCTGTTAGAATTTGTTTTGTTTTGTTTTTTTTCCTTTTTTTGGTTGTATTGGGTATTGAACCAAGGCTTCATACATGCTAGGTAAACATTTTACCACTGAGCTAATACCCAACCCTTTTTTTTTTTTTTAAATTTAAGACAGTCCGATAAATTCCTCAGGCTGGCTTCAAATTTGTAATCCTCATGCCTCAGCCTTCCATATAGTGAGGATTACATGCGTGTGCCACCATGCCTGGCTCTTTAAAATGTTCTGATCAGTGTTGACTCCTAGAAATTGAGCGTGTTTAATTTATTTTTTCATACTGGGAATTGAACCCAGGGGTTCTTTACCACTGAGCCACATCCTCAGTTCTTTTTTATTGTTTTGAGACAATTGCTAAGTTGCTGAAACCGGCCTTGAATTTGTAATCGTCCTGCCTCAGCTTCCTGAGTCACTGGGATTACAGGTGTATGCCACTGCACCCAGTGATGTAATTTTAAATTTTGTTGTAGCTTCTTTTTTTTAAAAAAAAGAAATAAGTAAGTACTTGCCTAGAATGCTCCAGATATTGGGTTTCATCCCTAGCACTACAAAAAAGCAAAAATTGATAAACTAATTAAATTGACTTCATCATTCTATAATGTATATCAAAGCATCACATTGAATCTCATTTATACAATTATTATTTGCCAGTTAAGCATTTTTAAAACTTTAAATCTTTTTTTTTTGCATTGTCCAGAATTGAACCCAGGGCCTTGAGCATGCTGGGCAAGTGCTCTTCCACTGAGTTACACCCTCAGCCCTTAAAAACTTTGTAAAATGTTAACAGGACAGGTGAAAATTATTTTAATAATATATTTTATTTAACCTGGTTTACCCAGAATATCATGTCAATATGTAATCATTATAAAAATCATTGAGATCTTTTACACGCAATTTTTTTTTTTTGCGATGCTGGGGATTGAACCCAGGGCCTTGTGCTTGCAAGGCAAGCACTCTACCGACTGAGCTATCTCCCCAGCCCTCCAGAGTGTTTTTATATTTATACCACATTTCAGTTGCTACAGGGTTATGTGTGTTAGTGGCTGCTCTGTTGGACTGCATAGAATCAATGTCAGTGGGCCATAAAGATGAAGGAGTGTTTTATTTTAGTTAGTAACATTCTGTTTTGAAGTTAGTTTGTGTTTGTGACCATTGGGGTTTTTTTTCTGTCACGTTTTAGTGGTTTTCTTTGTACAACTAGGATTATTTTGAATTTGTGGAGTTAAAGAAGTTTGATGTTACAAATTCTGTGCCTGTGTGATGAAATGTTTGTTTTTTTAAGGGATGATCAGTTTGTTTTTTTCTTTAACTGTCTTAACCTTTTTTTTTTTTTTTTTTTTTGAGTACTGAGGATTGAACCTAGGGGTGCTTAACCACTGAATCAAATCCCCAGCCCTTTTTATTTTTTATTTTGAGACAGTCTCCCTGAGTTGCTTAAGGCTTCACTTAAGTTGTTGAGGCTGGCCTCAAACTTGCAATCCTCCTGCCTCAGCATCCCAAGTTGCTAGGATTACAGGTGTGTGCCATCATGCCTGATTTATCTTAACTATTTTTAAGTGTACAGTTTGGTAGTAATGCTTTCTCATTTTAAATAAAAATGCTTAGTTATCAGGCAAAAACTTTAAAAAATGATCAGTAACAGCCTCAATAATAAAATGACATAATGGGTGAATAAATAATGGGAAAAAAACTTGGACACCTACCAGAGAAGATATATGGATGGCAAATAAGCACATAAAAAGATGCTTCATATCCTTATTTATTAGGGAAATGTAAGTTAGAATTACTAGATTTCATTTCATATCCATTAGTATGTCTAAAATTAAAAAGACTGGCCATGTCAAGTTTTGGGGAGGATGTAAGTCAGTTTACTGATGTTGGGAATACCAAATGGTGCAGCCAGTTTAGAACAGAATTTCATAAAAAAACTAAATATACACCTACCTTAGAATTGGTTCTTCCAACTACTGGGCATTTATTTACCCAAGAGAAATGAGAATGTGAATTCATACAAAAACTCGTGAATTGTAGTTTGGTTTTTTTTTTTTTTTTTTTGGGTCATATCCCTAAACTGAAACATCCCCACTGTCCTTCATTTGGTGAATATGTAAATTGTGGAATGTTCATATCGGGAATACTTCTCAGCAATAAAAAGAAATGAACTGTTGACACATGAAACAACATGAATTATTTTCAAAATAATTAAACTGAATAAAGTAAACCAGGAAAAGATCAGAAAGTTACTTCCAATTACATATACAGTACCCAAATATAAAAGCACCAGTTTTGAAATGGAATAATCAGTACAATAGCAAGGTTGGGTAATGAATAAAACATCTTGGGTCTTAAAGCCCCAACAAATCGAATTGCCCTTTTTTAAATAAGTGGTGCTGAATATCAAAATATTCTTCATCCTTTTTTCCCCTGGCTTCAAGAGACTATTCCATTATTTGGAGTGAACTTGATGTACCATGTTACTTATTATCCAGTGAGGTCAGAATGACCTTAGATAAGATCAAGACCCTGAAGCTGACTACCTTCTGTTTTCTTCTAGTGAGTGGAGTTATCCTTTGGCCTTTTGTATCCTGGCTCTGTCTTAGATGATTTATTTTATCCAGGATCACTGTCAACTGTATATATTCAAGGTCTTCAGCACTTCAGTTTACTTCAACCTAATAGTTCTGAGTTTTTGGAAACAATTCTGAGCTGTCTTTTTGGAAACATACACTTTTTGTGCTCAGCAGCAGCATTCTATTCAAGCAAATTTGTTATACTTCACTATTTCTGATACACTTGACATTAAGTACAGCCCAGCACACATTTCCTTTGCATTTGGGTTTAAATGTTTTTATCATTTGTTTACATCATGTTTGTATTTCATCAGACTCTGGGGCATTTGATGGGTATGTGTTGGCAACAGAGTAACCTAGGAAAGTGAATGACTTTCTCTGAACCCACCCTGAAGCAGAAGTGTTCAGCTTTGGGAGCAGAAGGACCACTAGACTCAGGATCATCAGTATTCATCTGAGTTATACTTCTGCCTCTCTGTTCCTAGCCAGTTCTATAACTTGTCTCAGTCATTTACTCCTTCCAAGGCTTACTTATTTAAGCCATAAAATGAAGAGATTGGATAAGAATTCTCAGAGATCAAGTAATAACGATGTAGTTTATCATCATTTTATTATTGCCTCAGCTTTATAGTGATGATTAATAGGTGTACCTTCTGTTTATTGAGCACTTGTGCCAAGCATTATACTGATAGTTTGATATGCATTATCTTTAGTCTTCACAATGATACCATGGTATACTATTATTCTCATTTTACAGGTGGCAGAATTGAAGCATGGAAAAGTTATTTTCCTGAGGTCACAGAACTAGAAAGTAATGGAGACTGGTTTTGAATGAAGCTTGCCTGATTTTGTTATGTTTAATCATCATAGTATATTGTTTCCTTGACATTCCACAGTTTAAATAAAGGCAAAGACAAAAATCTTGTGTTGGGAAGGAATCTTAAAAGACATCTGATCTGACTGCTATAATATATCTGCCATCCTACAGAATCCAAATATAGGTGTTTCCCTAAACAAACTATTGTACTTTTTTCTTTCTGTGAACAACTCAATCTTAAATTCTTTTTAAAATAGTCTTGTTGAGAAACAATTCACCTACTATACAATTCATCCAATAAAGCATACAATTCAGTGTTTTTTATTATATTCACAGATGTGTACTACCATCATTACAGTCAATTTTACAACAATTTAGAAACCATACCTTTTATCTCTCTCCATTCTACCCACCCTAAGCAACCACTGATCTATCTTTTTCCATTAGGTTTGCCAGTTGCGTATAAATGGAGTCGTATAATCTGTGGTCTTGTGTTACTGAATTCTTTCGAGTAGTATAATGTTTAGAAGGTATCAGAACTTCATTCCATTTTATGGCCAAATAACATTTCATTGTATGGACATGCCACACTGTTTATCCATTCATCATTTGATGGACATTTTGATTGTTTCCATCTTTGGACTATTTGAATAAGGCTGTTTTAAGCATTCATGCACAAATTTTTTTGTGCAGCTAGTTTTTATTTTATTCCACCTGGGAATGGAATTGCTAGGTCATGTAGTAACTCTGTGTTTTAACCATTTTCCAAAGGTAGCCGCACTATCTAACATTCACACCAGCAGTGTATGATGGTTGGAGTTTTTTTTAAGTGCTGTGAATGGAATCCAGGGCCCTACACATGCTAAGCTCTACCACTGAGCTACACCTCCAACCCTGAGGTTTGGAGTCTTAATATCAACTAAAATTTGCACTCTATAACAGCTAAATCATAACACCAATTCTCTTGCCTCAGGGTTATTCAGAGCAGATCTGCTCTTTCTAGATGACAGCCAACTTGTTTGGATCATTTGTGTGTTCTCTAATGCCAAATGACTTTTACCAGTTTTCATGGTCCTCTGATGTTTATTTATTTATTTATTCATTTATATGCAGTGCTAAGAATCAAACCCAGTGCCTCACACTTACTAGGGAAGTGCTCTATCACTGAGCTGCAACCCCAGCCTTCCTATGATGTTTTAGATCCTATCATCATCTGTCTTATGAACGTGCTTCAACCCCCCTCCTCTTTTTTTAGTTAGGAAACTTGATGCATTTTATTTATTTATGGGTATTTATGATCAAAGATAGTGGCTGTCTTCCTTAGTTTTCACTCATTCTTTGTTGAATTGACTGCTACCTAATCCTTAACCTAGCTCCAGCTACATGTTAAGATCAAGTCTCCTAAAAACAAAACCAGATTTGTTTTATATGAATCCAGTCTGCCTTGTGATTTTTCTGTGTCATATCATTAGAAGTTCTGTAGAACAGGTCTGGCATGAGGGAAATGTTAATTTATTTCAGGCTAGTTTAGGAGATAGGAAGGGTTAGTGGTTAAAGAACGTGTATGGTCTTGGAGACCAAGGCACTTGTTCTAATCTTGTTCTCCCACTTATTGGTTGTGACCCTGGGAAATTAATCATTGAAACCTAGTAAGTTTAGTATTCTCCCACCTGCAGAAATTCTGATTTATGTCATCTAGGCTGACGACCGGGTGATTCAGCTGTGTATCCTGAGTGGAGAATCAGTGAACCAATTGTGGCCAAAGAATGTTTCTGGCTAGTTCTTTGAGGACCTACGCTGCTTATATCTCTGCTATTTGTACATAGGTATTTATTTTGGGAGCTGTGGGAGGGCATTGAGAATTGAACCCCGGAGTGCTTTACCACTAAGCTACATCCTTAGCCCTTTTTAGTTTTTATTTTGAGACAGGTGCTTGATAAATTGCCAAGGCCAGCCTTAAAATTTGCAGTTCTACCTCAGGCTTCTGAGTTGCTGAGATTACAAGGCCTACACCACAATAGTGGGCTGGGTATTTACTTTCTTGATTTCAGAATTGCCATGACGGTCTTAGTCTTCATTTATGCATCCACACAGTGTGCCATCTTTAAGCATCAAATGTTTATTTTTCCTGATTTCTACAGCAGTCTTATCTTCCCCCAGTGTGCTCTGCAACATTGGTGTAGTTTTGTTTTTCCTTCCTGTCAGACCTCATGCAGTTTCTAGTTGAGAACCTCGTGCTTCAGCCAGTTTAGGGGATTCAGAACACCTTTAGGCAAGAATAATAGCTGAAATAGATTGTGCATTAATGGCATGTGCTTACTTCTTAGGAAACACTTTCAAATGCCCCTCCTTCTTCTTAGTGACAGGGATTTAGAATAGGAATAAAAATAATTCACACATTTTGAGCATTTACTACTATGAAAAGAGCTTAAATACTGGAAAAGAACTTTACGTTTATTGTCTCATAATCTTTTTGGGGGAGAGATTTGACTTTATTATTGAGATACAATATTTGCATATCTATGGGTTACATTATGGTAATTCAGTACATGTAACAATGTATAATAGTCAAATCAGGGTAATAAGCATTTCCATCTCTTCAAACATTATTATTATCATCATTATTTTTGCCAGTACTGAGGATTGAGCCCAGGGGCACTTTACCATTGAGCTACATCCCAGCCCTTTTTAAATTTTTTATTTTGAGACAGGTCTCCCTGGGTTGCTTAAGGCCTCACTAAGTTGCTGAGGCTGACCTCAAACTTGGCTAGTCTCCTGCTTCAGCCTCCAAGAGTTGCTGGGATTACAGGCTTGAGCCATTGTGCCCAGCACATTAATCACTTTTTGTGTTGGGACTTTTGTACCCTTCTAGTTGTTTTGAAATATATCATAGATTGCTTTAACCTGTAATGACCTTTTTGAGCTAAAGAAGAATGAAAAATAATTCTTCCACTCTAATTATGTTTTTTTAAATATATTTTTTAGATGTTGATAGACCTTTATTTTTATTCTTTTATTTATATGTGATGCTGAGAATCAAACCAGTGCTCACACAGGCTAGGTAAGTGCCCTACCACTGAACCACAACCCCAGTCCTCTAATTATGTTTTGATGCCTCATAATTGAACAACTTTCTGACCCACTTCCCCACTGCCCTTCCCTTAGTCTCTAGTGACCACTATTCCAGTCTGTTCTTTTACAATATTCACGTATTAGTTTCCACAAATAAATAAAAACGTCGTATATGTCTGTTATTTCACTTGATAACTTCAGTTGCATTCCTGCAGATGACAGGATTTCATTCATTTTTATGGCTGAATAATATTCTATTGAGAATGTGTACCAGTTTCTTTATCTATTCGTCCAAAGACCATCTGGGTTGATTCCATGTTTTAGCTATTGTGAAAGTGCTGCAGTAAACAGAGTACAAATAACTTTTTGGTATGATGATTTTATAATACCTTTAGATGTATACCCAATAGTGGAATTAATTGGATATTATGGTAGTTCTATTTTTAGTTTTTTGAAGAATCTCCATATTATTCTCTGTATTGACTGTATTATGTTCCCACCAACAGTGTTTTTTTGTGGTGCTGGGGATTGAATCCCAGGGTCTCATGTGTACCTGAACAAGCAAGCACTCTGCCACCAAACTATACCCCTGCATTGAACTATGCCCCTAGCCCTAGTTGTCTCTCTCTCTTATCTTCTATTCCTGGATATCCATGTCTCCTTAGATACTATAAATAATGCTGTAGTTGGTAACCTAGTACCTACTTTTCTTTTGCAAATGCAAAAGGGGTTTTTCAACTTCAGCCCTTGGTATCTGGGGCCAAATCTATGTTGTGGGAGCTCTTGTGTGCATTTCAGGATGTTTAGTATCTTCTTAGTCTAATATACTCTGAAAGCTGGTAACTACCCCATTTGCACTTGTGACAGCTAGACAATTGGTGGCAATGCAGGCGTTGCCAACTTTTCCCTATCAGGGTCAAAAATAATGCCTGATTGAGAACACTGCTTTTATTTATTCTTAGGATGAATTTCTAGAAATGATATTACTGGATCTAAGGTTAGGTGAATTTAGAATTTTTATGGTAATTGCTAAGTTGTTCTTCATAAGAAGTTGTACCATTTTATGCTCCAATCAATGTTTAAGGGTATTTTCTCATTCTTACTGTTTATCAATGGCAAAGAAATCTATGAAAAAGTTTTCAACATCTCTAGCAATTGGAGAAATGGAAATCAAAACTACACCAAGATTCCATCTCACTTCTGTCAGAATGGCAGTTATCAAAAATACAAATAATAAATCCTGGTGAGGATGTGACAAAAGAGGTACACAGTATTGATGGAACTGCAAATTAGTACAGTTCACTTTGGGAAAACAGTATGGAGAGTCCTAAAAAGAACTAGGAATGGAACCACCATATGAACTGGTTATCCCACTCTTTGGTATTTATACTAAAGAACTAAAATTAGCATACTATAGCAATACAGCCATTTCAATATTTATAGCAGCACAATTCACAGTAACCAAGTTATGGAATCAGCCCATATGCCTGTCAATAGATGAATGGATTAAGAAAATGTGGTATATATACACAATGGAGTTTTTAGTCAGCCATAAAAGAAGAATGAAATTATGGCATTTGCCAGTAAATGGATGGAAATGGAAAACATTCATGCTAAGTGAAATAAGCCATACTCACAAAATCGGGGGTCAAATTTTTTTTCTCATATGTGGAAGCTACAGCAAAATAAGAGAAAGAAGGTAGTGGAGATTGAATATCAAAAAGATAAGATCAGTGGAGTAGTGCAGGTCTGGAGGGACAGGAAAGGGGGAGGAAATGTGGAATGAATATAACAAAAATCACACTATGTGTAAATAGGAATATACCACAGGGCATTTCACCTTTATGTATATGTAGAAAGCAGCAATAAAAAAAGAAAAAAGAAGAAAAAAAAAAAAAAGGCTGGGCGTGGTGGGGCATGCCTGTAATTCCAGTGGCTCAGGAGGCTCAGGCAGGAGGATTGAGAGTTCAAAGCCTCAGTAACAGTAAGGCGCTAAGCAACTCAGTGAGACCCTGTCTCTAAATAAAATAACTGGCTGGGGATGTGGCTCAGTAGTTGAATGCCCCTGAGTTCAATCCACCATACCCACCTCCCAAAAAAAAAAAAAAAAGGTGAAAGAAAGATCAGTAGAGGAGGAAGAATGTCGTGGGGAAGGGGATTGATACACCGCTGTGACTGAAGGTGGTGTAAATCAAATCCAATGCAGGTTATGATTTGGTCAAAATGAACCTAACTACTAATAACTAATACTCTAATTAAAAAGAATTTTTGCCATGTTTCTCTTTTTTATAGATAACTTTTTAAAATGAGTACTTGCTACTTTCTAGGCTTGTAATATTTTTTGGATTAAGGATTTTGTGTCCTACTCTGAAATAATCTCTTTCTAAAACCTTCTTAAAGACCTAGAACTGAAGATAGCCCACTGGGTTTCTTCTGATCCTAATGAAATAATATGCACCATTTATTTGTATCTAATATGTGACAGACATTATACTTGGTGTGCTTTAAAATGCGTGTGTGTTAGCCTTTTGTTCCTGTGACCAAAAATACCTAAGAGTAGGAAAAGCTTCTTTTGACTTATACTGTCAGAAGTTTAGTCTATGGTGGACCAACTCCGTTTTCTCTAAAGGGCCCAGGGTGAGGCAAAAGGGCATGGTAGAGGAATACTGTTCTACTCATGGCTGCCACGAAGCAGAGGTGGGGGAAAGGGGCTGCAGGGAAATGAACCTTTCCAGGGAACACCCTTAGTGACCTGCTGCCTCCAGTGACACCCACCTGCCTACAGTTACTACCTAGTTAGTCCATTCAAACCTAGGATTTGGTTAGGTCTCTCATAATCTAATCATTTTACATCTGAATATTCCTGCATGTACACAGGAGCTTTTTTCAATGGGGGTGGAACACACCTTATATCCAGTCCATACAGTATGTATTCCTGTGTGGTCTAAGCATTTATTTTTAATAAAATGGCATATAAAAAAAATTTCCAATTGGTACATAGCATCTCTGGACATATTCTGGCGATCGTGGTGTCCTGAATTAGAATGTGTCTCAAAGTGCTAGCTGAAAAGTATTTGATCTAATTGCAGAATTAGGAGAGAGAACAGTTCCTACCACATGGTTGATGACTGCCTCAAAACCATTGTAGAGGCCCTAATAATTTATGCATGTGCACTGAGAATTGAACCCAGGGACACACTATCACTGAGCTACATTCTCAGCCTTTTTTTTTTGCTGACAAGGTCTCACTAAGTTTCTGAGACTGACCTCAAACTTGTCCTGCCTCGGCCTCCTGAGCCACTAGGATTAGAGGGTGCACCCCCAAGCTCAGCTTTGAGGCCCTGATTTAAGTTAAGTTTCCTCTAATTTTCTCCTCTAGGACTCCCTTTTTTCCTTCTTCAAAACCTTGAAAATTGGGCTGGGGATATAGCTCAGTGGTAGAGCACTTGACTAGGATATGTGAAGCCCTGTGTTCAACTCCCAGTACTGCAAAAACACACAAATAAATAAAAATCATGAAAATTTGAAATTATGACTTTATATATGTTTACTTGCTTGATTGTTGTCTATAGGCATATTTGTTCACCAGTGAATATCTAACCTTAGACAAAACATGTGAGCTTGGTGAATATTTGTTGAATTGAAGAGCTAGTCCCTCCAAGAACCGAGGCCATTTGGTGACCTCAAGGCTTAGATTTGCCATTCATTGGGTTGAAGAGTTTAGTGGACCTGGAGATGGATTCTGTTGCCTTCCTAGGATGAAGCTATCTTCCTTTCCTAAAAGGTTCTGAGTTAGTTAGCTCATATGTTTCTCTCAGGAACATTTGAGCTGTTGAGGCAACTTTGGTTCAAATGATTCTTGGTGAGTTTGGCTGGAATCCAGATGTGGAACATTAAGTATGAATAAATATTTCTAGGAATTAATGTTTTCCCCTACCTTACACTTTTATAAGAGGTCATGGTTACATTCACATGAGTTAAAGTAATATCCTCTCCTAAATGAGCAGTTATCTAGAAATTGCAGTTAATTGAATTCTGATGTGAGCAGTGTTTTGGTATTTCCAGACATCAAAATCTATGTTAAGGGGCCTGTAAGACACCAGATACTTCTGGTTTTAATTATTTTTTTCTACTAATGCCCGAAGATGTTTGGAAGCTTATTTGATAACCAATCTTAGTTTACTTGCTGTTTCCTCTACTTCTGAGAATTTATGTGAGGATTAATGTTGGCCAAATAACCTGTTTGGCTAGTTTCCTGTTCTCTGGCAGGCTGGCACTCAGAAACGTGAACTCAGGGGGTGGGGCGGGACAACATGGGAAGAGGTCACTACCTCTGGGGAAGGAAGGTTCAACTGGGTCATGGTTTGCAAACTTTCTGTAAAGGGGCAGATAGTAAATATTTTAGACTTTGTAGACAGTCTAATCTTTTTTCCCCCTCATCTCTTTAAAGATGTGAAAAAATCACACCTACCTCAGGATCCATAAAAAACAGGCCATAGCTAGATTTGGCCCACACATTGTGTATTTTGCCAACCCCTGAACTAGGTGAAGAAATTAGTTTGTTGCTACATGTGTTTAATGTTTTGGGGACATGAACCCAGAATAACCTTGAGAATTCTCAATTGATTGTGATCCAAAGAAGAGCCATTAAAACTTTGGCATGTGGGGTAAAAATGGCCCTAGTGACTATCACCTTGGGTCTGTGGAACTTAAGGTAACCTTGGCCAGTGGGACAGAGGTCTCTTGCTGCATCTCTCTCATGAGAACGTTGTCCAGAGGAGCAGGAGGCTAGAGATGAAAGATTGGAGTGGGGGTGAGGAGGCTCTAGAATTAGGCAGGGACTGGACAGGTATAAGGAACACAGTGACGTAGATTCCTCAGCTGCTTTGGGATATAGTTAGAAATTGGCATGCACATTTAGTTTGACCAGTTTATAAAAATGAAAGAGCATGTCTGTACCTTGGATTCTGAGAAGAACATCAAATCTTGATAAATGAATCCAGATCTGCCTTGTGTTTTTTCTCTAATCATAGGAAGTTCTGTAGAGCAGGCCTGGCATGAAGGAAGTATTAATTTATTTCAGGATAGTTTGGGAGATAGGAAAGGCTTAGAGACAAAGGCAGTTGTCCTGATTCCTATTCTACCACTTGCTAGCTGTGTAATCCTGGTAAATTAATCTCCTAAGCCTCAGTATCCTCACCTGTAAATGGCATTGATAATAATAATTCCACCAGAGTTGTGAGAATTAAATGAGAACAAAATGTGTAAAGTGCTTTTTACTCAATGCCCGTCATCTTGTAAGCATTCAGTAAAAATAAGCAATAATAATGATAAGGTGAAAGTGGAAGAAAATGAGAGGACATGGGGATCAAAAATAGGAACTTATTTGTGGCTTGGTGTCACAGAACTGTCATGTGCCTGTTGAATATTTGGTCACTATGTGGTGGAAACGTGTTGAGGCAGTACAGAACTGGATCTGTGTGTACCTCTCTCCATTTCCTGATTTGGAAAATGGAATGATACATGTTGACAGATTGAAGGTAACTGAATGAGGTAACATGTTTGAGTTTATAAAGCATTGACAGAATTTAAAATGAAGTCAATACCGGTTCAATTCTTGAACTTCTAAATGTATTAGGACAGAGCCAGAATGTGACTTTTGAGAAGCCAAAAATCTTTTTGCCAGGGACTGGGGTTGTAGCTGAGTGTTAGCGTGTTTGCCTGGCACATGTGAAGCCCTGAATTCAGTCTCTATACCATGGGGTATAGGAGATATTTTGCCAGAAAGCCTTGATAGAATACTCCCAGGTTCAGAACTTGATAACTTATGATTTGGAATGAGTACTGTAAAGTTGGAATGCTTTTGTGAGATATTTGAAATAGTGGAATTTTAAAATGAGTAACTATTGTATGAAGATAGGCCAGAGGGGTTTAATCTCTACGAAGGGAATAAAACACTATTTTGCACAGTTTAAAATGTGCATTTCCTTTTCTCCTACAATTCTGTATCTAGGAATTTATCCTGGAAATATATTCACTATGTGCATTTTATGTAGTAAATCTCTTATGCATATGGTTATTCATTATATTTTTTATAAAAACAAAAAGTAGAAATAGTAGTCTCTAGCTTTAGGAGATGGGTAACCTAAATCCTAGTGTATTCTTACAGTTGAAAACTATATTCCTGCAAATAGTGCAGGAGGTCTGCATGTGCTAATGAAACCATTTCCAGGGTATATTAAGCTAAAATCAAATAAAAAGCAAGGTGAAGAACACTGTGTGTTGTATGCCATTGTTGTTGCTGCCAGGCCTGGGCAGGGGGAACAGCTATGACTTCCTTGTTTAAGCAGAGACTGGTGAGGGCAGATTATGAAGCTGGTACTGTGGTTGCATCTGTGGAGAACTTTGGGTAACAGGACAGGTAGGAAGGAGATTTACATTTCAGAGTATTACCCCCTTTTAGTTTTGTGAAATGTGCCTTTTAGATATGCATGTTCTTTTCAGAAAGTTTGACCACAATTCCTGTCATTAGAGTTGAAACTGTATGGAATATTTGTTTTCCTCTCACACCGGTGTCTGCCATCTGTGGCCCTGCCTGGTTCTTCTGTCCTCAGTGACTTAAGAAGCTGGTTCCAACTATAGGCTTATGGTAAAATAACTCTCCCCTCCCATACAGAAAGCACACTGACGATTCTCCTTCTGATTTGTGTGACTGACCATGTTTCTGTTTCCACCCCTAGCTCTGGCAGCATGTAAACAACCTTTTGCCAAGAACCCAGGTCACCGTGAAAAGGGGACCTTAAGGGAGAAGAATATCGAGTACATCAATGCCAGGAGCATCTGGAATTACACTCACCGCAGGCAGCATGAGACATTCAGTGCCACCATCTGTGTCCTACTGGAGAAGGTTGGGGCTCTCCAGGTAGGAGGGTCCTGGGGGCAGCAAGCGCCAAGATCCTCTCCAGAGGGAGAATGGGGCCAGATACGAACTCTCTACAATGAACTTGATTTTCAGCTTATGAAGGAATTTTAAGTAAAGCAATTATTTAATTTCCACATATTCACATTCAAAAGCCTTCTGGGTGAAGTACTAGCAGTCACCCTCCTCCACAGGAGTTATCAGGATTTTTCTGGCACCAAGGTGAACTCTTCTTGGTACTTCTGGCAATACAGATCTGCAGGACAGATTTATCTACTGAATGCTGTGGGGCAGGAAAAGAAATAAAATCTCTGGAAGCAGCATAAGGGTAGCAGAGCAGAGACCCCTCCCTCAGTGCTCATTTGCACAGAAACTCAGTCTGGACTTGGATGTTTTTACTAAAGACTTATCCTGCTGTTTTCACTGTGAAGTTCGTCTATTCTGGGGAAATCTGGCATTCTTGGGCTGCCTCCTGTGGCCCTTTTCTATTGTCACTCTGCCCCCAACCCTTCTATGCAAGCAGTTAATGACGTGAACTTTGGAATGGAGTTTGTTACTCTTGGAGGACTGACTTCCTTTCACAGGCTGCTCGTGTCAGAAAGGACCATCTGAAGGCTGTTTGTGCTTGGGGAGGAGGGCACTGGCCTGGCCTGGATCCTCCACCATGTTCCTGTTGCTGCCTTTTGATAGCCTGATTGTCAACCTTCTGGGCATCTCCCTGACCGTCCTCTTCACCCTCCTGCTTGTTTTCATCATAGTCCCCGCCATTTTTGGAGTCTCTTTTGGTATCCGAAAGCTCTACATGAAAACTTTGTTAAAAATCTTTGCGGTAAGTTGAACTGTTTACAAGTAGGTTGCTTCAAAGAGGAGGGGGACATGCTTTTAGCAGAAAGAGTTGTTCTTCCCTGGCCAATGACTCTCTCTCTATTGAACATGGAGAAAGGTAGGAGAATGGGAAGTGGCATCTGATATAAAAAGAAAAACTAAGTGGGTAATTTTGAAAGTCTTTGGCAGTCTTTCTCAGTGAGTAAGCTGCCTGTGTATTTGATTCATGCTGAGCAAAGGGACCTATTCCATGACTCCACAGCTTGCCTGTTTATTTTGCAGAGAATGGTGCTTAGAATTTTTAAAAAATCACTGCCAGACTCTACATCTTCTTGTATAAAAGATAGTGGAGCACACAGCTGTAGCTGACATAGCCCCTCACTGATAAGCCTTTTCTCTCCTTGGTGCATTTATCTAAGGTAGGTTCTTGTATTTCAGACAAAAAGAATGAACAGAAATGGGCATTTGAATTGTCTTATTTCTTGAAAGAGAAAGATAATAAATTTCTGAACATATGTCAGAACTTATCTAATTATACCTCTGAACAGAACTAGTCACAATATAATGAAAGCAAAAGAGTGATATTTCCTGAAGTTGATCCATGCTACGAGATTTTGATTTTTGAACCCAGGGACTCTTAAGCACTGAGCAACATCTCCAGCCCTTTATATTTCTTATTTTGAGACAGGGTCTCACTGAGTTGTTTAGAGTCTCGCTAAGTTGCTGAGGCTGGCCTTGAACTTAATAATCTTCCTGCCTTAGCCTCCTGAGTTGCTGGGATTACAGCTGTGTACCACTGTGCCTGACTTGTAATTTCTGTTTTTTAAATATATATTCTTGTGACTTTCAACACAGGTTATAATTACACAGTGAAAATTCATTAGATGTTTAGTGTTGGGCCAACCTGGGGACATGTAGTCTTCAACCTTCAGAGACTGTAGACCACATCTTGAAAATCACTGATTTGGGCACAGTAATTTAGAACTGATGATGAAAGTAACGTGTATTTGTAAACTCAAGATTAAACATTTAAAATCGTAGGTGTTGAGAGTGTACCTCAATCTTAAAGCACTTGCCTAGCACATATATGAGGTCCTAGGTTCACTCCCTGGCATGGCAAAAAAGAAAAAAAAAATTGTTTTTTTCAAAGAATAGATTTTACTTCCTAGAGGTATGTGCTCGGCATTTAAAGGGTTCAGTGTGCCCTGTAGTTCCTGTCCTGTGAAGATTAATAGAGTTGGCTATATGCTAGAATAAGAGGAAAGCTAGAAAGGACTATACATTCCTGCAGGGGCTTAGGGTAGTTCTGTAAGAACATCTAATCTATAAGAGTGTCTATCACCTTTGGTTTCTGCTCTGAGTTGATTTTAACAGACAAGAAAGAACTGAAATATTACTTTTATTAGTGGTAACATTAGGTACAAACTGGATTTGGCCAAACCAGTGTTAAGCCTTGGAAAAAAAATACCTTGTAACCATATATATATGTCTAAAATACGCCCATATTTATGGGTGATTTTTTTTGTTATTATTTTATAGAGCAGTATCTTAATCCTCCATAAAGCAAACTGCCATATACTGGGTGACCTGTAAAGAAAAGAAATTTATTTCTCATAGTTCTGGAGGCTCTGAAGCCCAAGAGCAGGACACTGGCATATTCAATTATGAGTGAGGGCCTGTTGCCTGGTTCCCAGACATCAGTCTTGCTGTGTACTCAGGTGGTAGAAAGGGATGAGGGAGCTCTCTGGGATCTCTTTTCAAGGCGCTAACCCCATTCACGAGGACTCCACCTTTATAATCTTAATACCTTCCAAAGACCTCTCCTCCAAATACATCATATTGGGGATTTGGTTTTAAACATAAGATTTTGGGGGAGGGAATAGAAAGGTTTAATCTTATGGCAGAGATTTTACTTTTACCTTTTTTATCCTCTTCACCTTTTTTCTATATTGGGATGATATACACAATTTTAGAACTAGAAGACAATTTAGAGATTATGTGGTTTTTGTCACCATTAGGAGGTACGAGGAGGTCTTGAGAGGCAGAGGATGCCTCTATTTGGACCTTCTATGCTCTTGTGACATTACAGAAAAAAAATTTAAGGAGACCTCAGGTTTCAGTAAAAGGGAATTTAATATTAGAAAGTGAAAGGCAGAGATATACATTCTAGAGAATTAGGGCTGCCTTAAGAGCCAGATGCACCTTTTGGGTCTTAGGCTCTTCTTTTAAAGGAAGAGGCGTGGGTATAGGAAAGTATGTGGGAATAACATCAGCCTGGTGAACTCAGTTCTTTGATCATGGATTGCAAAACGTTTATAGTGATCTGGTCTCCAGGATGCTCAGGTTGACTTTGTCTCCTCTATCTAATAGATAATATTCAGAATGTACCTGTATTATAGGTTCTTAAAATATATCTCCCTTTGTTTTATCTCCCTTGAAAATACATTGTGTAGTCTAACATAAGCATTAATCAAATCAGGTGATTTTCATAAATAAGTGAATTTACAGTAACTTTAACATTTGTAGAGTTCTCAGGAATTTGGGAGTGATATAGTTACAGTCTCCTTTTCCTTTCCTTTTGTCTCCTATCTATTTCTTTTGTCTCTCCTTCCTGATATTTACATTTTTATTTGGGGAAGCTTTTTGTTTTGTTTTTTGTTTTTTTGGTATTGGGGAATTGAACCCAATAGGCGCTTTACCACTGAGCTACATCCCCAGCCCTTTTTGTGTTTTATTTTTGAGACTAAGTTGCTTAGGGTCTTGGTAAATTACTGGGCTAGTCTTGAATGTGATATCCTCCTAAGTTAATGGGATTACAGATGTGTGCCAACACACCCAGCAACATTTTTAAAAAGTAACTTATTTGGGGGCATTAAGGTGTGATTTAATTGGTTCTGGGGACCAAATCTGGGGCTTCACACATGCTAGGCAAGTGTTTTACCACTGAGCCACATTCCTATACTCCTAGGTAGGCATATTTTTCCTAAATACCCTCTAGGTATTTGTTCATCATCAGAAGGTGGATCTAGACTACCTCCTCTTGAATGTGGGCCTAAATAGTGATTTGTTTCCAACAAATAGTTGCGGTGAACTTGAGGTGTTGTACCTTGTGAGATTAGGTTTAGAAAAGGAGATACCTTCTCTCGGCTTCCTCTTGGAACCCAGCCACCAGATGTGACGAAGCTAAACCATCTGTAGGTATCTCAGATCACAGAGCCAGCATCTCATGCCCAGCATGGGGCCTTCCAAGGATTCCAGCCCTCATTCTTCCATCCACCCAGCTTATGCCAAACCTGTGTATGGTCTGTGGATTCTTGAGTGAAATAAATGATGCCATTAAATTTTGGGAATAGTATGTTACATAGCCTGTTGCTGGAGGTTATATATTTTGCTGGTTATCTATTACAACCAGATAAATAATATATTATTAGACAATTTTAAACATTCATCCATGTCCCACAGCTTACAACACCTTTATTTACTTATTTATTATTCCTTTCAGTCTTTGATGGCAATACACATTCATATTTTGACTGTGTTGATAGTGTGGACATATAATTTTGTGGGTATTTTCTTTTGTCATTTATCAGCCATTTCACGTTTTATTATATAATATTCATAAAGATTGTTAAAACAATATACAATAATTCTTGCAGTGTATGTACCTATGGTTTTGACAGACCTAAGCAACTCTGGCTTAACAGCTAGTTTCCATATTTCATTCTCTATAAAGAAACCCAGAGAAGATATTTGTATACCTGCCAACTGAGGGAGGTAGAGAAGGGATCAGTGTCTGTCTGTCCCCTCTCTTGTGCTGAGTCATTGAAGACCATCTTGTGCAGAGAGCAGCAGGTTGTTTAAAGTGTTTAGTCCTTGCCTTGGTGTTTTTGTTTCCTCTTTTGTCCTCTACACAATTGTGATAGTATTTTTTGGAGCGGAATTCCTGGGAGAGGACTTTCACTGAGTTGAGAATGGCTTAGGAAAAGGAAGAGAAGAATGCCTGGATAAAAAGGAGAAAGACAAAAATAAATGGACGTGAGTTTTGCCTAAGATGAAAGGAATTGATCAGGTCCAGTTAGAGAAGATGAAACCGTTGAAATCTGATCAATGTTCAGCTCCAAAGTTGAATATGTTGGTAGAGTGTCACAGAAACCAGTGGTGGTGGTGAAGTTGAAGACAAGACTGCATTGATAGTGGGATTGTGGTAAATGGGCATTCATTTTGGGGTCAGACAACCCTTACCTTGAGTAGTTGGTCTTTGTCTGCCAGCTCTAAAACTTGACCTTGTGAGTTTCTTAGCGCCTAGCCATTGTTGAGGCTGGCTTTGAACTCACAATCCTCCTGTTTCAGCCTCTCCAGCTGCTGGGATTATAGGCTCAGCACTCTTTCTTTCTTGTGTGGTATTAGGGATTGAACTCAGGAGCTGTACCACTGAGCTGCACTCCCAGCCGTTGTGTTTTTTATTTTGAGACAGGGTCTCACTAAAGTGCTAATGTGTGTCTCTAATCTTTTTGGTCCTTCTGCCACAGCCTCTGGAGTAGCTGGGGTTACAGGCGCATGCCACTGTATTTGGCCTGAATATTTCTTTAGTCATTGGGAAGTCATTGAGTTTTTTGAGCAAGTGAACAAGATCAGACTCTGGCAGCATGTGTTCAGGTGAAGAAAAAAAGCAATTAAATAACTGTCGCCTCAGTGTAACAAGAAAAAGGGAGTGAATTATGAAGTGGCATGAAACAAGAGGTAGATTTGTGAGAGACGGCTGTTTAAGCAGCCTTGCTAAGATTTGACAAGGGAACCTGAAAGCTTGGGTGGCTAGAGGGAGAGGATACCATCACCAAGATTGGGAGTAACACTGGAGGAGGCTCATTGTGGATCAGGAGCAAGTGTGCTGCCCCTGAATCTGCTTGCTGCATTGGGAGGGCTACCTGGACTTTTTCATTGCAAACATGAAGTTTGCACTTGTATAAAATTAAGAATAAAGTTGTATACTTGACAGTAGCTACCAAGACATTACAGTTGAAGAAAGGAAGAGATCTGTTAAAGGTGGAACTTTGCATGGGAAAAAGAAGGGGAGAGATGATCAAAGCATCACATTTGTAAGGACCAGGTTCTTCAATTTTATCTAGTTCATGGGGAAATGCAATGGAGGCTGACAGAAAATGAGGGAAAGGTTTCTGCTGAGATTAGTTTTGCCAAGACTGTAGCTCTTAACTGATGCAATTAGTTCCTAAATTATAGTGTTCAACAGAATAAATAACTAGCAGAAGTGCTGCATGAAGAGCCATCTATATTTTACCTGCCTAGATCTTCATTCAATTTAATGTTACCTAAGACCACAGTATTGTTAATGCCCTTAAATTGTCTTGGGCTGAAAGAGGAATATGTAATTAAGTATTGAATAGCCTGGCATCTCAGTTCAGAGGAAGGGAGATTCTTATGGTGAAATGAACTCTGAAGCTAGGTTGGTTAGTTATTTATTTACTTAGCAGAACTGGGGATTGAACCCTCTACCACTGAGCTACCTCCCCAGCCCCCAAAACTGTACTGCTCAAAGTGACAGTTCAGAGAATCCAATAGCGTAGTTACTAGACATAGCTATTGTGCATTGTCCTGTGGTATAATAGTATAAAATGTATCTGGTCTTTGTGCTCAGTTCCTGTCACAGAGCTCCTAAAACCCTAGGAATTTGCTGAGTGATAGTAGTGTCTTTTATTATTCACAGTGAATTCCCCCCCACTTTATTTTTTCAGTACTGGGGATTGAACCCAGGGTGCTTGACCATTGAACGACATCCCTAACCCTTTTTATTTTGAGACAGGGTTTCACTGAGTTGCCCAGGTTGGCCTCCAGTTTGTGATCCTCCTGCCTCAGCCTCTTGAGTAGCTGGGATTACAGGCCAATGCCACTGTGTTTGGCGCACATTTCACTTCTTTGATCACACCTGAGTTTATGCTAATGGTGACATAGGGTGGGACCCCTAAAAATCCTCTGGGTGGGACTAGTTACCCAAAAGACTGAGTGATTAGACTGTTGGGAATGTGAGTCCCACCCACTGACTTCTGAGCTGTTAGAGTTAAGATATAGAATCTCAGACACCCTTCCAATTAAAGCAACAACCCACAGCCATCTTGAATTTTGCATGTTGAAGCAGTTCTCAGACCTAAATTCTTATCCTCCTGAGGCCTGATGTGGTATCTCACCTACCTATTGCCATCTAATGTATCAGTATTGTCAGTACAGAATCAAGCATTTCTGTACTGAATATTGTTATACCAATACAGAGTCTTGACCCGAATGTAAAACTTTATATTTTGGTTGAGTGACCTGTTGTCTCTTTGTCCCAGGCTTTTGTAAACTGTCTTGCCCCCCCCCCCCTTTTTAAAAAAAAAAAAAAAAAAAAAAACCTCTTTCCTAGTTCCAAGAATACAGGTGGAATTTACCTTCCTCCATTTTAGGAATTTTTTTAACTTTTTTTTTCCAGAAGAGATCATCCATATAAACAAAGAGCCAAAGATATCAGCTGCCAGATATCTGAAATATAGAAAATGGGTTGAGTTTTCTTGCCTTCAACCTTTTTTGAGTGAATGACTCTGATAACCACCTATTTTTTCCTGGATAGAGGCATTTGAAGAAATTTCCTTCTGGGGTCAATTCACTGATTATACTCATTTCCTGCTTTTGGCGTTGCTAGATTATGCAGAACAGTCTAGCTGATACTTGAGACTCTACGAGCAGAATCTCTATCAGATACCTTGGGCCAGATGTATTTTGCTCTTGCATGGCATGATAGGGTTCTCTCCCACCTTGTGTAACTGTGGACACAGAAGTTTGAAGACATCTTTAAAATCTCTTCTATTTCCTTGATTCAATGTGGAAATACCTTTCTGTTCAATGATAACATATTCCAATAGGGAATGAGTGAGCTAGCTCATGTTTTTGCCTTTCATCATGTGACAATGGAAGGACTCAGCCTTAGCCTCTGACTTTTGTACTTCAGTTAAAAGTACTTTAATGAAGGTAGAGAGCGCCGGGGAAAGCCACTTTCTCAGTTTCTTCTAGAATTCATAGACTTGTAAGAAGGAGACAGAGTTCTTTGTATTCCATGTTCTGTCATGTACATGATGTTGCTTGATCCCTAGTGACCCCACAAAGTAGGAAGTCACTATAGTGTTGATCTTCTTTTGCAGATAAACAGACCAAGATTCTGAGAGAGAGAATGATCTTGAGGAAGATAGCTAGTGAGGGCTAAACTTGAACATTGAACCTGGACGATTTATTTAGCAGTGCTGGGAATTGAACCCAGGGCCTCACATATACTAGACAAGCACTGTATCACTGAGCCATACTCTTAGCCTGTACCTGAATTTTTTAAATCTCCAAATAATTTTTGTTTTTTCCTTTTAATTCTGTGAATCAGTCTCAGGGCTTTCTGTGTTGTTGTGGTTGTTGAGGGTTTCTTCTGCAAAAACGTTACTTTTTCTACTCACAGTCCAGACATACACATTATGTAAGTCCTTTATATCCTTGAAAATTAGAATTGTTGCTTTCCGGAATAATTTGAAAAGATGTATGATTTTGCTTGTTGGGCACAGTCAGCTGGCAAGTTCCTTAAGGTACACAGAGATAAAGAGGTTGAGGTAGTGCAAAACAAAGCCTAAGTGACTTGCCTAGGCTTCTTGAGTTTCCAGCTCTTTCCTGGCAGTAACTTAGTGGGGTACTGGCTTTCAAGGTGGGTCCTGTTCTGGGAGGGATGTGAATCCCCTTTTAGAATGTGTACTGCTTGGCTACAGTCTAACTCCAGGTGACAGCGATTGAGGTTTTCACGGAACTGAAAGGTAGTACTCACTGATCGAGAAAGGATCTCATTCTTGCTCTCCTATTTTGCCATCACCTCCCTTCCCCCCAACAGTGGGCTACCTTGAGAATGGAGAGAGGAGCCAAGGAGAAGAACCATCAACTTTACAAGCCCTATACCAATGGTAAGATTGGGTCTTGATTCTTAGCCTAAAAGGGCTCTTTGAAATATGTTCCTAGGTGCTTTTTAATTTAGTCTGTTTTCTGTTCCTATAGAGAGTGGGTAGTTCTTAAAGAAAAACGGTTTATTTGGCTTTTGATTCTGGTGGATAGAAAAATCCAGATAGCATAGCATGGCATTTGTAAGGGCCCCCTGGCTGCTTCACAATGTGGCAGATGGCATCACATGGTAAGAGAAGCATGTGTGAGGGAAGGAAGGAGGGAGGAGTTGGTCACAGGATGAGACAGTACTGAAGGGAATGGGGAGAGTCTGGCCTGGCTTTTTAAAAACAGCCACATCTTGCAGGAACTAATCCACTTCTGCATATCTAACCCACTGTTACCAGTGTTTATCCTCTGACTGGGACTTGACCCCATCACCTTCCACAAAGCCTCACCTCTTAAAAAATGCATAGCTCTAAATACTGTTACCAATCTTTGGGGGGACACACTTAAACCATCTCCAAACCACAGCACACAGGTACCCTTCATTATATAAAATGTAGAATTTGTACCCTATTTCTAATGTGTTCCTTCCTAGCATGCTGCTTCTCTCTTGCAGGAATCATTGCTAAAGATCCTACTTCACTAGAAGAAGAGATCAAGGAGATTCGCCGAAGTGGTAGTAGTAAGGCTCTGGATAATACTCCAGAGTTTGAGCTCTCTGATATTTTCTACTTTTGCCGGAAAGGAATGGAGACCATTATGGATGATGAGGTGACAAAGAGATTCTCAGCAGAGGAATTGGAATCCTGGAACCTACTGAGCAGAACCAATTATAATTTCCAGTATATCAGCCTTCGGCTTACTGTCTTGTGGGGGTTAGGAGTGCTGATTCGTTATTGCTTCCTTCTACCACTCAGGTGAGGGCAGGGTCTGGTGAGGATAAGACTTGACTTTCTCTCCCTAAGCCCAATGCATGATCTGCCTACCTCTCTGCTTTGTTTTCCCATTTTAGAAAGAATAGTGTGGTTCTTTCACTGACCAGTTCATCTGACTCTTGGAAGGGTACCCTAGTGATTATCCTTTAAAGGCCCTTGGATTCTCTGCATATCAGACGGAAATAGAAGGGTTTCATGAAGACAGATTGCTTGTCTGGATGGACTGAACACAGGGACAGGGAACATCATGTGCTTTCTGGCCACTGCTCCCTAGGCATGGCTTTTTCTTCCTGAAGCTTGCCTCTCCAACACAGAGGCACTAGCGATTTCTGTTTTTCTGTGCCATGTGTTCCGAGCATGTCTTGCCAGAGGCTAGTCCTTTAGGCTCTGCCTCCTGTTGCTTCAGAGAGGCTTTGCTTCAGCCAGGGTGTAAAGCCAGAGGGGAGGGCAAGACAGCAGGACAGTAGTTGCCTGAGGGCAGAACAGCTTTCTTTAGGGTTTCCTGTCACTGTAACTGCCTGATGCCTGAGGTGCTTAGTCAGCTGAGAACCAGATTCACAGTTGGCATCACAGTGATCCCTGGTTCTGATAGTCTACTTGCATTTTGGGGTGAAACTCTTGCCTGGTCTTGGGTGATCAGATCTTGAGGGTGGTTTTGGGAATTCCTGCTTTCATTTTCACACATTCACTTGGTTTGCTGTATTTTAATTTGTCTTCCTCTTACAGGATAGCTCTTGCGTTCACGGGGATTAGCCTCCTGGTTGTGGGCACAACTGTGGTGGGATACCTGCCAAATGGGAGGTGAGTAGAGCACAAGTGCTTAGTTGTGGGGTACTTAGTTCTGAGAAAGGTAGCTGATACTGCAGGCTAGGCCACTCCTTCAGATACAGACCCAATCCATAAAGTCTTAGTTGATTAAAGTCACCCTGTGATAACAATAAAGGCTTTCGTTTAGTGATTGATATTGACCTGTGACTGTTCTTTTTGCCCTCCAGCTTTCACTCTCTTCTCATTTTAAACACAAAAAGGCAGAAACCACAGAAATGTAGAACCCAGGGTCCAGGTGTTAACAATTTTTATAGCATATTAGTTTTGAGCATTGTGCTAGGTTGATAAATTGATAGGATAAGGAACAGGATAAGGTCTTAAAAAATGGTTAGGACAGTGAGTAGGTTTCATCTTTTTGTTTTTGTTTTTTAAGCTTTGTTTTTTCAGGGAAGTTTTGGTGCTAGCAGACTTTAGTTCTGCTGGGTCTGGTGAGGAGGTTGAACTCTGTACTTGACCTGCCTCTGGGAATGACTGGGGAGAAGAACTTTAGGAGATACCCTGGCCTGCCTGTGTTGGGAGTTGTAGGGCTATGAATACTCAGCCATCAGCATAGGGGAATGTAAGCGAGTCTTGTTACTATTTCCTTGTTTCCATCTTGTGTGAACATAAAGATACTGATATCTCACAGGGTTAACTATACTCGCTAATATTTATAAAAGTATTTTGCATACTGTTAAATGGTTGGAGTCAACTTGTCCCTTCTTCTTTCATGTAAAATAAAGCCCCAAACTTTGTCCTGTTGTTGCAGGTTTAAGGAGTTCTTGAGTAAACACGTTCACTTAATGTGTTATCGGATCTGCGTGCGAGCCCTGACAGCCATCATTACCTATCATGACAGGTGAGACAACTTTGTATTGATGCAAAGGGAGATAGTGCTAGGCAAAACTGTGACCCACCTGCACTCAGCCAATTGGAGAGAGACTTCTGAGCTTTGAAGTTTGTGAGGTGAAAGATATACTCTAAATTAATCATTTCACACTAATTCTTATTGCTGTGCATACTTTTTACACCTAGGAAAAACAGACCAAGAAATGGAGGCATCTGTGTGGCTAATCACACATCTCCTATCGATGTGATCATTTTGGCCAGTGACGGCTACTATGCCATGGTAAGTTTTTTCCTCCTGTGTTCTTGAGGCAGGACTCCTTAATTCAAATGGGTCAGAGTTGGTTGACTTCTGGACCTTGCATAGAGCACTTTGAGTATAAACATGTGAGCATGCTGCTACCCATGGACCCTCACCTAGATTGTCACCCTGGGGAACTCCTTGAGACTAGGGACTTGGGAATAGGAGGTATACTGAAGTGATGAGATTGTGGCTAAAGTTGGTACCTTGACTTTTTTTGGCAAACTGTGGAAGGAAGGGTGCAGGATGAGGAGGGGGATTTGAGAGGACTGGGTTTAAAAGCATTTGAAAATGGCCAGGGGACATTTTATTCATTCATGCATTTACAATACTGAGGATCAAACCCAGGGCTCCACATGTGCTAGAGTGGCTCTACCACTGAGGTGTGTCCCCAGCCCCTTTTTTATTTTTTACACAGGGTCTCAAAGTTGCCCAAGCTGGCCTTGACCTTGCAATCATCCTGCCTCAGCCTCTGAAGTAGCTGGGATTATAGATGTGTGCTGCCTCACCTGGGAGGGATACGAGGGGTCACTCAACTTCACTATTTTGTTTTAGGGTCTTAAGTTATGTCTTTAGTTGTCTATCTCTGGTTAAAAGGAGACATTTAGGACTTAGAGTGGTTTTTTTCATAGTGAGAAACCTGCAGTTGGTAACATTTATGGATGAAGGTTGGAGTACTTATTTTGGGGACCTATGGCTTCCTCCCCAGAGTGCGGGGTATTGAGAGAGGGTGGCTTCCTAATTATTCTTTTGTCTGAGATTAGGTGGGTCAAGTGCACGGGGGACTCATGGGTGTGATTCAGAGAGCCATGGTGAAGGCCTGCCCCCACGTCTGGTTCGAGCGTTCTGAAGTGAAAGATCGCCACCTGGTGGCTAAGAGGTAAATGTACAAAATGATATGGTTTTGTTTGCCCAGTTGCAACATAAACAGAAAACATTTTAGGGGTAGTTATCCATCCACTGTAGAGTTATAATGTCTTCTACACAGAGCCTGTACTTTTTTCATAAATTTTTTTTTTATAAAACAGAATATTAAAGTACAAACTGTGATGGATGTACATCTGTCATCATAGCAACTTGGAAGACTGAGGCAGGAGATTCACAAGTTAGAGGCCAGCCTCAGCAACTTAGTGAGACTCTGACATTTAAAAAAAAAAAAAAAAGGATTATAGATATAGTTCATTGGTAGAGCATCCCTGAGTTCAGTCTCCAGTACCATAAAAAAATTAATTGGGCTGGGGTTGTGGCTCAGTGGTAGAGCACTTGCCTAGCATGTGTGAAGCACTGGGTTCAATTCTCAGCATCACATATAAATAAAATAAAGGTCCACTAACAAAAAATATTTTTTAAAAATTAATTAAAAATATGAACGTTTGTTGCTATTAGAAATCTCCAAATGATTCATAATCACAAATAAAAAATTGCTCTTAAAAAAAAGAAAAGAAACACAAACACAAACTACTGCCCTGTTCTCCCTTCTGGTGCTTGCAATGAAGAGAGTGTTGCAGTAGACAGAAAGGCATTAAGACTCAGTTGAGACTATCTTCCATGGGGTTGTGTGAACCTCCCACTAAATTCCCTTTGCTACACCTTTGCTTAGGGACAGAGTATTGAGGTGGGGTACTGTTTTCCACAGTTGTAACAGAGTACCTGAGATTGGGTAATTTATGAAGAAAAGCTTGTTTTGGTTTACAACTCTTCATGGCTGGGATGTCCAAGATTGGGTGACCACATCTGGCAAGGCCTTCATGCTTTACTATAGCATAACAGAAAAGCAGAAGTGGGAATAGGCAGTTGCAGATGAGACAAAATACAAGAGGTTCTTGCTTTATAATACCCTACTCTTAAAGTAACTCATCTAGTCCCATGAAAACTGTTAGTCTGTCCTAACAACCTAATTACCTCTTAAAGGTTCCACCTCTCAACACTGTCAAAAGGCAATCAAATTTCACCATAGATTTGTGTATGGGTGCAGGTTCCAGGGATTGAGCCCAAGGGAACTTAGTCACTGAGCCACATACCCAGCCCTTTTTAAATTATTATTTTTTAAAATTTGAGATAGGATCTCGTGAAGTTGCTTAGAGCCTCACTAAATTACTGAGACTGGCTTTGAACTTGTGATCCTCCTGCCTCAGCCTCCCAGGTCACTGAGATTACAGTCATATGCCACTGTACCTAGCTCATGATAAGTTCTGAAGGGATAAGCCATAATAAGGTCCAACCCAGCATGGCTGTTACAGAGTCAGGCAGCAAGTGTGCTGTGTGTGAGGCCCTGTGACAGCTGCCTCTTACAGATAGTATCAAATCTAAGCAGCATCCTTTGTGTATAGACTTTAATACTGAATTGAATGATTACATGAATTAAATAGTAGTCCTCTGCCCTTATAAATTTTCTTCATGAATTTTAGATTTTGGGTTTATAAAGAACAGGGGTTTGTTAACATGCCTAAACTATTGTGACATATATTTAATGCACTTTGATGATGATTGGTCTGAGGTTATCTGCTACTTAGTCTTATTTTTTTCTTCTAAAGACTGACTGAGCATGTGCAAGATAAAAGCAAGCTACCTATCCTCATCTTCCCAGAAGGTAAGAAGGAGTTGCTCCCCACAGAGTTGCAGTGTTGAAGGCTGTGCAGGATTGCGGCTCTGTAGTCACCTTTAGATTGGTTGTGGGATTAAAAACTCAGGGAAATTCAGAATTTGAACTAAGAGATTCACAGTGTGAATTTCCTCAGTGCAGGAATATTTTCTGTGGTACTGCTGACAGTGGGCCTTTCAGCTTCTTGTGGAGTCCACCAAATGTCTCTGGCCTTCATCTAAGCTGATGTGTGTTAATCAGGGAAAGTGGCCTGTAAAAAGAGAAGAGGAGGAAGTACAACATTTTGCCCAACTCTTGGAATTGTTCATTTTTTAAGTTAAGGTTATGACAGGTTTTTCCTATTTGAGGAGCCAATAGAAGAATTTTGATTGTTACATTTAAGTGTTGAAGAACCGCCTAATATTTCAGGTAAAGGCCCAGGAGGGAAAAATGTTTTATATTCTCTCCTGCATTTTAGGAACCTGCATCAATAATACGTCAGTGATGATGTTCAAAAAGGGAAGCTTTGAAATTGGAGCCACAGTTTACCCTGTTGCTATCAAGGTACAAGAACTCTGAAGATGCATGCTGTCTTTATCACAGCCACCAAAGCCAGATATAACAAGAAGGTGGAGGCTGGAGTTGGTGCACCTGTCAGTGGGTTGTTCCTCTCCAGTACAGCATCACTGGGCTACCCTGGGTCCAGTGGCTAGTAGGAGAGTACTAGCAGGTTGCAGTCCTATCATAAAGCACTAGGGAGTGTTCAGAGGAGATTCCCACCCACCACCAGATTTAGGAAATGAATCACTCTTTGGTTAGAATGAGGACCACAGCTACAGCCACATTTCCCACAAAATGCCATTTAAACAGGCATTTGCATCTACTAGAATCATTGACAAATAAAAAAGTATCTGACATGCCTACTTCTTGGTGGCAAGTACAGTGCCTACATGGTTGAGACCTCATGAGACTTGATGTGTGACCATGTGCTAGTGAATACTGGTGCTTTAATCAGCATTAAGCTTCCTGCCCAAGTGGATAGTTTGCTTTGTTAGAATTATAAGTACAGAAGCATATTATAAGCTTTTGAGTTGTTTGGCTCTGGGCCACCAGAAAGATACATAAGAAAATCCATATAAGCCATATAAGAAAAGCCATATAAGAAAATCCCTTTACTTCAGAGATGTACACTAAATATATTTATGAGTGAACGGCATACTGTTAGAGATAGACCTTATATGAGGATAGAAGAAGGAAGCATGGTGATATGTTGGTAATTTTTGAATCTGGGAAATGGGTACATTAGTGTATTCTCTGTTTGGGATATGTTTTAAAACTTCATTAATAGAGTGTATGTACCTATGGTGAGACAGAAAACTAACCAAGGAGGGAAGAAAGACATTTGTTTGATGATGGTTGTTAGGAGAAGCTTTCCTCACGAGGCAGAGGCTGAGGGCAGTCTGGGGAGACTAGCGGGGCTAGAGTTCAGAACTACCTGGGTGTAGAGTTGCTTCTAAGTGTTCATGTGGGGGTTAGAGTCTAGGAGTAACTCTCTAACCCTGATTCTGCCTCATTGGGTCCATTCACAAACATTCCTGTTGATACCACATGTTCAGAACTACCTACTTCTTAGCATGCAGCTTCCCATTGTCTTTCAGTATGACCCTCAGTTTGGTGATGCCTTCTGGAATAGTAGCAAGTATGGGATGGTGACATACCTGCTGAGAATGATGACCAGCTGGGCTATTGTCTGCAGTGTTTGGTACCTGCCTCCCATGACCAGAGAGGTAGGTGCCTCCAGCTGTTACAGGCCTTCATTTAGCTACATGTTACCATGAACCATGGCTGAATGGCCTTCATTTCTTATTACAGAAAGATGAAGACGCCGTCCAGTTTGCCAATAGGGTGAAATCTGCCATTGCCAGGCAGGGAGGACTGGTGGACCTGCTGTGGTGAGTGCAGAGTGATGTTGTGGAGTCTCGGAGAACTTGTGTTTCTGAAGCAAGTGCTGAGTCATCAGCTCCCTTTACAAAGACTCCTCCCCTTCCTGGTACAGAGAATGAAACCCACCATCTCTGGAGAGGGAGCAATATGAAGGAGCAATATGACTTCCCTAGTCCCGACTCAGAAGTGCCCTGTGCCTTGATCTCTGGGAATGTGGAATCCAGGATGCCTCGACTTGAAGCAGTGGATTTCATGTCCCTTCCTGGGGTTATACCAGTATGTCAGGGTGCCCAGACAGGTCTCATCTTTAGGTAGGGATGACCTGAGGCTTATTTGAAACCTCAGAAGTACAGAGCTTCCTCTGATTTCAGTGTATTTGACAGAATTGGACCATCTTTAGAAAGGCAAAAGTTTGATTTTTTGCATTTAGTTTGTTACCTATTAGAGCAGGAGTTAACATCTTTTTCTGTAACAAATCAGTAAATATTTTAGGCCTTGTGATATCTGTCACATCTGCTTGCTTCTGCCATTAAAGTGTGAAAGCAACCAGGGTTAGAACATGAGTAAATGAATATGACTGTGTCCCAATAAAATTTTATTTACAAGAACAGATGTCAGTCTCAATTTGGCCCATGGGCCATATTTTATCACCTCTTATCCTAGAGTCTGAGATAATTATGCTACATACAACCAGAGGTTGATCTGGATGAATGCTGGTTCAGAACACATTCTGAGGACCACAGAGGGCATTTGGCTAAAGAGCATTACGAAAATGCGAAGTGTAGACAATCAAATTTTAATCTGAACTGTGTATTCTCATGTAATAACATGCCCCTGGGATTATGGCCTTTTAAAAAATGCGAATGTTTACTGAGCACTTAGTTCACCAAATACTGTGCTTCTGATACTCTGTGGTGATCTTGTTTCACCGTCTTGAAAACCCCATGGACATTAAAAAAAAAAAAATCATTTTTCTTACTTTACAGTTGAGAAACTGAAACTCAAAGAAGTTAAGTCACTTTTTTCTCAAGTCACAAAATAGGCACTAGAGATGAACAGTTTTACAGATGTATTGAGTTTCAATATTTCTTGAAGTTTAGCTCTCCTCCCATAATGCCAGAATACCCCTTAGCCTCTTTAAGTTGACGATGAATGTCAGAGTAGAAAGAATGCTGGGTAGGTGTAAGCAGTTACACAGTGCCTTCAGAAGAATCATGAATGCTGACCTCTGGGCAAGAGAGAGAGTTGTCTGGGCTGGTTTCTGTTGTCATCCTCATGAGAAAACTATGTAGTACCCTTGTTTCTGACCAGTCTTTCCTGGTCTTTGAGTAGCACACTGAATCTATCATGACGCAGGTGGGCCACAGAGCCTCCTTCTCTGCTGTTACATGGGTCTTTGTTTCATCAGGGATGGTGGACTGAAGAGAGAGAAGGTGAAGGACACATTCAAAGAGGAGCAGCAGAAACTATATAGCAAGATGATTGTTGGGAACCACGAGGACAGGAGCCGTTCCTGAGTCTGTGGCTCACACTGGCTGGAGCCACCATGCCTGAATCCTGACACGTGAGCCAGCCGGAGTTGTTGCTGCCACTGCTGCACCACCACCACTGCCCCCACTGCTGCATCCTTCCAGACTCTGGGGCCCTTAGGCCACTCTGGATCTCAGGACTCCAGCCGCTTCAGAGCCGTGTGGGGATCCCTGGGCTCTGGGGCAGTATGGCCTGCCCTTTGCTGACTGAAGTGAATGCTGCTGGGTGTTGCTACCCAGGACAAGATGCCTTCTTGTTCTTTTACAAATAAGTCTGTTGGAGGAATGCCATTAAAGTCAGCTCTCCACTTATGTGTGTTGTGCAGGGCTGAGCAGTTGGGAAGATCGGCCACGTTCCCTGTTAGGACTTTGGGTGTTAGTCTGTAATTGTTGCCCACATGCCAGGGACTGCTGGGGAAGGTCCACCGACTCTTGAGGAGAGGCACTGTCAATGCCTAAACATCACCCCCAGCCTTGGAGCTCTGTACACTTGAAAAGAAAATTGTTTGCATTCACCAAAACAAAGTTTTAAATTCTTGTGCTACTGCTATGGGAAGTCACCAGAGGGGATGGAAAGAGACCAGGTGTGGACCACTGACTAGTCTGGTGAGAGCCAGGAGTTATTTTCTGTTCAAACTCCAGGCTGAACCTGAATTCCCTATGTAACTTGCTCTATGTTTAATGTGTGCCTCATTTCCTCATCCATAATGTGGATCAGGAGGGGAAGGGTGATAATACCTACCTCACAGGGTTGTTGTGGGGATTCAAGTGCTGAGTGAAGGACATGTAACATGCAGTGTTACAAGTACAGGTTCATGGGATGTGGCAGAACAAGGTCTGAGCTCAGTTGCTGCACAGGGCGTTGGACTTGTTTTTGTGAGTAATAAAACTGAATGGTAAATGAATTGAGGGACTTTCCCTTCACTCTCCCTCCCCTGCATGTAGCCCTGAGTAACGTGTTTTTTGTCAACGTTATAACAATTCTCATACTTGACTGTAACCCTGGGACCTCCAAGACCCACTTGGTCTCTAGGTGAGGATAGTTTTGTTCAGGAGATAAACATCTCACCTTTGCACATCTCTGTTAATTTAGAATTTCTAGCATAGACACAGATTTCTCCACAGTTGGGTACCACAGTATTTGAGGTATGTTGAGGATAAGATTCTGGAGATTAGACAATGTTGGGGACAGTTTGGATGTGAGGACGATGGGAAGCATTAAGTAAATACAAGGAGGCAAGCGGGGAGCAGAGCGTCCTGGAAAGGGTTGGCAGGGGAGGTGGGATAGGCAGGAATATTGGTGCACCATGTGCTTCCATATAACTGATAAGGAAACTGCAGTTTTCCTGGGCCTACCAGGCCACTTTGCAGTCACTGTGAAGGCAGATCCAAAGCCAGACCTTTCTTGTTGGTTCTTGCTTCTGCAGTCCACCAGTTTTGAACTCTGAAGAGAGTATTGCCTCAGCTCACCATTTATCCATCTGCTCATCCCTCTGCTACCCCCTCCTCCTTTGTGGCACAATTATGGCACCTTCAGGATTCTGCCTCAACTGTGGTGTCATATTTCCAAGGTTGCCCACTGACCTGGGATTTGTGGATGTGCTGGAAGTGAGACCAGGCTCCTGAAGTATGAACCCACATCAGTCTCATGCCTGGGGACCAAGTCCCATTTGACCCTGTGGTGTCACTCATCCTTGCCACCTTCCTATCACCTCCCCACATGGCTTCCTGTTTCCTCCTACTTGCCCCTTTGCTAGCCGGTGGAAAACTTTTTTCTCTCAAATAAAAATCCTGTTAATGACTCTTAAGAATAGCCTCTTATGAACTGTTTTATGTAATGTTCAAGAATAAAAAGTGACTTTCCGCTTTTACAGGAGGTGATGTTTGTAATGTTTCAATGCTAAGTTGGAATGACCTTTAAAAATTGGTCTTGAAGGTCAAGATCCCTTTAAAGAAGTTCCTCTAAAATTTCATTCATGATCTGTTTTATTTCATCATTTGCATAGGTTTTAAAATATGTATTTTGTTTTTGTTTTCACCTATCTCACATTCTGCACACCTGTCATGACAACAGGAAACAGAAAGGGGGTGAATTATACCTGCAAAAATGAAGTCTCTGGGACTGGGGATATAGCTCAGTTTATAGGGTGCTTCCCTGTCAAGCACAAGGCCATGGGCTCAATACCCAACACTGCAATAAAGAAAAAATAAAGTCTCTGACATTCTTATTTAGTGCCCATTAAGGGCATTCAGACCCATCCTACTGCTTCATTCTTTTTAACTGGGGCTCCTGCTGACCCCAAGTTGTCATAAGTCAGAATATTTGGTTTTGGATTGCTGGGTTGGTCTCGTATGCTAAAACATGACAACACCTAGAAATATAAGGGCTCTTGGGATCTCAGTCAGATGGACTTTGAATAAAACCAGGTGGCTTTAGTGGAGTGAGTATTGGCCAGCTTCAATCCTTTTCTGTTACCTTTATTTCTCTTGAGTCTATGTCCTGATTTAGGGACTTAGACTAGGACCTCTACGGCCCTCTCCATCTCTGGAATTTTCATCATTTTGAAGCCCGTATTTCAAACTTTGGCTTTGAGCTCTAAAGTCTTCTGGGTTCTAAAAAGTCAATTTTCAATCCATTTGCTCCCTCTAAAAAAATTTCAGGCTAGCAAGACTAAATCATCAAAGGGTATCTCCTTGTGTAGAGTTGAGTTCCCCCACTGGTTGTAGGCAGTTGTTGAAGTTGGGCCCACACTTCTCTTGGGTTGGGTGATGGTGGATCTGAGACAGACTCTTTTCACTCAGCCATGAGACTTATCCAGCCAATTAGAGGAAGAACTTTCTAATAAGGCTAGTAAAATTCCCCTGACAGTGGAAACTCAATAGAAGGCTGTCAGCCAGGCCAGGCTCGGTAAGCTAAGCTTGATAGAGCAGTTTGAGATGACGTCCTCGTGACAGTAAAACCAACCTTGGAGCTTGATTACTTACTACATTAGACCTCATTCCCTGTTGCCACCCTTGAGGTGACAAAAAGTCTTGATAGTGTGAGGTGTGGTCATCAGGCCAGCAACAAGGGTCTTTGGGTACCATCATGTGTTAGACCATGACAGAACCAGTGCTGGGCGCTAACCCTGCTGTCCTGTGGAAATGTGTCTCTAACCTACCATTTCCTTTCTGAAATTGACCAAAAATGCAATTGTCAGTGAGACAGTGTTTCCTGCTGCTCCCCTCTGTGAAAGGTTTCATTGTCGCAGGCTCCATCTACCTGCTGCGTGTCTTGGGTGGCCAGACTCTATTTCTCCAGGTGTGCTCATCCTGTGTGGCCTGGGACACCCAGACTGGAAGGGCAGCTGCATGCACACTGACTCTTGGACAGGTTAAGAGACGACCATCCAGCCATCCATCTTCCATTGCACTCACACCCCTTCTCCCCCCAGTCAATATGTCTCTCTCCGATGGGAAAGTTAATAAATTTTGCTCTAGATTAAAAGTATTGATCATTTCATTTGTAAACGATAAATAAAAAGGGGGAACTTTTCATTGCACCAGGGGTAGCGTCTGGTGTATTTTGCTGGTGAAATTTCTCTAGCTGTTGGTGGGGTGGGCTTCTCATATGCATTCCGGCCGGCCAGCTGCATTGATTTCCTATTAGTCTCCCAGCACCACCCAGTAACACATCATTTCAGTACCTGCTATTAATGGTCTTTTGATAAATAATCACTTGTAAGTCAATAAATTTTTATTAAACAGTGTGGCTCTTTGATTTATTAAAATCCGACCGTGTTTGTCTGGGAGAAAAGGGATGCTGAATTGAAGTGGAGGTTTTCATACATCTTCCTGACGCCAGGCAGTCACCGTACACTCCAGAGAAAAACAATTGCATTTTAACAGAAACAAAACAGCCGAGTTTGGAACTTAGGCCCAGGGAAACTTTATCTCCGTCAGTATGGGGCTTACTCTGCAGGGAGCAGACTTAAGCCCGCAGGCCTGCAGGCCCAAGGGCACCACTGTGTCAAGAACTTTGTTGTTACTTCTGAGAGACGTGCAGTTCCTGGGCTTCTGGACTCCTGCTTGACTGCATTCTGGGATAGCACTGATGGGCCAGTGGAGGTCCCACAGAGTCCACAGGTCAGCCTTTTCCCAGCAGGAAGGTGGACCCTACAGCAGACACCCTATGCAGGTAGACATTTGAAATCAACTAGAGAAGCTGGACTGCAGGACCTTGTACTGCCTTCTTGACCGAATCTCCACCTAAGTCACATCTTGGAACAGGAAATACCAAGAGAAAGTGTATGTTATGTGGATTATTCTTAAAAGTGAGCCAAAAACTGAAGATTGGAGATTTTCACTGGCATAAAATTTACTGTGAAGAGTTTAAATGTAGCTCAGTGGCAGAACGCTTACCTAGAAGACAGGAAGCCCTAGGTTTGATCCCCAGTACTGCCAAAAAAAAAAAAAAAAAATAATAATAATAGTTTGGCCCTCTTCATTAAGATGTAGCTGCAAACAAATTGTTTTATAGAGAGCAACCCAACCACTGAATACAGAATCAGAATTCTTAGCCCAGAATATAGTTAATGGAAAGGGGAAAAGTCCAGTTGGTGTGTTAAATGAATAGTTGGAATTCCTTCTCCTGACCCTGTCCCCATTCAGATTTAGTGTGGCAGGCAGTAACAGGAGAAGGGCTTCTAAGAAGTGGGAATTACTAGTAAGTTTTAATGTTTTTCAACCTGCTACCAGCTTTCTCTGTAGTTGTTTGCATTTCCTTTTCTGTCCTTGTCACAAGCATGAAAGTGCTGTCAACAGGGTACCCTGAAGGTGAATAGGAAGCCAGAGAGCAGGTGAGTATTGGGTTTTCAAAAGCAGGTGTGGGAGGTTTGGTCAGTGAGCCCAGGTTTCTCTGAGGCCTGTGCCTAAGGCTCAGTCAGGCCCCAATTCCAGGGACATAACAGTAATGAGCCAGACCTGGAAAGTAGAGGCTGGTGTAAATACAGCTTTCCAGAACAGAGTGACGTTGAATGTGTTACCACATTGCATTTTACATTTTACATGTGCAAAATGGAAGTTTACTTTTAAGATAAAATGAGATTTTTCTGCAATGTTTTACCTGGGGCCAATCTCTAGGCTTTTTTGATTCTTCCTCACCATTCTTCCCCTGCTCAGGTTCATTCCATTTCTTAGGAAGACTTTGGTGGGAAGCTGGAAAGGAATCATTTCAGTTTCTTATGTTCTATGAGTTGTCTTCCAGTGATTTAAGTCAAACTTATGACTTTGAGAAAGGAGTGACTTGCTTGGCATCGTCCATTCTAGCAGTTCGTGGAAAGCAAGTTTGGACAAAAGGGTTCCAAGGGACATTGGGGCCACCATCCAGCAGGTGCCTGCACCACCTGTCGATGTCACCAGACAGCAGGAAGTCAGGAGAAGGTGGAGGTTAGAAGGAAGGAAGGGGACCTGAAGTTTCCAGAAAGGAAAGTCTGGCAATCCTTGGGCAACTGTGACTGTTTTCTTCCCTTGATCCTGTAGGCCCCGGAATACATTTTGAGTGTGTTTGAACTCCTCAACTTACTGTTGACTCAGCTCTGAATGGTTGGAGCAGAGATCCAGGGAAGGGTAGCTAAGTGCCTTTCTACCTGATCCCACTAGAGTTTTGGGCAAAGTTACTCCTAGACTCCAAGAGCTGCCTGCCTTGATTCTAGGGCATGGACAGGCACCTTGCTTCTCCCTGGATAAAGAGCCAGTGGACACTTGGAAGCTGGAACCTTGTTCAGCCTGTGCAGGAACCATCCTGGAGGTACCCAGCCCTCACAGGGTCCCTGTGCCTGCTGCTGCAGCAATGGGCCTGGGGAAGGGCTGCCTGCACGCAGATTGATCCACCAGCTGTGATTTGTCATTTCTCCGAGGCAGGCGCTGTTTTCTCTTGCTTCAGGAGGCCCCTTCGACACCTGCTTTATTTTTCTTCCTGCGCTGACGTGACGGGAGACAGGTGTTAAACTACTTAATCACTTTAAAATTGTTTTAATTTTCTGTTTTTTATTGATCTCTCTAGCACCAATTAATCAGCTCACTGGACCAGGCAGTTAGTACATTAAAAATTGTCAGGGAGGCCGTGCATCTTGCAAAATGTCTAAAAAATATTCGGCTAGCAAATTTTGTTTTTCTTTGGCATGCAACAGTCCTTGGCCCGTGGAACTCCCACTCGGAAAGAGCCTCCTCCTCTGGGGCTCCTATGTCAGGGAGTATTCAGGGGAGAGAAGGAACTCTGGCTTCCTGTAGAGGTACCAGAAGGAGGTACCCTTTTCAGTACCAATTTACCACCTTCCTGCCACTTTTGTTCTGTTTCTCAAGAAAGTATGGGTCTTTTTTCCACCAGGGAATTGGGAATTTTTGTGGAAGGGAGAGCTTGCTCTGGTCCATGCATCCTGACACTAGGAGGGCACGACTTCCTGGCCTGTAACTGCCCTTGTGGCCAGGCCCTGTACCCATATTTCCTCTCCTTGGGACATCAGCACCTTTGTTGCTGACAATGCTAAAGTCACCTCCCCTGGGGCAGGGGCCTTTAATTTGGTAAACTCTATCTGTTGGCAAGCAGCTGTGTGTCCTGCTGCCTCATCCTGTCACCCCAGTGATGGACCTGAAGCCTGTCCTCAGAATGTTCTGGGCAACTGCACCCCTTGGTCACCATCATCCTGTCCTGTTCTGCAAACACTTGCCACTTGTCTTTTATCACCCCTCTTGCAAATGATTTATTAATTGCTTGACTGTACTTCCTGAATTAAATATACCGACAGAATAACCTCAGGTTTCAATATCACTTCTTGGGAGCAGAAATTTGTTTTCCATTTTTCACGTTTTTGCCTGATTTTCTATCACTTTCCAAGAGCAAGCCCCCTTTTTTCTGGGGCCAAACTAACTATCATCTGCCAGTCTGCATGGTCTGGGCTGTTGATTCCTTTCCAAAGCACTATCAACCCTGTGGCCCTTCTTCCCACACACCCAGCTCCCAGTGCAAATGCGGAGAGAATCTTATCCCTTCCCCAGGCCTTTCTGTTCACTTAGGAGCGCCTTCAGCCTCTTCCTGGAAGGTCAGGGTGTGAGTCTGCAAGGTGGGAAAGCTGGAGGGGGTGTGAGGCCCACTCAGGGGCAAGCAGTGTGAGCCTTGTATTCTGGCTGCCCGGACTTATCTTCCCCCCCAGCCCCACCCACTTGGTATTAATTGGTATATGATTGGGCTAGGACATATAATCTAGTATTGATTTTCTCTCTGGACGCCACAGCTTTATTTGCTCACATCTGCCTTGTGTTTAATTGGTGCTTTGCTCTGGAAACGAGAGATCTTATCGGCCTGTTTGGTTTCTTTCCTGGGGCACACAGGCACGCACACACCCTAACACCCTCAAGTTCACTGGCCCGCCCCTGCCTCTCCCTGACCTTCCCACCCAGAGGCATTCCTGGGGCGTGGGGGGAGTAGGAAATGACCCAGAAGGGCTTTCTGTACACTTGACCTCCTAATCTATGGCCGATGCTTCTTGGTGTGAAAGTTGTGTGTGTGAAAGAGAGATGATTTGCTGGGAGGGAGATTATCTCCCTCTGGAGTCGGACCTGGGTTCGAATCTACCTCTTCCCTGCGTATGCTCTTGAGGCTAATTGACTGCATGTTTCTGCTCTATAATGTCTCTTCCTTATCTGAGAAAAAGGTAGAACACCCGCTTCGTAGGATTCTTAGAGATTATCTAATAGTGACCACATAAAATGCCTGTCGCTTGGTAGGTGCTCACTAAATAGCAGCTCCTTTGTCAATAATGTGGTCCCATTCAGCCTATGCAGCTATATACATTGCCTGCCTGGCACAAAAGAACTCTAAGCATGTAAATGAGAAAGGAGGCTGCTGGCCACCTTTGTCCACGGAGCAGAGAGAGTCTTAGGGGACCAAGGCCTGGCTATCACACCTCACCTGGCTACTCCTGCATTTCAGGATTTTATTTTACTCTCTTTTACTCTGGTCTGGCATTTAGGCTGGTCTCTCCTGGGCTTTTTGTAGTAAAGGGAAGAGGTAAAGGCCAGAGGTAAACACTAATTTCCTATTGACACAATATTAATTCTCTTGCTTGGACAGGTGAATGCGCTTTCACTCACTTTACTAAGATTAATGGTGTTTGTTTGCCTGCTAAGAGAGGCCTAATGAGGGGCTTTTGAACACACATCTTCTGGGTTGGCAGTGGGGAAAGTGGCTGGCAAATGGCTGGACATGCGAGAAAAGCCAGACTTCATTTACCACTTCCAACATCGCCTTTCCTATTTAGGTCTGGTGTCATCCCTCCACAGAAACAGTAGAAAAGACTTCCTGTTTAGGAATGTGAGCTCGTATCATGCCCCCTGGGGTTACTACTCACAAGGAGGCCTTCTCAGCAGACCTGCAAATTGAGTCTGGGGTAGTCCTGCCGGTCTCCTGAAGCTTTCTTCCTCCGCATGCCACAGTGCCCTTGCTCCATCTGCATTCAAGGCCATTGTCAAATGTAGGATTGGTCTTTGGTCCATTGCTCAGAAGAGTGAGAAATAGTATTGGAGAGGACAGGCCAGGGCTTCTGAGGTGGGGGTGACTGGCGGAAGGATATCAAAAGACTCCTGGGCGTAAGTGATGAGGTAACAAGATGGGGGTCAGAGCAGTGAGTGTTTTGTGATTGGTAGATTCCGTGCAACTTAAACAGAGCAAGTAGAAGCCTACAGTTTTGTCACCAGAGTTCGAGGAGGTCTGGGAGATGGGTACCTCAACTCAGGATGCGCGGTCCTTGACATACATGTTGGAAAAGAATTTCAGCATGCTGCAGATATGGAGGCATAGATGTTTATTTAGGAAAACAACAAGTATACATTCAGGGGAAATGCAGGCCATCTTGAGAATGAGACTTGCCTTTGGAGGTCTTCAACTTTGAAAGGAAATTTGGAGAGGGGTAGGTGTGGGAAGGTCCGTGGGAATAACACCAGTTTGGGGATCACGAGTTCATTTGTGGTGGTCTGGCAATCCTCAGAATTCTTAGGTCAACATCTTTTCCATGATCTGCTTAATAGACAGCATTGGAAAGTTCCCTAGGTTAGAGATTTTGTATCTCCCTTTGCTCAGTCTTTTATAAAAATATAAGTTTTAGTGTGATAATTACCAGGGCATACGGAAATTTTTATAAGTGGGTGAATTTTTAGCAACTTTAAGGTTGTGAGTGAAGATTTATAGATCTCTCAGAAATTTGGGAACAACCTAGGGAAAAACTAACTTGGAAAGTGACAGGCCTGGTAGAGAGAACTGGCTTGGCTTCCGAAGAATGGTATGTGGAACTTAAAACAAGACTTTTAGATTACAATTATAGCCCCCCCATCCGTTTCCCCGCTTCCTTTTGTCTTCTTTCTACCTTTTACTTCTTTTATTCTAGCCTGCCCAATTTGACCCTTCTCAGCCAAATAGTACAAGGCAGATCATAAAGCAGGTGGTATGGTTTGGGTAAGCTTCCCCCAAAACCCAGGCGTTAAGGACTTTGTCCTTGACCTATGGGGGGTGGCAGAAACTTTAAGGGTGGGACCTAGTGGTAGGCTTTAGGATACTGGGAGTGTGCCCTTGAAGAGAATAGTAGGACCACGTCCCTTCCCCTTTCTCTATCTAACTCTCATTTCCTGGCCACTATGAGGTGAGCAGCTTTGTTACACCACATGCTCCCTGGCAAGATGGGCTGCTTTAGCACAGGTCCAAATGACCTTGCATTAAAACCTTTAAAAGCATGAACCAAAATAAACCTTTTGTTTTTCAAATTGATTCTATCAGATATTTTGTTACAGTAACAAAACTAACTAACTCCAGAGATGCAGTGGGTGTTGCTCTTCCCCACTAAGGCTTTTTCAAATCCATGGGTTGTCAGGGTCTCTTGAGAATTTCCTTACTCCAGTGAGTGACAGTATAGGCATCTCCACAAAGGCGGCTAGAGTTATACACCCTCCAAAGACCAGAAGCATCAGCTTCCTAGCCAAAGCAGTACTAGAACTGCAAACCTGATTGCTTTCTTTTATGGGGTGAGGGGGAGGGAAATATATATATATATATATATATATATATATATATATATATATATATATATATTATTATATTAGACCTTCCCACAGGTATCACAGCCGTGGTTGAGATATCTGGCTACGGAAGCCTGTGGGCCCTGTCATGTATCCATCCTTCCTCAGGAAGAGAACCTGGACCCTTCACTGTTTTGCTTCCATCTTGCTACCTTCTGGGGCCATTTGTATCTTTATTATTTGGAGAAGGTAATGCTACAGAATTCAATATAGGCCATTTGCAAACAACTCTACAGGAGACAGGGAGAACCAAAATGTGGATTTAAGTTAAGTTTGATTTTTAAAATCACTATTTCCCAAATTTATCCATGCTGGGTGCCCTGGCACCTGGTTAAGAAGGCATATTCCATTCCCACCCCTCTCCATCTGAATACCCAGGAAGGTCCCCAGGGATCTGAATGTGTAACAAGTCCTATTGTTGGGTGAATCTGGGAAACTGCCTAAATGGACATCTCTGCCTACTCTATCCAGATACTGGTAGCTGACTATGAAGGCACAGAAACACCACTAAGAAAGAGGACGTTTGGGGGCTGGGGTTGTAGGTCAGTGGTAGAATGCTTGCCTAGCACGTGGGAGGCCCTGGGTTTGATCCTCAGCACCACATAAAAATAAATAAATAAAATATTAAAAAAAAAAGAAAGAGGACATTTGCTATAAAATAATGTACCAAACACATTTGATCAGTGTGTCTTTTTTTTTTTTTTTTTTAGTTGTTGACAGACCTTTATTTTATTCATTTACTTATATGTGATGCTGAGTATTGAACCCAGTACCTCACACATGCTAGGCAAGTGTTCTACCACTGAGCCACAACCCTAGCCCATCAATCAGTAGGTCTTTGGTTAGAGGATTTCACCTAGCTGTCTTGTGTCTGCTGGAGACTTGGAACTTCTATATGAGTGGGTAGTGGACTGGTCTGGCTTATTGCTAGGAGACACAGGTGTCAGCCCTGGTTTCACCCACAAGAGTTTTGACCTTGGACAGGTCACCTCAGACTTTAAACCTCAGTTTTTTTCATCTGCAAATTGGGAATAAAATATGATGATTAGTTTGAGAAACAAATGCAAAGGTGTATGAAAATGCACCAAATTTCTAATGAAATAGAAAACAATTCTGAAATTCATGTGGACCCACTGCCACAAACCAAAGAGCTAAGGCAATTATAGCAAAAATGACAAAACTGAAGGTATCACACTACCCAATTTCAAACTATACTATAAAGTTATTGTAATTAAAACAGCATGGTACTGGTATAAAAAATGATCACATTGACCAATGGAACAGAATAGAAAGCCTAGAGATGAACCCACACAGGCACATATAGTCAATCAATTTTCAACAAAGGTGCCAAGAACACACTATAGGAAAGGCGCAGTCTCTTCAACAAATGGTGCTGGGAAAACTGGATATCCACATGCACAAGAATGAAATTGAAATCCTATCTATAAAAATCAACTCAGAATGTATTAAAGATTTAAATTCAAAACCAGAAATTATAAAATTACTAGAAGAAAACACAGGGGTAAAGCTGTATGTCACTAGTCTGGGCAATGATTTTTTTGTTTGTATTTTGATTTGACTCCCAAAGTGTAGTCACAAAAGCAAAGAAACCCCGCAAAAACAAATGGGACTACATCAACTAAAAGCTTCTGTACAGCAAAGGAAACACTGAAGAGACAACCTTAGATGGGAAGAAATATTTTCAGTCCATACATTTAATAAAGGTTTATCATCTACAATATATAAGGAAGCCAAACAATTCAACAGCAAGAAAACAGTCCAGTTTAAAACTGGGCAAGGAGCTTAAATAGAGGATTCTCAAAGGAGGGCACCACCCCCAGTCCTTATTTTTACTTTTTACTTTTTTTTTTTTGTGGTGCTGGAGATTAAGCCCAGAGCCTTGTGCTTGCAAAGCAAGCATTTACTTTTAAAATCTTTTTGTTTTTGCATTTTTGTACGTGGAGATTTAACCCAGCGGTGCTTAAACACTGAGCCACATCCCCAACCCTTTTTATTTATTTATTTATTTTTGAGATGAGGTCTTGCTAAGTTTCTTAGGGCCTTGCTAATTTGCTGAGGCTGGCTGACCTAGAACTTGTGATCTTCCTCTCTCAGCCTCCCAAATTGCTTAGATTGCAGGCATGTTCCACCACTGAGCCCAGCTTTATGTTTAAAATATTTTTGTTTTTGTTTTTATTTATTTATTTACTTTAGTGCTGGGGGTTGAGTCCAGGAGCACTCTACCATTGAGCTACATCCCCAGTCCTTTTTAAATTTAAATTTAAATTTTGAACAGAATTTTTTTTTTGTGTGTGTGTGTGTGTGGTGCTGGGAATTGAACCCACGGCCTTGTGCTTGCAAGGCAAGCACTTTACCGACTGGGTTATCTCCCCAGCCCTAATTTTAATTTTGAGATAGGGCATCACTAAATTGTTCACAGCCTCGCTAAACTGCTGAGGCTGAACTTGAATTGTGATCCTCCTGAACTATGCACTTGAACAGCATGTCCTGAGTGACTTATTGACCTTCACAGAGCTTTAACAACAGGAGTGGCAGTGGATGTGGCTGCTGCTACAGCATTGTGGTGGAACCACATGGCATACTCTTGGGAGAGGAGCAGAATCACTGCGACTATTCATGGATGTGGAGTGTGTCAGCCAATTTCTCTCCATTTGGAAAACAGGCACACTAATCACCCACAACTTTTGGAAGATAAACCAGTTAAGGGGAGCGAAGCATTTGGAAGGACCCCCCCTCTCTCAAAAGATGCTGTAATCTTCCCTAGGCCCTGGACCTTCTGCTTTTTAGGGAACAGATGCCTTTTTGGCACCCTGATTGACAGGTCCCATCAAGCTCTGGGTCCTACAGACAAGGTGACACAGGAAATACCTTAGCCTCCTCCCCATGACCTCAGCCTCTGCTAGGAGGCCTGTCTGTGTTAGATTCCTCCATGAACCCTCCACCCATCCTTACAGCCAAGTTGAAGTGATGTGATCCCAAAGGGAGGATTGTTATGTATTTGGTACCATTTTGTTTATCTGAGCATCATCAGGGAAAGAATTGTTCAAAGCAAGATACTTTTCCCCATGAAAATCCTTCTCTGGATTAGGTGTGTTCTGAAATTCCTTTCTCCTTGTCAGTCGTTGCTGGTGGTCACTGTCCAGTGTCTCCAATCATAGGCCCCTTGGAATGTAGTCTTCTGACACAGCTCGAGGCCTTACCTGGGAGAGCAGTATGTGGACCCTATGATAGCTATTTTCTTACCCTCAGAAGATTCAATCCCCAGTATCAATATATATATACACCAATGTATATCCAGGATCTCACACATAGTAGGCACGCACTCTACCACTGAATTACATCCCCAGCCCTTTTAAAATTTCATGTGAGACAGGGTCTTATTGTCCCAGACTGATCTTGAACTTGTGATCCTCCTGCCTCAGCCTACTGAGTAGCTGGGATTATAGGTGTGCTCTATCATACCTGGCCTCAGAAGAGTTTTCTTATTCTGCTTATGGTTGGGTTCCAACTGTGATATGGTCACAAATGCTGCACATCTACCTATATTCATTCATATCAGTCTAACATTATTTTTTTCTGGTGTTAAGGATTGAACTCAGTGTCTCTTGAATGCTAGTTCCAGTGGTCCTACATCCCTAGTTCCAGTCTAAAAATTTTGTAATTTGGACCATGATTTGTGCTCTGAGAAGAGGGGCGTTATGCACGCAGTCACAGTTGTTCACTCTGGTGCCTCTCACACTGCAGTGTGCACACAAACCAGATGGATCTTGCTAACAGGCTGATTCTAAGATGGGGCCTAAAATTCTGCATTTCTAATGCGTCCTTATACGAGGCCACTACCGTGTGTATGGATCAGTTCTTTCCATTGCAATGTCTTGAGCAGGGGTTTACAGACCCAGAGGCCTTCGGGAGCCCAGCAGGCGATGAAACTGTGTGGACCACAGGGACTGGAGTGGGGAAATGGGAGAAATAACTCATCAGGCCAGGCTCACCCTGCTAAACCGCAAGCTCCAGTTTCTGTAGAAGCACTGTTGTACTCCAAAGGAAACACATCTGCAAGCTGAATTCAGCCTTGGGTACCTGGTTAGACTCCTTCCCTCAAGTTCAGAATCTTAGAGGTGTTTCTGGGAAATGTATATGGTCATTCATGGAGTCCTTCCTCAACCTCCTGGATAGTGACTGACATGCTGGAATCAGAGCCCTGACACAGACAGGGAGCTGTGACTTTGGACCCACTTATCCCACTCTTGAGCAGACCTGTTTAGAACTGCTCTGCTGCTTATGTGAGTTGAAAGAGGGAGAGAGTGTGGGTGCGCTCCTATTTAAGTGCCCATACCATCTGATACTTGATGCATGATTTCATTTGTTGTAGAACTGATTTACCAGTCTGATTTGTAGATGAGGACGACTGACTTAAAGAGCCTAACCTGACTTGGTCACAATGACCCAGCTACTATTTGGTGAAGTTGAGACTCAAATCCAGTACTGTCAGCCTCTGTCTTTAGTCCACTTGTGCTGGGTAATTTATGAATTAAAGAAATTTATTTGTCATAGTTCTGGAGGCTGGGAAGTCAAGGTGCTGGCAGCCTCAGTGTCCAGTGAGGGTCTAGTCTCTGCTTCTAAAATGGTACCCTGAATGCTGTGTCCTTACATGGCAGAAGGACAGAAGAGGCCAAAAGGCCTTCCTCCAACCCTTTTATGAGGTGACTAATCACATGCATGAGGGTGGAGCCCTCATGGCCTAATTACCTCCCAAAGGCCCCTTCTCTTCATATTATCACCTTGGAAGTTAAGTTTCAACATATGAATTGCAAGGGACTCAAACGTTCAAATCATAGCAGCTTCCAAAATCTTCTTTGAGTGATATAGAGCTACTGTTTCCTATCTGTATATGCCAGGCACGCTCATTATTGAAAATCTACAAAAACTTGCAGAGGATGAGTACTTGTTATATATTACATACGAGCAAACTGAAGCTCTGAGGTTAAATAACTTACCCAATGATACAGAGAGTTGTGGATCAGTGATCTGAGTCCAGTTCTAACAGACCACATTGCCGTATGCCACACTGCAGGGTTAGCAGTTTTCTGGGGTCAAATCCTCAGGTGGCCTGAGTATGAGGAAGAGTTACCAGAAGTGAGATTTCAGTTCTTCATCTCTCTTCTGATTGTTGCTTTCAGGATGTGGCCATTCCAAAATTGATAAAATATTGACATCCACCTATTCTCACCCCTGACCTGCTGAGAAAATGCCCCCGAGTCTTCTAATCAGAAGATACAAATATGAGGGTTGTGACGAAAATCTGTGCCCACCTATTGGAACTTTATTGAGACACCCATTATAGTAGACTCCAAGGCTGTTGAGAGCACAGGATTCAATTTCTTTCCCCTTGTCTCTGAAATGTTTATGATGTGGAAGGAAGAGCTTCAAGGAGTATATGAATTTGCAAAAAATTCTGTTTTTGTTGGTTTGTTTAACTCAGAACATATAAGAAGTCACTCCTATGATCAGAGATAAAAGCAGGGACTTTCTTCAAGATGGATGAAGTGAGAGACCCTGTGTTCTCCCTAGCAACACATAAATGTGTGCACACCCACAGAGAATAAGACATTCCAAATATCCTAAGTAATCTAGGTCATTCACCTTGGAACTCTGTTCCTCCTTCAGGCTCCAATCTAGTCTTTGTAATAAGTGTAAGCACAATAATTAGTGAAATGGAGACAGTGCTTCTTTTCTGCTTGATCCCTATGTTCTGGCCACCTATAAAAGGCAGTTAAAGGGAAGGAGTCAGAAGGGATAGCAAGAAAGCTGAAGTCTTTTAGCCAAAGGTCCCAGTGGTAGGTGTCCCGGAACTTTGAGATGGAAGGAGGTTTTGTTTAGCTCAGCAAATGTGTCCTGGGAAAACCTTTCCCCATACTTCTTTCAATACTGACCCCAAATGACTTGAATCAGACGTCCATGCATTATAATTATTATAGAGTAGTTAAGATAATAGTATGCTTAAGGAAAAGCAAGCAAACACTTTTTTGGTTTTTGTCACTTTCATCTTTCTCCATACCTGCTCTATGATTTCACACCTGGATGTCAACAGGCTCCCCCAGCCTCAGTCAATGTTGTGCACGGCCTGGATCCCAGAGCCTACTGAGTTTTCTCTTCTTTATAACCTGTGATGAGTCTTAGCGTCCTCTCCAGGGGACATCCCTTCTACTGCAGCAACAGACGGGCCTCCCTCAGGAAGATCATGTCAGCAAAGGGTTCTTCCTTGAGGTCTATGGTGGTCCAGCCTGCTCTGGCCAGCAGTACACAGAGCTGTGCTCCTTTCCTATAAGTTCCATTCCTTCCCACTTGATGAAGAAAGACACTAATATCTGAGCAGGTGGTGTTGTCAGGGGTTAACTTATAGGCTACAAACAATTTATGTTTTCTTGTCATGTTCCCTCTATCTTCTGAAACAAGTATATCAGAGGGTCTTGTAATCAGCTCTGAGGTTGCCTCTTTTGTGAGTTGGTTTAGGAACTTTCTGAGCCTCAGTTTTCTCAGGCATGCACCAAAAATAGTACCTACCATCCAAGTTTCCTGTGGAGTGGAGGGCAAATAACCCAAACATTCTACCTGGGAGAGATTAGTGGGAGTCCAATTTATTTTAGTGCTTCTAGGCTCTCTCCCATTGTCTTTTCCTTCTGGTACCTGATTCTCTCACAGATAATTTCCCCCACTAGGAATAGAAATTCCTGGGGGGTCAGAGAACCCCACTAAATTAATCAAGGGTTTCTTGGCACCTAGGACAGTTCCCTGGCACATACCAGAGAGATGAGATTTCAAATTGACCCCAGTCATGAAACTATCAGCAACAGACCCAGAGTACAGACTCCTGGGAGCCAAGCCACTGGCTCCATGATAGCCTGTCTGGGACCCCACCACCAGTATCCTACAACTCATTCTTTTCATAGAAGCACATGAGCCATGGGAAGGTTTCTGGGTCTTTTATTTATACTCTTTGTTTTTTTAAAAGCCAGTGAGGATGGGCAAACTCTTGGTCTCTTCTGGGCTGCACTCCTCCATGGCCAGCCCTACCCGCCTCCCCCAGCCCACCCTCTCCCTCCTGCCAGTAGTTCAGTATCACCTGGGGTGAAACAAATACCACCCTGCAGGCCAATGCCCTCTGGTGGCAGCAGCCCCAAGGCCAGGCTGCAGGGTGATCCCAGGAAAGGCAAAGCAGTGGATTCTCGGCATGCTGTTTGGCTTAGCCCTTCCCCACACCTTTCCCTGCTCTGGGGCTCTCCCTCTCCCTGCCTGGATGCCCATTTCGGAGGAGCAGGGGTTTCTGAGGGTCCTTTCCAGCCCTTCCTTTCCTCCCCTGCTGAGATGCTGCTCCCTTGTCTCAGGTGGTCCTGTCCTTGGGCAGTGTGAATGCCCAGGTGGGTGGCTCTCAGGTGCAGCTTTGCACTAGGATTCTCCCATCTTTTCTCAGTCTGCCTGCAACCTCCTCTTGCCCAGTCAGTGTCTTCCTGTCTCCGAAAGATCTGTCTTGAGAGTGAAGTGGAGACAAGAGGCCAAAAAGATCCCTGCGGCTTAGATGAGGGATCCTTGATTTTGGGTGTCAGGGGTAATCATCTCCCTCAGGATTTCCTCAAACCTGGGTAGTAATGGGCTTGGGCCTCTCTGTGCAAAGATCTGAGGAATGTACCCAGATATGCCAACTCCATATTTTCTTCTGTGGTCAGCCAGCAGTTGACCTGGACCCAGGGCCCTAGTCTCTTCACTCCTCAGCCAGCTACCTCCCTGGGGGAAGCCCCCCCCAACCCCTAACACCACAGGTGAATCACAGTGGCACGTCTGGAGTCCCATAGCCAGTTTTCTGGCTGTGGAGCCTGGTCATTTTAATATCCCTGTGCAATTAAAAATCTGCAGAATTGGCAGAGAGGTTTGCAGGTCTTCGGAGGGTGTGTGTCTCCCTTCTCCCTCAGCTAGACTGACCATTCCCCCCAACTCCTCTTCCTCCCCTCCTTCTATCTTTATCCTCTTTTTCCTTTCCTCCTCTTCTTCCTCCCTTCCTCCCCTTTCTTCCCCCCTTCTCTTTCGTCTCCTCCCTTCCTCCTCCTCTTCCTCCCCTTCTCTTTGATCCCCCTCTGAAGCCTCTGCCTCCGGTTCCCCGGCCACGTGGGGAAGGGGAGGCTGGCCCTGGCCTGGCCGCCCGCGGGCTGCCCGGGACCTCGTGTGCGGTGGGGACCGGCGGGCGGGCTGGCGGTGGGGCTGGGGCGGGCGGGCGTCAGACACTGTGCGCGCCCAGGCTGAGCACCGAGAAGGCGGCGCGGTGCTTGCGGAGTAGCAGCCGTATCTTCTCGTCATCGGAGTCGGGGTCCAGCGGCTTGTTGTACTCGTCGTCCTCGTTCTCGGAGGTCGCGCGGTCCCCGCCCGCGCCAGCACTCCCGGGGGCTCGCGGCGTGGAGGATGAGGGCTCCAGCGCACTCTTCTTCCTCCACTTGGTCCTCCGGTTCTGGAACCACACCTGGGATGAGAAGGACTCTGAGGACCACACACGCGCAGCACCCCCGGGCCGCTGTGTAAGAGGACAGCTCCACTTCGCAGAAAGTACCGCAATCCTTATTTTGTAGGAAAATAAATGGCTCGATTTTGAAGTGAACTGTAATAGTCACGTTACGGGTGGGTGGGGAAGGGGGCGGTGAAAGCAAGGAAATAAAATAAAAAGTAAAATAAAATAATGGCGGTGCAGATTCAGGGCAACCCTCCCTGTCAGTGTAGCTTCCTTCTCTTTTGCCATCTGGAGCACGGGTGGGAGATGCTGAAATGCCAGGGTGGAAAGGGGTTAGTCCAGGTGGGGGCACATCACTTGGGATTGGGGTGTGGCTCAGTGTAGACCCTAAACACCAGGATCTGGGTCCAACCCCAGGCCCCCCAGAACAAAAAAAAAACAAACAACAACAACAAAAAAAACCTCCCCTCTTTTAACTTCTTAGACTCTCACTGAACTTCATTAATAATTTCTTCTAATACGTTATTTGGGATAAAGAATGCAGACACCTAAAGAGGAAAAAATATACCTAAGAGGGGCCCAGATTATTTCCTTCCTTTTCCATTCATCAGGGTTCACTCCAGCAGGGCAAAACATTTGTCTGAAGAGGTGGTCCCAGAGGCTGGTAGCAAAGCCCAGACTAGGGTCTCAATCTGCCCCTGGTACCTGTGTGAACCTGTTGACTGCTTCACTACGCCAGGCAGTTCTAGCACAGCTCCAGACTTTCTTCTTTGATGTCCCCACCCAAAGTCTCTGGGGAGAGCTCTAATGTCAAAGTTGGAAAAGTTGCCCCCAGCAGTCTGAGGAGGTAAAAGCAGGTCTTCTGAGGCCTATTTATGAGGCTATTTCAGGCTCCCTGGGGTGTGAAGTACCAGACCATATGGACCCTCCCTAAATCTCTTGAACTGCAAGGTTTCTTACAGCTGGTATCCCATCCCATCTTCTTTTCAGATGGGTGAGCAGAAAAAGGTGTTTTCATTCTTTGAACCAAGAATGAAACCAATCCAGTTCCTTTTGGAGATCAAGAGGAATCCAGTTTTAATTTGGCTGCCATTGGTGCTTGGGATTCCTGGCCCAGACAGTGGAAGAGGGGGAAAGCCTGAGGTTGGAGTCCCACAGATCTGATTTTGTATCCTAGCTCTGCCCTTATCAACCAGGAAACCATGAGCAAGACGCTCAATTGAAATTGTTTCTTCATCTGTAAAACTAATAATAATTAAATGAGGAACTCCATAAAAGGCATTCAGCTTAGGGTTATTAGATGACAGCCATTTATTTTGGTTGTTGTTAATTATTATAATCTCTAGGGTTAGATGGGCAAGCAGTACCCACACACCAGGACAGCCTCTCTATGAGGAGCTGGGAGTTACTGGGAAAGTGTGGCTGCCTCCCTCCCACGCAGGGGCATCCTGTCCTGGCAGGTGCCCTCACTGCAAGGCAGTTACCTTTGCCCGCACAGACTCACCTTGACCTGTGACTCAGTCATGCCCAGTGAGTATGCCAGCCTTGCTCTCTCAGGACCAGCCAAGTACTTGGTCTGCTCGAAGGTTTTCTCCAGGGCAAAGATTTGGTGCCCCGTGAATGTGGGCCGGGTATGCTTTTTCTTGTGGATGCTGTCACTCAGGGGATCTGGGGCTGGTGGGAGGAAGGAAAGTGGGATTAACAGGAAGAAGGGGAACCTGGGTACCATGCACTGTCCACAGGATGTAGCCCTGCCCTACCTCTCCCACAGGGTGAGCTCCCTCCTGTGGAGAAGCCATTGGGGTTGCTGGGGCATCATGATATCTCTCACTTTAGTTGCATTACTGACATTTCAGATAACAGTAACTGTGACCTCTGCTGTGTCTTAGTGGATAGGAGTCCCAGAGAGCAGTTGTCCCAGGTTATAGCTATTTAGGGATAGCAGGGCTTAGAACCAGTTTTGTTGCCTTTTCGTCTAACGTTCTCTCTACTCAATAATGCTCTGCACAAGACACCAAGACAGAAAGGTTCCTTCAGGTCACCAAGACAAGGTCCCAGGAGCCTGTGGATTTCTCCCCACTTTCTTGCTTCTAAGTCCCATTTCCCCAGGTCTCTTGGAAAGCAAGGAGGGAAAGCCTCCAGGTCCAGTGTACTATTCCCCTGTGTCACCAAGCCTGAAGATCATATGGCTACAATGACCCTGGAGGTATGGAGGGCCGAGATCCCAGTCCCAGCCAGGGCAGCCTGCTCTGGGGCAGCCGGGTTCAGAGGAAGCAGAATCACCGGGTGTTGGGCCTTGGTCAGGGCAATCTGACAACACAAGTCCCATCTCCTCTTCTTATAGGTGGGGAGACAGAGGCACAGAAGGAGGAAGAGACCTCCTGAGAGACCATCATCTTCAGTCCTGGCTCCCTTTACTTAATTTGGTCACTGATTTTCTTAGTTCTTTTCTTGTGTACATGCAATCAGGATGGAAGAGTGGGGTGGAGGAGGAGGTTGGAGGTCAGGAAGGGGCAACTTGAGGCTTAAAGTAGCCAAACAACTGGGCTGTAAAACAGGTTCTAAGAGATGAGGTCTCTATCCTCATAAAACTCCCCAAGCGTCAGGTTGAGGGAGAGATAGGCTGTCAGGCAGTGTGGCAGAGGAGAGGCAGCTGTGCTTATGGGGTGTCCACGGTTGATCCCACACCTCATTGCAGTGGGGGAGCCTAGAGAGCAGACAGAAGTGAAGGCTTCCTCTGCCTGCCTCCCTGGTGAGCCTCACCTGCCTGCACGTGTCCCTGCCACCTCCTCTAGTCTCTGACTTGCATCCTGGGCCACCTGAACTGGTTCTAAAAACTGGGGCTCAGGGATGGGTGGGATGAGGAGAGTCCCTCCAGTAGTCAGGGCAAGTTCAAGTTGGCTCAGCCAGCACTCTGCAGGCTGGACTGCTGTCGCTGCTACTGTTGATATAAACCCTGAGAAGGAAGGGAAATGAGCCCTCTCACTCACAGGCAGGACCTCGATGGGGTCAGCGTGCAGTGTCCCCCGAAAGATGCCAAGCATGAGGGGGCTCTTTGGGAATGTGACTCAGTGGCAAATTTCCTTCACTGGGGGTGGGGTTTGCCTTTTTTGGGGTGAAAAAGCGGCGGCAGGGCTCTGGCCAGAAGCGACATGAACTGCCACAGGCTGGGGGTGTAACTCAGTGGTAGAGAGCTGGCCTAGCATGTGTGAGGCCCTGGGTTCCATCCTCAGCACTTCATAAAAATAAATAAATAAAATAGAGGTATTGTTTCCATATACAAGTAAGAAGTTTTTTTTAAAAATAAGCTGCCTCTTAGATATTGTGGAGGTTAGAGGTGGGCAGTGTGAACTTCTCTAGGTCTGGAAGTCCCCTGGGAGGGCAGCTGAGGTGGCAGTAGATAAGGTGGGGTCAGACACCTGTGTCCAAGCAAAGCTGGGGTTGGAGCCAGAGAGGGTAAGTTCAATTCTGCACCGAGCTGAGAAGATGGACCCAGGCGACTCTGCTGAGCTGCCTAATGGCGGCTGAGGTGAGGTGGGCAGGGTGAGTTCCCTATCTCATACCTCTTCCTCCTCCTCCCCTGAGTCTGGGTGGCTCTGGGTGGGCTGGGCTGGGCTGGGGGTGGATGTTTGCCTTCTACTCACTGTTGCTGCACTGCCGCCCGCCTCGCCAGTCCTGTCCTGTGTCCGCCCAGCAGTTCCGGGTCCGGGTAGGGTACTCGTTCCCAGCCTTGGAAAAATTCCCCACTTGGGGGCCATAGTAGACCCCCTGGGAACCCAGTCCACCGAAGCCTGCCACGTGGGGGTAGCTGGAGAGGAGGCTGCTGTTCGGCGTGGCCACAGGCCTGCTCAGGATGTCTGTGATCCCATGGGGGGTCCCGGCAGCCAGCTGGGGGCCCAACCCCGGAGGGCTGAGCTTGTAGAAGGAGTTCTGCATGGAGTACTGGCACACCGGGGCCTTCATCTCTGAGAACTGAGCCAACGGCGTGTTGTTCAACAGGAATGTCCCCTGCAGGTTGGACTCCATGATCTCCGGGTCAAGCAGCGGGAAGGTGAGAAGCCCAAATCCAGGCCCCTAAAGCTGGAGACCCCAGATTCCAGCCCAGAATCTCATGGCAGGTTTGGAGAGTCAGAAGCAGCCCCAAGCCTCTGACTGCCCCCCACCTAAAGCATCCGGCCCAGCCCTTGACCAGGGACTGGCACCCACGTCAGCTGCTCGGAAGTCAGGTGCCACTAGGGCAGGTGGGGGCTTCCCTGGCGCTCCTTTCCTCTCTGCCTGTCCTGGCTGGAGAAGGGCACTCCTCACGCTCAGCACAGCCCCCTCCTCTGCTTCCGAGTCTGGGGACCCTCCATGAGAAGTTTTAAGTTCAGAGAAGGGACATTTCCCTGATAAAGATATGGCCCATTAGAATACAGACTGGAGACTGGCTGAGCTGTGAGAGCTGTGCTGCCATTGGTTGGAGCCAACACGGGCCTCACATTGGCTTTTCCTAGACAAATTGCACTTTGAAAGATTGACTGTAAAATCAGCCAGTGTGTGTGTGTGTGTGTGTGTGTGTGTGTGTGTGTGTGTGTGAGAGAGAGAGAGAGAGAGAGAGAGAGAGAAATTAGCTCTAGAAGCTCTGTTCATCATCAGAGGCTCCACCTGCTCCCTCCAAGTCCAGTATCTAGGAAAAGGTGGGTAACTGGGAAGTCTCTGGAGGTTCCTGAGGCAGCTGGACGTCACAGTTCATGCAGCTGCTCCCCTGAGGGTGAGGAGGCTGAGCTCAGAGGTCACTTTCTTGAGCTGCTCCTGCCCCTTTATGTGCTGATGTCCAGGCTATGCAGGAGAACTGGCTGCTTCCCTTTCCTCCTCCATGCTGGGAGAGGGTAAGTGCAGAGGCTTGGAAATGCCTGCTTTCCTGTGGGGAAGCAAAGCCCTGTGACTAATTTAAGAGCCTGGGGTGGGAGCCCGATGGGCAGATTGGGTTGGGGTGGGCAGTGGGCAGCGCTCAGGGTGGTGGGTATGTGCATTTTCCTGCCCACTAAAGTCGAAAAGGGGGTTGTGCACATGTGTGTTCTCACCTCTGCCTCTGGGCAGCCTTCCTTGACCTCCTCCACTAGAATCTCTTCCCCATTTGTGACTCTGCTAGAGCAATGGCCACATTCTGTCCTGCTTGGTGTCTGGGATTGAAATTGCTGATGCTGAGATGTCCCCTGCTTCCGTGGTGGAGTCCTGTATCAAACACTTGATTGTGGCTCAGTAAATATTTGATGCATAGAACTGGGTTAAATCTTAGTGCACCCATATGCTTTTTTTCTTGAATGAATTTTTACAATGTATGAGGTTCTACTGGAACAATCTCTCATTTTACAAACAAGGGAACTGAGGTACAGAAGAATCAGAACCCACTTTCCAGGTAACAAGTTTATTTCTGTTTTGAGCAACATTCTTTCCTGAAGTTATTGTCTAAGAAGGAAAACCAGCGTGCCACTTGTCTGAAAATGCAAAATGACAGAAAAACTAGTGACAGGTGGACTTCTGCCCTCCCTCTGCCTGGCAGCCCAAAAGCCCTTGCTGATCAGGCCACAAACTCTGCAGAACTCACTCTCTTATCACTTGTGGTCTGTGCTGATGAGAGACAAGAGATACCCCTTTTCTGGCCCTCTGTTGGTTTCTAGAAAAAGGCAGAGTCCAGGGTTGGGGAGGGCAAGACTCTGAGCCACTCTCTCTGTGGCATAGATTTAGGTGAATTTAAGGAAGACCTTACAAAGGGTATGAGATGATTTTTCTTTAAGTTTGGATTATAAACAAGAAAAAAAAATGGTTCTTCTCCTTCTTCTTTTTCCTTTTATTTATTTATTTATTTTTTATAGGTAGGTGTAACTTTTTTTTCTTCTTTGTCTTTCTTTCTTTCTATCTTTTCCTTTTCCTTTTTTATTTTGAGACAGGGTCTCATTAAGTTGTCCAAGCTTGCAGTCCTCCTGCCTCAGCCTCCTGAGTCCCTGAGATTATAGGTGTGCATGACCAGGACCAGCAAGAAAGAAAGGTTCTGATTTGTCTAAGTTGGTTTTCTACCAGGCTGCGTGCATCACCATCATTTTGGTAGTTAGTTCTGATTCCCAGGGATGTCACAGGATCCCACCCGTACAACTATAATTCAAAAACCTTTTATAAAAGCCCTCTGGGTAATGTAAATGCACAGTAAAGACTGACTCATTTTTCTGGGGGTCCTTTCAGATTCTGAGTTCTCTTGGGGTGGAACAAGAGGTGGGGATTTTCCAGGGACCTTGGAACCATGAATTGTTCATTCCCTAATAATGAGAACCTATGAAGAAAGAAATTTGCTGCAAATGATTTGACTCTTATTTAATGCTAAGACTAAGGGTCTGAGAATCCCAGAATGGCAAACAGAAGAAACTTTAGCAACTGCTGAATTCATTCCATTTGACTGATGAGGAAACTGAGGCCAGAGTGGTGACCAACCTTGCATGAGGTGTTAGAAACTAGACAGAAACAGGGCCAAATCCTCTCTATAGCAAGGGTTGGTTCCTGAATGTTTAATGTCATGGGATGCAGGACCAGATGCTTTCATGGGGAGAGCTAGGATGCCACTCAGTGTATACTAGTCCCAGACCTGGACTGGTGGTACACTGGTAGTTTGTGGTGTCCCTTCTCCCACCTCCAACTTCTCCCCATTTCATGGTAACATTTAGGCTATCCCTTCTCTGAGGGTTTCTCCCTGGATAGGCAGTTTAAATTAAGGAGCTGTCCTGGCTTCCAGGAAGAATTGGTGGACCCCTCTGGGGAGTGCAGGCTTCTCCTCATTCCACCTACTGACCCTTCTTCCCCCAACCCAGGCTCTACTCTTGCCCCAGCACAAGCCCCAAAGACGAACCAGGAAGGAGAGATGGAGCCCTGTGTCATGAGTCAATTTCTTTATTAATTTTGACATTTGTTCAGCTGGTGTAGGGAGAATGGTCTATACATCAGAGTGGGGTGGGGCATACTCTCCCAGTAACAGAGCATGGGAGAGTCGAGAAATGATTTGTTTTTCATAACAATTAAAAAAATCAAGGTAATTTCAAAACTTCTAAAAAGCGTCTAATGTGCAGACTGCAGCATTCTCTAGGCATCTTGTGGAGACCCCAAACTCCTCCCCTAAACAGCTCCTACTAGCGCGGGAGCGTGCAGCCATGCCACCGAAGGCCTGGGGCCGGCGGGCCAAGCAGCCATGCCAGACGGAGCGGAAAGTGCCAAAGCAGAGCCTGGAGCCGCGGGGCCCACGCGGGGCGCTAAGAGGGGCTACTGGGTTCGGCTGCAGCGGCGACCCGGGAGAGGAAGGGACAGGATCGAGGCGGAGGAGGCGAGCCCTGCGCCTGTCTTCCTTGAGCCTTCACGGAATCGGTCCCCAGCCGCGATGCCCGGCCTCTCCTGCGGCAGGCCGGGCGCCGGGGCGCTCTGCTTCGCGGCGCTGCGCTGCTGCGGGGCGGGGCGTTCGGCCGCCACCGCTGCGCCCCGGCGCCGGCGTCCGAGCAGCGTTGGATCTCGCATGGTGCCAAGAGGAGGCTGCGAACCTGCAGCTGCTCAGACGCAGCCCTCAGCGAGAACTGCGGCCGGGAGTTGGCACTTCCTCTCCCTTGTCCGCCCCCCTCGGAGAGCAAAAGCAAACCCCGCCCCGGACGGACCGGAGCGCCTCGGCCCCTCTGGGACGCGGCCTTCTGGGCCGACCGCACTCGGCCCGGGAGGGCACCGACGGGCCAGACGGCAGAGGCCCGGCTGTTCCCGTTCCGCCCGAGACCTTTGCGGCTGGTCTCCAGGGCCTTGGGGTCTCTGACGTTGAGGGCGCTTCTGTGCTACTTGGAAGGTTTAAATGTGTCCAGAGGACACCTCCGAAGAGAGGCTGGGGAGGAAGGTGACTGGACATCCGCCACAGTGGCTCTTTGAGAGCGAGAAGAGCCTGCCAGAGTCTCTCTCCTGGCCCTAGAGGGCGCCCGCCCGGGCAAGGACGGGGCCAGATTGTGCTGATTCGGGCCTCCCTCTGCCGGAGGCTCTAATGTAACTTTAAGGCTCTTCCCTGATGGCACCGAGGCGAGGAACAGCCAGCTGTCGGTTTCCTTCCTGCCCTGACCCGGAGCCTGGCTTAGAAGGGTCTTTTGGCCAGCCCGGGGTCTCTTGGTGGTCAGCAGCTCCATCCTCCTCCGGCTCTCCTCCCACTGGACACGTGGTCAGGAGTCTCCGGAAGGGCAGAGGCACTGGGGCTGGCGAGCCTGCAACCTAGCGCCTGCACCCCCAGCCTGCGGGCTGCCTGGACTTCGAGCACCAAGTTGGCTCTGGGAGACCTTAGGGTGGTCCTGACGTCTAGAACTGGCAGATACATTCACTAGCCCTACTTCCTTCCTTCCTCTTTCACTGAAAGACAGCCTGTAGCTCCTTCTCCCGCAGCCTGGAGAAGTCCTCAGGAGCTGAGCTGTTAGTGCTTGGAACATACTGCTAAAGTGTTTCTATTGGTTTGCATAGTATTTATTGTTTTTCATATACACAAGGCTGATTACTGTACAGTTTACACTTTAAACACAGACTATGATAGAAGTGCTTGAAGATATAGAAAACCTCTTCTCTATTGGACATGCTGGTGCGACCCTGGGGCAGCCACCGGCCCTTCCCCAGCTGAGACCTTTCAGATGGAGCACTGGCTCCCTTTGAGCCCTAAAGCTAAGCCTGGGGGTCCTCACTTCCAATTCTTAAGTCCCTAACACAAGAGACCCTGAATGCACTCTCAAGGTGATGATTTTCCATTGGAAGATGATTAATACTGAAACTGGCAGAGAGAGAGAGAGAGACAACATTAAAAAAAAAATTCCAGTTTATCCACAGGAGATTCTATACAGCTTCAGAGATCACAGTAAAATCAGTGTGTAGACAGAGTGAAGCGAAGGTGTGTGTGTGTGTGTGTGTGTGTGTGTGTGTGCGCGCGCGTGTGTGGTGTGTGTGTGTGTGTGTGTGTGTGTGTCCTGAATGTCATGGAGAGCTTTCTGGAAGAAGCAATCCACTGGGGAGTAGAGGGGTTGTCAGGAATGGAATGGAATTGGTGTGTGCAGGTGGGGATGGCTGGCAGGTGAGGCCATGGGATGAAGGTGCTAAACTGATTTCATGCCTATTTTTCTTTTTCTTTCTTTTCCTCTCTCTCTCTCTCTTTTTTTCTTTCCAGGAAGCCCACATGGATTTCTTACAGATGAGGTTGGGGAAAAAAAAAATACCCTGTACGAAGTCAAAATCAAAACAATTTTTTTAGAAAAACAAAACCAAAAACCATCCCCAGCCACAAAAGAGCCCTTATTCCCTTTTGCATCCATATGCTCTCTCTTGTACTTGTTTTCTATCCTCTCTCTCCTCTCCCCTCTTGCTGCTTTTGCCCTGATTTCCGACAGAGATCCGTAGTCGATAGAGGCAGGATTGAAGACTGTAGGTCATGCGTCTACAGTCAGTCAGTCGTTCATGCGAATAGGAGACTAAAGGAAGTCCCTTACAGAGATCGTGCTGTGAGCCTAGAGGAACGTGTGCAGCGCTTCTGTAGCCCTCCGGTCCAGCTCTCCTCCTGTGTGCATGGCAGAGTGTGTGGAGTTCAGGGGTTGGGTGTTGAGGTGTGATCCTGAGAGACACAAAGAAAGGAGGAGTAGTCATTTAGAATTTAAAGGTGCAACTCTCAGCAAAACCCCGAAACATAGAGTTTAGTGCTGACTACTCAGGCAGGGTCTGATTCAAGGAAAGCAGTCTTCCCAAGAAAGGCGATGAGCAGTAAAGTGTTGTGCTTGGGGACTCTGAACTTCCCGGAATACCACCCACCCTTCCCTGAGGAAGGCAGCCTCTCAACGCCACCCAAGCTTCCCCTGATTTCTTGTTAAGTGGGTGAGTTTCCTGTGTGGGGCTCTGGAAGTTCTGCTGCCCATGGCTACTTTTTATTTAAGCGTCTAGAGTATAGTGGTTAGGATAGGAACTCCTCAGCCAGATTACCCAGTTACTTGCTGCCTGACCTTGGTTAAGTTACTTACCTGCTCTGTGACTCAGTTTCTTCTGCTGTAAAATGAGGGTAATAGGACCTACCTTAGATCTTTGTGATGTTTGAAAGAGCTAATAAATAAATATATTGCTTAGAATAGTGAGCATTCCATGCATGTAAACTATTATTGGGTTCTCTGGAAATGCTCGGTTAATGTTGTTTTTTTCTTTTTTCTTTTTTTGTTTTTATGTTTGGTACCAGAAATTGAACCCGGGGGTGCTTAACCACCAAGCCACATCCCCAGTTCTTTTTATTTATTTTTTATATTTTAAGATGGAGTCTCACCAGGTTTCATAGAACTTCACTAAATTGCTGACTTCGAACTTGTGATCCTCCTGAGCCATTGGGATTACAGGCCACCACACCTGACTGTTGTCTTTTAAACATCTGTCATTTTCTTGGCTGGATTATAAACACTCCAGGGGCAGGAGCCCCTACCTGGGGTTCCCTACAGTACCTAAGCACTCCTCAAGGTTAAGTACTCTTTGAACAAGAGACACAGTGATATTGGGAACTCAGGAAAGATAGGCTAACATCCACTTTGGGCCCGGGTCCTGGGCAGAAGAGAAATTTAAAGCTTTGGAGATCATTGTGGTATAACTACCCATTTAATTTTTGGGTAAAGTGAGACTCAAGGGGAGTAGAGATAGGGTCAGCTGGAGCAAGAAGCAGCACACGGGTGGAGAGGACACGAGCTTCATCTAAGATGACTCCACCTCTCTGCACCTGTTTCCCCTGGGAAGGAATCACCCTTTCGAAACTTAGAAAAGAGGTCCTTTCCATTCTGAGTGGCTGTGCCTGGTTCTTTCTTTTTTTTCTGTGTGCTGTAGCACCAGTCCCACCTACCCAGTGCTTGTGGCTCTTTTCTGTCTCCCCTAAACCCTAACTCTAAGGTCCCTGCAGCGGTGGGGTATGAGGGTGGACCTCCCTCATACCTCCACTTTACCTCCCCATCCCTTCCATCCAAACTACTGATAAATTTTAAACTTATTGAACTATGCTACTGTCAGAGTTAAAGCAAGTCTTGCAACCACACTCTCTGAATGAGAAAGTGTCCCTTAAAAAGAAAAACACACAAAGGTCTTTTTCCTCCTGTAGCTTTTTAGAGAGTTCCATAAAGTACAGTCAGGCATATGCAGATGGGTGCCAAGAACCAGGGCCCTGCTCAGGTTCCTGGTAATGCAGAGGGCTGTAGGGTTGCTTCTGCTCCCAGTCCACCTAGTTGTCCAGCTCCACACTGTCCCTACAACAGCACTGATAGCTCTAATACTTGGACCTAAGTACTTGGACACAAAGAAAACCCACCACCTGCTACTGTCTGCCCCAAACAATCATGCCTTGACTAAACAGCAATTTTCCAGCTTCTAAATACTGCCAGGAAACTCTCTCACCCTGCCAGGCCTCACATGTAAAAGCCTTCCCAAGGCTGGGAGTGATGTGGAGGAATCAGAATGAGTGGCTTAGTCCACTGAGTTCTGCCCTTTGGCAGGGGTTTCCACATCTTTAAATAAACTATAACCATCTTTGTCTCAGTTCAACTTTTAGACATGATGTTACAACAGTGCCACCTTACTTCTAGAATGTGTGGCAAGGAGAAGTACAAAGAGTCATAATAATTTAATCTTCAATACGAGTCAAAAATCAACTTGAGGGATAGAATCTTGAGTTATAGAATTATAATTCACCCATACTGGGTGGGGCAAGGCCCAGAAAAATCTCTCTCTCTCTCTCTCTCTCTCTCTCTCTCTCTCTCTCTCTTTTGCTGTGGACTTAGTACCCAGGGCCTCATGCATGTCAGGCAAGTGTTCTACCACTAATCTACCCACTCAACTCTGAAATCTATGTTTTAACAAGATTCTTGGGATGACTGTAATACAGGGATGTGGATGACACTTTGAGAAAGAGCATAGTAGAACTTGCCAATGTATAAAGCCCTTTCATAAACATGAACTCATCGACCACCATAGCCTTCCTGAAAGGAAAATATTGGCATTATTGGTCCTTTATGGATAAAGAACCTGAGGTTTAGGAAGGTCAATTGACTTGCCCTGAGGCATACTACAAATACAATTTGTCATTGATTGAGTGCCACAGTATGTTCTTATTTACTCTTTACATAGCTTTCACAGATATTATTTGTAAACCTTTGTATGTTATTGTTGTTTTGTGTTTTTTTTTTTTGGTGGGGGGAGGAGGGCTGGGAATTGAACCCAGGACTTTGTGCATGCTAAGCACATTTTACCACAGAACTGCATCTCCACCCCTGGAAACTTTTTTTTTTTTTTTTAAGTGTAACTCATTTTTAGAATGGACTATTTTCATCCTCCCTTGAGGAGTCTAAAGCTCCAGGCAGTTAAGTGACCTGTTTAAGGTAAACAGGAAGAGCCAGGCCTTGAATCTAGACTCCCAAACCTCAGCTTTCACTCTCTGAAGCACACAAAGCTGATTCACTATTCACAGCAGTCATGTTCTACAGAGTAGTTGTGAACACTGAATTTCTGAATGCTGAACCATTGCTCCTAAGGGAAATACAAGGCTAGGTTCCTGTGAGCCTCTGGTCACATTTTCATTGACCACTGAATATATAACCTTATTTATGTGGGATCTGTTTAAAGACACCTTATTTAATATGTATGGCTGATGCATTCACATTGACCTCACCACCAATAGCACTATAACTGATCTCTTTGTGAACTGAATCTCTTTTTTTCCCTTTGGTACTGGGGATTCAACCTAGGGGTGCTCTACCACTTAGCTATATCCTCATCCCTTTTTATCTTTTATTTTGAGACAGGGTCTTGTTAAATTGCTCAGACAGATCTTCACATTATGATCTTCGTGCCTCAGCTTCCCAGGTCACTGGGATTATAGGTGCATGCCACTGCACCTGGCTCCTGAAGCTTCTTTTTAGCACATGTATTCTCTCAGGTACATCACAGCATCTTTGTTCTTAGAAAAACTAGAAAGCCCTTTAGTACTGCTCTGGGAGAACATTTTAAACAGTAAAATGACTAACAAAAACCACAGAAATACACAAAACATGACACTAAGTAGACCATTAAAAGGATGCTTGTTTGAGCTGTGAGAGCTGAAATAAGGCAGAGTTCTCCTTGCTCAACCTCATCTGCGAATGTGCATGTCGGGCGACTCAAAATTTTTGCCATTGTATGCCTTCCTGTGAATGACCACAGAAGCGCAGTGAGCACTGGCTTTAAGCAAGTAGGGGAATCTGAAAATGAATAATGAGGATCACCTGTACATGCTTGTGAGTAGGTGGTGGTAAATATTAAGAATCAGAGCACCTGCAGCCTCTTTCCCATCTTCTCTGCAGCCCTTACTCTCATTAGAAGGGTTCAGTATTTTATTCTGCCCCTTAGGCCCTTTGGGACACAGACGGGAGCCTGCCTCCAAGCTCCCTCCCTTACCACTGTGGCTCCAGTCCCAGGTATCCCCTTTGCCTTTTATTGGCAGAGGGTTCAGCACTGTCCTGGAGCCAGGCTGCTCCATGGTCCTGACACCCGTGCTTATGCAGTCTGATCCTTAATCACTGCATGGTGGTGGTGGTGGTGGGGTCAACCTCTTTGCAGATCATCTGTGGCAAATTAAACTTAAAAAATAATACTAGATTCCCTCCATCCCTCTAGCCCCACTTCTGGTTTGCTTGTCTCCTGTTTAGGAACATTGGTAAAATCTGAGCCAAACAGAAGCTCAAATTTTAAGACCATTACTGCTGCTACTATACGAAAAATAAGGCAGAGGAGTGTTCTTTTCCCCTCACGCTCCTTTCAAAAAATTTGTGCACCTTTATATTAGTTCCAGGACTGAATCTCAGCTAACCACATCCTTCAAAGCCAGCAGCGGGTAGGACCCCTGGCAGTGCTGGGGTTAATGCTGTGACCTCCTTAAGCTGCTGAGGAGTCAGGTCTAATTTTATCCTCTAACTGGATCCGCCAGTCCTCTTTTTTGCCCAAGTGCTGAGATATGTCAGGAAGCCCCAAGTCAGCATTTCTGGTGGCTCAGGAGGCAGCGGGCCTGCTTTTTGCAGAATGCAGAAAGCCAGCGCCTGCTTGCTACTTGGCCCCAGGGATTCAGATGGCAACAACCCAGTTAGTGCTGTGCTGGGGCCGCAATGCTTCCTCGCTCCCTGCCGACTCCCACCCCGATGCATCCTGTACTGAGCTGCCCCGAGCTGGGCACAATGAAGGGCCTCGGGGCAGCTCAGTACAGGATCCCTCAGGGAGGGCCGAGATCATCAGAGCTGGTCGCCGATGCCCCCAGCACTGCACAGGCCCGCTGGAGACCCTCAATGCACAGCACGGCACACACCCCTCCTCAGCCCCACTGCCCCATGCTCACACTCGGCGTGCACTGGCACCCAGGGCCCAACCCCGATGACCCTCCTGACTTTCCAGGGAGAATGCCACCCACCCCTTGGATCTACTCAGTCCCTTCCTAGAAAGCAAGGGAGCAGCTTGGTTCACAAAATATCAAGGAGAATTTAAGCCTGGGTCCTGATAGAACTTCAGTTCGGTTCCAGGTCCTAGAGACAGCCCATCTCCAAGTCTTGGAGTTCTTCCTGTGTTGAAATATCACAACCCAGAGGGATTCTCCTGCACTGCCCTCGCCACCAACCTCTGGCGCCCCACTGCTTGGTTTCTAAGACAGGGTGACTACCTTAGATTGACAGAGTGCTTTTCACTCATTTAGGAATCCTTTTGAAACTATAGAGGGGTTAGGGGTGTAGCTTAGTGGTAGGGCACTTGTCTAACATGCAGGAGGCCCTGGGTTTCATCTCCAGCACCACCAAAACCAAAAATGGAATTCCAAAAACTGCATTTGCACACTTTCTGAGAGATAGGTGTCTTTGTTTCCTTGAAGGGGAAGTTGAGGATCAAAGACACCGTCACTAGGTTGGGACTCAGGAGAGACTGGGTAGAGTGAGCACCCTGGGAGAAGGGGAGGCAGGCAAGGAGGGAGCAGCAACTCCACTGAGGGCCAGGCCATGCAGAAAGGATGAGAAGGCTGCTGTTACCTCCTGAGAGGCTACTCCGAGGAGAGACTGGAGATCACTGTTTGCCCCTTTTCAGGCTGGCCCGCTTCACTATCTGAGCCCCCTTTCTGCCCTCTATCAGGTCCGGGTGTAGGCCACTCCCTCTTAGCTCCACCTGGAGACAGCAGCAGAGACAGAAAGCAGGACAGATCACAGAGACAGATGAGAAGAAAAAAAGGCTAAAGAACGAAAAGGGACAGTATGGAGCTGGTGGAAACCCCATCCATTAGGAAGAAGGTGATCTGAGGGACAGACCGTGCAGACTGAGCTGTGGCTAAGAGGCAGGCAGCAGGGGAATTCTCTGGGGGCTGCTCTGAAGAGTGAGGGAGCCCGCAGCCCCCTCAGTACCTTGGCATGTTTTATAAAGTACTCAATATCGGCTTCCAGCTCACTAGGGTCCTCCAGGGGCCCCTCAACAATCACCTCCTGGTGCTCCTGGGTGTCATCGGCACCAGACGAGTCTATCTGCCGAACAACTTTGCGAACGATCTGGAAAAAAGAGGGAAGGGGGAAGGGGTTAGTCAAACCATGAAGACAAAGTGTGAGAAAAGCAAGGCCCCAGAAGAGAGACCCAAGGAATACGAGGTCCTACCCTGAGGGGAGAAGAAAAGGGACTGGTCTCTTGTTGCCATTGCTTCCTGGAAAAACCCATATTGGACAAAGTCAAAAAGGCTAGAATTTGTGGAGGGCTCTTGACAGGTTCACTTAATGATCAAAGTTTGACCACATGTAAAGTCTGCCTCAAACCTGCTGAGCTTCACTCTGCCTATCAGCATCCATGAAAGCTTCTGCTGCCCATCCTCCTGTCAGTGCCCAAGGATGGAGGACATTTTCTTTTTATCTACAGTAATTCTATTCGACCCACCCAGTCCCTATTCATTCATCCATCCAAATATTCAAACACCATTTACTCTGCGATCAGAATGGGAGATGAGAACATAAAAGAGCACAGACCCTGCCCAAAGGAAGGATGAGAGATGGATGCAAGAGGTCTGGCTCTACCACAGTGCAAGCAGCAATCCTGAGATGCACATGCAAAATCCTCCCTCTGTTTTCTCTCCCTATTTCCCCTAGCTAGCATGGGGCCTGATGCCTGACAGGCAAAATCATGTCTATTGAGTTGATATATGTTCCCTACTCCATGAATGTCCATGTCCTTTTTATTAGAGGAGATGCCTGGTAGGCTGGGGACAGTCACACTAGTCCCTTAACAGCTCCATTTTAGAGGCTAAGTATCAAGGGACTAAGTTTGGGTACAGAGGCTGTGAGGAAAGCCACATCCAAACTGCTGAAGACCAAGAACACTCACACCTAAACTGCTCCTCCTGAGTGCTGGGGTGGCCAACACAGCCATGGCTACCCTGTCAGTGCGGCCCGAGTCACGCTCTACTGACAGTCCCAACCCCCCGCTCCCCAACTCAGGGATTCTCTGCACCCACCTTCTTGGTGACAATGTTGCCCTGCTCATCTGTGAACTGTTCCTCCGTCACTTGCTCCCCTGGAATATTCTGAAGCTCATTCCCCTGGAATTAGAGAAAGGGAAAAAAAAAATGTAAGATTGATAAATGGAGGTTGAGGGTATAAAAGAGCCGTGGCAGCTATAACCACATCCGATAAATCCCCACCCTGGCAGGAAACCCCAGCTCAGCAAATAGCCACAGCCAAACCAAGGGCTCCCAGAGTGTGGGCAGCACCCCCGTGGGGCCACAAGGCCTGAAAACAGGAAGGGCCCAGAGCTTGCAAGAGGTCGGTATGCTTGATCCTTACAACAGCCCAGGAAGTCAGCCAAATAGGGACGATTACACAAGTTGGATGGAGGAAGCTCTGAGGGAAGAAGTGAGTAAGGCACTGTTTTATACTTTTACTATACTCCACAGTCTAGAAGCCCTGCCACAGATGGCTACCCTCAAAGAGACTTGCCCACAATTCCACAGCTGGTTGGGTACAGGAACAGGATGAGAGAGAGAAGGCCCAAATCCCAGAGCTTTCTGGGCTGTCACCCTGTGCTGGGTGCTGGGGAGGAGCTGCACATGACTCTGGCTCCCAGCATAGAATCCGATCCCCTGAGTCCTTCCTGATCCTTCTCTTCCAACACGTTTCCTGGCTCTTTCCCCCAGCTCCACCCCATGCACAGCACAACGCTGTCCCCTCAGGCCTGGCCTCTGGTATTCCCCACAAGTTCCCATCCTGCCGCCTGCCTGGCCATTACCTTCAGGAGGACCCGCCGCCGGACCACCCTGGTAGAGATGGTCTCCTCGTCGTCACTCAGGCCCTCGCTCTCCCCCAGCTCCTTGTCCAGCTCCTGGTGGATGTGCTTCAGCACAAAGCACAGGGAGCCCTTGACAATGTGCATCACATTCTGACAGCTGACCAGGAAAAAGCCCAGGAGCACTAGGGTGACCAGGAGTTGGGTGATGAAAGTCCACATCCTCACCTCCTCTCACCAGCCTGGATCTCCAGGACCAGGAAAACCAGGGGCCCGACTGCTGCAGGGATCCAGTCTCTCATTCTCCTCTTGGACTCCGGAGTCCCCCAGCGACCCCTTCCATCCCTGCCTCTTTTGTTTTCGCTCTGTCTCTCACTCTTTCTATCTCTCCAAGCAGGAGACAGAATGGGCCTTCTCCCGAATGGCCGTCTCAGCAATAACAGCCCCTCCTGTAAGCAGCCCTGGGCTCTGCCCTAACTCCACAGTGACGTCAGGCTTCTATAATTTTAGCTTCTCAAACCAGCTGCTGGAGCTGTCTAATTGGGCTAGAAGGAATCTGGCAGGTGCTGTGTCCTGGACACAGAAAGCACATGTCAAAGTCACTGAGGGCCTGGAAGGGGGGTCACCCACTAGCCTTTTCTGCCTGCCTGAGCCTATGGAAACCAGAGGGAGTTCTGCCCTAGGAAAGTTTTTCATTCAAGGACTCTACAAAATAAGAAGTTTCAAGAATGTGGTTACTCATGTGTCTCCTTGGGCTGATACTGCAGTAATGAGAATGATGTTTGCCTGTGCTGGAGGCTGAGGCCAGCTAGCATCCTGGAGAGTGAAGGTTTTATTTTAAAAAACAGCCTCAAGGGGGAGTGATTTATTCAGGCCCAGCCAAATGAGCAGGGCTCATGTCCAGTACAGGTGGTAGGGCCACCTGGAAGCTGATCTGTAATTCCCACAAACCCTCAGTCCCCTCCTTTACTGGGCACAGCAACCCTAAACTCCAGCATGGAACTGGTGTGTCTATTTAAGGTCTGTCCTTAAAGGCTCTTCCCGTGCTAGGCCACTGACGCCCACTGAGCAGGAACCATGCGTATTACACTTGCGTGCACAGAGCTGATTCACAAATGAAGCCACAGCAGCTGGGGCTGGAAGGAATTTCACTTTCTGGGTCAACTTGTTCCCTTTTTAAGTAGCAGCTCATTCGCAGAAAGAATGAAGACCTGGGACACCCTGCACTCACTTACTGTGGGGTCTTGGGAAAGCGGGACATCTTCTCAGTGCCTAAGTTTCCTTATCCATAGGCTGGGAATTAAAGTGCTTTTCCTACCCCTTCTTAAAACTGCTGTGAGGACCACATAGTTTATAAATACTGCCACTCTGGAAAACAGTGGCAAATACGTACTATAGTGTACTGCTCTGTAGGCATCGTTCTGTGTTTCACACATTAACTGAGTTAAACCTTACCAACAGGAATGTGCCTGTAGGTACATTCCATAATTTTCCCATTCTATATAAAAGAAGCAGGCAAAGAGAGTTCAAGTAGCTTGCTTAAGTGAAAAAGTAAGTAAATGAAAAAGTCAGATTTCAAACTCCTATCACCCCCAACATGACCTCATTTCAATAAGATAATGTTGGGAAAAACAAAAGCCCTTAGTATATGCAAAGGAGCTGGTCATGGGACAACATGTAGTTTTAACATGGCCAAGAAAAGTCCAGCGACTGGGGGGATGTGGTAGAGGACTTCTCTGCCTTGTGTGAGGCTCTGAGTTTCATTCCTAACACCACACACCAAAAGAGTCCAACTTTAGATATTTCCACTCAGATCCCAGAAGAATCAGCCAGGTTACATTCATTGCAGGTCCCCCTCCCAAGCCCCGTATGACGTGGCAACTCTATCTCTCTGTCACTGTTTCCAGAAAGTTATGGAAATGCTAATAAATGGGGGGAGCTTTACAAATCATTGCCTTCAGTGGGCCTCATTATCCTCCCTTGGGGGTCTTATCAGCAGACTACTGACATCCTTAGTCCATCTGTCCATTCATTCTGAGACAAAGGAGGTGATGGGGGTCTTCATTTTCAGGCTGGGCATGGTGGCCCTGAATACTCATTCCAGTCATAAGAATGTGGAACTAGGAACCAAGTGATTGGGACTCTCCTGTCCCTGATGTTGGTTCACTGTGTGACCCTGGAGAAAGCCCTTGGCCTCTAGGGGCTTCAGTTTCATCCCCTGTAATTCGGGGACCTGGTGGACAAACTAGAAGCATTCTCTATGGGGCTGTCCTGCTTTCTGCCTTTGTCCCCAGTTTTCCTCTCACTAAGGGCTGACTGCAGAGGGGCAAAGGAAAAGCACATCCCTGGCATCTTTGTCTTTTCCTAGGGATCCAGAACAGACCCAATCAGGATCACCTGTGCTCTGGGACAGCACTCCTTCCTGGGAGGAGCAGGGGTAGATGCCAAGGAACAGCCTGGTGGAAAGGAATGCACTGGGGTGGTTTGAGGTTAAAAATGAACACAGCTGTCTGTCCTGCCCAAGTGCACATACTTGGCAGAGAAGCTTTCTAAATAAAACCCTATTTAATTCCGAGCAGTTCTTTACAGCCAGCCACTCACAACCATTGTAGAGTCAACCTCATCTCTGTCAGAGCTAAGGTTCAGGGAGGAAAGAGGGAAGAGGATAGAAACAAGGAAGGACAGGCTAAGATAACAGTTCCCGGATGAGGAAGTGGTGCTGGGTGAAAAAAGAAAGTGACAAAGATGTACAGCCCATAGCAGCTACATACATATTAAAAATGCATAGGTACAGAATGGCAGTGCGAGTTTTATAAAAACATATAAATCGAAAAGACATATATTAGTAAGATGTCTTGGATTTGCTTCAAAATAAAATGTGGGGGGAGGGGATTGTGGTTCAGGTAAAACAAGATTGGCCATGATTGAGTAACTATGGAAGGTGGGAATGGGGAGGGAGGATTGAAGAAAAGAAAGGGGGAAAAGGCAGGGAAAATTTTTAAAAAGGATGGGAAGCACAAGAAAGGGAGGGAAGGAAGGAGGGAAGTCTGAGGGTGGGAGATGCCCAGGACAGCCAGAGAGCAGAGAAGAGAACCATCTCTATCTGATCACCTCCCAACCAGAAGCCACCCAAAGAATCACAGGATTCCAGAGCTGGATCAACTCTGTGGTATTCCAATCAAGTCTTCATTTACCAAGAGGACATGGAGGTGCTGAGAAGAGTCACAGCTTGCTCACAGTCACACAGCCTGGTCAGCCTAATGCCCAGTTCTCTCAGTGCTAAGCCCTTTCTAAAACACGATGGACAACAGAAGCAGAGCAGAGTACCAGAGGACCAGGGGGAGGGAGGAAGAGAAAGAAAGAGGAGGTATTGAGGAAAGAATCTGACTAAATTCTGTTATATGCATGTGCAAGTACATAACAACCAATCCCACTATTATGTATCATTTTGAAAACCGATTAAAAAAACTTATCACGATGGACAAAGAATACCAAACAAAACCCATGGCTTTGAGGTCACTAAAAACCTAATTCAAGGCCTCCTGGGCAAATGAGGCATTGGGTGAGCTGCCCAACCATTCTGATCATCAGTGGCCAAATGGGAGTGCGCACCTGGCTGCCCCATTGTTGGGATGGGTGATAACAACTACTCTGTGAGCCCTCCTTCCTCTAGTAGAGGTCAAGGAGGCAGAAAGGTAGACCATGACCTCATATCCTTACTCCTAGAGAAAGCGAGGTCTCCACTGCACTTTTTAAAGAAAGGACACATGGCTTGCTTCAGGTCTTCTTTTCTGATGCTGGAAAAGAGCAAGGGGAGGAGGTGCCCTGGGGGCCCTCACCTGCATAACCCGGGAGAAGAAGCTGCTTGAGGCTGCCTCCGCCTCTGACCACTCCCTGTGGCCCTGTTGGCTCTGTTCCCTGTCTGCCTGGGAGCTCCCTGCCTCTGGCTGTTCCATCCGCCTGTGCTCCCTTGCAGACACCAGCACCTGCTCATACTCCTGAGACCCGCTGGGCTCCAGCCCTCGGACAGTGGTGATGGTTCTCTGGAATGAGTGTGGGCCTTGTGTGACCTCCTCTTGCCAGGAGCCTTGTGCAGCATCTTGCAGGTACGAGACTATGGAGCCTTCTCTTTCCCAGTCCTGTGGTCTGGGGTCCAGGCCAGATGATAGATGTCCAAGGAGAAAGAAAGAACAACGGTCATCTTTCGGTCTTTGCTTTCTCAGGTGAACCCCATCCCCACCCAAGGCTCATACAGGACACAGCCTGTACTGTCTTCCACCTCTAAAGCTCAGGAGAGCATGAGCAAGTCACTGAGCTGACTGACTGCCCTGGGGAGGAGGCACATGTGGCCTATCCCTGCCGTCAGGTGGAGAAGGCCAAGGATATCAGAACACTGGTCCCTCCTTTTAAGTGAAGTGCTCTCCTCTCTGGGCTCCTGGAGCACCTCACTGGGTAAGGGTTCAGTTCCTGGGGTCTCCACACCCATCATCTTGCATCTCCAGACTGCCCCCCACCCCACCTTCTAAGTCACTTGATAATCGTTATCTGATGGAGTCATCACTCTCTCCCCTTCAAACAGATTTTTCTATGACTTCCAGAATTTCACATTTGCCTGGTCTAACTCTCCCTCCAGTGCTACTCCTTCTCACTGGCCTTTGCTGGGTCCCCCTAACTTCCTGGACTTCTGAGCACTGGAGATCCTGGGGTTCTGCCAGGGGCTAGCCACATCCACTCTCTAAGCGAGCTTGTCCCACTCGTGGTGCTAAGCCCCGTCCAGAGGCTCGTCATGCCCAGCTTGGAGCCCTTTCTTGAACTTCACATGTGTATTTGCACATGCCTCCTCCACATCTCTACTCTGGTTCTCCAACAGGCATCTCAAACGACAGCGTGATTGGGGCTGGGGAGATAGCTCAGTCAGTAGAGTGCTTGCCTTGCAAGCACAAGGCCCTGGGTTCGATCCCCAGCACCGCAAAAAAAAAAAAAAAAGAAAAAGGACAGCGTTATGGGATCCACACTGAGAGTCTTCCTCACCACAGTGGTGAGGTTATGAGGGATGAAGGCACCTTCATCCTGGAAGTTGCCAGATGGAGGAAACATTCCCTCCTTGTCTCCTCTTTCTCCCATATCATATTAATCAGCAAATATTTTGGGTTCAACTCTCAAAATACAACCTGGACCCAACCACTTCTCACCACACCCCCTGCCTCTCGTCCACGTCACCATCAACTCCTAATTCTCCTTACTCTCACCCTGGCCACATCAAGCTCTTTTCAAGGCATTGCCAGGGCACATCACTCCTGCTCAAAACCCTCCAGTGGCTCCCCATCCTACCCAGGAAATGCCATCTTTCTTAGGGCCTCATGGCCTGATATATTTGGCCTTGTCCCCCTGTTCATTTTCTCCAGGCACCATGACCTCACTGTCCCCTGCATCTACCAGGCATGCTCCACTTCACGGCACGGGCACTAACTAGTTGGGCCTTCTGGGCATTTTCCCTTAAATACTTACACCCTTATTTCCTTTAAGTCTTAATTAAATGTCACTCTCAAAGGCTTCCTTGGCCACCCTAACTATAATTTCAACCATCTGCCTCTCCATACATATACCTATCTCCTATTTCCCTTTTCTGCCTATTTTTCCCTTTAGTACTTTCATTATCCATCATTTTTATTTTAATTACGGTCATCCCTTAATATCCAGATATCAAATCCATGATGTTAAACCTTACATAAAATGGCATAGTATTTGAATAGAACTTACACATATCCTTTTGCAAATTTTAAATCATCTCAGGATTACCTATACTACCTGATAGAATGTAAACGCTATGAAAATAGTTGTTATGCTATATTGTTTAGGGAATAATCATAAGAAAAAAGTCTGTACATGTTCAGTACAGACGCATTTTTTCCCCTGATATATTCAATCTATGGTGAATTGAAACTATGGACTTGGAACACATGAATATGAAGGCCAATGGTAATTCTAATTTATTTACTTTTATCTTATTTCTTGTCATTTTCTCCATTAGAACATAAGCTTCTTGAAGAGACTTTTGTCTGATTTGTTCAAAGACATCTCCTCAGGACTTAGGCATTTTTACAGGTGCTGGCACATAGTAGGTGCTCAATGAATATTGCTAGTTGGAGTGAATGAAATTCACCTGTCAAAGTGGATGGCTGACCAAGGTCACAGAACCTGGAAGTGATAGAATCCAGGTCTTCTTTCTGACTTTCCATTCAGTAGTCCTTCTGTTATAGTAAGAAGTGGCCAGCACACAGGAACGCTGAATAAACATGTGGGGAAAGAATGGCCATCCGGAGGGCATTGGAAGATGACCTCTCCCACGGGAGTGCCAGCCTTTTACTCTGAACACTCAGGCTCAGTCTATCCCATTCTCCCCTCTCATGGAAAGATTAGTTTAGGAGACAAAATGAATTTGCTGTCTCATCTTTTAAATGACTTTCTTTTACCTGCCACTTGGGATGTGGTAGAGCCTACCTGAGTCTCTGAGGGGCCAAAGAACAGGTGATAGGTAGGAAAAGGAAGTGAGCATAGTTTCCCCATAGTCTGGCTAGTCCTGAGTTCACTGGGTGGCCACAGCCTTCTGGAAGCCCATGAACCATCTCCTTGCTTTAGGAAAAACTTATGAAGCAAAGCAACATGGAGAAAAGGTCTTCATCCTTCTCTTCCTGGGCCAGCCCAGGGAGGCCAAAGCCATACCCAGATCACACCTGCCTCATCTCTCTCTGCCACTGCAAGGAACTCTCTCACCTCTGAGCCCTTTTTCTGCACTCAGCAAAGTGGTGGGTTCCACTGCTAAGACAGTGGGAGTTCAAAAGGTGTACCAGCCCCTGAGCCTGAGGACTCCCAGTGTCTGCAGAGGGCACAGGCTCTCTTGCCTGAACTACTGATGCTGCTTGCCTGCCACTGGCACAGTGCCGTGCCTTCTCAGCACAGGATGCTTGGCAAGGAGAACCACCATTGCATAATCATTGAAAGCTCTGTCCTGTCTAGATAAACCCATCAGCCTCTTTCTTTCAGAGAGGATAAGTAGAAAGGCCACCATTATCAGTTTTATCACATGCAGGCTGTGTGACTGCACACAAATAACTTCCCTGGGCCCTGGTGCTTCTAGGTGTCTAAATATGGCCTTTAAAAGTAAACACGCAGTGATGAGAGGCATCTAGAGCACTGAACTCCAGCAGTGTCATACAGTCATGGGTTTTCCCAAGTCTTAGGATCCATCTCCCACTCTCCCTTGTCCTGACACCTTTCAGGGTCTCTCCTTCTGGCCACACCCAGGGAGTGTCTTGGCAAGGAAGTGGCCTTTACCTATCACAGCTCAATTTTCATGGACAGTGGCTTCGGAAGCAAGCTGGTGCCCTACTAAATGCTCCAGGACATTTGAACATACAGTCCAGGGTGGTAACAGCACTTAAGCATTCCCTCTGTGCTCGCCGCCATGCACAACCTTACCCAGAAGCCCAGGAAGATGAAAGGGACCTCCACCACCGCAGCGGCCCTTACCTGTCCTGGCTCCTCTCCAGCACCTGACTCACATTGGGCGAGTCTATGATTCGGGCTTGCACCCTCTGCTGGCCTGAAACAAGAGACACTTCATTCTCTGAATCCTGCCCTGCACCTGTTGAGTCCTCCTGCCTCTTATAACCTGGCAGCTTTTCTTCTGACCTCTGACCTTCCTCCTGGTCAAGAATATCGATAAGGCCATTTGTGGCATCTGAATCCACTGTGTCGTCCTCCACAAGGTCCAGAGAGCCCAGCTCGGGGCCCCGCGGTTCCTCTGAGAGCGCCCCCTCCAACTTCCACTCGTGGCCTGTGGCATCAGAGTCCTCGGCCTTGCTGCACTCCAGAGAGGAGTCCTCAGCAGTGACCAGGGAGGGCGTGAGGCCCGCGGACCACACCTGCATGTCAGACATCTCCAACATGGTGTCATGCTCCGTGGCCGCCAAGGGGATGGCGTCTATGACGGCCACCTCGTTCCAGTACTGGTCTGCACGCAGCGGAGAGGGGAGCGCGTAGTGCAGGGAGGCGGGGGACAGCAGCTCGTCCTGCAGCGAGGAGTAACCTGGATGGGCAGACAGAGGGCGACATGCTCCAGAAGCGATTTTGGTCACACTCGCTTACGTGCAAATCCACGCACACGCACACACAGGCACAGCCACAGAGATGCATGCGCATTCGGGGAAGGGGGCTTTCCAAGCTCCAAGTCCAATGCTCAGGCCTTGTGGCTGATGCTTGAGACGCACTGGCAAGAGAAACAAGGCTCTGAGCTGGGTGGGGGGCAGCCAGGGATTGAGGGCGGAAGGCGGGGCAGGCTCCTTTGCTGGATGGCAAAGAAAAGATTTTGGAATTCTTTCTTATCCAATTCAGAGCACTAGATAAAGACGGCTTTATCCAAAGGACTTGTGCTCCCATCTGTTTCTGATCAGATGAAAACGCCACTTCTCCTTGGTTGGGCAGGAGTAAATGTTGCTCTTTCTTTGCTTAAAACTTCACAATAGCACAGTCCTTAGGGTCCTGTTAGAAATGTACCTTAAAGGGAGGGTACAGCCCACCCAGGACCAGGGCCAGAAACCAGGCTGCCTTGGAGGGGTCTAACAGGGTACACTGAACATCCACAGACCTCAGTGCGGTGGTCAAATGGGAAACAGGCTTCTGGTTTGGCATGAAGTGACTTTTCCTCAAGATGCATATTGGTTCCAGAAACTCTGAATGATCTACAGTGGCACAGGTGAGGGTTCTAAGGGTTCAAAAATGGGGGCAAGGTCAGAGGGCACTATGAGGCACCAGATGCATCTGCCCCAAAGTTCCTCAATGTGCAGGTCCTGAGCTGCCCATTCCAGTTCTGGGTCAGCAGTGACATGGTGGGACTGGAACTAGCTAGCCCAGGCTCCCAAATGCACAGCTCTTTAGTTCCTATTGCTACTTCACATGTCTATTCCTCACTGCCTGGCCTGGACATGAGTCTTTGACAGCGTTCTAGCTGGCTTTGTAATGGCTCCTGATGTTCAGAAGTGATTACAAAACAGAGCAAACTCCTACGTGTGTGGGGATAAGTATGTGGGGTGGATGTCAGTACTCTTTTAGGGGGTTCACAGCAAAACTCTAGTCAGTAAAGGACCTCAGACTCAATCTGTGAGTGGGAGAAGAGACTAGAAGACAAGATTCTCTATTTGGCTCAGCTTGTCCAGGAAGACATGGAGCATGCGTGTGCCTAGAACCACCAAATATGCAGCAGATCTGAAGGAGGTTCCTGTAGTGGGGAGGGGTAAACCTTGCAGCATATCTAGGGACCTTCCTTGTTGTTCAAAGTGACACTCTAGTCTAGCTTCAAACTCTTCAACCTGCCAACCACTCCTCCCAAGCCCACAACCAACAATCCCCCAGGTTAGACCTCTATTCTATCTATTCTAACCCCGCAGGCTCCTCTTGTTTGCTGCCTTTCTGCTCTAGGCCGCAGTGCCTGCTCTCCCCTTACCTCTACTCTGACAGTACTATCTTCATTGATCCTCATTCACCCACTTGCTCAACCAAAACATTCCCTGATGTCCAATTACCTGCTAGGCACTAAGCTAGAGGTTTGGGGATTACAAACACAAACACACACACACATGATTAAGACAGGTTTCCTTTGTCATGATGTTTTCCCAACAGCTATAGTTCATCTTGGTTCCTCAATCTTTGAACCGATCCTGTGGCCCCTCACCGAGTTGGCCAATGGAACTGAGGACAGGGATGATGTCTACCCTTCCCTCCCACTTGCCCAGAACAAGGTTGAGAAGCCACTGACTCTGTGACAATTGCAGAGCTCTCTGGATTTGTGAGGGGACCCCAGGCCAGAACAGAAAGACCTCACTGTCATTAAGTGAACCACCACTGCTAATGTTTACCTGTGTGTCCCGTGTGACATGAGCCACGTGCTTGACATGCCTTCACTCTCTTAAATTGCCAGAAGGGTTTTCTTCTGACTTTTTTCTACAAGTCTAGGTGGCTTCAAGTCCCAAAACTAAGGGGAAAGGGGAAAGACCATGAGGGGTGGCTGGGGATCAGTTGCACAGTGGCAGAGATGAAGGGAAACCCCTTTGCTCTGGCCAAATGGGGAGGAACAAAAAGTCAGCAGGAGAGGAGAAACAGGTAGGTCAAATCTTACCATGCTATTAACTCCAAGTCACTGTGAAATTGTGACCTGAGGAATTGGGAAACCAGGAGCAAGAGCCTTCTGACTCTCCGCAGACATCTTTCCAGATACAAATGAGCAGAAAATTCTAGAGTTGTATGATTGCTATTTTTCTTCTTTTCTGCTAGCATTATTATTCTAATCCTATCCTCTATTGTGCATCTATTTAGTACAAACATATCTAACATTATTTTCAATTATCACAACAACTCTACAAGGGAAGTAATATTTCTGTTTTATAGATGAAGAAACTAGAGGTTTTGCAACTTGCTTATGTTTACACAGCTAGTAAGTGTAATCCTTCTAGTAGATTTTGCCATTAATCTCTTTTCAACAGAGTTTTATTGAGGTTATATTTGAATAAGTGCATACCTTTGAAGTGGGTATGTTCTAATGCATGATTACGTCTATGAAGCCAACACCACAGTGAACAGAGAGGCTCCACCATTCCAGAAATCTTCCTTATGGGTCTCTGTAATCTCACCTTCCCCTGCTCCACCCATCCATTCCCTGACAATCACCAATCTGTTTTCCATCACTATTTGTTAGTTTGCATTTCCTGGGATTTTATATAAATGGAATCAAACAGTCCATACTCTTTTTTTTTGGGGGGGGGGTCTGACTTCGTTCATTCCGTCTAGTCATTTGGGTTTCGTCCACACTGTTGTATCAATAATTCATCCATATTTGTTTATACCAGAGCTTGCATATCCTGCTAATGGACCCTTAGGTTGCTTCCAGTTTAGCATTATTACAGATAAAGCTAGGAGTCTGTATGAATATATGCTTTCTTTTCTTTTGGATAAATACCTCAGAGTAGAATGGCTGGATAATAAGGTAGGTATATATTTAAGCTTTTAAAGAAAGGACCAAGGTGGTTCCCAAAGTAGTTGTGCCATTTTATATTCCCAACAACAGTATAAGAGAATTCTGGTTTCTCCATATCCTCATTAACACTTGGTAAGGTCAGTCTTTTGTATTTTAATGGTTCTCAGAGGTGTATAATGGCATTTCCTTGTAGTTTCTTTTCTTTTTCTTTCTTCTTTCCTCTATTTCTCCTCCCTCCTTTCTCCTCCTTTATTCCTGCCATCCCCCCCTCCTTCCTTCCGTCCTTCCTCTCTCCTCTCTGCCCCCTCTTCTTTCTTTATTTTTGTGGTGCTGGGAAATTTCTTGGTGGTGCTGGAGGTTTTGCAGTGCCAGCGCAACCAGGAAAGCATTCTACCACTGAGCTACATCTCTGGTCCTCTTCCTGCTTTTAATTTGTTTCCCTAATGACTAATTATATCTAGCATTTTCTCATGTGCTTCTTTGCCATCTGTTTACATTCTGGGTGAAGTGTTCAAATCTCTTGTCATTCTAAAACTTGGGTTGTTCTCTTATTGTGATTTTTGGGGGAGGGTGGGTACTGGAGATTGAACCCAGGGATACTTTACCACTGAACTGCATCTCCAGTCCTTTTTATTTTTGAGGCAGGGTCTTGCTAAATTGCTGAGGGTATCGCTAAGTTGCTCAGGCTGGCCTCCTGTTTCAGCCTCCTGAGGAGCTGGGATTACAGGTGTACCCCACCAAGCCCAGCTTATTACTGAGTTTTGAGAATTCTTTATGTATTCTGGATACATCTTATTTAATTACTTGCCAATATTTTTTCCTAGTCTTTTCATTTTCTTAACAGTGTGTTTCAAAGAGCACAATATTTTAATCTTGATGAAGTTCAATTTACCATTTTTTTCTTCTATGAATTACACTTCTGGTGTCTTTAAGAATTTTTTTTGCCCTACCCAAGATTTCTAGGCTTTTTCTTATGTTTTCTTTAGGAAGTTTTATAATTTTAGGTTTTACATTTAAATCTATGATCCACTTTGAGTTAATTTTGTATACAGTGCAAAGTATGAATTCAAATTCATCTTAGTTTAGATTGTTACATAAATGTTCATAAAGGTTATGGGCCTGTAGTTTCTGTTTCTTATAATGTTTTTTTTTTTTTCAATATCAGGGAAATGTTGACTTAGCTTTTTCACTGCTGTGACTAACTGATCTGACCACCACAATTATAGAGGAGGAAAGGTCTATTTGAGGGCTCACGGTTTCAGAGGTCTTGGTCCATAGAAGGCCCGCTCCATTCCTCAGGGCTCCAGTGAGGAAGAACATCATGGTGGAAGAGCATGGCAGAGGGAAGCAGCTCACATCATCAGGAAGCAGAGAGAGAGAGAGACTCCACTCTCCAGATACAAAATATATACCCCAAAGCCACACCTCAATTCCAATGTCCTCCAACCACACCTACCACTTCAGTTACCACTCAGTTAATCCCTGTCAGGGGATTAAATTACTGATTGAATTAAGTCTTTTACAACCCAATAATTTCTCCTCTGAACTTTCTTGTATTGTCTTACACATGAGCTTTTGGGGGATACCTCACATCCAAACAATAACACTGACTTCACAGAATTTCAAAATACTATCTCCTTACCAATTTTCTAAATTATTTCTCCCTAAAATGTTTGGTAGAATTTACCAGAGAAGTCACCTGGGCTTGGAGTTTTCTTCATGGAAATGTTTTAATCTATAAATTTAATTTCTTCCATTTATATAAGGCTCCTGAGATGACTCATTTCTTCCCACATTAAGTTTCAATAATTTGTGTCTTTGAAGGAATCTGTCAATTTCATCTGGGTTTTCAAATTTCTTGACATAAAACAGTCATAAGCCCTTTATTAACCCTTTTGCTATCTTTGGAATCTACAGTAATGTCACCTCTCTTATTCTTGGCATTGGAAATTTTTGTCTTCTCTTTTTTCTGATCAGTCTGGCTGGAGGTTTATCAATTCATTGATCTTTTAAAAGCACCAGGTTTTGGTCTCATTGATTTTCTCTGGGGTTTTCCTTTGGATTTCACTGATTTCCACATCTTGATTATCCCCTGCCTTCTCCTTACTTTGGATTTAATTTGCTCTTCTTTTTTCATTTCTTAAAGTGGAAGGTGAGGTCATTGATTGGAGAACTTTTCTTTCCTAATGTGGACATTAAGCTGTATACATTTCCCTCTAAGCACTATTTTTGTGGCATCCCATACATTTTGATATCTTGTGCTTTTATTTTCATTCAATTCAAAATACTGTCTAATTTTCCTTTTGCTTTATTCTTTGATTTATGGATATTTAGATGTACATTATTTAGCTTCTATAATTAAAAACATAAAAAAGAGAGCCTTCAGAGTAGGAGAAAATCTTTGTCAGCCACTCTTCTGACAACAGATTAATATCCAGAATACATAAAGAACTCAAAAAACTTAATTCCAAGTTGGGCATGGTGGTGTACACCTGTAATCCCAGCAGCTCGGGAGGCTGAGGCAGGACAATCACAAGTTCAAGGCCAGCCTCAGCAATTATGTTAGACCCTAAGCAACTCAGTGAGATCCTGTCTCTAAACAGAAAACAAAAAAGGGCTGAGGATGTGGCTCAGTGGTTAAGTGCCCCTGGGTTCAATCCCCAGTACCAAAAAACAAACAACAAAAAACCCCCAAAAAACACTTAATACCAACAAAACAATAAATAACCCAATCAATAAATGGGCAAATGAACTAACCGGACATTTCTCAAAAGCAGAAATGCAAATGGCCAACAAATATACAAAAATAATTCATTATCCTTAGCAATCAGGAACATGTAAATCAAACTACTCTGAGATGTCATCTCACCCCAGTTGGAATGGCAGTCATCAAGAATACAAATAATAATAAATGCTGGTGAGGACATGGGGAGAAAGGAACACTTACACATTATTGTTGGGACTGCAAATTAGTACAGTCACTGTGGAAATCAGTATGTAGATTCCTCAAAAGACTAAGAATGGAACTAACACATGACCCAGCTATTACATTCCTTGATATCCATTCAAAAGAACTGAAGTTAGCATATTATAGTGATACCTCCATTCAAATGTTTATAGCAGTTCAATTCACAGTAGCCAAGTTACTGAACCAGCCTAGATAGTTTTCAAAAGATGAATGGATAAAGAAAATGTGGTTTATATACACAATGAAGTTCTACTCGGCCATTAAGAAGAATTAAATTTTGTCATTTGTTAGTAAATGGGTTGGAACTGTAGAACATCATGCTAATTGAAATGAGTCAGATTTGGAAAGTCAAGGATCAAATGTGTTTTCTTATATGTGGAACATAGAGAGAAATAAGGAATTTAAAAGAGGGGATCTCACAAAAATAGAAGGGAGAATAGTAGAATAGAGGAAAGGGACCATGGGGAGGGAGGAGAAGAGAAAAAAGGGAAGTATTGGGGAATGAAATGGAGTAAATTGTTATGTGTGTACATGAACATGTCACAATCAAACTCACTATTATGTATAATACACTAATAAAAATTTTAATGAACCATATTATTTAGTTTTTAAATGTTTGTGATTTCTAAATAGAACTGTTGTTGACTTCTAATGTAACTACATGGTGATCAAAAACACTGTGTTTGGAATTCTTTTAGATGCATTGAGATATATTTTATCTATTTTGGTGTACTATTAGCTATAACTCTTTGTTTTGTTACTTAAATCTATCACAGTCTACCGGGAGTAATATTAAACCAGTTGTCATACAGTATAAAAACTTTACCATAGTACCCTTCCATTTTTCTGTCCTGACTTTTGTGTTATTGTTGTCAACATTTTGCTTTTACATATGTTATAAACCCAGTATTGTGTTTTTATTATTTTTTGTTCAGTGAGTTATTTTTAGAGATTTAAATAATGGAAAAGTAAGTCTTATGTATTTATTCTTGTAGTTAACATTTTTTGAACCTGTTCATTTCTTCAAGTAGATCCATGTTTCTGTCTGATATCATTTTCCTTTGGCCTGAAGACTTTTTTAAAAAAATACTGTTTATAGCATAAGTCTCCTTGTGATTATTTCATTTTTTTTAATGTCTAGAAAAGTCTTTACCTTCATTTTGAAAGTTATTTTTGCTGGGAATAAAAGTCAAGGCTATTTCCTTCTCCTTTTGTGTGTGTGTGTGTGTGTGTGTGTGTGTGTGTGCAGGTGCGTGTGTGTGTGTGGGTGTATTGATGGGGATCAAAACCAGGGTTTTGCACATGCTAGGCAAATACTCTGCTACTAAACTACTACTTGTAGACCTGCTTTTTTTCTTCTTTAAATATGTGATCTACTTTAACTCCATCATCTTTTTGTTCGTATTGTTTCCAGTAAAACATCTGCTGTCATCCTTATTTTTGCTTCTTGTACAAAAACATCTTTCATTCTGTTTTTTTTTAATTATTTTTTTTGGACCTTTATTCTATTTATTTATATGTAGGTGCTGAGAATCAAACCCAGTGCCTCACACATGGCAGGCAAGCATTCTAACACTGAGCCACAACTCCAGCCCCATTCTCTGACTTTTCAAGGCTTTCTCTTTATCATTGGCTTTGACTAGTTTGCTTATATGTGTCTCAGTATAGTTAACTGCATGTTTCTTGTGCATGGGACTCATTATACTGCTTGAATCTATGTATTTATCATTTTCATCAAATTTGGAAAAAGTTTCAGCCATAAATACTCTTCCTGTTCTCTTCACTTTTGGGAACTCTAATATCTTGAGTCTCTTAAAATTGGCCCATAGCTCACTGATTCATTTTTTAAAATTCCTTTTCTTTATGTATTTCATTTTGGAGAGTTCCTTTTGCAACATTGTGAAGTTCACTGATCTTTTCTTCTGAAATGTCTAGTGCCTACTCCTATCCAGTGTCTCTTTCATACCATATATATTCTAGTTTTATCTCAAGAAAGACAGTTTGGGTCTTTTAAAAATATCTTCCGTGTCTCTCCTTGACTTTTTGAACATGAGAAATCCCATTATAATAAATAATTACCACTCTTGTCTGATTATTTTAATATCTGTTCTGGGTCAGTTTCAGTTGATTTCTTTTTCTCCTCATATGGATTATTTTCCTGCCTCTTCATATTTCTGATAATTTTTAATTGGATGCCAGACATTGTGAATTTTACCTTTTTGGGTTTTTTATAGTCATATAAATATTCTTGAGCTTTGTTCTGTTATTCAGTTATTTGGAAGCAGTTTGATCCCTTCATGTTTTCTTTGAGATTTATTAGATGGATCTGGGGATGGAGCTTAGAGGTAGAGCACTTCCCCAGTACCAAAACATTTATTAAGTGGATTTTTCAACATAGGATTAATTATTCCCCATTTCTGAGGCCAAGTCTTCCTCTGCTCTCTACTAACGTCTGTGAATGATCAGTTTGCTGAGAACAGCTGGTTAATACTCAAATGAAACTTTTGGGAAACTTTCTGAAAATCTGCAGAGTTTTCAACCTGTATAGCTGGTGGGCCTCTGTCTTGGCAGTTCTTGTTGCTGTAGTCTCCCTGATCTCAGGGGCTTCTCAAATCATGGAGTCTCCCAAGTTTCACAGGAAACCCTTTCAAGGCAACTAGAAGACTCGCCTTTTACTTCCCATGCCTCATGAGTCTCTGTCTTTTGCTGCCTGATATCCAGTGGCTTGAAAATGGTGGTTTCATATATTTTGTCCATTTTTTTTTTGTTGTTTTAAGCAGGAGTGTATATCCAGTTCCTGTTATTCCCTCTTGGTTAGAAGTGTAAACAGCCCCTCAGATACCGCCAGATGACTATTCTGTCACTCCTAGGAATGTCAGAAAAACTTGAGGAGAACTAGAATATAGCTTTGCTGGCCACAGAACACCTGAAGCTCTTCTTGGGTAATTTTTGTGAATTTCCCACCTTGACACTCACTTAAATGAAATTTCACCCAATGAAAATGTGTGGGTGAAGAGAGCACATGCAGCCTCTGCTAGGAATCCCTGCCAGCATCCCAGAGCTTTTCTCCCCCATGACCAGTCTTTAGGGTGCATGCCTGGCTTTCCCTCTCTGTTTCCACAGGATCCCACCCACCTACGCAGACTTAGATTTGAGGCTCTTGGTAGTTACAGTCTTGGTGCTCATGGGCATGACTATCAGGTGGGAGTGATGCTCACTATGGCCCCATGCATCCTGTGAGAAACACCTCACAAGGTCTGGTGGACCTGACCACAGTCTCAGTGTCCTAAGCTGAGTTTTACAAACGTCTGTCTCGCTAGGACTCTCTTGCAGCCCTAACCACTTGGGTCACCAGTCCATCTCTCAGTCTAGAGGCTTCTCATTTAGGCTGGATGTTGGTGATACCAGGTAAAAGGCCACCATACATATTACTTGGGACAGAGTATGGTCAGGTAATTCCTCTTCTCAGATCATCACCCTGGTCTCTCTAACCTAGATGTAATAATTCTTATTAGTTTAATGTCAGTAGCAAATAAAAGAAGTGGACAGGCAACCTGGCCTCAAACAGGAGCCACACTTCACTAGTTGTGCTCATTAAGAGCTAATATACATAAAACATATTTTATTTCCAAGTAGACATTACTATGTGTCCAATTCATCCAGTCAAATAGAGTTGACATGGGTATGAATTGCCCCATTTTTTTCCCCTTTAATATAAGAAATCTGTTTGATTTTCAGGAGCATGTTATTAATTTTTTTAATAGGTAATTTTTTCTATATCTATTCCCTGGGCCTGGGGCTTGGGGTAGCCCCCTCCTCTATAGAAGAACTAACTGCCCTTTTTTTTTTTTTTTCTTTTCTTTTTCAGGGCCGAGGACCGAACTCAGGGCCTTGTGCATGCAAGGCAAGTGCTCTGCCACTGAGCTAAATCCCCGACTCTCTAACTGCCCTTTTGACTCATCTCCTTTGCTCCAGCTGATGCACATGTATATGGCAAGAAGGGTCACTAGGCCAGGTGGATCTCCCTCAGAGCATTTCTTACTTCCCTGAATCACCTGATGTTCTCAGACTCACAGGAGTACATGCAATCAATTGCTGCCCTGAGTCCCTATGGCTTCAGAAGAAGGCTCAGACAAGCAGAGAAATAAGGTGCCAAGGTGATGATGGTGACCATTAGTACTGCTTCTGTAAAGAATCTTAGGGATCTAACCCAACTGGCTGGTTTTAGTGGCTCCCTCCTGCACCCTCTTTTCCAGACCAGAGGACACCCAGATGGGGAATAGTCTTCCTGGGACAGGAACGAGGGTAGGAAAAACACATAGAAGTCAATTCTTGTGCCTAGAAAGGTGGAATGGACCATGCCAGGCATCTGATATGAGCTTGGGCTGAGGCAAGGGCACATGCAGGGCACAGAGCCCAGGCCTGTCAGGACACCTGCTAGAGCAGTGTGTTCAGAGGGGCTGTGAGGCACACAGGGAAGCCTGGAAGTACAGAAGCTTTTGATTTGTGACCATCTAAAATCAACAAAGCAAGAAAAAAAAAACCTTTAAAAACATTGTTAGATCATGTCACTCTTTGCTCCAAACCCACTGGACAGAATCCAATGTTCTGATGGTAGGCTGGCCTCCTGTTGCCCCTCAGGCCTCCCTGCTTGTCCTCTCTTTTTCTCCTGTTCCCTCTGTCACTAGCCCCACTGACACCTCAATTCTGTGAACATACCAGGCATGATGCCCTTCTGGAATGCTCTTTTCCTGATATTTTAACATGGCTCACTGTCTCATCTTCTTCATGTGTTTGTTCAAATGCAACCACCCTCACCACACTATTTAGTCCCCCAACCTCTTATTCTGGTCTGTTTTCCCCATATCATTTCTGGTGACCTGATAGCACAGTACATAATTCCCTCACATTATGACATCATTTGGTTCTCCTGACAGAAGATTGTGGATTTCATGAAGGCAGAGTTTTGTTTTCTTGTCTATTCAAGAATTGATTTATCTCCCTTGCCTGGAACAGGGCCTGGCATGTAGTCAATGCTTGAAAAATATGGGCCAAATGGGCTGAATAACTGCAACAGAGCCCCTTCCACCAGACACAGGATGCATAGAGCTCCAGTTCACACAGGGATTTAGGGCTGCTTGGGCATTAAGGTCCCTAGGCCTGACTGGAGCCATGGGTTCTATGACCAATTGAGACTTTCCTTATTCAGACTCACGGAATTCTAATATCCCATTAGTCCTCTAGGTACCTAATGAGGGCACAGAAAACCAAATTCTTGCAGATTTGACTTGACTTAAATAGCACAGGGGATATTAAGAAGCTCACATCACTCAGGGACCAGTGCCTTGTCACTTGGATTTTCTGAAATTGGCAGGATTTCTCAATTACTCTCTCTTTATCCCTTTGTGGAAGGGAGCTGACCTACTTGGGAGGCCCTGTAATATTCCGGCTGAGTCTACCTGGTGGGGACTACCTGCAATCCTGTAGGTGAGGACCATTGTCTTGGAGCCCTTTATGGTGCATCTGAAGAGTGAGTGGAGCACACAGTTGGCAGCCACTATGATGCATCACAGACAACACGCCATGCACACACGCACACACAGTATGTTCAGAGAGACAGCCATGAGACACGTGGGGGGCACTTGGAGTCCTTTGTGACATGCATCTGTGGAGGTTGACGGCTCTCATACACCTGGCCCAGGTGGAGACAGTGGAGACAGGAAGTGCAAGAGAATGAGTGAACCAGAGGTCAGGATGAGGTCAGAGGCAGAAGAGAAAGGCGACAGGACATGATCAACAGAAGATGAGCCCTACACCGGGTGGCACTAGATGGCATGTTTCACCAACACAGAACATGGGAGAGAGAATGGGGAAGGGCTTGGCATGCACAGGCTCTGCCTGGCAGAAGGAGGCCCTGTGTCTTGCTCAGCCCAGACTCCCCGGACATCATTGCCCTGGCTTCAACAGCACTGTGACTGTAGGCAAGGGGCCCACACTGCTAGCATGTGCATGGCCGGGGACTAGGGACCACCCAAAAAACTAGGATCTTAGGGAGCATTAACATGGCTATACAGCTATCCAAGGTGATATACTAGGCACTGGAAGAAGATATTTCACAGAGCTGAAATTTTTTTCAAGTTCTGTAAAGAATCTTAGGGATCTCACCCAACTGGCTGGTTTTAGTGGCAAGGAGATGGCTTGGCCACACAGGGAGTTGGCAGGAAGGAAGGGACAGAACCCAGGCCTCTTGAACCACCATGCAGGGCTGAGGTCAAAGTGGGGTCTCTACTAATTGCCTGCTGGCTAGAGAGAGGGCAGATGAAGGGAAGGCCTGGGAGCTCCCAGCCTCTGTGCCTTCAAGCTGGTGGCCCCTTCCACTGCTGCTTCAAGGAGAAGCAGCTGTGGGGTCCTGGGGACAAAGGCTGGGCCTCCGGGGCTGCCTCTCCTTGGGCCAGATCTCACCGGGGCTCCTTGCCATGCTGAACCACACCAAAAAGAGTGAGGGGAGACAGATGAAATGAGAAAAATGGGGAAGAGTCAAGGAGCGAGAGAGGACTCAAACACAAAGAAACCACTTAGCCTCCAGAAGTGGCCACAGTGGGTTTTCTTAAACACCACCCAACTAATTTACACTGGACCTCGAACCAGAACCCTTGCTTCCCAACCACAGAATGTTGTAAAATAAGGACACCAATGTCCCAGAGAGAGCCCATGCCTTGTGGGGAGTGGTACAGAAAGTTCATGGACTATGGGGCCAGGGTCTAACCAGGTGCTTCCCAGCCTCAAGCTCTTTCCTACAACATCTGGACTTGCTGGGACCCCAGTGCTGATGGTGAGGCCTGGGAGACATTCTGCATGTGTTTACAGAGGCAGGTGGCATGATGGGGGTGAGCCACCTGCACAGGTGTGTGCCACCTGTCTCTCTCGCTTGCCTCTGTTCTCCCTGGGAGGAGGAGTTCACTTGAACAAACAAAACCTCTCTGGAAGTGGGGGAAAAATGGTTTTGAAGGATGAAGTGTCTTGGGAAGGGGCCTTGAGAGTTGGTGCCTGGAAGGTCCAGGTCAGCCCTGCCACATTCCAGAGGAAACTCACCATTCATCTGGGAGGGTGACAAGGAGTAGTCCCGGTCTGCGTGCCGGCGTTCTGGCTTCAGATTGCGGCTCTGTCTGCCTGAGCCCTCTAACATATTCACTATCTCACTGCGGTCAATGTTCCGCAAAGCTGTGTACAGATTCTCCACTGTCAGAAGAAAGAAGAGAAGAGGTGCCTGAGAGTGAATCCAAATGCTTCTAGAGCAGCCAGGGAATGGACTGCAGGCCTGAAAACTGGCCAGGAGGGTGATGGGAGAAGGGAGGTGATCACTTTTTTCAGAAGTTAGAGGGACCTTTCTTCTGTCAGAATCAACACAAAATGTTTCTTTGTTTTTTTTTTTTTTTTTTTTTTAAATGCTACAATAGCTCTTTTCCAAAACAGTGCCATTATCTCCTTTTTTTGCAGAGCTGGTGACAACCTCATGAACACTAGGCAAGTGTTCTGTCTCTGAACTACAACTCCAACCCTTCAGTGACTAGTTTAGAAGCAAAGCATACAAAGACTGGTGTTTTGTTTTTTGTTTTTGTTTTGTAATTGAAGAGAAGTACAGTAAGAAAATAAGGATAAGAATGATTAGATTCTGTCCTTTTGAAATTCTGGCTCTTTGCCAATTGATTTGAGGTGCAAATGGAAACAATTCAATTTCCTCTTAGTGTCGCTGAGGACAGGGATTTGGTTAAGGAGACTCTGAAAAGAGAGTGAGACAAATCTCTCTCCAAGTTGGACAAAGATGTGCCTGGGGAAGGAACTGCTTTGGACTGAGGTTGGGCCCACGCACACTCTGCCCTGAGCCAACCCTCGTTTGGAAGAGAAGTCCAACAGGAAGACTAAAGATGAGCCTACATATATTCTGTTATCAGGAGTCCTGGGGCAATTTTTCTCTTTTATCAGGATAGGAGAAAGACTGAGGTCAAGATTCACTGACAATATGTTCCGGCAGGATTGCCTAGAAGACCTTTTGGCTGTGAGTGGGGTGTGTGTGTGTATGTGTGTGTGTGTGTGTGTGAGAGAGAGAGAGAGAGAGAGATCACAAAGACCAACATCAGGGGTGGAATTGGAAGAAAGAGCAACTTGGGCGAGGAGTAGGTCCCTGCGAGGCTGTGGAATGAGGCCTCCTCAGCTCCATGATACTGACTCTTTGCATTTTCGCCTTCACGGACGATCCAGAGGTTCAACAAGGCTGTGCTCTGCTCCAACAAGGAGTTGGGGTTTTCTACACGGATTCTGTTGATGTCCTCCACACTGAACTGCAGCTCCCGAGCCAACTCTGCAAGCAAAGGACCAAGAGCACATGTGAGCACAGGGATCTGCCATTTCTCCTTACCAGGGACCTGGTGATGTGCAGGAACCTACAGTTTTGTATGCCTAGAAAATGGGACAGGGAGGGTTGCTCCTGAAACAGGTGTTGAAAGAATGAGTGAGCAAGTAAATGAACAAGGTCCATCTTTCATGACTTCAGATATGAGATGATGAGAATGAGTCAGCAAGGTCAGCAGCTTCTCCGAGCACACAGGATGAACCAAGAGGGAGTCCTAAACCAAGAGGGAGCTGAGGTTGCTGGCCTCACTGCAGCAGTGCATGGCCACTCTGGGAGGCTACTCACTTTCCTCCTGGGTCCAATGGTGGGAGAAAGGTAATGCTGTAGTTTTGTGTCTTTGGGAAAGGGCATTATTTATGTTTAAAATTAAAATCAAAGTTTTCATCTAAATGCATGGCAATAATGCAGAATTATAGCTTCCCTCCCCATTATTTTTATTGTTATTGCTCACAGGTATTTACAAGGTAGAAGTGCCTCAGAGTCTGATTTCAAAGATGAGGAAGACCAGAGAAAGAGTGATAATGTGAATCAAAACACATGCATACAACACATGCACATATGTATGCGTACAGATGCACTTATTTACGCACACACATGTATACATGCATGGGCACAATGCAATATACATATGCCTGCACACAAGCACATGTCACACATATATATGTGCAAATGCATGGAGACACATGTACACACACACATGCACATATGCTCAAAGAAGCAGGCAGAGTGTGATTTAAAGAATGAGAAGTCCCTGAACTTCTGAGTTCCTGTGACACTGTCTTTTAGCGAATTATTGCTGATTATCTAAAGCACTCTGTAGGCATGAAGGGTGAGGGAGGGACTTTAGGGAGTCCATTCACATAAAAGATAAAAAAAAAAAAAAAAAGGAGAGTGAAAGAGAATCAGGTTATAGGCCTATGGCTGCATAAAACACGGTTTGACTGTTGACTTCTTTTGACTATTTGGCTCCCTTCAAATCAGATCTGTTGCTGCTATTGGCAGGCTGTCCCATAAACTGCAGTTATGGCCAGAGATTATCAATGAGACATGCTGAGACTGGCCTAGACCCACTTTCCTCAACAGACCCGGCCTCAGAGGGAAGGCCAAGCATCGTGTGGAGGAGGCCATGCACAGGTCTTAGGGAGATGTTTTGTTTGTGTGTTTCTTTTATTTGATTTTCTGGGCTCTGTCACTAGCTAGTTACACAACCAAGTCACTCTATTGAGCTGGATTCTGGTTTCCCCATCTGTAAAGTAAGGTAAACTAGATACATTGTGAGATTTAAAAAAAAAAAAAAATATATATATATATATATATATTTATTTTAGTTGTAAGTGGACACAATAACTTTATTTTTATTTATTTATTTATTTATGTGATGCTGAGGATCCACCCCAGTACCTCACATATGCTAGGTAGGTAAGCACTCAACCCAGCCCCATTGTGAGATCTTTTGTAAAGTCAAGAGTTGCTTTTTTTTTTCCCCCCAAAGAAAAACTAGACAGAAAGGGAGGAGGAAGAGAGCACCCTGCTTTCCACTGGAACCCAATGGTATGGCTTGGCAAAGAGAACTACCCCAGACACACCAATCAGATGCACAATGGGTGTTGGAGACAAGGGTCGAAAATGCTTTGCCCATTGCTCATTAAGGAGGAAGGGATGTAGGGGTGAGACAAAGTCCTTTTCTGCCCCCAATTCCCCAACTCACCTGCCCAGCTGAGGCCAAGGTGCTCTGATATAATAGCCATCTTCATATCTGCTCGATCTGTCCCACTGAGAAAACCTGGGGAGGTATATTAGATTAGGTTTAGTAGCCTGAGCAGGACACAGAACTGACAGGCATGCATACATGTCCTCTGATGGATGCTCGGGTCACACGGTGGACCTCCATATACACTGGTGGCTGAATCTGTAAGGATCAGGTGGAGACCAAGTAAAAGGCTCTATATGCTTTCAGCAGAGCAGGCTGAGAAAACTGCACGGAGGGCAGAGGGATCATAGGCTCACTTATGATCTTTGAAAGGGGGCAAGCAGCCGGGCACAGTGGTGTGTGCCTGTAATTCTGGCTACTTGGGAGGCCAAGGCAGGAGGATCTTAGTGAACCTTGTCTCAAAGTGATAAAAAGTAAAAAAAAATTAAAAGGGCTGGGGATGTTACTCAGTAGTAGAACACCATGTGGTTCAGTCACCAGTACTAAAGGAAAAAAAAAAAGTTAGGGTAAGCAAAAACAAAGAGGTGCATACCGGGTGTTGATTCACTGAGAATGCTGTATCTCAGGGACAGGGGTGTCAAGGTCCTTCTCCTATCTTCAGCTCCACTCCCCTGCAGAAGAAAATGAAATAAAGGATGCTTTGGGTTTTGAGTATACTCCCTTCTCAGAGGAGATGATTTGAGCCCTTATGCTGTGGTCCTGGCAATAGTAAAGTAGCTCCATTCCTTTAGAGGCTCAACACAGAGTAGAAGGAAGAGGTGGGAGTAAAAGGAAGTTGATGAAACTTGAATACTTTATTAGGGATAATGGCAAACTGATGTAGCCCTTATCATGCACAAGGCCCTATGCTCACACCAACCACAAATACCTATGAGATAAGTATTATTATTATCCCCATTTCATTGATGAGGAAACTGAGGCATGGGGAGGTTAAGCAATTTTCCCAAAGGCACCAGCAAATGGGCCATGGAGCTAGGGTTTGAACTTAAAACTCAGTTTTTCTTTTTGGATTCCCTTAGGTTCAACAGATCAGTTTCTGACACTAGCCTGAGGCTTAACAATAAGATCCCGTTTGCTCAAGGATGTAGGACTTCTCTCTGGAAAGAGGTATTGGTTCACCCTCATCCCCAGAAAGAAAAGAGAAACTGATTCATGGACATACAAATGTGACCTTGCTTCTTTCTAGTTTAGCATGGAAGGCTAATGGTTAAAACAACAACAACAGCAAAACAACACCAACAAGGAACATGGAGACATTCTGAGGACATGATCACGCCGAAATCCCTAGCATAGGTGGTGACTGGCGCTCTGACAGATATGGATAAATGAACATACTTGCTGAAGACTACTTTGTTGAGCTCAAAACCCTGGGTATTTGCAGTGGCTGAGGACACCAGGATCCCCTTCTTTGAGGGCCTAGCACCCTGGGGAAGATAAGTGAGTAAATGAAAAAGAGGCTGGAGAGCAGCTGCCCAATGGCTGGGTAACCTTGAGCAACTAACTCGAAATGCAGTTCAAAGCCTCAGAAGCCTCAGACAAGGGAAGCTGAGGAGGACACTTGGCCTTCATGTCCCAGGAGGCTCAGAGTTCACAGAGTGAATAAGCTTATAACCATCTGACACATTTGTTCCTCATGTCACATGACCAGAGCTGGACTGAGCTTGGCAGAGAGGGCCAGGGTATACTTGCCCCTGCCAGGTCACAGAACAAATGTTCAGAGGACCTGTCAAATGTTCTGTGTACCTCAAGGAATCTGAAGGCTGTGTTTCAACAGGAGAAAGCCCCGAGGAGGTGTTTGTCCTGGGATCTGTGTGGGGACCTCATTAGGGTAACCCATCTTTGGCCAAAGGTCCTCCCCAGGTGGCAGCTCACCTTCGTGCAGGGGGGCATGGTAATGTTCAAATGGCAGAGGATGTGCTGGGTGTCCTCATACTTCATCGCCTTGCGCAGAAATGACAAGAACCCTCCTGGTTCTCGACTGCTGTCCCTCACCTAAGTTCAAACACAAAAGAAGATTCAGCAGGTCTAACCAGGTGGCTGGCTTAGAGATTTTCACCTCTCAGCTTTCTAGATCCAGAAGAGACCAGTAAGAGGAGGCCAGCACCTTTACAGGTATGGCCAAACGGTTCTCCCGGAATGACTGGAAGTGGAAGCTCCGCTGCTGGGCAGCTTTCTTGACAGGTACCAGGTTGCCAGAAAGTTCTGCGAAAAGGGGCATTCCTTCCAAAACCTGTAGGAAAGGAAAAGCAAATACAGCTTGTCAGGTAGAAATGCTCAGATGTCCTGCCTTTAAGTTCTGGTCTTTCCCACCCCATGCAAGTCAGGTAGATTCACAACAGGATGGCAGGCCACACAGCAGTGTGTTCTGAGAAACCCCACTATTTGTTTTGGAAAAGGCTTTATTGACAAGGTTATGAAGAATGAGTCATGCTTCCTTGCCCCAAAAGATTTCATAGTATGCAGGAACTTTCTTATGCCCCTAGGCAGTGGATCAGGATTGCTAAAGCACTCCAGAACTCCACTAGGGCATCACAATACAGCTTCTGAAAAAAATTCTGGGTCTGTTTTTACATCTGTCCAAAGGTGCTGAACTCATGAGAGGTGTCAGAAAGACCATGATATATTTTAATTTCACCTATAACAATGATCTTTTTTGTGTACATAATGCTCTCACCTGCCATTCTTATGAACCCATTTGAGAGTTGCAGAAATTGAGGTCCAGAGAGAATAATTGCTTAGCCCAGGCAGTGTTGGAGACGGCATAGAACCAGGTCCCAGAGTCCTAGCCTGTGCTTTTCCCATAGTGTCTTTAGCCTTCCTCGAGAGGGTCAGCTCAGTTCAGATTCTGAGGCCAGACCCTTAGGAAGTTTCTGGCTTATTATACATCTTAACATGAATAGGTAACTTGGGATCAGCTATAGGTCCAAATCTAGTTGTCATCCTTCGACACCTTGTATTATTTGTGTAACCATCTCCCCTGCTTCTCCATCTGCTACCAAACCCTAGTACAGCAGGTAGAAGTGTAGGTTTTGGAGTCAATACAACTTGGAGACATCGGACCACTGCCATTTGCTCAGCTGTGTGAACTTGGGTTAGTTACTAGTAACTTAATCTCTCTCTTCAGGGCTAAGTTTTCTAACATGTAAAACAGGGGCATTAAAGTTACCCACAGTTATAAGATTATGCATGTAAAGCACTTGTAATAGTATCAGATTCAGAAGAACATCAATAAACATCAACTCTTACCATCACAAGTCACTGAGCCAGTCATCTGCTACCTTCCTAAAGTACACATGGTTGTGTCCCTCACATTTACTTTAGCTTATCAAAGATGCTTTTCAAGAGGGGAACTGAAGGCATACAGCCTTGGAGCCCCTGCTTCTCCATGGAGGGAGGACTTTCTGACTGCTCCGGGTCATCATTGTTATGGTTGGATCTGGAATGTCCCCCAAAAGGTTCATGTGATGAAGGCTTGGTCCCCATCACAACAGCATTCAGAGGTGGGACTCTTGTGAAGTGATTGGATCAGGAGACCCTGATCTTGTCAATGAATTGATCCACTGGTGGGTTGTAGGAACTTAAGGAGATGGGGTCTAATCAGAGGAAGTAGGTCACTGTGGGGGGGGTGTCCTTGAAGGGTATATCTTATCTGGGACCCACCATCCACACCTTTCTGCTGCTATGAGGTAAGGAGTTCCATTACACTACCTGCTTCCTCCATGATGTTCTACCTCACCAAAGGCCTAAAGCAACAGAGCCAAGTAACTAGGGACTGAAACCTCTGAAACCATGAGCCAATATAAATGTGTCCTTCTTGGAGTTGTTTTTCTCAGGTATTCTGTCAAAGTAACAAAAGCTGACTAACACAGTCATGTTCCCAGAAAGCAGCTGTGAGTGCCGTGTGCAGACTCTGGAGCTTTACCTTCTTGTGAGAAGTGTTAAAGGCCTTCAAGGACCCAGGCATACCTCTATGTCCCTGCTCCGGGCCACCTCCACAAAGTTCTCATGCTGTTCCAGAGTCTTGTCCACTTTGTCATCTGTCATGCAGTAGCAACGCAGTCGCCCTTCCCGGGGGTCATTCATTTTGGCAAAAATGACAAACTTGGCCATGTAGGGCACTGCGGTAAGCTCTTTGTATAACAGAGTGGCAAAGTTCACAGCCTCAGCAGTCCGAGGACAGTCCGACAGCCAAAACCTTAAAAAAGAGGGCAAGTAATGAACGCATTCCTAAATGCCCGAGGAAAACAAAGCTCCATCTCCATCCAGTCAGGCGCAAACTGCAAGCCACACGGTGGTGACTCTGCCACATCTGATGGGGCAGGGGGTTTCTGTGTGGAGCCTCAAGAACAAGCCTGAGACGCTGGGCTGGGCCTCGCCTCACCTGGCAGAGACATTGGTGGTAAAGTTGGCACACTCGTTGGCATACACGAGCTTGGTTGTTCCTGTTATGTCTTCCCACTGGGCTTGGTCAGTTCCGCCTGCAACACCAGCAGAAGTGGGGCTGGGGGATACTCTTTTGGAGGTGAACCTGGTGCTAAGGTCCTAGTGTACAAGGCAGAGTTGGACTTCTGGATGACATCTACGTGGTCTGCAGCACTGAGCACACCTGTTTTCTCACACCCTGCCCCTCTTCCTAGCGACCTGCAGCACCTGCTTCTCCTAGGGCTCACAGGGCTCTTCCACAGGGCACTGGACTTTAATTCAGATGCCTCATCCCCCTGTCTCTTGGAAGAAAACACCACCCCCAGGAAAAGTCAAAAAGCCCCAAGGTGGTTACTGGATTTGAGTCTCCAGTCTCTCTCCCCTCCAGTGTATTCCCGAAGGAGTCACTGCTGCTGAGAAAGTAAGACAGTAGCGAAGGGGAACCTCTCACCAATGACGCTGCAGAGCAGGCGCAGGCTGGTGGTGTCTCCCTCACCACTGTCTCGTGGGTTGTCAGTCCAAGAAGGAGGGAGTGGGATCCGAAGTCCAATGGGACGATGGAACTTCCGGCGTCTTGGCTCCACTGTGACAATGGGGCTGAATGTGGCCTGGTTGCCCAGGAGCTTGGTGACTAGCTCATCTGGGACAGGCTGGGCCTGTGAAGTGCCAAAGGCAAGACACTCAGCCCCAGGCAGGAGAGGGGCAGACATGACAGAAGACTGCATGGCACCATCTATGCACAGGGCAAAGGCTCTTGGTGAGGGACGTTGTCCACCACTGCTGGACCACCACCTTCATTTTGCTGAGCACAGGATCTGCCCCAGCTCTGATGCTACCGATTAGCTCTCTTTTCTGAGCCCCTTTTCCTTCTGCTTCTCCTTCCCAGAGATGGCACATCTTTGCAGGAACTCCCTCCTGCTGAGCACAGGCAGCCATGCAGTTTAATGTGTGATGTGGGACTTCCTGTGACTTGACAGGCGGCATCTGCCTCATCCCTCCTGCCCAACTTTCTAAGCTTTTAGGTCAAAAACCTACTAGAGAATTCTACGGTATTGGCCCAGAGTGTGGGACCTCCCAGGAAGAAGGTGGATTTCCTAGGGCCTTGCGCTCCTTCCACCCTCCAGGACCTGGCAGGGAGGGGTCTGCATCACCTGCAGAGCCAGTTTCACTTTCTTGGTGACAGCATTTTCTGGGAACGTTGCCTGCACCAGGGGTACCAGCTTGCTCTTCAGAGAGCCCCCTTCAGGACCAATGGTGTCATAGTCCTGGCAGAGCCGCGACATAATCACGAAGTACAAGGGGAAGTCGGTGGTGATGATGCGGCAGACCCTCTTCTTCTCCAGCTCCTCCAGGCTCCCCAGCTCTGGAATCACACAGCCCAGGCCACCCGGCTTGTCATCCTGAGCTCAGGATCAGTCACTATGGTGGCCCGAGCCTCCTCATCTCCAGGACACAGGGCATGCACCCTCCCTGTGACTGGCAGAGAGGTGGCCTGCAGGAAGAAGCACCCAGGCCTAGAGGCCCAGTCTCTAGGTGTGGCTGCAAGCAGGCCACCCACTCACATGACCTGGGGACCCAGAGCTTGACTACATGGAGCCAATTCCTAGCTTCTTGTGACTTTCCAAACCCCCAGCAGCCCTGAGAGCCCACCCCAAACATGCAGCCTCAAATTCTATCTTCCAAAAGTGAGGGACCTGGTATCCCTGGGACTCTGTTACCTTCGTCCATCCCATTGAGGATCTGTTGCAGGTAGCTTTCTCCAGAGCGGCTCTTGTGTTCCTTCCACAGAGAGCCATTTTCACTTCTCAGAACCACAAGCTCGCGGTCCCCACGACCATGGGAGGCAAAGTGGGGGATCTCCACAATCACAGGGCTGAGACAGAGACAGAGCAGATGGTGGGCAGATTGCTCTCTGCATGAGTTGGTGGTGCAGGACACAGTGGGGAAGGGGCAGTTAACTTCTGCCTGGAAGGAAAAGGGGGGTCCCATGGCCACAGTGGAGGCCCCCTCTCGGTAGTTCTCTGGAGTGGAATAGACCTGTCTCAGGCTCCTGAGGCTCCCCATGAGCCTGGAGTGACAGGTAGGGCAGGCACAGGTGCAGGGACAGCAACCCTCCTGTCCTGTGTGCATTGCTGAGGCTCAGTCAAATGATCTCACCCTCAGACCCAATTACAAATACCCATGTGAATGCTGGGCATGGTGGTGCATGCCTGTAATCCCAGCGGCTCAGGAGGATTGTGAGTTCAAAGCCAGTCTCAGCAATTTAGCAAGGCCCTAAGCAACTCAGCAAGATCCTGTCTCTAAATAAAATATAACAAGAGCTGGTGATGTGGTTCAGTGGTTAAGTACCCCTGGGTTTGATCTCTGGTACAAAAAACAAAAACAAAAAACAAAACAAAACCAAACAGAAAACCAATCAAACACACAAAAATCAAAACAAACAAACAAAACAACTACCTAAAACAAACAAACAAACCAAAAACATGTGATATCCCTACATAGGTCTCTGAGCCTTGGCATTCTCATCTATTAAATGGCCATAATGACATTTCCTTTGAGGTAGGACTTAAGGGTTACATTTAAAGAGAAAATCAATAAGAAAGCTTTGCAAATGACAAGTGACAGGAGGGTGGATGGAGATGGGAAGGCCGGACCTGTCCCAACATTACACCCCTGGATGCTGCTGTCTGAAGGACAAGAAAGCTCCAGGCAGACTCTAGTCTGCTTCAGAGAAGGTAAGGAATAGGCACCTGAAGTCCATTCAACTTGTGGTCCTGAAGGACAGTGCTGTAGGGGCTGCCTTCTAGTGCCACCACTTCAGTGTATACATAATTACACCATGGAGGTCCCCAAAGTAGCCCCTCTCCATTCCCTCTCTCGAGCCACAGTAAGATCTGAGACAGCAAGCTCTGCTATGGACTCAGAGTACCTGAGGGAGCAGGGCAAGGGGAGCGAGGCTCTGGGTTCTGTTTCTGTCATGAGAGCAGAGAAATATGATGCTCCTGCAGCTCTGCCCTGTGGCGAGGTGGTTCTAAGTGGTTGCTGCTGAGGTGGCAGCAGAGGGGTGGCCAGGACAGGACTGGGTTAGGGCCACATGTTGCCCACATGCCCCTCGAAGCAGCGTCTCACCTCAGGAACTGGGCCCCCGTGGGCCCCAGCGCGATGATCCTGCTGGCCAGGCCCTCCTCCTCAGCCAGCGGGGGTGGTGTGCTCAGCTTCTGGGGCTTGACCAGGCGACAGGTGATACGTGTGGGTGCTGCACAGGTCCGTGGGGGGATCACCACCCTCAGGCCGTTGTGGCGACTTCCTCTCATGGAGCCTCCTCGGGCATCTACCATGAAGCTCACCAGAAACCTGGAGGCACAGGCAGATCCATGTTGGGCACCTTTGCTGCACGGCCCCCGCCACCCAGAAGACAGACAGAGTGGGTCCCAGAGTCCTGTGTCACTCACCCTGTGTGGACAGGGCTGGCCACTGGGCTGATGTTGTCTGAGGTTTCCGTGGCAGGGCTGCTGGGGATGAGTGAGTCTTCATCATATTCTTTAGATGCCTAAAGAGGAGAAAAGGGCCCCCTGTCTCCCCTGAGCGACCTGAACCCTGCAGCAGGCCACGAAAGCCCTGGAGTGGCCCCATGGAGAAAGTGCTTTCACATGCTCACCCCCTCACTCTTTTGGGACAAGGAATTCCTGGGGTCTAAAGGGAAGTACTGGCTTCCTCCCACCTTGCTGGCCTCTTCTTGGCTCCAGACCCTGGAGCAGAGTGTGGGAACAGATGGAATGAGTCCCTGCTCTTCAGTCTGGTTCTAGGTCCCCTGCCAGCTGCATCCATTGCCCACCTGCCCACTGTTCCCTCCCACAGTGCCCCCATGGAGAAGCTCTGTCCAGGTAGAATGGCTTTTCCTATAGAGTTGAACCTGGACCCTGCACCATCCCCTCCTACCTACTTGCCTGGTAGGCATCTGAGGTACAGGAAGTGAACGTACCAGGCCCTTTGGGGCTTCCTGTCTTTTCCTCTGTGGAAGGGGGGACATTCCTTGCAACTGAAGGGGCCATGGAGCTGCCTCGTAATAGGGCCTTGAACACCACGAGGACTCCGGAGACCCAGCAGGGTCTCCATGTGGCCTCAGTGGCCTTTAGATAGATTCTTAACTCTGCTTCTATTCATCTTCTCCCCCTGGTCCAGATCATTCTTGCCCCCGGCTTTGGCTACTCCAATCATCTATTTTTCATGTCCTTTCTCCTCTATGGAGCTGTCCTGTTGACTCTAGTCTTCCTTCTCTGCACTCTGGAAGGGCTTACTCACATCATGTCATTGAGCACTTCACTACCCTTCCTGCCCTCTGTGCTACCTGGTCTCATGTGTCCAGGTCCACTCTTCCCAGCTGGATAGCAACTCCTAGAAGGCGGATGTTCATGGTCCTCTCATATAGGATATGCTGCACCCTAGACAGGGCACTTAATGGGACTCCAGTGAAGTGCCACTGATGTGAGTTTATGACTTAAGGAGAGTTGAAGAGAGATGCTGAAGGTGTGGCTCAGTGGTCAGGAAACAACAGAACCCAGGTCTACTCAGTTGGTTCTCACTGCTGTCTTTGGATAGCAGCATCCAGGGAATATGCCACAGCAGTTACCAGGGCCATATTTCTCTCTCAAATGCCATCCAGTGACACCCATGTTGCATTGCTGTGATATACCCTGCCACTGGGCAGCCATATGGCTGGCTTATTCCTATGTGCCACTTTTGGGTCCAGGGATATGGCTGCTGCTTTGAGACAGACACCACTTAGGGAACAAAGGAAGAAATTAACTTCAGCTAGAATCTAACAGTCATGACTGGCTCAGCTATCAGGCCTCGGGACAGTGATGTCCAACCTTAAACACTGCACCACCTTCATTTCTCCCTAGGAAGTTCCCCTGTCCTGGAAAATAGTGCCAATAGCATAAAATTAAGAGGGATAAATTCCTACCTCTGATCCCTGCTTTTCTGTACAAATTCAAGTGGTAATCTTGGAAACCACAAAACAGGGTACCATAATGAATAATGCCCTACACCCAAAGCAGCTCTCTGGCATCTCCTTTCTGTCTTTATTGGTGTTTCTGGCTCTCAGCATTCCTTGGAGGAAGGTGAGATAGAAGCTGTTCCCTCTTATGATTGTGTGAGAGGAGCACAGAGTTCTGTAATTTGCCCAGAGCTTTGTGGGATGTGCAGGCTGCACTCTACCCACCACAGGTGGGCTTCCTTCCCAGTTGGCTGCCCCAGAGTGCAGAGAGTATGTGCAGAGAGGTTTGGCCACGAACATGGGCTTTGGAGCCAGAACTGCTGGTGTCAGTTCTCAACCTCACTCATCAATAGACTATTATCATGGTGTTTCCTACACCCTGGAGCTCCCTGAGTCCCACGGTATTCACAACTGGGATAATGAGAATGCGGACAATATGGGGCTACATGGACAACATGGAATCACAGGCCTAAAAGTGCTTTGGAAGCACTACAAGTTTTTTGGTGCTAGCTCCTATTGTCCCACAGGTCATCTCAAAATAAGCATTGTCTGGGTCCTATCTTCACTCCGCAAATGGGAATAAAAGAGAAATGGTGTTTCTTACCTGTTCTGGCTCTTCAGATCGAATCACCACTGTCTCAGGTGTGACACAAGGAATCCTGGGGATGGCTGGAGATTCCACCCTGTGTACCAGGAATATTGGAAAATTGACAGGCAGATCTTTTGAAATCACTCCCTATCTTTCCCAAGAGACCTAAGTGAAAGACCTCAGTACCTTTGTAATGATCTAGCACCCCACCCCTCACCTCAGCCTCAATACCCACTTGCATGGGCAATAAGATGATTCCACACATTGAGCAGACTTGAAGCTGTCTCCTCCCTCATGCCCCTGCAGAGCCTAGCTGCCCTTAATATCTCTTGGAAAGACCCTCCTCCTCCATGAAATTCTTCCACCTCTTCCAGACCACACTCATTTGTCCCTTTCTGTAGCTCTCTAGTGCCTGCTAATAGGACCCTTACTTGGTCCTCCCAAATACATCAATCTATACTGCACTTGGTGTTGGTTTTGATCCTGCCAAATGAATCTTTACAGCCAGGGTCCAAGTTCTGTATTTTTTTCCTAACAGATATTTAGGAAACACAAGCTCATTAAACTTCCTTATACTTTCCCTTCCTACTCCTGCTGTCTGGTTTTGTTAAGCCATGGGAAACACCTCAGTGTTTCTAAAAAGTGGTTGATTATAGATTCTTTTGCAAAACATCTCTGTGGAAAAATGGATCTATGGTGGCATAACTCACATCAGACAGAGGAAGGACTGAGAAATGGGTTCTGGGTGGACAGAGAACCTCTGTGGGTTTTCTCTAAGGTACCTCATGGACCCAGGGATGTGGTCAGTGTTTGATATTAGCTTGGCAAGTTTCTAACTTGAACCTTTCTCCAAGGATTATTCTGGGGGAGAAGCTGAGCATGCATGAGAAGGAGAAGAGGTGTGAATGTGAGTCTGTGAGTGTGGGGGAGAAAGCTGGATGTCAGGGATGCTGAAAGCGAAGAGACCCAACTAGACAGTGCACTGTGAGGGAGGTCTTTGTGCACGTGCTTGCTGGTCAAGGTGCTGGTGTGCAGCAGCCTGGCCTGTCAGTCTTCCATCTATATTGGCAGCACACCTGGGCCTGTCCTTGTGACTTCTCCTCAATCCACAATCCTACTCTGAGCTGCAGGGTTGTGCCCCTCCAGTGAGCCCTTTCTTACACTTGGTCTAGCTTCGGCACAAAATCCAACAGCTCTTTCTCTTCATCCAAGTCCCTGGAATCTGGCTTCTCAGCCTTGGAGCCAACAAGTTCTTCCCCTGAAAGAACACAAGCTCAAGTGAGTGACAGACTAGAGACCTCCTGAAAAAAGTGCTTTTCCTGGTCCACCTCTTAAAGCTTGCACAGGGAGATCTCTAATGCTTCAAGGGGACCATTAGCCGTGACTCTGTCCAGCCCTGATGTACAGTGTAGAGTGGTCAGCTCCTAACTTAGCCCATACCAGACTTTATAGGAAATAGAAGAGCCAGAAAGAACTTTCTTAGCTTCACAAGTCTCATCGCAGATCAGACCTTCTAGCGTGTGCAGTGATAGCAAATAGAGTCATTACTGTTCTTTCCCACTCTGCCAATACAGAGTGATAAACTACACTGGGATAGAAACGATTCATTTTGAAGGGCTGTAGGGTTTTTTGTTTGTTTGTTTGTAACATGGTCCCTGAAACCTCATTTTTTCTAAAGTTTCATGACAAAGAAGTTTAAGCTACTGGTGAATTAGCTGCCTACACCCCACACCGCCTCTTCGTTTCTTCTTCTTTGCCTGAACTGGAGTTGGAGCCTGGGTCCTTGCCCTTGCCTGTCATTGACGGCCATTAGCAGTGAGGGTCCTGGCCTTGTGAACTGGAACTGACAGGATGGAATCACAACCGCTCATGCAGTGATGACCACAAACACGGTGGCATAGGCACAGACACAGAGATGGATAGGTAGGAGTCACCCACTCGGGATGGAACTCCTGGGTGTAAATGTTCTGTTTTAGTCAAGCTCTGGGCTCAGATTGTGAGCCATCAGAGAATGGAAAGCAGAAATGGATTAGTGGGAACTTGGGTTGCTGAGGGTGGAATGCACTCTGGTGAGAAAAGACCACAGGGAACAGAAAATGTTTCATACCCATTATAGATATGTGAGCGGTTCCTGGAAAGCAAAGAAGAGCCAAGTTGAAGGAAGGACAGCATTGAAGTCAGGCAAAGCAAGAGGTATGCTATCAAGGGCACGCAGGGAAAAATAAAATTGTCCAATTGACAAAGTTTGTATAACCACCAAATTATAGATGGAAGGGGCTACAGAGTGAACCCAGTCCAACCCCACTATTCTGCTTCATGAGAGTTTCCTCAAACTCAAGTGAGGATACAAGGCTTATTTGGGGGAAGGAAAAATAGTAAAAGTGCTTGGTAGTTCATAAAGTTGAAACTGGAGTAACTTCACAATAATGGACAGAACTTGAACCCTACTGACCCACTATGTGGTCATAAGAGCAGCTTATTAAAATGCATTCTCACGGATTTTAAACAACTCACTTGTTATTTGTTCAAAGCACCAGGAAAGCTCCAGGCAGAATGTGATTACAGTTCCTCACAGCCCTAGAGTTGAGCTGAGCAGAATCACACTCGATTTGATACACATTCATCATACATGCAAACACACATGTACTTGTGAGACTTCACAAAATTTTAAATGTTATTCTCTGAGATGTCAATTTTCCTCCACCTAAGACTATAGGAAAGCAGTTGTTTTGATAACATTTGTAAAAAGTGGGCCTCCTCAGTTTCAATGCACTTCTGCAGAACCCCTGTGGCTGAAAGGGACCCTTGCTGCCTGGCGGGGGGTCAGGAAGCCACTGAGGATGCTCATCGCCCCTCTGCTCCCATTGGTCTGAGCTCACTGACCCCTCCCTGACTTTACCTTCATCTTCAGAGACATCCAGGATCTCATCCACTGTCTCAGGGTAACTCATGCGGTGCTTGTCACTGACTAACTGAAAGGAGAAGGCAGCGAGAATTCAACCCAAACAGAGCAGCACCACCCTTTCACCAGCCCAGCAGTTACCTGATCACCATAAGGAGACAGGAGAGGGGGTGGGAAAGGAAGTTTGTGCCCCTCAAAGAAAACCAGACCCAGGAAGCTGAGGCCTGGCGGCATCCTGGAGCCCATCCACCTCATCCTTCCCAAGGCCCATCCACCTCAACGCTGCTCCCTTAGGTCTGGCCCCCGCCCTAATTCCTCAGGCCACTGGGTGGCAGTATAGCCCTGCTCAACTGAGTATGGAGTCAACTGGGTCACCCTTTGGCACTGTGCTTCCTACTGGAAGCTTTGTAGAGTCACTCACAGGGCGCCCTGCCTGTCAGGCTGTGTGCATGAGGGGCAGTGCCGGGGAGGAGCACACGTACCGCTGCACTGGTTTCGTCCGTGACAACTTTAAGCACGTCGGTCACAGAAATGTAACCCAAACGCTTGGCTATTGCCAGAGGTGTGGTTCCATTCTAGAAAAAAAACGGCAGCAAGAGGGTGGGATGAGATAAGGGAGCAAGAAAGGGAGGTCGGCCCGCCACCTGTACAGAGTCCAAGTTCACCTCTGACTGTTCAGAAGGGTTTGAATGGACAGACTCTGCCTTGGAGCCAAGAGCAAGATCGCTGCCCCACTGGGAGAGCCTGAATGCCCACTCAGACTAGATACAGCAGGGAGAGAGGAGGGCGCTGACCCCTCATGCTGTAGTATTGTGTGGGGCTTGAAATGAGAGCAGGTACATCGTCAGGCAAGGCAAGACTGCCCAGAGGGAACCCGCTGGGGAGGAGGGTATCAGAAGTCACCATGTGTGATTCTGAAACGGGAGTGCACAGAGTAACACTCACTACTCTGGGGGTCAGTAACGTCATCACATTAGTTAAAACCATCCCTCTACTTCAGTGAGTTAGACCAATCAGAAATCACAAGTCATCAGAAATAGGATAGGAACCATATTTTCTACTTTGATTTTAAGAGAAAGAGCTAAGTGAAAATCAAATGATATTGAGACTATTTTTCATTTTTAAGTTTTCTTAAAAATGTTTCAGGACATGGCCCAGGATTCATTCAGATTCAGCCCCATCTGCAGTTACAATTTCGGGACTCACATTTGTAGTCAAAGGTCCACATACTTTCAGAGTTGGGAGAAGCCATAGAGGGAATCTAATAAAACCTCACACTGTCAGACAAGAAGTTCATACTGAGCCCTGATCACTGAGATTGCTAAGGATAATCCCAAGGCCCTCAAAGATCAGTCACTCTACAAGACATTTAATTTGGTTCACTTGTACCACATTGAATGCGGTTTCACATACTTCGGAAGAGACATCAACAAGAATGTTTAATCAAAAATAAAAGGGGAGGGTTGGGGATATAGCTTGTGTGCTTGCCTTGCAAGCACAAGGCCCTGGGTTCAATCCCCAACACCGCAAAAAAAATAAAATAAAAAAATAAAAATAAAATAAAAGGGGGAGTGTAACTGCTACTTAAAAGGATAACTTTCAGTCACCAGAAAGAGAAACTGATCACAATATCCCATCCCCTGGGATACCCAAAGTGCTGCAGCTTTGTCTGGGCCCCAGATGTGTGTACCAACCTCTATTGCTAAGGGATGTCTCCCATGGCTGATGCTCAGGGAAGAGCAGTTTTCTGAAATCAGGCCAGGGTGGGTACTCACCGAGCTGACCTCATTTGGGGAAGCGCCATTTTTCAGCAGCAAAGTCACAATGTCAGTATGTCCTTGTTGGGCCGCTTGGTGCAAGGGGCTGTATCCTAGCTATAAAGTGAGGTAGATATTTTAGCAGAATCAGCTAGCTAGTAGAGAAAGAACCATCCACATACTATAGAACCCATTCACCTTCTACTTGTGACAAAACAAAACAAAACAAAACAAAAAAACCCATTATCTCCATTTCCTCCTTCAGGATCCAAGTATAAAACTGTGGCAGAACCCCAGGTGTGCTTAGAGTAGGTCTGGCTCCATTCTAATTGGGCACTTAAGAAATGCCCATAAAGGAGTGGGATCAAAGGCACCCTGTACCTTGGTCTTGGCATTGACATCTGCCTGGTGCTGTAGTAGAAACTTCACCAGCTTGATATTTCCATAATGACTGGCCACATGGAGTGGAGTGTAACCCATCTGAAAAGCAAGAAATGAGCATGGGTGACCAGGAGGGCTTCTGGACAGACTGCAAGCCACCATGAGTTGTGCATTTAATTAAATCCTTAGAAAAGGCAGGTGATTTAAAGAGAGTGTATGAGGAACCCTTTGGAAGGCCAACAGCTGCTATGAGGTATCCTGCTATTGTCAACCAGATACCACTGGCCTGGGAAGGAGCAGGGTTCATTGTCAGACAAGTAAAGGCTGAGATGTTTGGAAGTGAGCCAAGAGGAGATGTCAAATAGGCGACAGAAAAGCAGACACTGAATCTTGCCAAGAGGGCTGGGCTAGGACTCATCCTCAGCCTTGGAGATGAATGAGTGCATCTGAGATGAAGTGGAAGAGGACAGAGAGGTGCTTAAGGACTGCGGCAACACTTAGAGGGAAAGTCAGAACAGAGGTTGGAGGGACAATGGTGAGAGCCGGGAGCCAGAATCTGGGTTATTTTAGGAAGACAGGAACAGCAATGGGGCCCTCTGCTGAGAAGAGCGTTAAGAGCAGGACAGATGGACACATGGAATCCTGGCTGACCCTGTTGACAGTAGACTTATTTCTATTAGAGAAGTGAAATCCCATTGTAACATCTCACAAGGCTGCCTGGGTTGTAGTACAATGGAATTTATAGGAACTGGTCATTTCTTGACATGGTAGGCTGTGGTTACTTATTCATGTGAGTTTGGTCTGTGAAGGAGCTTATTTTCAAGAATCTATCCTGATGGATATTTTTTGTTTGTTTTCAGTACTGGGGATTGAACCCAGGTTCTCACACATGCCAAGCAAGTGCTCTACCAGAGCTACATCCCCAGGCCCCATCAAATATTTTGGTGCCACTTCTGAGTCAAGTCCCTCTGAACTCTGTGGTTCCAAATGTCTCCAGAGAGCCAGTGCCAGACTGCACAGACCATCTTAATATAGACTCTGTAGGCTAGGCCCTCATGTAACAGGCTGGCTTTGGGATTCCTTAGGCAGTTCTAACCTACAGAATAGGGTCTCTCAGGGAAGGAACCCAAAAGACTAAACTGGGCACAAAGTTGAAGCCCCAAATATCCAGAACATTCTTGGGTGTTTTAAACAGATTCCTGTTGAAAAAGCAAGTAGGTGGGGATAAAGAAGAGGTTCCCAGTTTTCTCAGGGTGACTTCATGCTGCCTGGTGCTCCAGGAGAATTCTAGAAGGGGTGGGGCTGGTGGTGGCATCACTCTGTCCCTTCCTTTTAATACAGCTGCCTTGTGATGAAAGGAGCAAAATGCACTTCTTCCAAGAAGCCTCCTTCTTCCCACCAGCTGGAAGCTCCCTGGCCCCCTCTGGGCTCCCAGCTCTTTTCTCAGGCCAATATCATATTTCCATTCCTTCCTATCTCTTGCAATCATCTCCACACTAAACCGCAAATGCCTGCAGTCCAGTTTCCAAACCATGTATGCTGTGTTCACACCACCTCACTGAGCTCCTTGCACACAAAAGAGGTTCAAAGCAAGTTGAGCTGAATTCAACTAAAAGCTGGAGTAGAAGGCGCTTCACTTTTGAGTGACTCCAAGGAAACCCACCCTTTTGACCTGCCCCTTCAACTTATTTGAGACAGATCACAATTAAACATTCCTCTCAAGTTCTTGCTGCAGAGGCTCAAAGCTCCAGCAAACTTTTTAAAATTCCCAACTAGAAAATGAGATCATTAGGATGATGTCCTTGAATTCCACTGTCAGCTCCGGAAAGTGGCAGAGAAGAAAGTTCCACCAGATCCTTAGGATTCTGTTTCTCAAGGGAAGAGATGATTCTGAAGTGTAAGGGAGGTGCCCTAGGCTTGTGTCAGAGCACATAGGTTCAGGAGGGGGAGCCATAAGGATGGAAGCTCAGGGCTGCCTGCCTTACCCGGGTGGTGGCATCCACTGTGACACCATGTTTGATGAGCACATCTGCCACTGGAACATGGCCTTCTTGTGCTACCAGATGGAGAGGAGTGAGTCCACTCTGGAAAGAAAAAGATGATCATCAGCTTTGAGCCAGAAAATAATTCCAGGCCATTGTGACAGAGCACTGAGTTCTGGAGCCTGATTTGGTTTGTAGTCAAAGCCTGCTATCTGTCCATCTATTTTGCAAAACTCTTCCTGTTCTGAGCCTCAATATTCCTACCTAAAAAAATGAGATGGCCAAATGAAATCAGGAAGTGCCAAATTTTTCTGTTCAGGGCCAGACTGTCAATATTTTAAATCTGTGTCTTTGTAGCAAGTACCCAACTTTACCGCTAACAAAGCAGCTCTGACCAACATGGAAATGAATGGGCATGGCCACGTTCCAATAAAGATTTATTTTCACAAACAAGCGGTGGGTTGAATTTGACTCACAGGTCAGAGATGAACTTTACAGTACCTTCCAATTGTAATACTTCCTATTTCCATGGTAAATTTTAGAGCCTTGGTTTCCAAATCTAGAAAATAGGGACTCTATCCCTGACCTATCTCAAGGCAATGTAAGGAGCATTTGAGAAAGCACAGTTCATGTAAAATCACTTTGAAAAGCACAATGTGCTCTTTAAATATAGCGTACTATTATGGGATCACAGCCAGTGCAGCGCTGTAAAGAGCGGGGAGGATTTGTAAAGATCTGGGAGTGAAAAGACCACATTTTTGGACTTTTCATCACAGATTTCTCCAGACGGTAGTAATGTATCAGAGGTCTTGTTTGCACAAAAATGTCAGAAGTCTTCTCCTCCCTGTACCTTACCTCAATACACTCTGCTAGCAGTAGGACTAAGAGCTGATTCCACTGTAGTCATAGGTAGTGGCCCCATTAGTGACTCTACTTGTCCTCCTCTGCCTTCTGCATTCCCCAAGGATGACCAGAAGCCAACAAACAGTATCCCTCTCTAACTGCAGGTGCCTGTGCCAATGTCACTGTGTCAACTGCTAGCACCCCAGGCAGGTGACTGGCCTGGTTCTCAGGGTAACGCCAAGAGTCTCGGGAGTGTGGCATGGGTGAGAGTGTTTCCAGAACAAAGACCCAGCACCACCATTACTGTCTTCTTAGGTAGTTTGCTTTAAATAGGACAAGGGAGACACCCAGAATGCCATAGACCACAATGGCTCCACCAATGGTTCCCTGGTTGGGAGTCACCTATCCAAATCTCTATGAAAAGAGCCAATGGATCAAATTTGAAGTCATCCTTGAAATGCTTCCCTTTCTGAAATGGCTATGTTAATTGATCATTTAAAGAATTGGCTCTTCATATTATTTGATTCCATTTATATGAAATTTCCAGAATAGGTAAATTCAGAGACAGATAGGTGGTGGTCAAGGACCAGGGTTTTGTGGGGAATTGGAAGTGGTTGCTAATAGAGATGTAATTTCCTTTTAGGGTGATGAAAATGTTCTAAAGTTAGATAGTGATGGTTTTCCAATTCTAAAATGTACTAAAGACCTCTGAATTGTACAATTGAAAGGATGAATATATCATGAATTATATTTAAATAAAATAGTTATTTTCAAGTTTCTTTTGGGTGGTGAGTTCCTTTGAGAAGCTGAGGGAATCGAGGAACAGCTCACCCAGAAAGCCATTCAAATGCCCATCCACACAAAGCATTGTGTAAAATTTTAGGAGATGTCATGCTGAAATACCTATACTCCTGCATTAAGAATTCCTAGTCCAATGTATAGAACAGTATTTTTAAAAATTCCTCCCCTACAGAAAGTGGATATTTAGTACCAAATTACTGAATATACTCCTGAATGTACACACTGGCCTATATTTGGGTTTTCATTTTGACTTTCTTGTATATCATGAATCTGTTGAGAAAGGCAGTGTGGTGTAGGAGAAAAGGCAAAGTTTTGGTTCAGTAACCTGCAATTGCGGGAACAAGCACTCTTTCTGACTGTTGGTTCATTCACAAACTTAGACAAAATTTACACAGGGCTGTTTGTTGTAAGGACCACACATACACACGTCCTGACTCAGAAGCTGAGCACATGCTAGGTGCTCAACATGTAGATTTAAATCTAGTGAGCCAACACCAACACACACTACTGAGACTACAGGGCAAATCCAAGGGTGCCGTACCTACCTTGTTTCCCAGGTTGCCATTGGCTTGTTTCGAAAGGAGCAGAGCAACCATCTCAGCATGACCTTCTTGGGCAGCCAAGTGAAGGGGAGTCACACCTTGCACCGACTCTGCATTTGCTGACCCCCCGTACTGCAACAGACTGCGGGCCACCTCCATCTGGTTCTGCTTGGCGGCAATGTGCAAAGGGGTGTATCCATTCTGAAATAGAAGAAGCCACACAGAGCTTGGTGACAGGAATGCTGTGTTGACAATATGAGTGCATGAGGGAGGGCTGGGCATGGCTCTAGGCCAGCTGAATACCCACTGTACAGGGCTGGTGTCACCCAGGAGAGCAATTTAAATAAACAAACAAACAAAAGCCATTAGATTTGAAGATGGCTCTCCAGGCTCCCACAGCCAGGAAATGTCTGTCCCTCACCATCTATTCTGTGTTATCCTACTCACAAAAACTGCTGGGCAGGAAATGCTCTGTCAAGGAGCAAAGCTGGGATTCAATTTAAGTAGCCTACAGAACAACTAGAGGGCTAGGTGGGTGAAGAAGTTAAAGGTTCCTGTTTCAATAAGAATGACCCAAAACCCCCGATATTCATGAAGGAAAGAAACAGCAGCCTTTCTCTTTCTCTGCACAGTTGGGTCAGGTGCTGACTTTTGGGCCTGCAGGCATCAGGCAGGGTAGGGGAAAGGGACATGTACCAGGTAATGGGAGCCAGTCCTTATTCCACTCCAAACTAGCTGTGTGACCTGAGGCAAGTATTCTACCTCCTAGGCTTTTTTTCTGTATTTCTTTTATGAAATACAGAAATATGTATTTATATGAAATACATATATGAAAAAATGTACAACATTTCTAGCAATTAAAGAAATGCAAATTAAAACTACTACTAAGTGAGCTTTCATCTCACTCCAGTCAGAATGGCAATTATCAAGAATACAAGCAACAAGTGTTGGTGAGGATATGGGGAAAAAGGTACACTCATACATGGCACTGCAAATTGGTGCAACCACTCTGGAAAGCAGTATGGAGATTCCTTAGAAAACTTAGAATGGAACCACCATTTGACCCAGCTATCCTACTCCTTGGCCTATACCCAGGACTTAAAATCAGCATACTACAGTGACACAGCCACATCAGTGTTTACAGTTGCTCAATTCACAATAGCTAAACTGTGCAACATAAATGCCCTTCAACAGATGAATGGATAAAGAAACTGGTATATATACACAATAGAATATTATTCAGGCTTAAGGAAGAATAAAATTATGGCATTTGTAAGTAAATGGATGGAGTCGGGGAATACCATGCTAAGCGAGATAAGCCAATCCCCCCAAACCAAAGGTCAAATGTTTTCTCTGATATGTGGATGCTGACCCATAATGGGGGGGATGCAAGGGAAGAATGGAGGAACTCTGGATTGGGTAGAGAATGAGGGGAGGGGAGAGGGCATGGGGGTGGGAAAGGTGGTAGAATGAGACAGACATCATTACCCTATGTACATGTATGATTGCACGAATGGTGTGATTCTACATTGTGTACAACAAGAGAAATGAAAAGCTGTGCTCCATTTGTGTACAATGAATCAAAATGCATTCTGCTGTCATGTATAACTAATTAGAACAAAATTTTTTAAAAAGAGGATAAGTGCATCTACCTTTTTCATTTCTCAAAATTATGGGTAGATAAAATATGATAATGTATAGGAAGAATCCAAAACGAAGATATAGGAGGGAATAAAACTAATATGGTTTTGTGGTGCATTGGTTCATAAGGCATTATGAAGGAGCTTGGACTTTAGTCAATTATGCCACTGTCTTCTGTTCATTCTGTTGGGTTTTTTTTGTTTGTTTGTTTGTTTTATTTAAATAAAACTGTCTCCATGGAGGAAGTAGTGCATGGGTTTACAACTGGGGCAAACCAAACCTCTTATCCAACCATAGACAGGTGAGTATATACAGACGGGCTCCTGGTCATTGTTAGAAACCACTTTTACCTACATTATCTCTTTTGAGCTTCACCAGCACCATATAAGGTACTAAACACAGGCATTTTTATTGCTATCCTATATTATGGATAAAGAAGCCAATTCCCTGAGGGGCAAATGCCTTATCTAATGTCCCATAATAGAATGACAGAAAAGTCAATGCCAGAATTTTTTTGAACTCAAATATGCATGCAAATCACTTGAGGCCTTGTTCAAATGCAGATTATAATTAAGAAGGTCTAGGAAGGTGATGCTCCCAGATGATGTTTATGTTGCTGGTCCAGAGGACCACACTTAAGTAACAAGACCCTTGAGCACTCATGGTGAAGAGGGATGCCAGGCCCAAGGACTCCTTTCCCAGAGCATGTGGGTATCAATGTGCTGTTGTTTCAAGAAGCTTCTTCCCACCTTGACCAGCATCCTCTAGTTGTTCCTGAGGATTTCATTTCCCTCTGCTAGCCACGGTCTTACTGTGGCAACCAACATTTCTTACTCTTCCAGGATCACTGGCGAGGAAAATGGACGGGAATGAAAGGGGCCAACCAACACAGTAAAATCTCAGTTATGCAGCAATGGAACATGGAACACAATAGCAAGGTTGGTCTGTAAAGTGGCTTTCATTGGGGAAATTAAAAATTTGTAATTTACTTCCCAAATTAAATTGAATTAAAAATCATTCTCTTGGCAAAATTATGTAAGATAATTCTTTCTAGTATTTCTCCTTTTTAATTGGATTCCACTATGAGAAAACATGACACTGTTCATTAAGGGGGTTGTGTTCATATAACAAGATCAGCATTTTGATTGTGATAAAATTAATTAAGCAGAATGATTTTTTTATCTGTATCAAAAGAGCAAAAATGGAGACATAGTTTAGTGGTCAAGCCTGAGATGTGGCGCCATCTCCAAATACAGATCATCATCTCTGAGACAAGCACTGTAGAATGTCTTCTCCAGCAGGGCTGTTACCATGAGATGAGATGCACCCTCAGCTAGTGCTGGCCCAAAGAAGGCATTTGCTATAGGAAAGTAAGGATTATTAGTACTTCTTTTAAAGTACACAGGAAAGTCACTGACACGATTTAAAGTATTTTCATGGACATATCACTAGGAGTTCCAGACCACTTGTGCAACTGTAGGTGTCCATGTTGGCAAGAACAGCATCCTTTCCTGGCCAGAGGAGAACTTGCTCTGGAGACGTCTAAGGCTATCAGGTCACCTTGGATTAAAACAGAGATCCAAGAGCTACTGACCACCTCTGAATATAGGCTATTCCACTGGAACTTCCTCCAAACCAGGACTAAAGGTAATGATGACCTTCTATAGGTGACAAGGACAAGAGGCAACTGGGCCAGAGAGTCGGGGAGCAGTCAGGGAGGGATGTGTGCCAGGCAAAGGCTCTTCTTTCCCAAGGAAATGAGCTCATCTGGAGGATTGTATGCATGAGAGAGCTCTGCCTAAATGTTGCAACATTAGCATCAAATTAGGAAGGGGAGAGTCTGGTTTGGGTGCAGAGGGATTTGCATGTGAAATTCTACAAAATTGCCAGACTACTTTGGAAACTATTTTTTGCCATGGAAACAAAACCCATCTGTACAGCGTTTGCACTTGCATTTAGCTCTCTTTAAATATCATGAACCTGGCTCCAGTTCCTTTTATATAAGTAGGAGAGTGAGGAGGAGGAGGAGGGGAGTCCAGCTTTTTATTTTTAGAAGCAGGAGTAAGTCGACATCTCAGCAGTGAGCTCCCTCTGCACAGTAACGTGAGGTTCACTACGACAATAGCAGGGACAAAAGCCTGAGGAGACAGGGGCATCTGGGAGATGCTGTGTCTGAAGGAAAGAGATGCTGTATGGTTGAGATGAGCATCCGTGCTGAGCAGGGAAAACACTGAAGCCTTGCACTGATTTTCTCCTGCCTGTTCTACTGCTGCTCCAAAGTCTGCAGGTGTCAGCTGGAATCGCACAGGGACCATCCTATGGCTCCCTCCCAGGCAGCACTGACGCTCCCTCCACATGACAGCTCTGCCAGAAATTGTCACCCAGTGGTGGTTCTCATGCTTCTGGACTGCTCTATCAGACTATGAACTTGTAGATATCCTTCTTGTATGCCTAGCCCTGGCCCTCTCCTTTCCCTGCCACCAGCCCTCAGAGTCCTGGCACAAACCCCACATAGCCCTCACCTTTCCACAGGGAAGGGCATCCCCCCAAATGCTCCTTCCTAGCTCTGGCTTTGTCCTTGTGTTACTCCCTCCCCCAGGCTAGCCTTACAAAAACAGCCTGCCAGTTCCCTGGACTCTGCTTCCCTGAGGGTCAAGGACACTACTGATTGTTCCCAACAGCCCCCCCCCAATAGCAGCAGCAGCTTATTTCAGATGCTGACATGCTGGACATACATCTAAAGTGGAATGAGGGGGCTGGGGAGATAGCTCAGTCGGTAGAGTGCTTGCCTTGCAAGCACAAGGCCCTGGGTTCGATCCCCAGCACCCCCCAAAAAAAAAATAAAGTGGAATGAATATATCTACAAATCTATGTATCTTTAAAAAAAAAAAAAAGAAAGAAAGTCACAAACTAAATGTCTGAACTCATGAGGAAATAAATTTTGGGGTGATCATTCACACTCAGAAAAGGCTTCTTCCTTCAAGGTTCCAGCAAGTTCCCCCAAAGCCTTGGATGTTTCTCCAAGTGCAGTCACCTTGCCCCAGCATCAGACCACCAGAAAGCAGGTGGGAAATTGGACTCCTGGGCTGTCCCACAGTCCCACTGAGTAGGAATCTCTGAGAACAAGGCTCACGGCTCCCCGAAGATCCTTATCCAAGCTGATCTTTGATAGCTAGTTTACAAAATTCAGCTGACACGCAGCTGCTTGGGGCACACATTTGGTGTGTAAAGCAAATTCCATCCCTGCCAGGGAACCTGTTGTGGAGGAGTGCCACTGCTTCCCACCACATTCTTGGTTTCCAAAAAGCAGCAATGATATTGCAGGTAACATTTGTGGAAGCGGCGTGAGGTGTCTGAGGTAAAAATAAAAGCAAAACATCAGACCTCTTGGGCTGCTTTCAAAACAACCCCCTGCAGGGCAGAGGCTCGGTGCCCGTGGGCCAGGCACTCCTGGTTTGCCGAGGGAGGCACCTTACCCAGGCCGGGCTGTGTGGGGAGCCACCCCGAGGCAGCAGCAGCTTGACAATCTCCAGGTTATTGTGATGAACGGCCACGTGCAGGGGAGTCAAGCCATTCTGTAAAGGGACAAAACAGAGAAATGAGAATAGCTTCACTCCAGTGGGTTTTCCACTTGGGAGTCCTTTAGGCATACAGGATCCACAGCACTTGTTGTAAATGGATAAAATCTGGTTAAAATTCATCTAAGGATGGGCTGGGGGTGTAGCTCAGTGGTAGAGCACTTGTCCAGCATAAATGAAGCCCTGGGTTTGAGGCCCAACCCTGCAAATTAAATTTGAAAAAATAAAGTGACTGTTAAAAAAATAAATGTGTTCCTAGCCCATCTTGAATGGGAGTCACTAGAGGACATACCCAGCAGGACTCAGGGCCAAGTACTCATCCCTGAATGGGATGTAGGGCAGTGAAATTGTACACTTGCTCAGAGAAGGCCACCAGGTCCTTCTAACACCACAAGGCCTTTCGTAGAAAGATCACTCCTTTCAAAGGCCATTCTCCCTAGATGGCTGTCCACTCAAAAGATGGGCAAAACAGACAAGAGATGGAATTCACAAGTAGTGAAGAATATCCTTTTTTGTTTCCTTTGACCCAAGAAGGAGAGGGACAAACTCACCTTCCCGGCAGCATTTGGATGTGCGTCTCGTTCCAGCAGCAACTCTGCCACCCTCACCTTCCCGTACTTAGCCGCCACGTGGAGAGGGGTAAATCCTTTCTGAGGATAAACACAGGCTGTCAGGACCATAGGAAGCCAGAGTCATCCTCCTTGGAGGAAAGACCCACGGCAATGGAGGCTTCCCACCTCAACTGGCATGAGGATGCCAACAGAACAAAAAGTTTTGATCCCTCTGAGATGCCAACACCTCAGGAACCCAGGCTTCCTCCACCAGGCACCCTCTGCACTTCTCTCTTGCCTGGTATTGTCATTAGACTGCTAGCTCACTGGGAGAAGAAGGGGACTTATTCCTTCTTCAATCCCCAAAAACCTCTCTGTGATGGGTTTAGAGCAGGTGCCCAAGAAATAATTGGTCTACGATAAATGGATGAAGGATGAATGAATGGATGAAAGAGGTACTGGCTCACTGCCCTTTCTGGGGAAGGACAACAACACACCAGGCTCACAGATGGTGTCCAGTCCTGTGGGTGTCCACCCTTCCATCTGCCTGCAAGTCATTAAAACTTCAAAGACGATCAGGTAAGAATCTCCCTTGGAGCCCCAGTCTTTGTCTTTAAAGCTTTTTTTTTTTTCTTTTTCTTTTCTTTTCTTTTCTTTTTTTTTTTTTTTGAGACAGGTTCTTGCTATGTTGCCCAGGCTGGCCTTGAACTCCTGGGTATAAGTGATCTTCCTGCCCTAGCCTTCCTAGAAGCTGCAACTACAGGTGCCTGTCACTTTTTAAGAACAAGAGAAGAAAGGCTGTACCTTGGTCATGCAGGCCTGGGATGCCTCCTTTTCCAGAAGGGCCAGGGCTGTATCCACATGGCCCTCTCGGGCCGCAGTGTGCAGGGGCGTGTGCCCGGCAGTGGTGGCCAGGTTGGGGTTGGCATTATTTTCTAGGAGGAGCTTCACCATGTTTGTGTGGCCGATGCGAGCTGCACAGTGAAGTGGGGTCTGATCATCCTGAACCCCAAAATGAAAACAAAGATCAGGAAATGTTAACATTATCAAACTCAAATGTTCATTTTACAGAGAAAAAAGGTAAGGCACCAAAAGGTAGAATGATTTTCTCAAGGACACAGCTAAGAAGATAAAGAGCTGTGATTTGAGTAAAGTCTTCAATTTATAGAAACTGATATGCTCTATCTTATTTAACTTTATCACTCTTCACTTAATTGTCCAAAGGCTCAGCCCTCCCTCCTATACAATGAGAATAATACTGACTTCATGGGGTTAATAATATTGAATTCATGGGGTAGGCAGATAATGCACATAAAGGGTCTCATGTAGTGTTGGTCACTTAATAGACACTCAATAAACTTGTTATTACCATTTCCCAGGGCCTTTCCAAGTAGAAATACTTGTTTTTCTGTTTGAACTTAACTTTGAGTTTCTCTATGTCAGGGGTCATGGGAGAGTTACATTGCTGAAGGATGTTGTTTTGTCCTATCCCTGCCCAATTTCCTGTTTAAGGCTAAGGTGTAGGGCTCCAAGACAAGGTCTCTGTGTCACTGGGCTCAACCCGAGTTGTGGTCCAAGCACAGATCTCAGGTCCTAATGCTATGGGAGTTTTCTGCCACCTATGGATAGGAAACATGATCTTTGCCATTGACTTGCATACACGGCAGCAATTCTTATTGGTGACTCAACCAACATTTTAAAAATGTATTTACAACAAGGGGGAATTCTCCACTTTTATTTTTTAATTATTTAATTTTATGTATTTATTTTTGTGATAGTGGGGATTGAACCCAGGGGTTCTCTGTCACTGAGCTACATTCCCAGCCCTTTTTAGTTTTTATTTTGAGACAGGGTCTCCCTAAGTTGCCCAGGCTGACCTTGAACTTGTGATCCTCCTGCCTCAGCCTCCAACGTTATTGGGATTACAGGTGTGCATCTGTGTGCTCTGGGAATCCTCTACTTTTAGATCAAGTGATTCTTGGCTGATTTTCACTGGTGGCACTGCCTTCAAAAAGTTGCTTCCCTCTTTAGACCACAACTAACGATTAGCAAAATAAACACTGCCAGCCAACAATATTCCTCAGACTTTTATTATTCTAAAGTAACAGCTTTAACACTAAAACTATATCTCTGGGCTTCTTAAAACCACTGCAAAGCAGAATCCAAACTTTGCCTGTGACCTAAATGGGAATGACAAGTGATCACTGAGCCAAAAACACTGCAGCCCAGTCTCTAATGAGGATGAATTCCCCTCATTGTGCTGGAGCTGCTCCACCCCAGGATCCTTTCCTTCCTGCCTCTGGAACTCACCTTGGCCTTAGCATTGACTTTGGCTTTATTCTGGAGCAGGTATTTGGCCACTTCCGTGTGCCCTGCTCTGGCTGCCATGTGTAATGGGGTTTCCACTTTCTGTAAAGTAACAAAATTATAGAACCATTTATTCATGCTGGGTTTGCAAAAGGACACACACACAGAACTCCCAAGTGCCAGCCTAGGGTCACTTTGGTGGGGTTTTATCCAAGAGGTGGAGTTGCCCCTGCAAGTGGCTCTTTGGCCTGCTGAGATCCATGCATGTGTGTGTACTCTAGGTATACTTAAAAATAAATTCCAGAGCTAATGAATATTCAAACATGTAAAGGATTTCCAGATTACACAGAAATTCCAAAATATTATCCAAAATAAAATCCTGTAGATTTACAGATGTGCAACAAATTTAATTGGGAGAGCATCAGGAGCTAGGAAGGCTCTCCCACATCTGAAGCCTTCACTACCTTCAGAATCCCACCTCTATTCCCAGAGCAGAGACTTCAGGAGCACACACAAAGCTCCCCTTAGAGCCCTCCACCCAGAGCAAAGACCCTTGCTGTGACCAAGGTCTTACCACGTTGGAGACGTTGGGTGATGCCCCCCGCTGCAGGAGGTTCTTCACTATGGGAAGGTGCCCCATGAAGGAGGCCACGTGGAGAGGTGTCAGGCCGGACTAGGACAGACAAGAGTGAGAGAGCTGAGTGGTTGTCTTCCCCACAAAGAAGAGAGAGCCAGATGGTACCTAGGTCCTCCATGAACAGTTTTCCAAGAAGAGGGAGTTAAATGAGGTGGGTTTACTTTCAGGAAAATGACCAGAGGAAAAAAATCACTGGAGGGAAAGTTCTGCCCACTTTTACAACTTGAAATATTGCTTCAGATCTTGGAAAGCTCCCTGAGACTTGACACAAGCCCCCTCATCTTAATCATCCTTGGCTCATTCCTTTGAATAGTCCTGTCTTGCACGCACACACACAACCCTGCAGCTACAACTACAAAGAACAATCAACTCTCAGAGACGGCTAGTGGAGGAAGATCAGGGCGGAACCAGGGCCCATCTGCAGGGTCTTTCCTACCTCAGTGACCGCATCAATGGAGGCCCCTGTCTTCAGCAGCAGTTCCATAACACGGATGTGGTTCTTCTTGCAGGCAATGTGTAAGGGGGTAAAGCCATTCTGCAGACCCACACAAAGGGAGACAGACATTAGGAGCTTACACACTAGCCAAGAAGCACATGTAGGACTATGTGTCCCAGCTCACCAGTGGATGCCCACAGAACAATGAATAAATACACATCAATTGATCAATCTTAGTGTAAATCATGAAAGAAATACAATGCTCTCAGTTTATGCATCAAACATGTTCCTGAACATGTTGTTTGGAAACCTTTTTAAAAAAATTCCATCATATTTCTGGAAGCACTAGAACAGCCTGTGTAAAGTTCCCTCAAGGGTAAATTGATAATAAAGAGTACTTTTGGGGAAGCCAATCATGTTCTTTCTGCCCCAAAACCATGGATCAGTGTAAGTGAAATGGGTTTCTGTTCTTAAGTGTGATACACAGGTAAGTTCCACAGGGCAGAGATTTTCATTTTTGTCTGCCTGTGCTTTTAGTGCTCTATCCCTTTAGGGCAGTGATTCTCAGACTAGGGGGAAGGGTGGGGAGAGGAGAGGAGTTTGTACTCTCCCCCTACATGTGGCCATGTCTGGAGACACTTTTGATTGTCACAAATAGGAGAGGAGCACTCTTAGTACCTAATAGGTAGAGGCCAGGGATGATGTTGAACATCCCACTATGCACAGCACAAGGATCAAATCCAAATGGCAATAGTCCCAAGGTTGAGAAGCCTCCAGTACCCTAGTGCTTGGCCTGATGTCAGTGCTCAATGAAAGCATGTTCAAATGAATAACCGGGCCATCCTCTGCTGTCCCTGAAAGATGCCTTGCCCTACTCAGTTCTCCCCTGGGAATGGACAAGGGGGAGAAGGAGAATGTGGGTTGCAGCCCCACCAGATTCCTGGACAACCTTTGACTTGGGGAGGAGAGAGAAAAACCATGGCCACAGGGGGAATCTGCTTTAGGCCTAAACTCACCACTGTAGCAATGCCATGGTAAGCCCCTCTGCAGAAGAAGGAAGCTTAGCTTGGGCTATTATACTCTCCCCCAAAGCAGGTGGAAAAGCCAGGCACTCTCTGAGACTTCATTGCTTCTCAGCCTGGGCCTGGTTGGAGCTGAAGTAGATCCTCAACCCATGTGCATACCATGAACACTGATTCTGGAGTCAGGTCTCCTGAGCACAAACCTGTCCTGGACCATGGCTTGTTAGTGGAGCTGTGGTAACCGAGTGCAGGAGGAGTGAAGTATGAAGGATGAGCACACACCAAGTTCCCAGCTGCCTATGCACTCGTCTCCCAGGCTTTAGCAGCCACCCACAGTGCCCAGGCCTGAATCTTAGGATCCTCTCCAGGCACCTGCTCTGGCCCTGCTCAGGTCGGGCTCTGGTCCTACTTCCCTTTGCCCTTGCCCTCTGGCACCTTCTTCAATAGCTGCCCACTCACCAGGGCTCTGGAGTTTGGTTTGGCTCCTTTATCCAAAAGGACCTTGGCCACCCTGTGATGGCCGCAGTGGGCTGCGACGTGGAGCGGGGTCAGGTGGTCCAGGGTGATGTCATCTATCTCTGCATTGTATTGCAATAGAAGTCGGACACAGTCGAGGTGGTCTCCCTGAGCCGCCATGTGAATTGGGGATAAGCCATTCTGGGTGAAGAAAACAAACAAACAAACAAAAAAAAAAAACAATTTCAAAGCTTTCTGAGAATGGAACATGGGAATTCAGGAAAATGATACCAACTTCACTTCCTTCTTCTTGACTATGTGATGCTTTGAAGTGGTTCCTGAGTGAACTTGGTTTATTCTGGCCTCCCTATTCCTGCTGGCCTCCAGCTGCATTCTCTTTTCCACCTACACAAATGCTCCAAGCCATTACCAGTTAGGCCCACCTTTTCCACAAACCCTTCCCTGACCATCCTGGACGCCTATGGGCTTTCCTGATCTGTACCACTCACTGGGACTTTATTCTCATATTTGTCAAATCATGTAATTCATGGTTAACTTTTCAGATGTGTGTATCATCTCTCCTTCACAGCATCTTAAGATGAGGGGCTCTGCCTGATGTTTCTTCCCCTTCCTCCCTCCTTCCCTTTCTTATCTGTACTGGGATGGAATTTAGGGTCTTGTACATGCTAGGGAAGCATTCTACCACTGAGCTACAGTCCCAGCCTTATATTAAATTTTATTTTGAGAGGGTCTCAACAAGTTGCTCAGGTTGGCCTTGAATTTGTAATCCTCCTGCCTCAACCAACCAAATCACTATGACTACAGGCTGCACCATGGCACCCACCTCTGTTTCTTCAATGCCTCAGAGTGCCCAATAAACATACACAGTGCCTTAGCTAATGTGTTTTTCAGTGAATAAAGGTTGGAAAACCAGAACTTGGATCTAGATCTTTCTGTTCCTGGCTCCTAAAATGCACTTCAGTGGTTTTGAAGGGGCCTGGTTTCTGCCTGCTCTACTTTGACACATCTTCTAAATTTGCCCCAAGGAACAGGGCAGGGGGCTTGGGGAAGTAGAGGCAATGACGAGCAGTATTAGCCCCTCCTGGAAGACTCAAGTCCTCTCATTAGAACCTAGAGATGGGCCTTTGCTCTGGCCTCTAATGGAGCTTGAGAAGAACAGTTTCATTTTCTTTTAAAATTCACTCCCATCTGCCCCAGGCTCTGAAGACTTCTAGGAGTGTTAGCATCTGTTGTTTCTGGAGCTAGGATCAAAGAGACAGGGACTGGTTTAGAGTCTGTGGGCCAAATCTGGCCTGCAGATTTAACTGAGTTTGTAAACAAAGTTTTATGGGAACATGGTCACTCGTTTGCATATTGCCTATGTCTACTTTTCTACTGCATTGGCAGTTTAATCATTGCAACAGTGACTGCAGCCTGCAAATCCTAAAAATATTTATTACCTGGTCCTTTAGATAAAAACTTTGCAGCCCTTGATCTAGAATAATTAGAACCTCCTGTGTAACAGGTGTTGCAATAAATGTTACCACACTATTGCATTCAGTTGTACTGGCATCTCTCTTTTATAGAAATGAGATTTGATCCCAGGTGTGTCTGACCTGGAGCCCTGTCTGGAAGATTCCCCCAACAGGAAAAAAGTACACACCTTGGTTTTGGCTTGGATGGGTGCTCCGTGGTCCAACAGGATCTCTGAGATTCGAACGTGCCCATTCCGAGCTGCACAGTGGAGAGGTGTCAATTCGTCCTTTAAAAGACAGAGTGAAAAACAGAAAGCCCAAAAGGCACCCATCAGAGGCCATTTGGAGAGAAGACTACCTGCAGCCTTGTTCTCAGCTGCAGAAGTGCTGATGTTTCCTTCGGGGCTAGCTTGACTCCAGCTTATCATTGTCTCCCACTGTACCCTGGTGGACACAGCAGGATACTCTGCCAGGCGAGGAGTGTGTTAACTAACTGGGTCTCCAGGAGCTCACCACTCCAGGAGGAAAGAACTCCCTCCTCTGACCTGGCCATGAAGGTTGCTGCCACCCACCTTGGTCCTTGTTTCTATCTGGGCTCCCCGGTCCAGCAGGAGTCGCACCATGATCACGTTCCCCCTGCGGGAGGCGATGTGCAATGGTGTGATACCATTCTGGAGGAGAAGAAGCAGGGGACGGTTAGGGCTAGGTGTCCTCTGGAATGATACCTTGTGCACCCCACTCCCCAGTCCCCTAGCCAAGCAACTGCTACAGTACTGTCGTCATTTTAAACCTACTATTACGGCATTTCTCACTGAAGAAGAATTTCAAAGTCTACACTTGGAACGGAACCACCATTTGACCCAGCTATCCTACTCCTTGGCCTATACCCAAAGGACTTAAAATCAGCATACTACAGTGAGGCAGCCACGTCAGTGTTTACAGCAGCTCAATTCACAATAGCTAAACTATAGAACCAACATAGATGCCCTTCAATAGATGAATGGATAAAGAAAATTTGGTATATATGCAATGGAATATTATTCAGTCTTAAAGAAGAATAAAGTTATGGCATTTACAGGTAAATGGATGGAGCTGGAGAATACCATGCTAAGTGAAATAAGCCAATTTAAAAAAACCAAAGGCCAAATGTTTTCTCTGATAAGTGGATGCTGATACATAACCAGAGGTGGGAGGTAAGGGAAGAATGGAAGAACTTTGGATTAGGCAGAGGGGAATGAGGGGAGAGGAGGGGGGGGGTGGTAAACATGGTGGAATGAGATGGACATCATTACCCTATGTACATGTATGAATCCATAAATGGTATGACTCTACCTTGTGTACAACCAGAGATGAAAATTCTACTCCATTTGTGTACAAAGAATTGAAATACATTCAGCTGTCATGTATAACTAAATAGAACAAATTTTTTAAAAAAGAAAGATTTCAAAACCTATAAGAATCTATTAGCACTGTCAGTTAATGCCACTAAGTTGGCCAAGACATGTCCCCCAGAGTCAACCTAACAGACAGAAAACAAGCTGGCTGTTTGAAAATTGGCCCCTGCCTCTACGTTTCCCATTCTGAGAGTAACCAAATGTGCTTTAGAGTTTTCTAGGAAAATCAGGCAGAAAATGAGGGGTGGATGTTAGGAACCTGTCAGCAAATGACCTTGATAGACACTGCTGTTTCACCCACAGGCATTTCTGCAGCATGGATGAATTTCATGGTGTCAGAGCAAGAGGTGAGGCACCCGGATTCCAGAAAGCCTCAGACTCCCAGACAGCATGCAGAAGACAGGTTACCTGTGGCGTGAAGTTGACACTGGCTCCCCTGTTGAGGAGTAACTGGGCCACATTGAGGTTCTCGTAGTGAGCTGCGATGTGGAGGGGGGTAAATCCCGTCTGGGGTACAAGAGAGGGGGAGAAAACCTGTTAAATGTCTCCATATATGCATGGGGTTCAACTGAGGGGAGAAAACCTGGCACTGCTAACCAAAAAAAAAATTGAAAAAAAATTGATAGGTTCAGAAGACCTAATAACGTAAAGCAGATTTTGATGGATGGTCACTTTGCAGAAGGGGTCAAAGGACATTCTGTAGCACCTGGGTGACTAGTCTTTGCCTCATGCCCATGGATAAACCATAGACCTCAAACTCTGTAGGACCTCTCCTTTGAAAGATTACTTAGGAGGAGATTTTCACTCATGAATGGCAAGTGTTATGGGGGTCCATGATCTTAATTCTAGAACTAGTTTTAGCTCCTTAAAATAGTCTGATGACTCAACTGGTTGACCAAAGACAGACCTCTGGCCCCACGTCCATTGTTGTTATCCTGTTTCATAACCTCACACATGACTATCCCTTGTTAGCTACTTTGCACACAAAACCCAGTGGCCAAGGGTTAGGTTGGAGTCAGGTGAGGGGGCCACATGAATAATTCAGTGTAGATGACTGACTAATGACCAAGGCCCCTGGGGAACCCCTTTTTCCACATTCCAGCCCCCATAAGACTGGGGACACCTCCTCCCTCCAGCAGGGAGCAGCCAGGGAAAAAGAGTTGAAGGATAGACCAGAATGCCACTCCTGGGCCCCAGCTTCACTCTGACTGTAGACTCATCCCACCCCACCTGGACACTTCTGTGAATGACCTGGAGCAATGAGAACCATACCTGTTCCCTGCTAAGAACATTTTTTTCTCTGTGTTCACAGGGGGGCACTTAAAGCAGGGCTGTCTATTGACACCCATCTGTGTCGTTACTGGGAATCTGAAGGCACCGTGGAACTAGTGCCCAGTGTGACTGCTGGTCTGTCTAGGGTCTGGCCCATTCTTGGGAAAAGGTTGGGAGTTCATTGTGACCCTAACCCATAGGCCTCCATGGCTGTGGCCTGGTGTTCCCTAGGTGTTCCGCCTGGCCACCCTCACCTTGGAAAGCACGTCTGGGTTGGGGTCATTCTGCAGAAGCACCGCAGCTGTCCGTGTGTCATCGTTCCGGGCTGCGATGTGCAGGGCCGGTAGTCGCACTTTCCCTTTTGTCCCGTAGTTGATGAGGTGTGCCACCACATTCTCATGGCCCTGCTGCAGAGCCACAGCTAGAGGAGTGAAGCCATCCTGGCCAGAGGAGAGGAAAGATGGATTTACTCTGACTGTTATGGTTTGGATACATGGTGTCCTCCAAAAGCTTATATGTGAGACAATGCAAAAATGTTCAGAGGCGAAAAGTTCAGGTTATAAGAGGCGTAACCTAATCAATGACTTACTGCTGGTATAAATGAACTGGGTGGTAACTAGGCAGGTAGGGTGTGCCTGGAGGAGGTGGGTCACTGGGGGTGTGTCTTTGAGGTTCATATTAATTCCTGGTGAACACAGCTCTGCTTCCTGATTGCTGGGTCCTGAGCTGCTTTCCTCCTCCATACCCTTCCATCATCATGTTCTGTCTCATCTGGGCCCATAGCAATGGAATTGGCTATGTATGGATTGAGACCTCTGTAACTGTGAGCCCCAAATAAACTTCCTCTCCCCTAATTGTTCTTGTCAGGTCTTTTAGAGTGACAAAAAAAGCTGACTCAAACACTGACTATTGGACACTTGCTGTCCTCAAGATGGGACATATACTCTTGCCTCTGGGCTTTCGTTCCTGATGGGCCCCAGCCTGAAATGACCTTCCTCTGATATGCTGCTTTTCAAAGACCTCTTCATCTTCCAAGTTCAGCTTTTAAATGCCACCTACCTCCTCCCTGAAGCTTTCCTATACCCACTTCCTTGTTCTGCAGCCTCATAGGGCCTGCAGGAATTATTTTTAAGCACTTACTTAATTTTCCTTTATCATTTAATTCTAGTCTGACTGTGTGCTCTGAGAGATTTCACTGCTCTTTGATTCTTTGCCTATCCTTCCTCCCACCCCATTGACCAGTGCCAGGATCATGCCTTGAATGGCAGAATATTACTGAATACCTACCAGATGCTGGAAACCAAGCTAGGCCCTGAAGCATTTGATGTGAGTTACTAATATTAATTCCTTTTGTTACATACTGAAGGGAATAGGACCCCATAAAGTGCTGAAGCAGAATACAGTAGAGTCAAGAACAGCCTCAGCTCCATCTAATCCAATGACTAGCCTCAAGATCAGCACTAAAGTGACTTGTTCAAGGGTATTCCATGGGTTTCTGACAAGAGGCTTTCTCATTAGACCAAGGTAAGCAGACTCGTCCACAAGACACACACCAGCCCTACCCCTGTCTAGCTCTCAGCATTGGTTATCACTGGGATGACATCTTCAAGTCTGAGTTCATTTCTTTGGTCTATGTCTGGGCATTTATTCAAGACTTATGACTTTGACTCTTACTCCCTTGACGAACCTCAGGACACCCAGGATCATTGCAGCGAAGTGAAGGTCAGGAACACTCAATGAACTCTATATCAGTCGAGATCTCAGATGCATATTAGGACACATCCCAGGAAGATCCCATATCATATTCCCAGGACACTCTGGTGATGAGGGCATTTCCCCAAGGTACTTACTTCTGTGGCTACATTCTGATTAGCTCCATTTTCCAGTAAAAACTTCACCACTTCCAAATGATTTTCTTGTGCTGCCATGTACAGGGGGGTAAAGCCTTTCTGCAAGTCAAAAGAAGAGGTCATTAGAACTCACCCACAATGGGGAGAGATACACACACAGGCAAAAAATCCTCCAAAAGGGAGGTCAGCTCTCTTCACCCCATTTTCACAGAGTCCCCAGGGAGCTACTCCCATCTATGAAGACTCACTGAATCTTTGAAACAGCATAGTAAATTATTGCAAAAGGCCACAAGGTGGGGACGACTCTCCCCTCACCACTGTCAGAACACCCCATTGGATCACGTGTGCCCCTTCTATTTTTATTCCTTTCCTCATTAACCCCCATGCCACATCTCCTCCCCGTTCCACAAGTTTCTCTCCCTAAATGAGCCATGACTAAACATATTAATTAACTGGTTTACTGGGCAGAGATGGGGTCTACAATGGCCCAACCCTATCATGCTTAGAACATGTAGTCTAATCATGAAAAAACAATAATGACTTCATCCCTGCTTGGATACACATTGCTAATAAATCTAGGCTACAGTATGCGTGCATGTGTGTGTGTATGTGTGTGTGTGTGTGTGTGAATGCAACAGCCAATGGGTTCACTCTGTAGCAGAAAAGAGGACCAAAAAGAGCCATTACCTGTGACTGAGCGTTGACATTGGCGCCATAGTTGACCAGCTCCCGGACCACCTCATCCTGACCAGCGAGGGCAGCGATGTGCAGAGCTGTGTTTCCTTTCTAAAATGCATGGGGGGAGGTGCAGAGGAGGGTTTGCACTGGGCTTGCATAAGTGACTGTCACAGTAGCTGAATAAGAAGGCTGGTTGGGAGGTCTAATGGCCTTCTTTTGGTCAAAAGAGTTAGAAAATGCAAATGCGTGTGCTTAGCCTGACATATACCTTAAAATAGTATTGTAAACCAGGGAGGAAAATTCTTGTATTATTTTTATGAAAAATAATGTTGAAGGTACACACACACACACACACAATACAACTTCTCAACAGCTAATCTTGCTGCATGTCAGCATAGTGTCTTGTCCCTGGCATACACACTGTGCCCCTTGGCATACACGCTGTGAGGTCTGCAGGCAAACTGGCCTGTGCAGTGTGCCTCCACTCAGCCTGGGAGCTCAGGGGAAAGGGAGGCAGCAGATGCCTTGCCTTGACACCCTTGATGCTGTTAAAGGGACCCACAGACAAAGTGGACTAAAGGGGACAAAGGCAATGAGAGGATTAGAACATGAGAAAATATCAAAAAGAAAAGGAAAGGGTAAAATGCACCCTATGGTGTCTGTAGAGAAGAGAAGGAAAATACAAAAATAAATGGGAAGAATTCATAGAATAAAATCTGGCAATGGAAAATACAAAGAAAGAGTATTCAAAATGTTAATAAGTAAAATATAATAAGCAAGTTCTTACCAAATGAGAGAGGAGGGAAAATCAAAAAAGAATAAACCCTGGGAGAAAATGAGGCACACAAGTGTCTTAAACTTCTAAAAGATAAGAACCAGTAGCAGAAGGAAATGAGGCAGGTTGCCAGGATATGAGTTTACCATTCAGGTTTTCTGGTCTGCATCCATCCTGGATACTGAACAACGATTCACAGAGGAAGTGCAGGGCCAGCAGTGTTCCTCTGTCTCTAGCATGCTGACATTCCCTGGTCAGTCTACCCTCCTGTCAGGTTCCTCCTAACTCCCAGGAGTCTTGGGCCTGAAAGCCACCACTGTCTCCCACAAGGGATCCTCTGCATGATAAGCACTGGCACCCCTATTCAGGGACATTCTGGGGGACAGGTTCTAGTCAGCATGTCTGACAAGTCAAGTGGAGAAAAACAGGACCACAGCCAGACCCATCTGTCTCTGTGACACTTAAGTAGCAGAAATGGTAAACAACCTATTTTTTATAGTTCATCTGTCCCTTTATATTCCTGAGTTTCACATCCACAGATTCAACCAATCTTAGATTGAAAATATTAGGAAAAAAATTGCATTTGTACTGAATATGTCTTTATTCCCTAAACAATACAGTACAACAACTACTTACCTAGCATTTGTATTGCATTATGTACTATCAGTCATCTAAAGGTGATTTGAAGTGTGTGGGAGGATGTGCTTAGGTTTTGTGCAAATACTATATCATTCCATGTTAGAGATTTGATCCTCTGTAGATTTTGGTATCTGTGGGGGTCCTGGAACCAATCGCCCTGGGATACGGAGGGACGACTGCATATTGTTTTTAAACTAAACTACACAATCACGTACTAATCCATTTCTGAAAAGGCGAACTGACAAGAACCAGGACTTCAAACCCAGTCCTTGTACTGCAGCCACCTGTCACCTGCAGGCAAAGCTTCCTCACTGAGGTGGGCTTAAGCAACTCAGGACTCAGTTCCATGGCCACAAAACCACTATTGTCCAAGTGTGCACAGGTGGGGATGCCACCCCCTGTGGGGACCCGGGGACTGGAAGGAGCTCAAATCTTCATTTCTGGTACTTTATTTAAGTATCAAAGTTTGCATCAGGCAGGAGTTTTTTGTTTGTTGCCTCCCAAAGTTGTCTTTTTGATTTCTCCTTAAGTCCCATTTGATAAGCAAGAAGGGTTCTTTCTCCAAGATCCAGCAGGGAACAAATGCCAGAAATGAATGTATAGATGCTAATTAATGATTTTTCATCGAAGTCCAAGGAGCTTATGTTGAGAGGTTTTGGCACTTGGGTCCTTTTCATTTACTGTACTAAATGAAACAAGGCTGCTGGCACCAGGAACTTCTCTAGAAACCAGGTCTCAGAGCTCCAAGTGGAGCTTCCCCGACTCTCATGAAGAAGGAAGTATGCTGTGTCCCTTCATTACTAAGAACGTCTGTGTCAGGCCCTGGGCCAGGCAGAGTAGAAGCACAGAGACGACTGACACTCAGGTTCTCTGCCCTGAAGAGGCATACCTCAAATGTTTCTTTCCATCTGATCTTTCCTGTCTGAAATCTGATGATAGCAGAACTTTCTTTCTACCCATGAGGAAGAGAAGCTGGTCAGCTGTGGAACCTGGCTGTGGGTCTTGGTTCATGCCATCTGGGCGGAGGGCATTACTGATAAGGAATAACACCAAAGGGAAGTTTCTGGGAAATGGGCCCCCTCCCATCCCATCTGCATAAACGAACACAGACTGCAAGGCTCAAGAAGGCCTCTGGCCCTGGGCTGAGTAAGGGTGGCTGCGATCCTCCATGTTCTCTGTCCCTCCCTCAGCATGAAGGAACTTGACCGTGAAGGCACAGGAAAAATTACTTAGTTCTATTTTGATCCACAAATACCTAATATCTCCATTTTCAGGGACTCATCAAGCTCATAGAAGGGAGGATGGTTGAAATAGTGCTGAGTGAATCCAAGTGGATGGGGAGAGAGAGGCGCAGTGAGGGAGAAGGCTTTTCTCCAGAGATGACAGCTTTCTCTGTTCATTAACAGCTAAGGTGCTGAGCCCTGGCCTCTGAGGGGTGGAGATGGAGGGTGGGGAAGCAGTGCATTTGCTTTATGCTTTTAAATTTCTAAGCACAGCTTAGGAGGCTAGATTGGTTTTGGCTTCTGGCTTTTTTTTTTTTTTTTTTTTTTTTTTTAATCTTTCTCAGGGTTGGGAGATCATTACAATTCCTCAATCTGTTACGAGTCTTCCTTAGCCCACGGTTTGAGTTTCACCACTTTTTTTTTCCTTCTCCCTCTACATGGCATTCCAAAACCACGCTGGCTCATAAAATTTCTATAAATAAAAAAGACACACCAAGTGTTCATTGCAAAATAACAATCAAAGGAGGAAATTTGGAAAGAGCAAAAATGCTGAAACATAATGTTTTCATAGCTCTTGGGGAAATGCCAGGGAAGAGCGGCTGCCCAGCCCACACAGAGCTGGTCATATGGTACACTGCTTGCAGCCAGGTATGTGAGAGCATCAAACAAATAAATAAATAAAAATGCTAATAATTGCATCCCTTCATACATAGGAGCAGGGTGGAAACAATCGCTATTTGTCCTGGGGTTACAAAAAAATGCCCCATATATAGTCAGAAAGAGCAACTCAGGATATTTTACCAGAGAGATCTTTTCACATTGGGAAAATGACATGAAAATTACAGAATTTTACCTCAAGCTCTGATCCTTACTTTCATAATATTTTGGTAGTTCACATCATACCCATAAATTATATCTATTCTCTCCATATTGTTCTATGTTCTCTGCTTGAGAGGCAGCAGAATGTTTGCTGCATGGAGCAGAAATTGAGGCTGTGTGTGAGGGCCCATCTAATAAATAAAAAATGCGAAATGAGCTGGGGAGAAAACTCAAGCATAAAACATGAGAAAGTAGGGGAAAGAAGAGACTAGGGAATTGAAGAGATGGTAATTGAGTCAGTAAGAGGAGAATTTTTGTTTAGTTTTTTTTTTTTTTAACATACTGACTATATCCTGTTTAACAAATAACATGCATGTATGTAAGAAATAAAACTTATCTGGGAGGCTGAGGGTGTAGCTCAGTGGTAGAGCACATGCTTAGCATGCTAGGTTTGATCTGATCCCTTCACCATAAAAAAAGTAAAGGCCCATTGAATCTTTCTGGAAACAGGGTCCTGTGTTTTCAGGTGGTGCCAGAGAACTGGGAAGCGATCAGAAGGATAAGACAAATTCAGAAAAGCATTTAAGATTCTCTCATGAAGGGCTGGTTTCTAATGGTTTGAGACCACATATGAGGGAACAAGAGACTTGAATTTTCGATGACAAGGGCTCCCACTCCCTATGAGACATACCTTGGTTGTTGTTTCTAGAATGATTTCTTTGTGCAGAAGTTCAACCACCATTTTCACATGACCTTCTTTAGAGGCCAGATGCAAGCCGTTCAACCCATTCTGAAAAGAGCAGAGAGGTAGGAAGGTGTGGTTAGTGGGAATGTATATTCTGTGACCGAGAAAGAGGTCCCTTCCCAGTCATGAGGTATGTGAAAGAGTGGCAGGGCAGAACTGGAGGAACCCAGAGCAGGACTGTCCCCGCCTTCCACAGGATCTCTTGTATAGAAGTATCAGGAGCAGGAGAGCAAGGGAAGAAAGAGTGATAATAAGACCACCACTCCCCATACAGGAATTGAGTTTGGTAAAGTTCTCCCCAAACCAATGGCAGAAGCTTCAAAATAAGTTCACTGGCAGTCTTTGGGCATTGCTGCTATGTTTTGGTAGTATTCCCCAAAGGCCTATGTGTCAAAGGCTTGGTCAACAGGTGTTAGAAATTTTAAGAGGTGGTGCTAGTGGAAAGAAGTTAGGTCACTGGGGATTTGCTCTTGAAGGGGATATTGGGATACAGGTCTCTTCCTCTTTCTCTTTCCAGCTGCCCAGAGATGAGCATCCTCCTCTGCTGTATGCTTGTGCCATGATGTACTATGCTGCCACAGGCCCAAAGCAATAGGCCCAAGTGACCATGAACTGAAACCTCTGAAACCATGAGCTAAAATAAACCTTTTCCTTTATTAAGTTGATTTTTTTTTCCTGGTATTTTGTCATGCTGACAGTAAGCTAACTAACATAAGCATCCCACTTAATTTAAATGGTTGGTACAGCTTCAGTCCATTGGTGGATTTTCACAGCAACAACTAGAAAAAGCAAAGAGGTAATACCAGCAAGCAAGAGCCAGCCTTACATCACTGTAACTGGAATACCTGACAAGGGCAACTTAAAGGAGGAAAAGTACATTTTAGGCTCAGTTTCAGAGATCTCAGTCTATCATCAACTTTATTGCTTTGGGCCCAAGGTGAGGTAGAATGCTATGGCAGAGGATAGCTGCTTAGCTTATTACATCTGGAAAGCAGAGTGGGCAGTGGAGGGATCGGGCGGTAGGGAAGATGAACCCTTCTAGGGCACAACCTCAGGACCCATCTCCTCCAGCCAAGTCCCACCTGCCTACAGTTAACCACCCAGTAAGTCCATTTCAACTAATCATTTTGCTTTTGAATACTCCTCCCTTAAAACAGGAGATTTTGGGGGACACCTCAAACCCAAAGCATAACACAGTGTGTCCTCAACATTTACAGAGATATACATGTATTACTAAATGATCAACTTTGAAATAAGGTCATATGAGAATAAAGTATTGCCACCCACCTAGCTATATGACTTCCTCGAGAGAAATACTGGTATTAAAAATAGACCCTTTTACAGTCTGCCATTTCAAATATGACCAAAGAAGCCTGCCTACTAGTTTAATTGTAGGAAAAACAAAAGAAAACAAAGCGCATTTTTCACACCTTGTCGTCAGTTCCCCAAAGCAGACTTCGTGCTAAACAGTGAAAGTGCAGTCCTGTCTGGTGGAGCTACCACTGTGCTCCAGAGAAAGCAGCCTGGCTCAGGATGTATTTCTCACTCTCCCACTTCCTGATCTTCTGATCCTTGCACTTAAAGGTCTTGAAACTTTCTGGCAACAGCTGACATCAAAGAGTGCTACTGAGAGCCACAAATAATTCCAACAACACAATGGAATGAAATTTCAATTCCAGTAGATGAGTAGATCTTGGCTGGGTACAGAAAATAGTTTTAGTCAGTGAACAATCTCCATTCCCTGCTTTTTTTTTTTGCTCTCCTCCTCCTTCCCTGCCAACAATTCTCCTCTCCTCTCCCACTCCTTCTAAGCTCCTGTTTTGATCAATTTTGTTCTAGCACCTTCCTTTCCAGGGGATACCCCTGAGTCACTGCAAACTTTCAACTAATAAAAACACCCCACCAACACAATGGGGGCTTGAATCCTCAGTGATGTGAAGGATCTCTGACTCACTGTTCCCAGACATTTCTGAAGTGTCACTCTGAATTTCTTAAGTTCCACTCCCCTTGGGACAAGGCATCATTTCCAGAGATTCCTGTTAAAGCAAAAATTTCCTACTTGAAGGTGGTTGGGCATGAGTCCATTAGTGGACTAGCCATACTGCTTTGCTTATCAACACAGGAAAGGCTGTTGGAAATAAAGCCCTGATGGGAAAAGGGAAGGAGTACTAAAGTCTCTTCACAAAAAACCTTCAACTGGGTGAACTCAACAGGTGCCTAGCTGGGTATGGTGGCACATGCCTGTAACCCCTGCTATTCAGAAAGCAAGTTTAAGTCTGTAAGTTTAAGTCTGGGCTGGGCAACTTAGTAAGATCCCCACTGCGTAGAATTAAAAATGGAAATTTAAACAGGGCTGGGGATATGCAGTTCGGTGGTAAAGCACCCTGGGTTCAATCCCCAGTACGGCAAAAACAAACAAAACCAAAATCAACAACAACAACAACAAAACAGGTGCCTTGAGTGTCAGACAAGAGAGGGGCTGCAAAGGGAATTTACCTATGTCCTGTTTAGATCAAGTCTTATTGTGCCTTCAGCAGCCAGTGAGTGCAGATGGTCATATCTTTGCCTAGCAGTACAGCTGGTTTTACCAGGATGCCTGTGTGTGTGCTTGCACAGGTGGGTATGGAGATGTGTGGGGCTGATGGGAGGGACCCTTCACCAAACATTTCCTCCTGGAAATGCCCTACAGTTGCTATTAGATTTCCTTTTCCTGCAGATTCTATACACCATTCAAGGTAGGGTCCAAAGTTGTGTGAATTCCTCACACCCCACTGTGAATGAGTTTATTAGATCAAAGATAGGTCAGAGCTAGTTTTCCTAACAAAGGGAGAAAGTGCTGGAAGGCAGGCAGCAGTTTGTTAAAACAGGAAGCTGCGGGAAGTGAAAGAACACTGGACAGATGCTAACCCATTCCTCTCAACACAATTTGCAAGATACAGTTCACAGAAGAGCAATCTGTCAAGTGAGGGGTTCTCTGGGAGGCCAAAGCCTCTCCTTTTACCCACTCCCTACAACTCTGTCACATGGAATTGTTTCCTGAGATAGGGTTCATGAGGAGTTCTGCTCCTTATTAGAGCACAATTTCTTGTGTGCGGTAGCCTCAAGCCTAGAAGTTTCCAGCACTGAAAGCAGGCACCCTGGGATGACATGGGAATTGGTGGTGGGGTCTGTGGATACTGGAGCAGCTGCTGCAGTCTGCACACTGCAGAAGATGACTCTAGCTGGGAAAGCAGCCAGAGCGGCCTTGGTGCTCACTGCTGGGGTTTGGTGCCTACTGGGGCAGCACAGTGATGAGCATTTGTTGGTCCTGAATGCCTCAAAACTGGAGAGTTGGCAAGCCTGGGAGAAAATACTTCATGTTTACCACTAATCTCTGGGGTGGCTTGCCTCGCTCTTTGGAGCCAGCATCCAAATCTCAGTCCAGAGGGATTCCAGATATTCTGTCTGACCAAAGACTGCTAGAGTTCAAAGGGATATCAGAGATCCCTGAATTCTACCCTTTCGTGCAGCTGAAGAAATTGAGGCACAAGATAGTCAAATGATTAGCTGAAGTTACACAGTCTTTCTAGGCATAGCCACATACAGAGCCAGTCTGGGTTTTCCAGGGAAAAAGGGTTTGGTTTTTTTCTCCCCCAAGGGCTAATGTGCTTCCTTCTATCAGATGATGACTGCTTACCTTCCCTTTCTGAGTTACCAAGAAGCTTAGAGCAAATATTCAATCACAGCAATCATCCCCATGGACCTGACTAAGATCTTTGCAATCCATCTCTAGGATTTTAATCATGGCCCAGCTCCACAGAAACACCTTTTCTTTCCTCCCTGGATCACAAGTCTCCTCTTGGCAGACAGTGGCCATCTTCAACACAAAAGGACACATCTGATTGGGTCCGCATCTCTCCTAGTTTCACTTACCCTCCATCCCAGATCCTGGTTCAATGATCTCTTTCTCCTTTATGACTCCTTCTTTATCTTTCGCACTTTATTTTTAACTTGTTTGTGTTCAACATAGTCTCCCTGAGTTACTTCCATGTCTCCTACTGTGGTGATCTGAATTCACTGTTCTCATCTGAGCCAGAAAAGTGGTTGGGCATAAGTCCATTAATGGACTACCTGACCGAGTCAATGAGGGTGTGCAAGAAGGCCCAGGAATTTAATGCATAATAAAATCACTTGTGCAATAGGACCATATTGATCATTTGTCTCAACCTCATTTATGGCCACTGCTGCCACCTAATGTTGAGACACTTACTTGATCCAATTCAACAAACACTTATCCAGAGCCTATTGTGCCTGACAGTGTGCTATAGACGAATAAAATACAACCCTTTCCTCTTAAAGAAGTCAACACTGGTGTGACAAACAGATGCAATCAAAATAAATGCAAAATCATACACACAAAATGCCCAAAGGGGCATGTGCAAGATGAGTAATAGCACAGAAGAGTAAGGAGCTGCTCTATCAAGGAGGCTAGAGAGCTTCACAGAGGCTGTTTCAAGACCCAGGAGCCAGCCTGCAAACACCAGGGTTGCAAGTTTATTAACAACGGAAAGATGAGAAGCCATGTCTGACTTTAAAATCTAAACCCACAAGTTAACATTTTAGCAACTGTTCCCAGGGGTTCTCATCCAGTGCATCTGAATTCAACAGATGCACAAACATCAGACTCACAGTGGAAAGTTTTCACCTGCAACAGGCCTCATTAGGTAGATGACTGGTCAATAGATACAAGGTATCATTGTCTAGCAGCTGGAGTTGCTGAATGCCTGCAAACCAATTTTCTTGTATCATTGTCTTATTAAATGCATAACTAGTCTACACAGAGACCCCTTCCTATATTCAAAAGAATGTTCCACTGATAAATACTATATTTAATGCTTTCTTTTTCTTAAACAGATTTTTTTTATTGCTCAAATGAGAATGGGAAAAGTGCAAATTATGTGAACCATTTGTTCTTAGCTATGACTATGGACAGAGATGAACTGTAATTTACCACCCCTTCAAAACCAGGAACCATATGTTTTATTTTAGTTAAGTCAAGTGTAAGTTGAATGCCAAAAGGAAAAGGCAGACTGCTGAATCTTGCCTTGCATCTTTTCAGCTACTCCATCCAACCTTCACAGCCACTTCTGATGCCAAATGGCAGGCAGGCTGTTGAAGGGGTTTAAAAGAAAGAGAAATCACATATTTCTCAAATAACCGGGTATAGAAGATAATCAAAAATGAAGTGGAGAAATAGGAGAGTAAGTGTTTCAGCTAAATTAGAAGCTGTGAGGAGGCAATAGCCACTGTGACTGCTTTTCACCCCCACAGGTTTCCCTGTGGAAAATCATCAGCTTTCTAGATTCTTCTTTCCCAGGCTCCTCCTTCTGGGACTCCAGTTGCACATGTGTTAGACCCAGTGATTTTGTCCTATAGCTATCAGTTGTTCTTTTCTGTTTTTCTTTCCTCACTCTTTCTCCTCTTTTGTTTCAATTGGAACAATTTCTCTTGCCTTAACTTCAAGTTCTATGATTCTTTTTTCAGGTATATCCAGTCCAGATGAACTTACTGAAGAAATTCTTCATCACTGAGAAAGAGGTTTTTGTTTTGTTTTTTGTTTTTAATTTCTAGGATTCCATTTGATTTTCTTAGCATTTCCATCTCTCTGCTGCCATTCTCCATCACCTCATGAATGTAATCCTCTTTTCCTACTAGATTCTTTAACATCTTAATCATAGTTACTTAAAAGTCCATCCGATAGTTCCAGCATCTTAGTCATCTCTGAGTCTAGTTCTGTTCATTATTATGTCTCTTGACAATGGTTTGTTGTTTTCTTTTTTTCCCCCCTTACTTGTATGTGTTATAATTTTTAATTGAATGCCAGGTATCGTATGTAGAAGAACAGGGAAAATGAAGTAAATGGGATTTATAGCTGAAAATGGACACATTTCTTCATCAGTGACATTGTTAGAATGGGGGTGGGAAGACTGAGCCAACCTGGTCAGGAGCTGTACTAAGGTGAATGTTGTGTTACCTTTGGCACATCACAGCCTTCACATTCTTCTAGAAATAGGCTGCTATACCCCTTTGCTTTGCCAGAGCGTTTTCATGTGTCTCTGATTTCCTTCAGCTCTTAGCTTTCCCACATCCCTGTGCCTCTAATAGGATCCTTCCCATGTCCTTTCCCTTCTCTTTCAGCTCTTCCTTAGTATGAGGTATGCTCTTCCCTAAGCTGGTGGCAGGAGGTAAGTTTTCTTTTGCCCTATTTCAGTTTCAGTCTTAGGCAGGCTCTGTGCATCTGGACCTCAGAGATGGGATTTAAAAAGAAAACCCAGGATGGGACTGACATTCCTTCCTCTCTTCTCTAAAGCAACAAAACCTGCATTGTCTGTATTGGTCTTAGGTGGAAATTTCTTGTGCAGCCTTGAGCAGAAGCAGACTTCTCCTTGTTACTGATGTGAGATCCTGGGCCTATGATAGTTCCTGGCCCTCCCCCAGGAGTACAGGGCCTTTGCTCTATGGTTCCTGTATCAGCAGTGAACCTTTGTCAGGAATTTTCCTATCCCTCCCTAAAAGCCAGAGGTAGTCAGTTTTTATCTCCCCCTAAATGATTGGATTTTTGCATGTGTCCTCAAGGCAAGAGGGTCTGTTTTTTGCTGCATAGGACAGACAAGTCTAGGAAAGTGTGTGAGGTTTTGTGTCTGTTCCTCCCTCCACTTGACCTCCATAGCTACTCATCACCCCTGCACACCTGAGCCTCTCTCTGGTCTCCAGTACTTCTCATGAGCATCCAGTAAAGGCTGGGGGACAAAAGCTTATTCCAGACATATTGGTACACACATGGTCTTTAAGAGTTTTCAAGGTTTGTATGGTGCTGTCTCTTGCTCCTGTGCTCTTATCAAAGTCAAAATGGTTTGGAATTAATTCCCAATTAATTTAAAAATTCTATGGAATTCAGTTTACTTGGTTGCCCTGCTACCTTAGTTCTCAGATGGGCTCAAGAAAAAATTGCAATTCTGTAGAGTACACAGGTCTTTTCTTCTCATTTGTAGGGTGGGAGCAATGACATTCCATATCCTACGTGCTCCCTATACAGAGCCTCTGAGGCCACTTGGCTCTATATGATCTTGAACCACATGGTCCTAATTAGCAGACACCTTTTTAGGCTCTTTTTTTGCAGGGAGGGTAAAAAAATTCAAGGCAAGCACTCACACCTTGAGTCTTTAATCTGCTTTTGCTCTTTTTCAGGTAAAATGTCAATTTAGAGGATTCTTCTGAAAAGCAATCTGTCTGATGGGAGGGGAAGGAGATCTCAGCCAGGCTGTGTTTCTTTTAACATTTTTAAGAAGAAGAAAACGTCACATTCAGACTGAATGATTTAATTTGGAGTATTTTTTTGTACCAACTGTGAGAAATTCCATTGGCAAAATACACAATTCCAGACATTTGTTCTCAGTAAATTATTCCTCTGTTTAGCTCCTCTGATTGTCCCCAATTACACTAATTGATTTTCAAATGTACAAATACAGTAGACATGTCATAGGAAACTTAACTCTTACCCTGTCAAGAGCAGAGGAAGTGTTTCAACAGAAAGGCCTTGTGTCCTGAGGTACCACATCTCATTGAATATTGCAAGAACATCTCAAAAACAGCTGCCTGCATCCTCAAGGGAACTCACAGCCCATAGGTTTCTTTTCTCATGGTTGTTTATTTCACCTGCTTCTGAGGAGCAGGCAGCCTCAAGTTGTGTCCTGTGACCAAAAACTTCAAGGTCCTCCCAGTTCTCCCACCTCACAGCTCCTAAAACAGTTTTTCAACCCCCTCACTCCTTTTCTTTGAGGTAAGTAGTGGACTTGGGCTAACAAGCTAAAATAGTATCTAGGAAGCATGATCTCCTCATTCACCAACATCTACTATGATGTTATTGGTCCAGTTTATAAGATTAGTTGCTTGCCATTTAGTCAGGCACAGAGGTAAGAGGACTCTGGCCAGAAAAGTTCTGATGGGGAAGGAAAGGTCTGGCACCCTAAGAAGAACAGCTTTATAGCAAGCAGTAGAAGAGACGCCAAAGAGACTAAGGATATCAGAGTGGCTGAGAAAGAAGGAACTTCTAGGTCAGTTTATCTTGGTATGATACTCCCTTTTACCCAAGTGTTCAGAACCAGTCAGAAGACCTTGACCATGATAAGGACAAGCATGTCTACACAGAGGGTTCTATATTGAGCTTTCTGTATTTAATATCCTATTTTCCTATTCAATCTGGATTCTCTGTGAGAACCAGGAGTAATGGGCACTTCAAGTGAGCAGACTTTGGTGTCTAACTACCATCCTTCAACAACAGGAACCAGAGATCCTTGGAGAAATGGCCAATCCAGGGTAGGGTCAGGAAAATACAAAATGAGCCTGGGATAACTGTTTAGGATAGGACAGACAAGTCTGTAAGGAAATACTCAGAGAATGTTAAGGACATATCGGAGAGCAAAAATCCCAATATATTAAAAGGGCTCCTACTGTCCTAATTTAGATTTGAACATTAAATCATGAGATTATCAGATGAAAACCCATTGAATGGGATCAGAATCCATGAATCCAAACAGATACAAAGAATTTAAAAATGAAGAAATGATGATGAAAACAGAGAGTCACTCTTTGGAACCATCAGAATGGTAGCCGATACAGGCAGAAGTCATCCATGGATGCCATGGCTGATGGCTGGAAGTTTGACAAGGAAAAGATATTGATCTTATTTTATCAGAATATTTCCCTCCCCCACCAAAATACAGATGAACTACCAGGGAAACACTGATGGCTTTACAATAGAAAAATATGGCAACACCAACTTTATCTAGTGATTAAGGTTAATATCACCAGGGGTGGGCAGGAAGCATGATTTCCCCAGTATTCCTGTCAAGAATTCAATGCCTTAGTCCTGTCACAATAAAACATCAGAAAGTCACAGGTGAGGTTCAAATCACAGGTTGGAATATAGTCAAAAGCATGAGAGACAGGAAAAGACTGAGGAACCATTCCAGATTGAAGAAGACTGATGAGACAGGTCTGCTAAGAATCTTCCTGGAGAGAATCCTGTAACAGAGAAGGAGAGAGAGTGAAAAGAGCAGGTCGGGGCAGGAAGAGATGGGAGTGGGGGGAGAAGGAAAGAGAGAGAGAAGAAGACAGAGGGGAAAGAAGGAACAGAGAGAGGGGGAGGGACAGAGAGGGAGGCAGAAATTACTGGGATGACTGGCAAAAGTTTGATGGAGTCTATGGGTCAGATGATGGTGCTGCATCAATGCTGACTTCATGATCAGGAAGCACGCAGAGTGGTTGTGTGAGAAAACATCCTTCTTTTGGGTAGTGCGCATTGAAATGCCTAGGGGTGACAGAGAATTATGTCATACATGTTACATGTTATCAATGGATAGATGGATAGACAGGTGGATGGATAGACAGGAAGAGTGCACAGAAACACCTTAAAGTGGTCACAGAGGATATCAGTGAGGAAGGGGAGGGGTTCTTTGTAGTGCTTTTGCCATAGTTTGAAACTACCAAAAACTTGAAAAAAAAGAAAATAAGAGGCAGGGAGGAACAGGGGCAAGGAGTTGAAGAGGCTTTTGGAGAAAAGAGGCTGAGCCGTGGGGTAATTCTGGGCTCTGGTTATGATGGTGAAGGATGGGTGAACTGGTTGGGTTTCTGCAGTTCCAGGGACTCTGAGTCAGTGAAGATCTGACCACATCCATTCATTCTATTTCTAAAAGACCTGTGAGGTGCGACCTTGACCTGAGTTCTCGTATTATTCCAGGAAGTATATAAACCATTCACCCTAACAGAGTGACCCTCAGAATCATGTGGACACCGCTGATGGGAGCTACCTCTTCCATGGAACGTGCCACATGTGCTGCAGAGCCAGTCCACCTGCAATCTTTTTCTACTCCTGATAGTTGATGGTTCCCCAGAGACCGGTCTGGTGGGCAAAGTCTTCTAAAAATGTATGATCTTGGAATCTAATGAATCAGAAGCCAGACAAGAGTCAAAGAAACTGTCTTAACCCTGTCAGGAAATCACCCTAAGGTGTAAGCCTCCTTTGCAAGACCGTCTCTCCTGCAGGGACAGAGAAAATAGCACAGGAGAAAGGACCCCAGAGGACTGCACAAACTCAGGAGCAAACCAGCTTTCAGCCTTCTCCCTTTGCTTTATTACAATCTAAATTTAGCTCTCTACCCAGATAGCTTTTAAGATTCATAGTTTACTAGACACTCAAAAGGAGGAAAAACACTCTAATTCTTTTCATTATCTCAAAAGAAAAAACGAAACCCACAACGATTTCAGAACTCCACCAGGAGACGAATCAACCTCAGATCACCTTCCCTCTACTCTCTGATTGTACAAAGCTTGCAGCAGCCCCCGCACTCTGAAATCCTGTGGCTCAGCAGCAAATCCACTGCAGAGGTTGTAGGGCCCTTGGGAGTGGAGGAGGAGGAAGTGTGAGTTCAAGTTAATGAGAGAATGGTGTTCTGAAATTAAGCTCAGCAGCTAAGAATATCTCCTATGGACTAGAAAGATTCTATGTCCGAGATCTTGGCATTCCTTTAAAAAATAAAAAGAACCAAACCTTCTGAAGAAAAGCAGTGGGGTTCCGAGAAAGAAGATTGGATAAGAGTGGAGACCTCTAAGCAATCATCCTATCAGTCACCTCCTGGGGTCTCAATCTACACATGTGCACAATGATCAACCTGCTCTGATCTCCTAGCCTCCTTCTAACTCCACAGCTCAGGGGTGGATGGGTGGGGGGAGGACAAAAAAACAATGCAGTAACTTTCAGAAAAAAGTTAAGATATGTGTTCTGCATGTGCAGAAAAAAAGTATGACAATATTCCACTGAACCATTAACAGCAGTTCGCGGAGTGGAGGAGAGATGCAGAGAACATCCAGACTTTATGGATTTCTGCCTAGTTTGGATTTTTTAAGCAAAAAAAAAAAAGTATTAATTTTGTTAACTTAAAAAATGAGACCATTAGAATCAGATATGCTTGTCAAAAATAAGAAACAGTTTATATCCAAGAATTCAAAATCTACAGTAACCAACATTTTAGGCCAATTCACCTGTTCCAGTCAGGAACAGGATTGCATTAAGCATTTCCTTTGTCAATCAGACAGGTTGGACTCTCAGGACTGGATCAAGACTCACTTTTCTTGGTGGCTCTCCCCGCTCCTCTCTTTGCCACATCACACCCTATTTCTAGCCTCCCCAAAGTGAATTGCCCTCTTGATCATGTTCCCAGGGGACCCAGTTGATAACTCTCAAGGCCCCAATCACATAAAATTCCATTTATCTGCTCTTGTGTCAGTCTGCCCCAAAGGCCTGAATTTTTTGAGGTCCTGTGTTTTCCTTTGTAATCAGGTCCTAGCATGGAGTCTGGTGCATACAGTGTTTTCACAAGCGTCTGCAGAATCGAATGCACATCCATGCAACCTGCCATTACCCAGAGCTCTTTATTCTTAGTCTCTCATGATTAAGAGAATCACATCTGGTCTTCACACTGTAAATTCACAGCCATCAAACCATAAAGTGAAGTTTGGAGGGAGTGCTTTCCTTACAATATGTTCCAGATTATTCCTGACAATGATAGTCACCCTTTTCCTCATCCTTAGAATCCCAGAGATGTTCCTGTTGTTGCTACAAATGGACATCTTTATGTAAGTGAATGGGTCAGTTAACTCTTCATTCACTACAAAGGAAGAAAAAAAATGAATCCAGTCCAGGGGCAGATGGCCCAGAGGAATGACAATCTCTGCTGCTCAGTTTCCAATCCATCTGTGCAGTGCAGCACAGAGCGGGGACTTGGGCTGGTGGGTGTGGGGATCTGCTTCAGGAAGAGTCTTCACCACTCTGAGCCTCACTTGTACAATACCTGCTCTGCCCATCTCATTAAGGTAAAGTGAACATTCAAAGTGGTCATGGCTGGGGAAGGGTTTTGGACAGCAAGACTCGGTAAAACTGCAGTCTAGGATGATAAAACATGGTGGGTCATTCTGATGTGTGATAAGGAATCACTTCCTTCACAATTGCCACTTGGTCTCATAATTAGTAAGATGAACATCAAATAACTCAGTTCCTGCTCAGATACAAAAGAAACGTCCTTATTTAAAATAGTTCAGGGGATAGAAGTTTCCAAGTTCTGTCTTTATTGCTAATTCCTTTCCTAGTGGGAATCAGAACTTCAGAAGGATCCAGAGCACCAGGCTCAGGGGCATCAAGCTGCTTGTCTTATTTAACTGCACACCACAGAATAAATATCACTGTCCCAGGTGGGGACTGCAGGGATTTATTCTTCTCTTTACCTCATCGCTATTCCAGGGCTGTACCAAGGCAGTGAGTTTTATGAAGGCTTAATATGACCCCATTATCATATTACGAAGGTTTTCTGTGTGCCTGTGGGGTGCAGGTAGAATTAAGGAACCATGCGGTTTAATACCATTTCTATGACTGTTGATAGTTCCTAAGAAAAAAATGACAGAGGGAAGTTACAGGCTCTATATTTAAACTGATCTAGATTTAACTGCCCAGCTTGATTGACCACCACTCTCCCCCTCTGTTTTTTCCTGTACCCCAACCTCCCCAGCTCCCACTCCCCTTTGCCTCTAGAGTTTACTCCTTCTCACTGCAACTCCCACTTCTTGATTCTGTCCTGGAACAGCGACCAGAGGCTCCCAGTCTTCCTTCGGGACCTTTCTCTGACTCACAGCATGCTAGCCACCATCCCCAGATCAGAAACAATGGGAAAGCAGGCCCTGGGACTTACTCACCTACAGCTGGCCAGCAGTTGGCATATTAGAGCAGCTCAATAATCATGTGTGTCAGGCATGAAAACATCCTCCAGGCTTCCTCTGCAGGCCACTTAGAACACTGAATTTACAACCTTCTACCTTTCAATAAACCAGACTTTTCTCCCTGCCTCTTGGTTCTTTGAGAGCATGGCATGAATTTATTTCTCTGTTAGTCCTGGTCTCTAGCATAGCATGTGGTCATTGTCAGTGCTCAATACATGTTTGTGGAATGAATAAATGAGTTCAGAAATGTCATGTGCACCTTTCTACATCCATCTCACCAAATCCAAAGTCACAAAGTTTGTGAGATTTTCAGAAGTAACTTCTAGACCTTGGTTTCCAGGATTATAAAATGAGAATCAAACAGCATAATCTCTTCCGAAGGCTAAGATTCTACCACTTAGCAAGATCACAATGACCACAATCACCAAAGCCCAACAAATCCTGGTCAAAAGACTTGGTATTTGGCTGCTGAAGAAAAGTCTATTCTGTAGCAGAAATTATTGTTACACATGCCACATGTATCTGAAATTACTATAAATCTTCACCTTCCAGCTCAATAAGTACCCAACCAGCATGGGGCTGCCTAACACACACATGGAGATCTAAGCAGTGTCAACGGAACTGGTGTGGTTTTGCATGTTTTTGTTGGCTATGTTAGCAGAGAAATCTCTTATGCTTTTGTGATTGTTCAGATGGTCAAGCTCCTGGAGACAGTAACAAATATTGCCACCTACTCCACCGTAGGGCTTATGCCAGCATCTGAGCCATGGTTAACCCAGGAGGCATCTGAGCTGTGGTTAACCCAGGAGAATCATGATCCTAAGAGTTCACTACTGAACAATGCTCTTACAAAGTAGTAGGCTTAGTCTAGTACTGATGTGGACTAAGGAGAAGCTCTAAGATGATTAGTGGTCCCAGAAATCTTCATAGGATACCTCTGCAGCTTTTCATTCAACTCACTGCTGATTTTACAAGCACCTACTAGGAGCCAGGAAGGATCCTGATAGAGAGCACTGAATAACACAAAGCTCTTTCCCCTTTAGGTGTCTACATTTTATTAGAGAAGAGAAAGAAAAATAAGCAAACATACAAATGCATAAAACAGGCAGTAATAAGTATATGAAGAAAAATTAGACAGGCAAAGGTGGCCCAGGGTGACAGGGATGTCCCAGAAGTCCTTTCTTCTGTCTGTCTCACACTAGAGCTATAGATGACAAGGCCACTCTTTCCGGTGGGAAATGTTCTGCTGGGGTCTCAAGTACTTTCTTTCCTATCAGAAAGGCCAAGTAAGGCCACATTTGTTAGCATTATAAGAATAAAACAGAAAACTAAACTAGCAAGGCTTTTTGCCCTGGAGTTCATGGGTCTTAGAGAGCAGCTGTATTGACCCAACCATTCTAGAGAGTGAGCAGAAAAATGGTTCTAGCTTTCTTCTTCCTTTCTCTTTATCTAACTAACTGATAAGAGCATAAAACCAATTACCTTATCTGAGGAAGTATTTTTTAATTGCTCCAGTATCCATAATAAAATATTATAATTTGATAGAAATGATTTAGCAATAACCCTGGATATTAAACACATGAACCTAAGATTGGCATGTGCATAATTAAGTAACCATTCACTCAAATAAATATCAGAGCCTTGATTAGGTGTCACACCCTGTGCTGGGTGCTATGGGGAGATGGGTGTGGGCTTTGCCCTTGTGTGGCTTAGAGTCGGCCAGGAGCCACAGGCATGCTCAATGTCGCCATGCTGCACAATGGGACTCCACTGAGCTTTAAAAGAGGGTCTGATAAATATAAAGGTGAAGGTTACTTTAAGCTGGAGGTCAAGGATGTCTTCATAGTGGTTTTTGAGCAGAGATTTGAGTCAAGTAGTCCATTGCTGTGTGGTGGCAAGAATAACACGGTCCCCGCTGTGTAAGGGGCCTGTATTATGTGTGCTCGAGACCACCACAGCAGGGGCAACAACACTCCAAGTCCAGGAGGCAGATCTTCAGGCTTCCCTACTTCCATGGTCTCCCTCTCATTCCAAGCCACCATGAGGACAGATGGTGTCCTAAATCTGACTCCTAACCAGTCTCCCTGCTCTATCCCTGGGTTCCAGATCTACTCTGTGCAGATCACATAGCAACCAGGGTGATTGTTTAAAAACCTAAGTCAGATAAAGCACCTCTTAGGGCACAGAGATGACCTTCCAATGCCTCCTCATCATCATCACCCTTGGAACAAAGTCCAAGTCCCTACCACTGCCTGCCAGTCCTTCATGATCTGCCCTGGTCATTTCCCCCATCTCCTTGCCTACTACTTTTCCCTTGGGTCACTCCATTTCAGCACCACTGCTCTTGTTGCTCCAAACAAACCAGGCTTATCCAGTCCCAGGGCCTTTGCATATGCTTCCCCTCTTCCAGGAATGCTGTTCCCGAGAAACCACATGGTTCTCTCCCTTACTTCTTTCTCCTTCATGGTAATTTCTCATCAGCTGACATTACATATTTGTCTATTTTCTTGGTTAGTGTCTATCTTCTACACCCACAGACAAATGACAAAGAACACAGACTGTCTATTCTGTCCAGGTTCTTTAATGTCTAGAATAGAATCTGGCATAAAGTAGATTTTTAATAAATACATGTGAAATGACCCCACAAAGACACTAGTGGGATTATTTACATGCCTCTCATCCCTGTTTGCACCAGCCAATGCCAGCATTTGACTTCCTTGAATGCTGAATAACTTCCATATATCTATGTTTGGGCTGGAGCTCTTATCTGAGTTCCCGACCCAAATGTCCAATTACTAACTATATGTCTCCATTGAGATTCCACAGATCTATTCACCAGGATCTCCACACTGAATCTTCATGACTCTTTACTCTGTTTCCATGTTTCTGTCTGCATCCAGCATTCCTCTTCTCAGTAGATGGTGACACCATCCACCCACTGCACAAACCAGACCCCAAGGATCATTCTGGGTTCTCCTTGCCTGTTCTTCCCCAGCTAATTCATTGCCCAGGCCTGCTGGCTTTGCTCCATCTCTACAGCCACAGCTGGTATTCAAGCTACCGACATTTTTCTCCTGACCTACTGCAACAGTCTCATGACTAGCCTCCCTACAGTCACCTTGCACCCTCCATCTGTCTTCTATACCGTAGCCCGTGTGATCCTTTAAAGCACACTTCTGATCAAGGCCCTCCTGTGCTGGAATCCATCATTCACTTCCCACTGCTCCCAGGATAAAGATCAGAATCCTTAATATGGCTTCTGAAAGCTGGGGAGATAGACCGGACACACCAATAGAGTGGCCCAGGCTGTTCACTGGTGAGACACCTCCTCCCTTTTTCTTAGCCAGCAGGCATTGCCTCAAGCTCTTTATGTACCTCTCATAGCTGCTGCTCTGGCCATTCTGTCCCTTTCTTCAAACTCCTTCCCCTCCATCAGCAACTCCAGGGTTAATATCTGGAGTAGCATGCGAACCCACACACACAATGCACACATGCGTGTGTGTCCACGTGCCATACAGGCCTTAGGGCACGCTGTCCCAGTTGTTGAATGTTGCACTCTTGCCCTTGCCTGGTAAGTTCCAGCTCCATCCCAGCTTTACCTCATCTGGGACCTCCGGCTCTCTGCATTTGCCCTGCTCTGGTCTTCCTTAAACTCTTCACTCTTTTCTGCCTCTGGGACTTTGCACAGGTTGTTTTCCATGACTGGAATGTTCTTCCCTTCCTTCACCTCGTTAACCCCTGCTTATCCCTCAACTCCACTGTGTCTTGCTCATGGTAGTGTTCCCTGATCTCCAGGGCAGACCTCTTGTCTATTCTCAGAATATTCTAGACTTTTCTTTCAAGAAAAGTTTTGGATTCACACATCGATTTGTGTTTATTTGATGAATAGCTCTTACTGCCACTAGCCTAGAGTTCAGAGAGGCTGAGGACTATGTCTTATTTTGGTCTTATATACCTACAGCCCACCACTGCTGGTACACCTGGAGATGAAGAGGAAGACACTGGATGCAGGGATCTGAAGCTTGAATGATACTCAAATACATTTTAAAAAAGCAGGCATCCACATAAACACTCTGGTGTATGTGTGTGTTCTTGGGTATGAATTTGTTCTTTTCTGTAAACAGAATAGTGATGATAAAGGTAAAAATGAACAGATATGATCCCTGCAATAAGAAAGCTGCCCTGAATATTCCACTGCCTCTTACATAAGCCCAGAGCTCCTCTCTACACTCCTTAATTACTTCCTATGATGGCAAGCAGCACTTATTCTTTCTCCACCGTGTACTATCTGGAAGCGCGTTGCTTACATAAGGAGGAGAGCTGGTTGTGCCACTGCCCTACAGCCCATCAGCTCAAAAGACTCCAGCTGAAAGCAAACTCCCAAACCGTGACCCCAGGACAAGAGCCTGTTTTTATCTTCTCAAAACAATGAATACATGCTTTACAGAGGAGAAAGCTCTGGTACCATTAGGAGGCCAGCCCTGTGAACATTATGAAGAGGCAGTATGGTCCCCATGGGTGCCCTAATGTGCCCAAGGAGGGCACAAGTTCAGCTACAGCCCTTCCTCCACTGCCCATCCTCTCCCTTGTAAAACACAAACCAAATAACCCTCCACACAACTAGGGTGAAGCTCAGGGAACAAGACCATCTCCTTTTCAGGTCCAGCCCATCTGCAGCTGCCTGTCTCTGCACAGTCATGGACCTAAGATACACGCCAGTAGGGCTTAAATCTGGGGAGCAGGAGAACGAAACAGCCTCAGCAACAAGCCCACAGCAAGGGGCTTAGCACTGTGATGGGTTTTTATTTTATTCCCCTCGGCCATTCATTTCCTCCCTTGCAGCAGAATCTTCTTTGAAAGAAAGAGGCTGGTCATAGCCAGGACTGCAGTCTCAAGGCTGAAGTCCTCCCCTGCCACTATCAGCATCTAGCAGGGAGAATTGCAACTTGTCACTGGCGCTGAGCCCATCAGAAATTGTGTCAATAAAGTGCAAATAATGCCTCGGTGCCTGCTGCTCTCTGAGCCTGAAATGAACCAAGGAGGTACTCTGAGGAGAGAAGACAGAGGGACGAGGCAGTTACACCCAACAGGAGACCAATCAGTACGAAGTCATTCCCCGGATGTCATCAAAATCTTCCAATTTCACACAGAAAATGAGCCCTGGCTCAAGTCTTGTGAACGTTCAGTTGTCCCCATTTCAGCTAAATGGATTCCTTTGAGAGCTGGAATCTTAACCCTTGGAAGGCCTCCGAAGGTTTGAATCTCTTCCACCAGGAACTGCACTGCAGAGAAACACCCAGCTGCATTTCTCTGGCTACAGCATGGAAAACCTCAGAATTCACACAGCCCTAGTTCCAGCAATGCATGCCAAAGGAGAGCAACCCTCGCCTAGGGGGCGCTGGGGACAAAACGAATGAGCTTGTGCACCTGTTTCTGGGGGCATGGTGTTAAGAGGTGCCTGAGTCCCTTCTCCTGAGCCCCTTCTCCTGAGCCACTCTCCTCCAGGACTCTCAGCCTGTCCTGTTATTTTCTTTCTTCCACTTCTTCCCACCAAAGAAATCAGTTCAGCGTTCCCTTCTGCCATCCACGGGCCAGCTTTCAGCTCACTGTCGGGTATTTGGTTAGAATCACCACAATGTCTGTAGGTCTGGGATATGCAGGTGTTGGTGTTCTGGGTGGAGGGATGAAAGGAGAGGAGGAAGGCTGGCTTCCCCTCATCCAGTTTGCATCCTCTTCTGTTTCCCTCTGAAGTTCACTGCCATGGTTTTTGCTTCATATTACACACCTCCCTGTTTCCTATCATGCACCTCACCCACTCTGTCCTCCCTGATGTTTTGTTTTGTTTCGTTTTGTTTTGATACCAAGGATTGAATCAAGGGGTGCTTTATCCCTGTGCCACATCCCCAGCCCTTTTTAATCTTTTATTTAGAAGCAGGTTCTCAATAAGTTGCTGAGGCTGTCTCTGGACTTGAGATCATCCTGCCTCAGCCTCCTGAGCCGCTGGGATTACAGACATGTGCCACTGTGCCCGGTTCCTCTCTGGTCTTTTAGCTATGAAACTGTGCCATCAAGTGACTCCAAATGGGGTCTTGGCCCTGGGAAAGACAGCAAATAGTGTCTTGCATTTGGAGCAGAGCTGGGAATGGCAGGGAAGTGAGTATGAGGGGGACAGGGGAACAGAGGAATGTAGCCAATGGAAAACAACCTGCCTTTAGCAGAAAGTTTGTCCTTGCTGGCTTGAAGAAGTCAAGCAGCCTCTACAACACAGATGCACCACGAGGCTGCAAGGTAAAGCAGCTGGTCACAAAAGGACAAATGCTGTAGGATTCTGCTTCACCAAAGTTCCTACATTTCCCAAACTCATAGGGTCTGAGAGTAGATGGGTAGTTGCCAGGGGCTGGGGAGTTGGAGAAATGGGGAGTAGTTTAATGGAGGCACATTTTCGAGTTTGGCAAGATGTGAAGGGTTCTAGAGAGGAACGTTGGTGGTGGTCCATGACACTGAATGTGCTTAACACGACCCAAGAAGGTAAATTTTTTGTTACATGAATTTCACTACAACTAAAAGCAAGTTTTAAAAGAATTACTAGGGTAAAAATAAGAAGAATCACAGTTGGCCAATGTATTCTAAATGAGAAACTGAATTTGCATGTGTACCTGAGTCACTCAGTTGGCTGACGAACACCAACAAACCAAAAACCAAAACAAGTCACCAATCCATGAGCCCAAATCCCTCACCTGACCTCTTTCCAGAAGTTTCTTTCTTCTCTGTTGAGTTAGTTCCTAGACTAACTGATTCTTTGCTCTCCAGTCCATCCTGAGCACACTAGGTTCCCTTCCCAGACCTTCCTGAGACCAAGGTCCTGTCACAAGCTCAGAAGCCATGAAGAGCAAGGCCTTGGAGCCCCTCTCAACCCAAGTCAGACTTGCCTTCATTAACACCTGACAGAGAATCTTTGGTCACCTACTTCTCTGCCCAGCTGAAAACCCATATAGGCTGCTGGTGGACAAAAGAGATTTAACTTCCACACTAATACAACCTCCTTCAAAGGCCCTTCCTCCTGCCCACTTTCAAAGGCCACATATTTTAAGACAACAGCAAGAATCAACTGGCAACTTCTAAGAGAAAAGGCTGCAGGGGGTCTCATGGGTCTCACTCACACCTGTCAGGAAGCAGCCCTTCTCTCTGGGGCTCAGCCTCAGCAGTCAGAGACATCAACACAAGGTTAGGGCCCACAGCATGCAGAGCCCTCTGGGTTTTTGAGACCTCTGGGAAAGAGTGAATAGAGGCAGTATCAAAGCTTTCAAGAAACGATACCAGGCAAGAGCAACTCTTCAGAGGTAACATGCCTGCTTCCATCTCACTTACCTGGTTACAGGTGTTAATATCCACCCCATTCCGCAGGTGATCCAAAGCTTTGTCCAAGTTACCTGATCGTGCTGCCCTCAGAAAACTGGTAGCAGCATCGGCCTGTAGGGAAAACAACAGGCCATGAGTGGAACGTGCCCTGTGTCTTGCTCTAACAATCCCACCTGAGCCACGCCACAGTGGCAGCCCCTCACCCTCCCATCAGGTCCCCAGGTGTGGTAAATGTGACCTTGGGCTCCTGGTTGCACTGTTCTGGGACCCAGGGTGTGAGGCTGTGTTAGACGCCATGCTTCCCACCCTTTAGGTACTTTTATAAGTAAACATTCTTGGCTGGGCAGCAGGCTTTGAGAGGGATCCTATTTCAATGGTGGATACTTACTACAGCCTGGCGTTTACTCCTTTGATTTTTCCAGGGCTCCACATTCTTGCTGAGGAGCCTGTAATATCACATAGGTCTCCGAGCACAAGATTTGAAGGAAGAAGCATATGCTCTGTGGGGCTTTTTTTTTTTTGCAAGTAAACAGCACATAGTACTACTTACTAGGTGCTAAGAACCATTATTTGCACTTTACATATATATCTACACACATGCGCACACTCAGAGATATGCACCTGAGTGCATATCTCCATTTAAAAAATCTGAAAAGGAAATATTACCATGGTCCCCATTTTACAGTTAAGGTCACTGAGGCACAGACAGCTGATGTGCAGAGTCCCACAGGAAGTAAGAGGCACGACCAGGAATAACCAGGACTAAGGCAGGTGAGTGGCTCTGAAATTCATGAGCTTCACCTTCTAGCTCCACTGCTGCTGGTTTCATCTGGCCCTAGTCATCCAGGTACCCCCAAACCCCTGTCAGATTTCTTGAATGACATTAAAGTCTTCTGTTCCTGAGCTGTTGCTCAGTCACTTACCCCATGCACAGGAAGACTGTGCTGCTGGGACTACTGAATTGCATTAAAGATGAATGATAGCCAGAGAGTAAACACTGGGAACAACAAAAGAAAGTCTGCTAATGCAGACAAATGGAGTGAAAGGACTGAACAGGCTCTGAGCAGGTCCCCTGGGTCCAGCCTGAGTACTCTAGGTACTCACTCAGCCACCCTATCTGAAAGCTGTAGAGGAGAAAAACTTTCTTACACCCTTGTGGTGCTTTGAGAAAATAACTATGTGAGCACAATGCTTGGCACACTGGGCATACACAGGCTGAGTTTAACAGGTGAGAGTGGCTGCATGTTTTGCCATTCATCCAGAAGACCCGCCCAGGGGTGCCCTCTCCTCTGAGGGCAAGGTCTGTCTCCTTCCTCCATGCTGCATCTTCAGAGAACATGCTGAATGGGCCCCCCCGCAAAGATTCATTCACACCCTGATCTCTGCAGACTACCAATGTGCCCTCATTTGTAAACAGAGTCCTTGCAGATGTAATTAAGTTGTGGCTCTTGAGATGAGATCATTTTAGACTCCTTAGGTTGGTCCTAAATCCAGTGCTAGTGTCCTCAGAAAAGGAGACACACACATAGAGGAGAAAGCTACATGAAGAAGGAGGCAGACATTGAAGTGATGGTAGTCTCAAGCCAAGGAGGCAGGAAAGTGCAGAGGTAGCAGGGGCCAAGAGCAGATCCTTCACCAGAACCTTTGGAGGGAAGGAAGCCCTGCTCACTACTTCATTTCAGACCTCAGGCCTCCAGACGGGAGAGAATACATTTCTGTTGTTTTAAGTCACCAAGTTTGCAGTAGTTTGTCTTAGCAGGCACAGGAAACTAATATACGTGCTAATGACATCATCCCTAAACATGGAAGACTCAAAATGTACAGCCTGCAATCTCGAAACCATATTCTGCAATAAAATTCTGGTCACCCCTTTCACAAAGCAGGGTTCCACACTTTGATATTTAACAGTGAACCCATCGTGGAACAAAAATCTTCAGTATCAGGATCCTCCCCAAAGTCTGATTTTTGGTCAGTCCTCCCTCCTCTACGTCCCACATGAGCCCCTTGGATACAGGTTCCAATACAAGCTCTGTGGCTGCCAACCCATGACACATGTGCACACTCAGATGTCACTGCCCCATTGGTAGGAGGACCCCCTTCCTCTCTTTTTTGTCTCCCTGTGGCATACCTGATTTTGTCCACCCCATGGCCTGCCCCCTCACCACTCTCTGAACACTGAAGCTCTCATTTGTCAATTCCAATCTCTCCTTCCTTCACGGTCTCACTGGGCTCCTACTCCCTGTATGATGCTGCCCTTTTAATACTCTATATATACCATCTTCAAAACCTAGAAGCCATGGAACAGAAGCTTGATTTTCAAAATGCATTTCAAACACAGCTTTCTGTAGTTATTTAATTTATGCAAATCTTATCTCCCCAGTCAAATTGTTTGCTTCTTGAGGCAGGGACCAAATTTTGTATCTCTTTTAAATCCTTCAAAGAATTAATGTCTGCAAGGTCAAGACCTCATTTGACCTGAAGCACATGGTACCCACGTTCCCAGTTTCCTCAGCAAGCCATCTGTGATGGAGAAAATATTTCAGAAACAGGAATCAGTCTGTTGGTTCTCCATGCAAGAGCTGGAGTCCCAGAGAAATCAGACTCAAGGTGTATCTCCCTTCTAAACAACCAGGCCTACTGATTGAGAAAGCCTACCTGCGTTCAACTGGGAGGAAAAACACAATGTTATTCCCAAGAATGAGGGTGTTACAGAGACATTTCTCCCACCAATTGACTATATTTTCCAGCACAATAAGAGGATTCAGGATAAAACCTGAGAATAGATGGATAAAAACAGATGCGATATCAATAAGCGAGCGACTCTGACTGTTCAAAGCACTGACTCTAGGAAGCAAAGCAGAATATTAATGTCAGACAGACAAGCAGATAAATAGAGGTCAAGGGAAGCCAATGTAGATTAGACTGAGGCAGACTAAATGGTGTTTGTAATTTTTATAATATAATCATAAAATTATAATAGCAGTCAATGAGCTGAATTATCCTTTTTTTTTCTTTTTTGTGTTGCTGGGGATTGAACCCAGAGCCTTGTGCATGCAAGACAAGTGCTCTACCACTGAATTACACCACCAGCCCCTGAAAGTATATCTTTTAATCCTTACCACAACTTGTGAGGTGGGTATAATTGTTATGCCCATTTTAGAGTTGGAGAAGTTAAGGTTTGGAGAAGCTAATCATTTGCCCAAGTTCTGCTGCTAGTTAACGTTCAAGGACTCAACCCAGGTGTGCCTGATCAAAGTCCATGACACCAAGGACCATTCTCAGGCATAGAAAACTGAGTGTCCATCCAGACAGCCCTGACAGATGTTGGAGCTGGACAGAGACCACAGTTTATCCATGGCAAAGTGGGTTTCCAGACAGGTCCAGAAGGTGCCAGCTCTGTCACGGGGCACTGTGTTAAGGCCAACACAGGTCTCTAGAAAGGAATCATCTAGTTTTACAAATCATTTTACTAATGATAAAATTGAGACTCAGAAAAGTAAAGTGCCTAGAAATGAAGTTTGCTTGTTAAGGCTTTGTCAGTTTTCTTTTGGGTCTTCTATGGCATACAGTAGGCAGGACATAAGCAAGATCTTCAGGGTCTCTTAGAGGTGAATTGCAGATAATGATGTCACTCCCACTGGCATCTCTCGGTTTAATTCTACAATGTATTTATTGAGGTCCTATTTCGAGTCCAGTATCTTGCTAAGAGAGAATAAAAAATAAGAATGGAAGTCCTTGCCTTTGTGATTTGAAAAATAAAGTGGTTGAGTTATAAAGGGGTCATTCATACACACAGGCATCTATGGATTCATTCCACAAGTATTCACGGAGTACCTTCAAGGTGCAGGTGATTTTCAAACTACAGAGCAATTGGTCCTAGTTGGAATATGAGACTGGTGTTTACCATCTTGTTCTTCTGAGCCCCTACTGTCCATTTAGTTCAACTACTCCAATTTAATTACCTATCCTTTAGTGGTCTGTGTACCCGGGAAGACTCTGTGGAATCTAACAGGGTGGTTAAGAGTTTCAGAAAAATCCAATAAGTTCCATTAAATATTTATCTGAGTAAATACCAGAAAAACAACAATAACAAAATACTAACCAGACATTCTCTAGGATATGTTAAGATGGAGAAGAGTTGCTGGCCCTCTCCAAGTCCTATCCATCCCCTGCCAGGCAGCCTCAAAAAGGCTATTATGTGAAAAGAGACTAGGGGACCTACAGAAGGTCTGCTGTTTTATACAAAAAGTAGGTCCACAGTTCCCATAAGCCCTGGATCAGTGCCTTCAACGTGCTCACATCCCTGTGCGCCCCACCAAGGATGCTCTCTTGTGTCTCTAGCCCTTCTTTATCTTGAGCTCCATTTTAATTTAACTTCATGTGTGTGTGTGCGTGTGTTTTGGAGGGGGGAGGGATTCCACAGCACACAATTGTTTCACCCCTGGGCCACATCCCTGCAGTCAATCAATGTGACATCCCTGAACTTTCTTTCAAAACATAGTCAGTTTACTTTTACAAAGCTCTTACTATATTTTAAGCACTCTACACAACTTCATTTCTTTGCTCCTCCCAAGAATCCCATGAAGCAGGTACTTTCATTATCTTCTTTTCTGCAGACAAGGTGACTGCATTATAGAAAAATTAAGCAACCTGCCCAAAGTCCCACAGTTAATTGGCCAGGTTTGGATCTAGATAGTGTACTTCTAGGGTCTTTCTCTTAACCACTGTGCTATCACTTTTTTTTTTTTCTTATCAAACAAAGTTTTACTGTAGGTAAACATCAGAATTCAAATAAAAGTTCTCAATTTTAAGAGATGGGATCTTGCTCTGTTTTCAGTCTAGCCCCAAATTTCTGGGCTTTAATGAATCTCTTGTCTCAGTCTCCCAAATAGCTGGGACCACAGGCATGTGTCACTCTAGGCTCATAAAGTTCCTCTCAGGTTCAGATTTGGCTACAGAAAACCTTCTAACTGCCTTAAAGAGGAAGGAAAAGGAAGAGAAAGGAAGGGAATGGAATTCCTCCCGGAACTCAAACTTTCATCAGGGCTGCTCTGAAAGGGGATGAACCCTGGTTACCTGAGACATCCAGACTATTATTAAACTTGAACTTCCTGAGTAGAGGGATACTAATACAGTGATAGATGAGTAGCGGAGGGGCCTCCAGTATCCTGGGAGGGAGAAGCCGGAAGCGCACTGCTAAATGTCAGCATGCCTCTAACACATGAGCAGTGCAGCCTTCAAAACCACCCGAGACCAGGCAAAGTTTAATTTCAGACAGAGTAAGAGGATCTCAGGTCTCTTCACACCTTCTCTGGGACTTGAGGTGGCCCAAGTTTTCCCTAGCACAGATTGCAACTCCTGTCTCAAGGTCTTTAGTGCACAATTTCCTTCTAAAATAATGAATGGAAAACTAAAATAATATCAGTGTCTGTAAACAGAGAGAGTTAAGGCAATCTCTTTCCCAGAGCATCTCGTTTGGGCAGAATGGGCTTCGACAAAACCATTGTCAGAAAAGAGAGTCTTGATGGTTTCCTGGGGGAACTGCAGCTCATTCGGTTGACTAAGGACAGGCAGCATTCCCTATGTGGAACTCCCTGGGTGTGTGTGTGTGTGTGTGTGTGTGTGTGTGTGTGTCGTGTCGTGTGGTTGTGGCGGTGGTGGTGGTGGTGAGGGTCCTAGGTCTATTCTTCCAGGTCGAGGTCAGGCCTCACAGAAAAGACGGCTCCAGCCTGAGTATTTGCATGGCCCTTGCCTTTACCCCTTTGATTATGCAGAAACAGAAGTGAATCCTGGGCTGTGTATCTTTTCATTAGGTTTCTTTCCAGAAAGTTGGGCTATTACTGCTTTACAAACTATAAATCTGACTTCTATTGGCAAAGATAAAATGAACAAATGAGAGGTGTTACTAAAGAAACAAGATGTATAAATCAGAGTCCTAGGTTCCCTTTCCATCCTCAACGCAAATGCGGGGCCTTGGGAAGATCCCTGTCCATTCCCTGTGCCATCAGCATGGTGTCTTACCGGCCGTGACTTACATGCAGTGGTCTGTGAAAAGCCAGGGTGGGCCCTGGCGTGGGGCAGCCCTGCCTGTGAATCCCTGCTCGCCACTTGATGCTGTGTCCCTCGTCCAAGTTACCCAACCTCAATTTCCCCATTGCTAAAGTGAGGATAATACACAACTGGCTTCCGGCACACAACAGGTCTGCTTTCCTCTCGCCCCCATTCTTTTCCCGCTTCCTGGGGACCTCAGAGCGACTCGCGTTTCTAAGGTTTCTGGTCAGGCCGCCGGCTAGGCGCAGCTGCTCCAGCCAGGACCAAGGTGGTGGCATCCCCCATGGCTGAACCCCCTGGGCAGGACTCTCCTCCCAGGGTGAGGGGAATCGGTCTCTGCAAGCGTTCGAGTGTTGGACGCGCCCCTCGGGGAATCCCCGCGGCGACTCCGCGCTTCGGCTCGTGGCACCTCGCCCCCGCCGGCCACAGGTCGGGCCGCCTCCCGGCACCATCCCCTTGGCGGCCGCGGCCTCCAGGCCAGAGGAATTTTCCTCTGGATCCTGCTAGAAGCCTCGGCGCCCGGCATGAGGCAGCAGAAGGGCAGCCCAGCGCGCGTCCCCGCACCCGCCCGGCAAAGTTGGCGCCGGGCGCGGGCGGGCAGCCGCAGTCCGAATGAGGGGCGCTGAGGCCCGCACTCCGCACAGCGGCCGCCCCGCGCCGCCCCGCGCCCTGTCAGAGCGGCCGCCGGCAGCTCGTCCACTCACCGCAGGGTCTGGCCCGGACCTGCCCTGTCTCGCTGCCATCGTCCGGCGCCCGCGCTGAAATCCGAGCTCCCCCTCCCCCGTTATCTGCTGGGCGGCGCGGGGAGCGCCAGCAAGTTACGCGGCATCTGGCTAAAAATACTGGCTCCCTCCGCTCCGCTCCGCTCCGGTGCGCGGGGACCCTGCGCTCGCTCTTCGCTCTCCCGGCCGCCCGCCTGCCAGCTAGCCAGCCGCTAATGGGATCTCTTCATTTTCTCTCCATTATTATGTCAGATGGGAAAGTTAATGCGAAGCGATCTCCCGAGAGAAGGCACCTGCTGCCAAGTCCAGCGGAGGGGGTGCGTGAAGGGTGTGGGTGGGGGTGCGGTCCGAGCTGCAGGTGCCGGCCGGCCCCGGCGGGCGCAGAGCGAGCGTCCTGCTGCTGCAGAAGGGAGGCACACACGTCCAATGGAGGTGAGGAGCTCCAAGCTGCATGGCGCTCCCGCCCTGCCTCCTGCTACCCCGGCTGCCCTAGTGAATGGGCCCCGGAGCCTGCAGAGACGGCCAGGGTGAGCTCAGCAAAGTCTATTTATGCCCCACAACCAATTTGCATGTTTTGAGCTCTTGCATCGTGTCCTGAGATACCAGTTAATCGCCCTATTCCAGATTCTGCGGGAAAGCCGCCACGCGAAATGAAGCCGAGGAGCAAGAGGCAGATCTGTTACTACTGCCTCACTCTCCAGTGTGACGGTGTTACTGAAATACCACGCGGGGCTGTGGTCCGTGGAGCACGCTCCCAGTTTTCTGCTCTGGGACCATCCCCACCTTTTCTGAAGTCATTTCAGGGGCGGATGTGAAAAACATGTCAGGGGCTGGCAAAGTCTTAGGGGTGACATCAGGGATGGTTGAAAGCAGGTTCAACTCTGAACAAGGAGAAATGATCAGTAAAAGCCATGTCAGGTGAGAGGACCATGGCAGTATTGCTTGTTCAAGTCATAGATGTTTTGTATCACGGGCCTGGCTTCAAATAGCAGTGGAGATACAATACCAATACTCTCTTCCTCACTCTTTGCCTGACTTATGGTACAGCATAGCTGTGTGTCTGAGGAATAAAGGCATGAGCACCTATTAGTTGCTGAACATTACCTCATTTAACCCTCGCAGCCACCCATAAGGTAAACAGTGCTATTATGGTTGCATGGATGAAGAAACAGCCCAGAGAGATTAAGAGTCAGGGCCAAGGTGACCACAGTAAAGGGTAGGTCCTACTGGCTTACAGCCAAATTGACCCCAAATTCTTCCACTTCCTAACAAAAGTGCACTCAGTGCCAGGAAGAGATGGTGTGGCAGGTGTCCCTGAAAGTTAGGGAAAAACCCTGAGACTGTGTTATAAAGTAAGGTGTTCTTTAGAGCCATGCAGCAATTGGGGGAAGTCCCAAAGAAGTGGAATATATAAAGATCAGGAAAGTTAGGATGTGGCCAAAAAGGTCAATCTGAAGTGTCCTAATACAATTAACTCCTTGCTATATGAAAAAAATGATTTGAAGACAGCAACATCAGAATTCTCCAGGCCTTCAGTCCTTGACACTATTGGAGATTGAACTTGAGGACAGGCATGCTCTGGAAGGAGCTGGAAAATGCCCACCTTGCTGTACCAAACAGCAGATGTTGGTCTAGAAGTGGGCAGTCACTGGACCCCATTCTCCCCTGGTTGAACACATTGCTAAAACACAGGCCACCCTGTAGGTCTCTTGCCCCATGCCTCTTAAAACTGCCTCCCAGATTTGTTAGAATCCTCTATACAGAGAGTTTCCATTAATAAATTATGGTTACTGGAACAGCCCTGATTCCAGCCCCAGAGAATATCTCAAGGGATTCTAAAGCACTGTTCCAACATTAATATTTAGCATGAGAGAAAATGCCCTACTCAAATGGAAAATGAATAATATGTATAATACTTTCAAAAATACAAATGCAATTGACTTACACAATGAACTGACAGTTTTAAAACTATTTGAGTACAAATGACATATTATGAGTTGCATATTTAAGATTCACAATTTGCTAAGTTTTGATATACATATACATCCATGAAACCATCACCACAATTTATATAAACATATCAATCACCTCCAGTTTCCTCATGCCTCTTTGTAATGCATCCCTGTCTCCTACTATCTAGTTCACATCCTTGCCAACACTTGGCATGATCAATCTTAATTTAGACATCCTAACAGATATGGTAGTATCTCACTGTGGTTTTATTCACATTTTCCTAATAGTAATATCTTTTCAGATGCTCATTTGTCTTCCATATATTTTCATCAGTGATGTATGTGTGTATCTTTTGCCCATTTTTGAATGGAACTATTTGTTTTCCTATTATTGAATTTTGAGAGTTCCTTATATACAGAGTATCTATCTTAAAGGTGAGAAAAACTGAAATCTTACAAGCAAAATATTTAAATTTGGATAGCAAAAAATGCCCCATCCAGTTTTGGTATCCAGTTTTTAAAACTCCTAACCCAAATGTTTTTTATATTATACGATGGTATGGGTTATATACAATCACAAAGAAAAAGATGAGGTAGTCACAATGGACCAGAAGCTGAAGACGACCCATAGCACTATGAACGTAATGGGAAAGATGTATTGTCAAAAGACATTAGTACACGGGACTGCCAAGGATCCTTGACATAGCCATGATATTAGTCTCATTCGGGCTGAAGCTTTCAAACTTAGATATGGGAAGAGTTAAGAAAGGCCCAAGATGAGAAGAAATGATACAACTATAAAAGAAATGATACAACTATAGGCCTGAGATTCAAGGAACTGAGATGATTAACAAGAAAGAAGAGAAGGCTAAGAAATATAGCCCTTAAGATGTATACTTCCCCAGCAGTAAGGCAGGGACCCCCAGAGTAGACCTAATTACATGGTACCCTCTCCCAGGTGAGGTAGCTGGCACCAGGACTATTATCAGCTCCTCACCAGCTGAGGAATTTGGCTATCATGCTCTTTATTCCAGTTCCTTCCTCCTGGTCTTTCCCACCATCTCCCCTAAGTGACCAGCACAGTGTGTGGCAGCACTGGTCACAACACTTGCTGACTGATGTTTGAAGGATGGCATGCCAGCCATTTATGCTCATCATAAGGAAACTATGTCAAAAAATTAAATTGATATAGAAAAGATTTAGACTGGACAGAAAGAATTTTCCAGCTGTGAAGGATATATGACTTAACAGAATTCATTATTCAGAAAGGAGTGATTCTTTGCTAGTGAGACTTCAGGATAGCAGAGGAAGATAACTCACCATTTGATATGGCAAATAGAAGTACTGCATAAATTAAATGAATTGGAAGTTTCTCTTTGGACCCTGGGGATTCAGAAGGAGAAACCATTATATTTTCCCCATAACTGACTGCCTCCTCAACCTTCCACTACTATCATACCTTCAGACACCTATAATTCTTCTTCTTCTTCTCCATCTCCTTTTTTTTTTTTAATACTTCAAGGTTGCCCTTTTCAACGCAGGTATTAAGAGTGCCTGGTAGATCTACCAACGAGAGTCACCAAAATCACACCAGACCAACAGAACAAAATTGATGAGCTAAAGAAAAAGCTAGAGGTTCCCAACAAGGACACCAGGCCACTTGTTCTATCCTACAGCTTCATGGACTCTGCAGGCTTTTCCACGCTTGCTAAATACTGTACCAACTGCCTCTCTGCAGCTCCCTCAGCACGCAAGCTTAATGACGTGCTGGAGGCTTCAGCGTGGAGCTCTGTCCTCTAACCTGCATTAAACTTTGTCAGGAGGGGGCCATTTAGGGAAGAAGAAAGGGAAGAAACTGACTGGGCAACACTTAAAACTTCTGGCTTGCTTCTGGCTTGATGAGGCAGGCTGTCACCAGGATGGTGGGAACCTGGGATGGTTGATGGGTACTTGCAGTGGATCCCTACAGGGCTGAATCACTCAGCTTTTTCATAAAAACTGTTGGGTTTTATGTGTGTGTGTGTGTGTGTGTGTGTGTGTGTGTGTGTGTGTTTGCTTCCAAGCCTGCAACAAAGAATCCCAAATAAGAAGTGGGGTTTTCAGATGATTCTGCCTCCCAGGATACTTTGGGGGACAAGAGCAGGATGATTTAAGCAGTAGTCAGCCTGATATGCAAGGTGACTCTTCTGCAAAGGAACAGCAGAGCTGAGATTCATGGCAGACCCAGAGTTCCAGAGAAGGGCATCCTGGCTTCTCAGCCCTATGGCAATGGCCATCCTGTTGTAACCGGCCTGTGGAATCCACTCAAACCTGGAACTAAATGCAACAACATAATTTGCTTTCCAGCTTCTTAAAATACTTGATGTTAGTAGGTCTGCAGTTGAGCTGTGTGTTTTGATAAGGGAAACTACTTTTCTGAGCATTGGTTTCCACATCAAAGCAGCTTCACCTACCTCTCCTAGTATCGTGAGAATCTAATGTGAAAATGCCTAGCTCTACTTCTGACACATAGTAGGTGCTCAATCAATGACATCTGACACTCCAGGTCCCCTCCCCTCTCCTTCTTCCCAACTAAAGTTTTTGCTAAACCTCTCCCCCAGAGTTATGAAGTGTTACTGATTTTGCTTCTACCCTGGAAAATTTAGGGCCTTATTATTATTTATCCAGGGTCTAATACCCGTGGCCTAGGACCCCAAGTTGCCATAGCAACTAGACCTCTGGGACTTCTAACACACTCTATTCAATTACCATGGTTTCTGCATGGAAGAAATGATTCTCCAGTTGCATATCCAATTGAAGCTGCTCTCCCAAGACATGTCTGCCAGCTCCTCTCACAGTATTCCTGCTGCATCGTGACCTGCTGACTAGTACAGCTTTGCTCCTGACTCTTCTATCTGTTCTGTGCCTCACCCACCCAGGGAGTCACCCCAGTTCTTAGAGGCTCTGGGTACCACTGATAAGGGTGGGTACCAGGAGCTCCACCCTTTACTGAGAAAGGCCAGTTTATCGACCCTTGGGAACCACCCTGGGGAGTGTGTAAACCATCAAGACATCACTGTTGGGAAATTGTTATTTCTCACATACACAATTGCACCTTCCCTCCTCCCCTCCTCCCCAATTAACTAGAAAGCACTTTTATGGAGTGTTCCATAAAAAGTTCCTCTGAGGGGTTTGGGGTGTACCTCAGTGGTAGAGACTCTGCTTAATAATGTGTGAGGTTCTAGATTCGATCCCCAGTACAATAAATAAATAACAGTTGAGTCAAATAAGAATACAGCCCAACTCCCTTAAAACTTTATCATTTCTTTTTAACATTTATAGGAGGGGGGGGGGGAGAAAGAGAGAAGGAACAGAGAACAGGAGCCTTGGTTGTTTTTCCATTTAACATTGTGTAGTACATTCCCAGTGGCCAATTAGGTAACCCTGGGTGCCTGCCTCCCTGGACGAAGAGATGGCAAGTATGGGGGTATATTTAGGGAGTGACCAGAGCCGGGTATCAGGTCCCACTGTGTTGGCACTGATATCCATCGTGTTCCTTTTAAAAGGGTTGGCAGCCCTGGAGTCTATTTTTAGACCCATGAGAAAGGTGCTACATGGATTCCAGAGAAGGCCAAATTAAACCCGGATTACTGCAGGAGGGAGGGAGGGAGGAGCAGAGAGTGCAGCTGAATCTAGGATTTTCTCTTCACTTACATACAGGGTTCCCCTCATTCCTGGGATCAGATATTGACTGTCTTTCCAAAGGTATCAACTTGAGTTACATGCCCACTTTTGGGGACTGTCACATGATCCCCAATAAGCCCATGGGTTGGAAAAATTTTCCATGCTGATCTATTTCTCATAAATGAGGTTTTTGGTTTTCTGGTTTTTTTTGTGTGGGGGGGTGTTATGTGTGATTGTGGTTGTGGTTGTTGGCACTGCAGGTTCTAGTATGAAAAAATCAATATGATTTTTATTTGTGTGTCAAATCATATATTCTGGAATGACCACTTTATTCAGCAGTGCAGAGCTCACAGTCTGGAGTTTGCCAGTAGGAGCACCCAAGCTAAGTCTGAGCTCCCAGATGGTCATTGTCCTCGCACCCCAAAAGCCAGTCCCTTGTGCTAGAGAGAAGGGGGAGTGGACCAAATGGCAAGTCTATGAGAAACAGGACTATTTTCCAAATAGTGAGAAATATACAGGCATCCAAACACCACAGTCTCATTAAATAGCCAGATGAAGAGAACAGAATGTTTTATGTTCAATAACAAATCTCAGCTTCACTATCCATTTCTCTTTTTGAATAAGAGAGAGAACTGGATTTTCTAAAAAATGAAATGCCCTGAAAACAAGCAAATGTTTCTGCAAAGAGGTGCTGGGACTTCCAAGGAAGTGAATAAAGGCGAGGTGTCTTCTTATAACGATTCATCCGGAATCTCCATGGCACAGAAGCACTCCACTCTGGTTTCTGGAGTTAAATAGGGTTGTGTTGAGGAACTACAATTTGGTGCAAGAACAATAGAGGAACCCACCAAATAGGAATTCCTGATCAGCTTGGTCAAAACAAGATGTGAACGTTAGCACGGTACTGGCCACACACCAGAGACTATAAGTATTAAATGAATTGGAATCTCACTGAATCCAATTGCTTTCAATTTTAAAATGAGCCACATCAGTGAAAACAAAAACAATCAGATGTCCAGGCTGGTTAACTAATCTGTTCATTTTCCCACAAGCTGTTATGGCTCCTGTGGAAGCAGTCTGGGAACCACTGTCCTTTCCTAGATGGGGAAGTTATGGTGGCTTCCCATCAAGCCCTGGGCCATGCCACAGAGAAAGGGCCCTGCACCACAATCCACACCTCTCTGTTCTTTTTTTCCCTACAATCTCCAGTTGAGACCCATCAGATCCATTCTGCTTCTTCCCTCTCAGGCAACAAGGCACAGAATTCTTCAATCACTCTTACCTCCCTGCAAGGAGGTAAAAAGTTGGGATGTCATGTGGGTGCATCAGTATAATTCTAAGAGAGACTGCTGTCATCGAGTGTACTAGCCCATGTCACCTAGCTACGCTTCATTTTCTCCACTGTGTGAGGAAAAGGCTGCATTTAGAACTGACACTTCAGAATGTATTGCTGATTGGGGAACCCACACTATGGGGAAAATGATACATTTTGGAAAACATGTATGAACTGCAGTGCCAGAATGGTCTCATTTACTAAAAGTACCTCTGGAGTTTCTAACATTATGGAAGCCTTCCTCTACAGCCTGCTGGTATGGGAAGAGGAAGAGTAGACATTAGAGAAATTGCAAAATTAAACTCTGATGATGATACATGGAAACTTTTTTTTTAACTTGTAAATAGGTTTGCATATTGTCAGTGAACCCCATGGTTCCAGAGTTTCTGAAGGATGCTCCAGGGTCTGCTCAGACAATCCTGTATGGCATGCTTACCTGGAGCAAGCCAGAATCCTGCCCTTCCTTAGAAATGCAATCCTGCCTTATAGGAACCATCATCCAGAGCAGGAAGGGCTGCCCAGTGATCCACTCAGGATGATTCACTCATGTCTCCTACATGACCTTGAAGGGACAGAGTCAGAATGGATGACCCATTGCCTGTCATAGGAAGTCCTGCCTACAGATTCCTGAAGGGGCTTTGTTCTGAACAAGGCAAAAGAAGCTCCAGATAGCAGATACTAAGCCTTTTGAGGTAGCTTTGGATCTTCAACCCAAGAAGTGCAGTTTGACCAGCCTCTGGAACACAGTTTTTCCATCTTAGGATGGCAGCCTTGGGTCATCTATTAAGAAACAGGCCTGGGAAGATCAAGCTTTGGGATCCATTCCATGGCTCCTGGCCCATGAAAATTCACTGTAGTGACAATGAGATATAGATGAAGGAGCAAGAAGGGGGAAAGGCTTTGAAAAGAATAATAGCTAAGATTTACAAGCCAGGCATTTTTCTAATCCCTTTTGACATCTTAACACATTTTATCCTCATAATTATCCAGTGCAGTGGCTACTATTATTATCCCCATTTTACAGAAATAGCAGCTTCCCAAAGGTCACCCAAAGTCATTTTCCCTAAACCACCCAAAGGTAAGATGATGCTCTGTGCTCTGGTGTTGAAGTAGAGTTGTTCTACATCTTGCTTTTCTCTGAGCCTAAGAAGGTATTCTTGGGACAGGTGAGAAAGTGAATTTCAACATTCTAGAGTAAGAATTTCTCAGCCTTAGCAATTTGGGAATAATCTGGGCATCTTTATTAGTTTGACCTTTTCATACCAAAGACTCCCAGCTACTGGTCAGACACATGTTTAATGCAGAAACGTCAGGCCACTGTTGACATGAAGTTCAACCCTCAAGGATTTGATAAAAGGTGATTGACCAGAGTTTGTCCTTCCTGAGAGCAATAGGGAAACAGAGACAATACAATTTTAACCCTTTGCACTCTGAGTTCTCTGTAACACCAGTCCTATTCTCTCAGTCACACACCTTCTGAACAAAGCAAAAGAAGCTCTAGAAAGCAGATACTACGTCTTCCCAGGTAGCACTGGCCCAAGGAGTACAGATAAAGTAAATGGAACCATAGGACCCTCTGCAAAAGAACCCACCTCTTCCTCTTCATTCAGACCCTGGTGATCAGGGGTTGATCAACATGTTGGCCAAATGCCAATTGTAGAAGTTTCTTCTCTCTTTCCAGAGTCAAAACATTATGAAGCAATTAAATAAAATTAAACCACTAACCACCTATTGACTGTCTCTAGATTTTTCCATTTTCACAACTTACCAACCAGAAAGGCTATTTCCTCCAAGAATCTCATGAGCTCCTTTCAACAGGGTGTATAACAGGTGCCCCTGGAAACCATCTTGACATCTGCCTTCCACCTCCTAGTCCTATTTTCTCTTTACTACCAGGGCAACAAGAGCAGGTGCCACACATAATATTTCACATGGGACTCATCATATTTTCTTAATAATTGAATTGAGACCATTATCTTTCTATTTAATCCTCTTGTGAATTCTGGCTGGCTCCTCTCTTGGCTATCTTTTCATACAGTATTTATACCATCCCCTTTATAATTATTTAAATAAGAGGTGAGCAAATAAGTCATACATCATCAGCTACATCTGCACTTCTCTCCCAATTCCTACTTATCTGCAGAAAGTCTCACCCACACTGGGTGAATCCTAAGGGTTGTTACTAATTTGGACATTTCTAACCTGTACAATAATGAAGTGAGTCTAGATGGTCTCTTTTTTAGACCTTGGCTTTTCATCTTTTAAAAGAAATAAAATGTTAAAGTTGTATTGATGCACTTTCCATCTCTAAAGTTCTATGACTTTATGAAGTGAAAACCTTATTTATACTCCAAAATCAATCTTGAAGTTCACTTCCATAAGCTGCTTTTTAAAATGGCCTTGCTCGGCACCCTTGACCTTGAACTCCTAAGTAATGTCACATACGACAGAAAGAATAGGAGAAATGGGCAGTGAATCAAGTATCACTAAAACAAACAAAAAATCCCAAACAATTATTGTTTTTGGAATGACTGAACTGGTTCTGAGGCTCCAGAATTATATAGTTCCAGGATTTCTGAAATAAGATGCTAAGATGCTCATCAATGATAGGAAACAGTCTTTAGTCCCTCAAGTGCTTTTAGGGTAAGGGTAATAGAGATAAATTATCAATACAAGAACCTGGGAGTACTCAATAGTTATGCTTGTCCCCATCCATATATTCTTTGTTTCACACGTGAACTATCAAACTGCCATATGCAATCTGAGAGCCTGGTGACAGAGATACATGTTTTCTATGGTTACTGCCCTTGGGAAGATCACAAACTGGCAGAGGTGAAAGCTATAACTATATGGAAAATAAATAGGAAAAAGGTTAAATACCCAGTAAGACCCAGTAAGTTCAGGAGATGCCTATGACAGTGTTGCAACTAAATACCAAATGAGAGGTTCCAACAAGGAGCATCAGGAGTTCAAGGAAGGATTGATATCAGGGAGGGTCATGGTACTTAGGAGGGATCTTTTATGCAGCAGTGAGATTTGAACAGAATCTTAAAGGACTGCCAGGTTTTAAGAAATTGTGTAGATCCATTTCAACACCACTCAGGCTTATTTGGAGTCCCCTGGGGTCCAGGTGCTTGGTTCTAGAAGAAAATCCAAGAGAAAGCATGCTTCCTGATCTCCCAGACAGAACAAGTTGATCCAGAAGCAAATTTCTGTACACTAGAATACATATGCTAGGTAACAAAATTAATGCACCTACTCTTAGGAATAGTGTGTTTATTATAGGATAATTCATGCCTAACAATAATACAGCTTTCAAAATTTTCAGCATCTCCTGTCCTGAGATTGAAGGGCGTTTCCATCCCATAAGAAGATTTAACATGAAGAGAAAAATGAAATGATGATTTTCAGATTCATTCATTCATTTAAAAATAAGTGTGTGCCTGCCAGGTGCCAGGCACTGTTGAGGGTCCAACAACGAACAGGCAATACCCTGCTCTCAGACACATATGTTCTAACAGGAGGAAGGGGAGGTAGATGGATGAGCAGTGAGACCTACATTCTATCAGGAAGTAGCAGGTGCCAGCGGGAAAATCAAACAGGAAAGAGGATGGAGAGTGATCCTATCGTGTTAGGTAGCATTAGATATGGGAGGCCTGGGCATGGGGTGGCGCACAGACTGAATGCAGGTAGGGAAGGGACATTTTGTACCTGGACAGGAAAACTTGTAAGAGGTAGGCTTGATGGTTGTGGAACACTCTAGTGCCCAGCCCCACCATCACCAAGATATGACCCTTAATCTGGAATGCTCTCCTGTATACCTGTAGATTCTATCCATCTTTTGAAGCCCTGAGACAAGAGATGCTGGTGGAGGAATCCAAAGAAAGAAAAGACAGTAATAGGTAACATTTTGGGGGTGCTAGGCACTTTTCTATGCACTTTACCCATGGTAACTCAGCTAACCAGTCAACCCCCAGCAACTTCATAGAGTAGGAGCTATAATTATCCTTCTTTTACAAGTGGAAAGCAGAGGCACAGCGAAGTTAAACAATCTGGCCAAGGTCACACAGCACAGAAAGTGGTAGGGCTAGGATGTGAATTCAGCAATTGGAGCCAAGTCTGCAGTTGTAAGCATTCTAGTGCCTTAAAGATGTGGACTGCAAGACCGTGGAAGAACATAAAACTCAGGAACTCTCAGGCAGTAATGGTAAGAGATGTGGCACTGGGCTGCAGTGGAGTGCCTTGGGAAGGTCTCTGTTCTCTGCCAGCAGCCTGCTAGGTTGTACAGTAGTGCTCTTTCCAGGCCACTTATTTGGATTGCTATTCAGCATCATCCAGCACCTACCCTATACTGAGGCCAATCTAGGGACACTGAATCAAAACAGCTGAAGGAGTACCCTCCAAGGCACCCCCTCCAGCCCATACTCCCTGGGGACTCACCTGAGTGTGTCCAGTTGATCCTAGCAGGTAGGAGAGCCAAGTTCACCTCCTCTGAATCTTTAACCAATAACTCTGAATTATTTCCTCTTAGACTCCCATTGAATTCATAAATAGCATTAACATTTTTCAAAGGCCTGTAGGAGTTTGTTGAGTTAACCCAAGTGACTCATTATTATAGCATCCAGCTCATTTTCCTCTTCTCCGGGGGATGGGAGATCCTCCTACATCCTACCCAGGGGAAGGGAGGGGAACAGACTCTCCTCTAAGTAAATTCATCCCCTACCCAAGTGGGCTGATGCTTCTTGGATCCACAGGGTGATGGTTTTCCCTCATCTGAGGCCTGGATGGCTCCACTAGTGGTCCAGACCACCCACTTGAAAGCAATGTGTGTCTACATGTGTGTGTGTCTACATGCGTGTGTGTGTGTGTGTGTGTGTGTGTGTGTATGTACATGTGATCAATGAGACCAAGAATAGGTTAGAGGGTGTTAGGCTCTGCAGGCTGGAGCTGGGGCTGGGGGTGGGGAAGGATAGTGAGGATAGACAGCTGCTAGACACACTGTCCTTTCTGTGGGCACATGTATTTGTAGTTTACTAGACAAATTACTTAAAGGGGATACAGGCAGATGGCAGCGGGGAGAGAAAACACTATGAAAATAAAAAAAGATTGTGGTTTTGGCATTGAGTTTCTAATCTCATCTCACTAGAAAGCAGGTGAAATCTCTAACCGGAAGTGCAAAAGAGAAATGTTGATGCTCTGTTCTACATTTCTGGAAAGCCTCCCTCTCTGGAAAAAAAAATATTTCCATTTTCTGTTTTAATTGGGGACTCCATTTGGAAGGTTGCAGAGAGGAGATCAAAATGAGTTGCAGGTTTTATTGGGGACGGGAGGAGAGTTCATCTGAGGTCTGTGCACCCTCAAAGTCTATTCAGTGGTCTCAACCTTCCCCTGCCCTTGCAGTTTCCTAGAATGTCAGCAAGCTCTGGACCATTCACAAACCCACCAGCCAGGACTCCCTGCTTAGCAGTCCTTCCCTAATTGGAAAGGCCACCATATCAGGCAATTCCAAGTGACTCCTTTTAGGCAGGGTGCCACATGAAGCCGTTTGTTCCCCTGACCCAGCAGAGTTGTGCAAGGTACCAGTTGTTTGGACACCACATTCCAAGGATCCCAGGCATGGAAGGACTTCAAGGACCCCACATCCAGCCCTCTGAGCCCAGAGTGCAGTGCCGATCTCAGCACACTCTCTACCTCCCCACCCTCCTTTCTCCACCCACCCCACATACTGCAACTGGCCTCTGCAGAGCAATAAACATGCAGTCATTTCCCACCCAAACAAAAGTCAAAGTCATGGAAAAGGTGGCGGCAGAGACCAAGTCCTCTGTCTTCTGGTCCGGCACAGTCCTGTACTGAATGAGTGGGAACTGAGTTGAGGACACAGAGACCAAGAACCAAAGGAACAAGGTGGGGGACACAAATCCTGCCCCACTTTGGAGTCCCTCAGGCCTGAGAAGGGAGGGCGAATTTTCCTGAAGACCAAGAGGGGTGGGAGCAAACATCAAGGTTCATCCTAGAATCTAGGACTGGGAGGTGAGAACAAGTGCTGGGGGTAAGAAGGAACCAAGGGGACCAGGTAAGAAACTACTCTATCAAATTGGGAATGGAGATAAGTAAAACCAAGGATTTAAATACTGTGGATTTTAAATACCTAGGAGTTTAGTAACTACTGGTCGAACCCTCAACCGAGAGACAATAATTGACTTACAACCACAATGCCAGTTTTGTCTCACCTGGAACTGGCCTCAGAGCCTCAGAGCCTCAGAGCCTCAGAAGCCCTTCAGCAAGGACACCTGGTCCCTGTGCGCTCTAAAGTTCAGACATTAAACCCCTCTCCCACGTTCGCAACTCATTCTGGGAAAGTCCATCCTTGCTATTGGACTTTCCAGTGAAAGAAAGAACTGAGTATTTCCATAGAGAACTGCTCAACCAAACCTGCAAACTCTCAAGGCCAAAATGCAGGGCCATAGAAAAATTTGGCATGTTGTAGAGAAGCCCACCTTTATCAGGTGAGGATGTGCCTGGCATTTCTCCTGTAGGTATTTCAAACTGGGAGAGAAAAGTGCTGCCATTCAGGTCCCTCACTGTTACCCCATCACAGGCCTCCACTAACCAGCAAGTCACTGAACCCTTCTGATCCCCAGTTTCTACCTCTGCAAAATGACATGTTATTTCCCAGTGAGAATATCATGTGACTCAATCCTGCATCCAGCAGGCCTGTCCCCTGAACATCTGTAAGGCTCTTCCTGTCAGTAGGTGTTTCCTAAAACTCAGTGGGGACAGAGACAGCCTGTTGAGAACCATCTCAGGAAATCTCAGATTCTTGGTGAATCAAGTTCTAAGCATTTGATCTGAATCAAAATTGCATAAATTAATTTTTATTTCACCTTACACATTTGGAGAAAGAAACTCTCTAATCACCTAAGCAAATCTAAGCAAACAAGGTACAAATTTGGATCCCAAATTAGAAGAAAGATTCCATCTGACTTGGCTTATAAAATTTCAAGTATTTCATTAGACACCAGATGATCAGAAAGTCCCAAGATTTCCATCAACTGTATCTAAATCAAATACGCATTTCTAAAATATTCACACTGAAAAAAAGCTCCTTTGCTCATTCCAAATCCATTTCACCTGATTGAATGATTTTCTCATTTCCACTGAGAGCTGTTAAACCAACCATGCAAACTATCAAAACCCCACAGGCACAGGAGGAGAAAAAAAAAATTGAAGACATTTGGATAAATCAATCCTTAGCAAACAAAAGTGTACCTGATTGAAGGTAGCACATGGAGTGTTTGTTAATCAAAACCTATTTCCTCTTGGACTTTCCTACCTGATAATCAAGTCATTAAAGTGGATCATTTTGAAGAGTCCTATTCCTGGTCCATGTACCTGTCCCTCTTTTCATATGTTTGACAGGACTCTCTCCATTGAAGAATTCAAATTGCTGGAAAGTTCTTTCTCACCTACAGTCAAAATCTGCTTTCCTGTGACTTCCATCCCACCCCTTTCTCTGGTCCTTGCCTGGGAACATGACAAGTTAAGTCTCTTTTTTTGCTGGTGGCAACTTGGTACAATTAAGTACTTTTCTTCAACCTCTTGAATCTTTTCTCTTCCTCTGTTCCTTCAAATTTCTCCCAGCCACAGTTCCAGACCTTTTTCTTTGCTGATTACCTCCTGCCTACATGATGCTCCAATGATCAAAGTCTCTCCTAAAATGAAAACCTGAACATAGTCCTTGCAACCTGATAATATGCTTCCCCAAGTATGTTCCCAGGAACACCAGTCCTGGGCAATGTAACCTACTCCAATACAAACCATGTACTGGACAAGTATATGTGGAAGATGTGAATCCTGTCTTTAGAGAGTCACAAAATGAAGAAGTTCTTTAGAGCTCAGGGTGATTTTGGAGAAATATGATTAATAGCATTTAATCTAATGTTTCCCAAAAGTAATTAATAACAAAACTCTTTATTTGACTCCTGCTTTGAGGGATGTTGGTCATCTTCACTCTGTCCTCCAACTGGTGAAATCTTATAACCCTTAAATTCCTCTGCCCCCCTTTTTCATTCTACCACCACCCACACCTGCAGCTCCCAACCTTCCTGGTCCCCAGGAACTAATAACATAAAAACAAAGCACTTATGTAATAGCTAATTCCTTCTTAAAGAAAAGCATCTTTTGGGGATATAATTAATAAGTTCCTTAATTTTTCTACTTCATGCATGTGAACTTAAGCATAATAAAATTGAATCTCTTCAGTAGGACCCGTAATGCAATCCAAAGCTATCATTTACCACAAGGATATTTTTTAGATGATGGATGTCTGTCATTAAATTCACTGACAAATATGAAAAGCAGGCTGCAAACTGGAAACATTTTCAGATACTTTTAGCATGTGAGTATATCTGAACCTGTTCTGTTGAGGCATTTTTGTTCCTCCCACAAAAATTTTTACATATGATTTTTTTCACATGCACTTGGGAGCTAACTCCTTAAAGAAACCCCATGGTGAAACTTTTGCAAATTAAATAAACATGCTGTAATGCAGGGTTTTTTAAAAAAAAAAAAATTTAAGCACCAGGGATTGAACCCAGGGGTGCTGAGCCTCATCCCCAGTCCTTTTTATTTTTTCATTTTGAGACAGATTCTCACTAAGTTGTTTAGAGGCTTGCAAAGTTGCTGAGACTGGTCTTGAACTTGTGATCCTCCTGCCTCAGTCTCCCAAATCACTGGGATTACAGGCGAACATCACCATACAGTTGTTTTTTTTGTTTTTTGGTTTTTTTTGTTTTTTTTGTTTGTTTGTTTGTTTTGTTTTTGTTTTTGTTTTAACTTACATCGTTATTGAGGTGGTTTTCGTTTTGGTTTTCAGAATAAAGAGGACAAGCCCTGTGGATCCAATAAGGTTTTATGGAAAGAATGGACAGAATGGGTGATATGAAAACCCAAAAAGCAGGCCCTGTCATGCCACACTCTTCTGCAGGACCATTTGGCATGCAGGCGTCCAGGACTTCAGGTGAAATGCCACTGTATGACCTGGGCAGAGTGATGCTGGCCTCTTCCAGCCCTCACCAGCCCCTGCCTCTTTTTAATAACTCCTGTTTCTGCCACTCACATGAAAGCAGAATACAGTTCTGGTTAAGAACCCAGGCTCTGGCCAGGCACAGTGGTACACACCTGTAATCCCAGCAGACCACACCTACATGGAGCTTAGAATGGGCCTGCCCAGGTCTCCTCACTTTTCTCTCTCACATCCTGAACAACTGCTTTCTGTTTTGACTGCTAATATCTAAGACTTGGTTATCCATGATTCTTCCCTGGAACATTGGGCATCTACCTCCTGCCTGACCTCTCTTCCCCTGGGCTCCCCTCCATTCAGCTTACATACTGGTCCAGGGTCAACATCTGACCCATAGCCAGGAACCTTAGGCTCAGAGCCCTCCATTACTCCTTGCTGCTCTCAGGTTCCCTGGCAGGTCTTAGCTAGGCCCTTGCCCTTCCACTTCCCAGTCACATTCCTGCTCCATCTCATCCCTCTTCTCTTCCCAAGTCTTGAACTGCTCTGAAATGCCTGTTCTGCTCTGGGTTCTCCTGCTATTGTCTCCTATGATTCCCTACCCCCTCCACTCTCAAAAGTCCATGCCAAACCTCTTGGAACTAATTTGGGGCTGCTCTCTCTTTGGAATTTCCCTTGATTGCCTCAACTGGCAATAGTCTCACCCTCTTCTGAATCTCTAAAGCATTTTATCCCTTGTGGCAGGTCCCTTCTTCATTCTGGACTATTGTTGTTTAGGTAGCTGCCTCATCTCCCCCTGCAGGTTCTCAGTACTTTAAGAGTCACCAGGGCAAGTCACTTTATAGCGGCATCTTCCCACAGCTTTACCCGTCTGGGGTTTTCAGTGATTGTTTATCAACTCTGAAAATGTCACAGAGCAAGACTCTGAAGGAACAGGAAGGAAAACAAGTCAGGACAGGGCATCAGGAACAGGGAGCCCCCAGTGAGTGATAGGCAGGAGCAAGAGGAACATCTCCAGATAGCCCTGCATATTGTTCCTGAGCCCTGAAGGAACTACCTGGAGAGGAGACTCACTGAACTGAGGACCATTAAGACAAACCCTGCCTACTTCCCATTTATCCGTAATGTCCCTGAGCAGGATGCACCCTTACTATTAAACAAACAAACAAAATTAGTTGCCAATAAGCAAAGCCAAGACCCGAAACAACAAGTTGAGGCTGCCCCAGGCAATACTTGCTCTAAATACATCCCATTTATTCAAAAACTAGAGAAGAAATGCCTAATGGCCATGTTGCAAATGAGTGGAGCAGAGAGAAGGGACTCAGTTCAGTTATCCCAATCCCAGAGTATCTAGATATCACTTTGCACCAGGCAAATCCAGAACAATCTATGAATACTGCTCAGTGCTGAACACCAGACCCCTCTGTGGGAGTCAATGTCATGTACAAGGATCACTGCTTTTCACATGGAGAAACAAGGACACTGAAAATGAAGTGATTTTTCAAAACCCCACCAGAAGACAATCTAGATGGAGACAAAAAATCAAAATCTCCCAACTTAGTTCATCATTCCAGCTGCAGATTTTTTTTTAAACCTAATCTGAGAAAGATTGCTGTTCTAATAAAAGACTCTTTCCATGGGGGATTCCAAAAAGGGAAGAATAAAGGTGGTGGGGGAACAAGTTCCACTTAATGAATCATTCAGGGCAACAACCCAGACACATTTTCACACATTTCACACAAACGAAGTCAAGTTCATGTTTGTTGGTCATTAGTTTTTTAAAAACTCTACATGTATTTATTTACTGCATAAGACATCTCAGAGCAGAGATGGGTTATCCAGCTGCTGGATGGGGGCCACTGCCCTGAAGGGGACCAAAAGCTGAGTAGAGATGCAAGGCTGGGAGAGCGGGGGAGGTGGTACCTGCTCTGGCCCAAAGTGGGGGCAGCATTCAAATTGGGGCAGAGAAATAGGGGTGAATGGTCAGGCCCAGGTTGGACGGGAGTGGTCTCTTCTCCTGGTGATTCTATCAAAAGCTTGAGGAAGTTGGATTGGAAATTTCCATGCCACATGATGATCCTGAATGGCAATTCTCACACATTTGATGATGAAAAGCAATGGCTTCAATACGGGAGAATGAACTTGACTTTGTATTTACACAGGCCTCAGACAGAATAGAGGCCCTGGTACTCTGAGCTCTAGTTAATCCCCATCCTCAACCTGATGGTTGTAGATGGAAGAGGTGAGGACATGGGACTATTTGATATAACATTATTTTTTGAGTGTTAAACCACCAAACCAACACAGAAGGCATGATGTGAGTTAGCATCAGACACCCTTGAAAGGCAGGATGTCTCCCAAATAAATGGCAGTCAGAACATGGCTTATTTGATTAAGGAGAAACTCGAGAAGGAGACAAAGAAAAGGAAAAATACCAATGGCCCAGAAATGACAAGTCTGCCAAGATGCAAATGCTGCCCCATCCAGTACCCCCAGTGGAGGTGGCTCAGTTACCACAATGCTCTGGCCCATAAGCCTAAAAGTGGCTTCAGAATCTTTCTCACATAGCATCCCAGCAGCTGCTATCAAATAGGCTAGCATTGACATCAGGCAACGAGACTCATTTTCTATTCTGATGTTGTTGAATCAGCAATTTGTAACAAATGTGATGCTCCCGGCTATGAGCATGAATGATTCATCAGGCCTTACACAGTCTTGATGACATATTCTTCAAGATTATTTCCCCTCCTGTTTCTCTGATTGCACACTTACCAGGACACTGGCTTTAACTGATTTGACATTTAGATTTTCTTAATGGAACAAAATTCACTGACCAGAGAACACAGATGAACAAGAACACAAAAGAACACCAAAGGACCAGAAGAGTCCTATTTCCCATTGTGAAGTTGGCATGCTAATGTGAACACAAGACACCTGTGAGTTGCACTGGCATTAAGTCAGTCCCCAGACCCACCATCCACTAGTTGTGCCTCAAAATCAAATTACTGGGACTAGATTCCAGACAGCAAGTCACCAGTATGAACAATTGCTTAACGTCCCCAGACACTGACCTTATCTTATCATACTTACTAATTGCAATAAGACTCATTTCCTCATCTGTAGTATGGATGGTGACTCCATATGTGGTGGCTGTACATATTAAATGAGTTTAGATAAATAACCACGTAGCATTGTGACTGGGACACAGCAGCTTCTCAGCAGCTTCAAAGCTAATGACCTTCCATTCCTCTTGATTTGAGACCACATCAATTCTTACTAGGAGACTGGCAATATTCTCCTAACTGGTTTTCCCACCAGTGTTGCCTGCCCAAATAAGGCATTTTCCGAAGTACAAACTGGATCTTGATACTTTCCTACTCAAAAACCTTTTCTATCTCCCCCAAAACTTATAAAGTCCAAAGTCTTAGGCTGACGTTCAGAAATTCAGTCTAGCCCTGAAAGATGGGTATGTAAAAATATTGATCCAGAGAAGAACTTGTGATTTCCCCCCACAAAAGTTATAATAACCAACATTTCCTGAAATGGAAGGCACAGATCTGATATATTCCTATCAATAAACCTAAGGCAGTCACTATAGCCTCCAACTGACAGATGAAGAATGGAGGTATGGAGCAGTATATATCAGGCCCAAGAGTCACTTCTGGAATGTGGCAAAGTGTTCTGGCTACAGAGCCCACAGGCTGGACCATCTACTATGCTGCTGGGCCACTGCACTCAATTGCCAGCCTTTAGGTCCTGCTTGGGCAAGGCCACCTGCACCATTCAGCCCAGGCACTGTAGGCTGGGGGTGCAGACAAGCATATAAAACAATTGTTTCAACATGCTCAGAATGAGAAGTGAAGAAAATCAGACACAGGCTGGACCCAGCTGCCAGACTTGGGCCAGGTGATTAACTGCTCAGCCTCCTCTCATCAAATGAAAAGTAAGGATAATAACACATACCTTGCAAGGTAGTTTCAATACCATATTAAGATGAAGGATGTAAAGAAAGTGCAGTTCTTGTTATATTGTAAAATGACAGCATTTGAAAGGCTAGTGGTGGGGAAAGGCTAGTGGTAAAGCCCCAGGGAATTCAGGCCAAGAAGTCTAGTTGATTCCTGGGTTGACCCCATGGTCACCTGGATGACATGTTCATGTGAAGAAAATTATTGATCCCCCACCACTGGCCCCTATTTCTACTTTAAGTTCACCCATCCCCCATCAAATTCTATGTTCTATATCATGGCTGACCAGACTGTTGGGGACCCAAGAACTCAGGATGGATGAGTACCTAGGAAGGAATCTGAATTCTAGTGTTGCTGTCCCATGTAGGAATGTGAGCTTTTCCTGCCCACCACCCTGGTCCCAAAGCCTCCTCTTCCCTATCTGTTCATGAACCTGCCCTGAACTCCACTCCTCCCTGTTACTTAATCCTGTAAAAATCCCAGTAAGAATTAGTCCCTTTCATCTGTATAATTCAAGATCCTCTTAGAAAGATTTTAACGTATGCAATTAATGGAAAAGTCTTAGTGACAAGTCCTCTTTAAGGAAGAATCTAAGTGATGGGCCTTCAGGCTTCATGGCAGATGGGTGGCCAAGGTGTTTCAGGACTTGGAGATTCTGCTGGCACTTTCAAATTACATCATGGAGACAGAAACATTGGAACTTAGGACAGATGTTACATGTTATACAGATGTTGGATAAATGGTCTCTAGCCATTTCCTCCTTCTGGAGCAAAAAGGAACCACAAGCACACACAAAGTCCCACCCCAGCTCACTCCAGCCTCAGGAGGCAGCCTGCTCGGCTGCTAATGGGTTTTTCTGAGTAGCTGGAATCTGTTCCATTGTTCGCAAATCTTCATCACCTATGATCAATGGCTGGGCCATCAGGGAACTAAGGAGAAGAGTTGGACCAAAGCCAGCTTATTTCCAGCTTTTATAGGCACTAGCTTGCCAAAGGAAATTGAAACCAGGTGCTCTTTCTTCCCAAATATTGCTTCTTGTCCCACTTTTGGAGAGGGCAGGACAGTTTTGTGACCAGTATCACCCCCCAGGGAGGGTGAGCAAAGTTTCCCACTGCCTTCCAAATACAACTGGGACCAGAGGAGCTGGGGGCTGGGGCTGTTTGTTTGTTCTGTTTTTACTATTCTGTCCGTAAACAAGTTTTGTCTTCAGGCAACACACGCTGTCTCCATTCCTGAACCTCCTACCACTGTGCGCTAATAGGTTTTAGCAGCTGGTTGGTCAGGCCCATTAGCAATGGGACCACTTCCTCCCTTAATGCTTTTTCCTTCCTGTGCTGGGAAAGTAAATTCAGGAGATAAATCAGCCTCTACTCTGATAGTGAGCCACAGAGGGAGGACAGTGGTCAAGGGTGAGCGGGAGGTGAGGGGCGCAGGCAATTCCACTTCTCACAAGACCTCTAATTGGTTGTCAGCGCCTGCCGGAGAATGATGACAAGCTTCACACTTGCCCAGAGCAGGTTCACCAGGGTTGAAGTCCAGATCAGGGGTGCCCTAGAAACTGGGATACTGGACTACCTGGAACCTTGGGCCGCAAGGCTGTGACCACCTGCTTCTGCACAGAGCCTGCCTTGAGAATTACTTTCCAAGTGAACAGCCCAACATATTCCAAGGAGTCAATGCTCACAATTTGGGCAAGTGAAAGGGAAACAAGAGCTCACACTCATTCATGGTTTTAAATCAATTCATCTCACAAATATATTTTTCAGTCCCACGTTCAAGATCCCAGTGGATGCTGGGGGAAAATAAGAGGAAGTGACTCAAAGATGAGTCAGGTGTGGGTGCTGCCCTCCTCCCACCCCCAACCCGTAGGGGGAGAGTTGACATAAAAGTAAATAAGTGTAAAGGTATAGAAAATGAGAAGGGCCCTCAGGGAGGTTCCTGTAAGGTGCAGTGAGAGTTTAAAAGAAGGAGAAATTATCTTAGGATTTTTTTTTAATCCCCAGAGCAGAGTAAGAAATCTTATACACAAACCACTAGAGCAATCACTTTCAATTGCAGATTTGCAACCAAACTGGTAAAGAGTAATCGGTCATGAGGTGTTTTGCAAGCAAATTATTGTTTAGTTGTTAGTGGCTCCAATATTTAATGAGCACCTACTATGTGCCAAACACTATGGTAAATGTTAAGGATACAATAATGAATGACAGCACAAATCCCATCCACGTGAAGCCTATAAATATCATAAAAATGTCTACAGGTGGCCTACTGAGGGAGCTGACAGTGTGCCTGAAGCCCTGATCACGGGAAGACTATGAAGTAAGACTGGAAAGATGGCAGGACCAGGGCAGAAGGTGCTAGGTGGAGAAGACTGGACTCTATTCTCAGAACACAGTGAAGCCATTGAAGATTTAAAGCTGGGGAGTGACAGGGTGAGATTGCCCTTTCTCAAATAGTACTCTGGTTGCAGCCCTGGGTCCAATCCCTGACGCCACATGAGGGAAAAAAAAGTATCAAAGGGAGTCAGACCACCTGAAGGAAGACCTTGCTACTTTTTAAAACAGAGCAAATTCGAGGGTCCCCTCTAGCAGCTCCACTCTCACGTGCTCAAACCCAATGAACATTCTTGACAGCTAGCATCCCTCACCGCTCATCTGCTTCGCCCACACCAGGGTTCAAAGAAAACCAGGGATCATTAACAGCTGTGATTACAAATTACCATACTGCATACTAATTATGTTTTGATGATGACTTCTGTCTCCTTTTAATTTTATTGATGGTGACTTTTTTTTAATGTAAGGAGCACCTGTGGCCCCATTTATTTTCTCATTACATTTTGAGAGTGTAAAGGAGAAGTGCATCAATACCCAGATTATAACCATGCCATGGAAATACAATGCATAACTACAATAACAACCAGCCTCGTGTATTCCAGAGGGAGGGGGGAAAAAGTTGAGAACAACTGCACTGGAAATAGCAGTGTGGATTGATTTGGTAGCCCATCCCTAGGAGTCTGGTTTCAAAGGTGTCAGGAAGTGGCAGATATAGGTAGAAGTCAAAATCATACTGGTTTTTGTTTGTCTCATACTAAAACTGCCTAAAGCCTCCTGTCTCAAGGTAAAAATAAAATCCTCACAATGATGTACAAAGTCCTTTATTTCCTGTACTTATGACTCTCCTCCAATTTCTCCATCCTGCCACTTCTCTGACCTCACCTTCTCCAGCTTCTCCTTCCTCATTCTGCTCCAGCCACACTAGCCTTGTGGTTATTTCCACAATACGTGCCTGCCCCAGGACTGCTGCATGTGTTGCTTCTTCTGCCTCTTCCTCCTGATTGTGCATGGCTCCATCCCTTACCTTCTTTGATTAAGTCTTTGCTCAATAGCATCTCACTAAGGCTGCTTCTGAACACACTATTAACTTGTAGACCTCTCCAAATGTATTCCCTTTACCTGGTACTCATTCCCCACAGTACTTCTTAACTTTTGTGTGCAAGTGTGTGTGCAAGACTGAACCCACTTCTCTCTTCCATGCTAGCCAAGCACTCTATCACTGAGCTACACCCCCAGTCTTTTGATAGACGTGTAATTTATTCATTTTCACTCTTTTCCCTACACCTACTGGAACTTAAGCTCTCTGAGAGCTGGACCTTTGTCCGTGTTGCTCACTGTTTTGTCCCAGTGCCACACAGAATGCCACTTCCTAAATGTTTGTTGAAAGGTGTTGAACAGACCTTGAGGATGAAGGCTTTCGGTTACTTTACCTTTGGAGAGCCCTCTTATCTTTTTCTCATATTCTTTTGGCAATAATTACCAAAACCCTGCCTTTCTAAATATGTCTCACTTAGATTACCTTCCAAAGAAGCCAGCTGGTTTCTCAGACACTGGTCAAACCATTTTCGAGTAAGTGAGGGGTGGCAACGTAGGCTTAAAATTAATTATATTTAATATATAATATATAATATAAATAGAATATATACATATAAATATATAAAATAAAACTAATTATAACTGATTTTTAAAGTCAGGCATCAACTGAATTTATTGACCTTGGTTACAATAACCATCCTCAAGTCTTTTCTTCCCTTTCCAAATGCTTTTCTAACCCACCTTCCTTCAGACTCACAGCCCACCCTATTCCCAAAGAAATCGAGACCCAGAGAACAGTGGCTCTCTCAAGAGTATTAGGTTAATGAAAGCATCCTGTCCATTTTACACATTCTGTTCATGGGGCATTCTTTATTCCTGCAAAACACAAGGCTTGTATTTGGGACTGGGGACAGTGGCCTTCTCTCCTTCACCTCTCTTCTTCCTCTGGTCTATTAAGAGCAGGCCCTCCTAGGATCTCGAGAACATAGGTCCTAGCATGGTGCAGCAAAAAAGGGAAGACCTGGATGAACTTAACCTGGTACGCGCTGCTAGTGGGGCTGAAGTGGGAGTCCCTAGATCCCCCCACAAAATCGCCCATCCTCAGGAAAAGAAATTAATATCATTTCCCTGCACCTGGTGACTGACTGTTAGACACATATGAGAGCGGATATCCTCCTTGGTCACCAGAATCCCTTTCATTCATGGTCTGAGCATATGGCCTGGTACCCAGCTCTGAACTCCAAGTCCATCACTGGGACACTTAAAAGTGCTGCCCGGCAGAGCTACTGAGCAAAGGTATGTCCTATCTTCACAGGGAGAATTGGGAATGGCAGGGATAACCCCTGTGATGCTCCATTATCACTTTAAAACATTCATCAGACCCTATCTCCAAAACCTACACTGGCATTTCCCTACTTCTTCCTTCCTAGACTTCTCTCCCTTTAGTTAGCAACATAAATCCAAAGTTTACCATTCCAAGCATGAAGAAAAAAGGAGCACTAGGTGACTGGTCTTTGTGGGTCTAAGAGACAAGAAACCAGCCCTCCACCAAGAGGGTGACAGGGCACCCTGGCAGAGCAGCCTACACTCACAGGTGCCTCTTTATTCTCCCTCAGGTACAGGTACCATGACACACCTACAAATTAAATTGCTCAGTAGAGTCAAAGGAAAGCTTCTAGAATCTCAATGGATTTGGATTATGATCCCAAACTCATCCTGCCCAACCCTTAAAGCAGAGAGAACAATTCAGAGACCCAGGTAGGTGGAACTCATTTTGACAGCAAATCTCTGGCTGTAAAAAATATGAACTGAATTAATTGAGTCAGGCAGAGGCCACCTGCCACCTACATTCAGCGACAGAACCAGAGAGAGTGAGTGTTGATGTTATTCCAAAGATGAGCTCAGGAGGTGGTTTCCCTGGGTGGACACACGCAGGCGCCCTCTCCCTCCCTTTGCAGGCGGCAAAGCTGCACACCCCTGGTCCTACCCAGCGATTCTCCAGCCCCTTCCTGCGTCCTCACCTTTCCCTACCACCACTTGTAGCCCACTTTAAGCAGCTGCTCAAGTACTCACTCTGCAGAAGCCCATCATGCCGGTCCCAAACCAGGATCCCGCCGACGCTCCGTCGGACCAGTGGAGGAACAGCTGCGGTCGCCGGACAGACGCACCGCAGCCTCTGCGGAGTCCAGGTGGCTGCGCCCCGCGGCGCGGCCCTCAGAGCGCCTTATCGCGGGCCCCAAAGGCGTGCTATGGGCTCTGAGCGCGGGCGGAGGGCGGCGCCCACCGCCTGGGGTTTACAGATTACAGGGGCACCCCCACTCAACAGGCCTCAGTCAGCACAGCCACCCAGGGCCCCTCTGGGGCTGGAGGCTAAGGGAGCACCTCCCAGTGGGCGGGCTGCCTGGAGGAGGCTGGGGACCTAGCCTCCAAGCGAGCTCTGTGTTGGTTCCATGAGCAGAGTCTTCTCCCGGGCAACTCTTCTGCTTAAGCAGCCCTGGTTCTGCAGGACACCGGGCTCTGGCCCTCTATTTTCTCTGGGGGTCACTGTGTTGCTTAATTGTCAATTTGTAGGGAATCTGGGCACAGTCTTAATAACTTTGGGACCAAAAATAACAACGTTCCTGGGAACCAGAGGTGAGTCACCAGTAGATAGCGACTAGTGGGGAGGAGGGGCCAGGGCAGCTCCCTGGCTGCCAGGGGATGGGGGCTGCCCCAGCCAACCTGGCTGGGTCCATTCAAGGCAAGGCTCCTGCAGGCCTGGCATGGGAAGGGTGTTTCATTGTTGTTGTTGTTGTTGTTGTTGTTGTTGTTTTCCCCAACATCCAGCCAATCCAACAATGGGATGAAGTGGCATCTGCCCAGAGTGGCTTTATCCGGTGAGCACACCATTCCCTGCAATAGCAGTTGGGTGGCTGGCAGAGGGAATAAATGACCCAAAGGAACTGAACCATGAGGCCTGGAGAATGGCAGTGTCCCTGGATCCTGGGGGTGGCCTCCTCTTAAAGGGACTGCCGGTTGTGAATGATGGATCACAATTTCCTTTCAAGAGGTGCATTGACATGGTGTGGGCTGCTGGGTCCAGTCCTTCCTAAGAAGGGTCTCTCCAGCTTTCCTCACATGACACTCTGCCTCCCTCCTGCTAGGCTGAGGCTGGTCCAGGTCCCCTGATGAGGCAGCCATCTGGCTTTGGAGCTTCGCTGCAGAACCAAGCGGGTCCTGCTGTGAGGGCACAGCTGCCGCGGAAAAAATGCCACTGAGAACCACACTGTGACCCCTCTGCTTCCCACAGCAGCTGGAGAGCCCCCCACTGGAGACCAGGGTCATCTCCAAGCAGACTAGCACCTGACATGGCAGGGGAAGGGCACAACAAGCTGGAGGCCACATTTGGACTAAAAATAACCACCACAGTCATTATGGCATATGTCCTCAAGCAGGCATTTTTGAAGCACTGAACTCAAAACAATGGCTTCCTCTTCTTTCTTGCTTTCTTTTTTGGGGGCCAGAAAGCTAAAACATACAAAAGAAGCAGGTCTTATTAGGCAAGATTTAAATAACTCTGTCACACTACACATGGTTTTTGGCAACAGTGTGGGGCCAGACCCACTCATGATGGGACATGCTGGCCTGAGCCCCACTCAGTGTAGGAACGAGTTTGGAATAGCAGTGGACGTGATGCCTAGTAAGGGTTCAAGGCAGATTTCTAGGTTAATCCACAGTTGTTATCAGTTAGAATGATAAGAGCAAGAAGCCGTGTCATCATCCAGAGAAGAGACTGAACAATATTTTTCTCGTAGGAGCTCCCAAGCTCTGAGAACAGAACACCCAGCACACTCACATGGAATGTCACTCTGATGTAGAAAATGTCCTGTGAGGCTGGGGAGATAGCTCAGTCGGTAGAGTGCTTGCCTTGTAAGCACAAGGCCCTGGGTTCGATCCCTAGCACCCCCCCCCCAAAAAAAAATACAGTTGAAGTAGATAAGAAAATGTCCTGTGAGTAGATAATAGCAATTCCAAATCCCAGGCTTGATCCTGCTTGTGTAGTGCTTTTGATGGCAGAATGGCCCCTTGCAGGTCCCAGAGGTCTGGGACCCTGGCAGCTTAATATTTCTGGGAGCTGGGTCACTCAGAATTTAACTCCAGAACCCACTCCACCTTCCTTGTCTGAGACAAGAGAAGACTCTTCTCCCATGGATGTGTCTAAGACAAAAAAAAGACCAGATGCCCTCAGGAGCAAAAGAACCAAGCAGGATAAAGAGAGTTGCACTGATACCATACACAGCTGGGTTTCCAGAAACTGGACTTCCAGTGTGCTTGAGACCCCCAAGCTCACCCCTAGAAGCAATCCCTCCCAACCCTCTCCCTTTACAAGTTCCTCTTCTTCTTCTTCTTCTTCTTTTTTTTTTGTTTCACATATCAAATGTGTATCTAGTGCTTTCTAGATGCTATGCAGTATTCTAATCACTGGATGAAATTTAAACTCAGGTACTCCTTATAATTACTATGGTAGATGATCAGTATCATTAGGTCCAGTTACAGAAGAGGAAGCTGAGGCATGGAGAGATGAAGAAATCTTCTCAATGGATTGGGATAGAGTTCAGTGGTGAGTGCTTGTTTAGCATGCCAGATGCCTGGGGTTCCAGTACAAGAATAAAAGAAAACCAAACCAAACCAAGAGATCTACTCAAAGAAGGGGCCAAGGGAGAGTTCTACTCCAGGCAGCATGGGTGAAGGGTCTAGAGACCAAGTCTGCCATTTTGCTTTTGGATTGAGACTTTAGTCTACTCTTAGCTGATGCACTTTCCTTAATAAGGATGGAAGCCAACAAGTCTCTGTTGAACATTTCAAGCCTTCTCTTCTTAGTGTGTTCCATTTTTAGAAGATGACAAGTAAGTTGAAAGAAGAGAATTCTAGTAGGTTTTTTAAATTACAAAAGTAATAAGACACCCTCACTGAAAAAAGTTTGAAAAACACAAAGCAATGCATATAAACTCATTCTCCCTCAGTCTCCCTCAGTGTTCCCAATACAACCCTAGCTAGCATTCTGATATATTTCTCTCCAGCCTCTTATTTTAATATGCATTTTTTCTTTGTATGATAATGTTTTGATGAAATATTTCAAAAAAAAGAAAAAGGAAAATTACAGAGAACATCGGTATGAATCATCCCAGGTACACTTTTCAGCTTCATGAAATTTCACAGTTTATGTCAGATTTTTCTGGTAAAAAATAAAATATTACAGAAACCAATATAATATACCTTGATCCCATCCCTGTCCATCCTAGAGAGGACTGACCTGAATTTGGTGTTTATTATTCCCATGAATTTTCAATACAAAAAAAACACCCATCTGTAAGGTATAACGAAAGATAACAAAGTCATAAGGTCATATGCCCAAGACTCAGCTAATGAAGAGGTTGGAGGATGGAATATCCTCTGCCCTTCTCTCACCTGACTCCATCTACCTCATGCCTCTGTCCCCTCACCTCCACAGAAGAAAACACTGCCTAAACTCTATGTTTCTCATTTCCTTGCTTCTCCTACTTTTGCCACCTACATATGTATCCCTGCACAATGATTGTTCAATTTGCAATTTCTTTTTTTTTTTTTTTTTTTTGGTGGGGAGGGTGGGTACTAGGGATTGAACTCAGGGGCACTTGACCACTGGGCCACATCCCCAGCCCTATTTTGTATTTTATTTAGAGACAGGGTCTCACTCAGGTGCTTAGCGCCTTGCTGTTGCTGAGGCTGACTTTGAACTCTCAATCCTCCTGCCTCAGCCTCTCAAGTCACTGGGATTACAAGCATACGCCACTGCGCCTGGCTTCAACTTGCAATTTCTAACTATGAATTATGCTATATGATTTCCCTACTGTTTGCATTTTTGATGCAACACAATGTTCTTGAGAACATATGCAGCCAGTAGTTCACTCACTTTCCCTGCTGTATCATATTCCATTGTGGGCAAATACCACCATTGACGATTTTACTGCTACTGGAATTTAAGCAGTTTCCATCTTTTTGCTGTTAAGACATTATTGCTGGACTGGGGTTGTAGCTCAGTGGTAGAGCACTTGCCTAGCATGTGTGAGGCACTGGGTTCAACTCTCAGCACGTAGATAAATACTCCCTCATATAAATAAATACATAATATAAAGGTCCATCGACACTAAAAAATTTTTTAAAAGACATTATTGCTAGGAATAAACCTCCTAGGACATACATGTAAGATCTGCCAGGGTGTATGCTATTAAGTAGAATTACTGAATTGCACATACACCTTCAGCTTTATAAGAGAATGCTGAGTTTTTCTGAAACTGGCTTTTCCAATCTACACGCCCGTAGCAGATATGAAGTTGCTCTTCAAGCTCATCACTTGATATTGACTCTTGATATTGTCAGACTTCTAAATTTTTGCTAATATAGTGGGTAGAAAAGACTGTGGCACCATGGTTTTAATTCACATTTCCCTGATTACTAATGAGGTTGTGCATCTTTTTACACATTCATTGACCATTTATTTTTCCTTTTCTGTGAAATTACTGTTCAAGCCCTTTGCCCATTTTTCTGTTTCACTGTTTGCCTTTTTCTTATTGATTTGGAGGAGTTCTCTATCTAGTTAGAATACTAATCATCTGTTAGTTCAAATACATTGAAATATCTTCTCCCTGTCTGTGGCTCACCTTTCGCTTTTTAAAATTGTCTGTTTTGATGAACAGAAGTTGTCAATTTTAACATAGTCAAATGTATCAGTTGTTTTCTTTTCTTTGTGCTTCTGTCCTGTTGAAGAAACCCTTCCAACCCAGAATTTGTAAAAACATTTTCCTGTGTTATAAATGTTTTAGTCAGCTTTCTTTTAACAAAATATCTGAGATCATCAACCTAAGAGGAAGAAAGGTTTGTTTGGGCTCACAGTTTCAGAGGTTTCAGTCCATGGTCCTTTGGCCCTGTTGCCTTTGGGCCTGTGGTGGCACAGTGCCTCATGGTAGGAGTGCATGGCAAAAGACACCTATTCATCTCAGAGTGGTTGGAAAGCAAAGAAAAAGACAGGAAGGGGCTGGGGTCCCCACATCTCCTTCAAGGGCATGCCCCTAATGACCTAACTCCTCCCATAGATCCTGCCTCCTAAAGATTCCATCACCTACAGGCTACAGGCTGTGGATCAAGCCTTCACACATAGGCCTCTGGGGATCATTTGAGAACCAAACTTTAACAGTAAGTATTTTATAGCTTTGCTTTTCATAGTCTTTAAATTCACCTGACTTTCTGTGTATGGTGTGGATCGAGAGTTCTAATTTTTTACATATTGATAATCAGTTGTCCTGCACTGTTTATTCAATAGCACATCCTCTCTCTACCCTGCATTGTAATGTCCTCTTCATTACATACTAAGACTCCATGTGCCTGCATCTGTCTAAGAGGGGACTCTCTCCAAGGACCATGGGACCATGTGCCAACGCCATACTGTCTTCTCTGCATTATAATAAGCTTTAATATTGTTCGTAGTAAGTCTTAGTACAGATGAGGTCAATTTCCTTGCTTCATTCCTCTTTTAAAGTGTCAAAGTTTCTCTTGATCCTTTGCCCTTCCATATAAACTTAGAAAAATTCTACCAAAAAACCCTGAAAGGCATTTTAATTATATTACATGGAATATGCCTACCACTTTAAAGAACCAGTGGCTTTATATTGTTGAGTCTTTCAATTACATATACATGGTTTGTCTCTCAGTTGTTATTCAGGTCTTCTTGGATGTTATTCAATAATGTTTTGTAATTTTTCTCTATAAGAGTTCTTGCACATTTTAATTAGGTTTATTCCATAGTATTTTACAATTTTAATACTGTTAAGTGAGATGTTTAGTTCAACTACATTTTAATTTGGACATTATTGTCTATAAGGATATTATTTTGGGGCTGGGCCTGTAGCTCAGTGGTAGAGCATTTGCCTTGAGCATGTGAGGCACTGGGTTCAATCCTTAGCAACACATAAAAAAATAAAGATATTGTGACCATCTACAACTAAAAAAAAATTTGTTTTTAAAGAATATTATTTTGTCTCTCAAACTTATAGCCAGGAATTTTGTTGCGCTCTTTACTAATTTGAATAATTTGCACATGATTCTCTTTGATTTTTTATCCACAGACAAATTCTACTCAGAAACAAGATTTGGTCTTGGGCGCCTGGTGGGGTGGGTCCATTTTGTGGAGCATAGGGCTGGTGTTGTGGGAGAATGGTTAAGTGGATAAGACGGGGCTCACGGGAAGACCTGGGAAGAATGTAAGGGCAGGCTATTCGAGATGGAAATGGTGCAGTTAACGGAGGGAAGGATTTGAGACCCTTAAGCAGTTATCTGCTCTTCCAAGTTGGAGACTCTTTGGACTTCCTCATGGCATCTCCCTCTTGCTCTGTGCAGGTTGTGAAGGGCAGTGGAATTCCTTTCTATATCTCCCTGTTGATTCCAGAACCCTCTGGACTTCAGCCCCCTGCCGAGAGAGACCTTGTAGAGACTCCTGAAGAGACCAACTGGGGTTGCTGGCCCCAAAAAGGAGGGGTAATCAGATAAACATACTAAATCTGGGAACTCAGGTGAGGCATCGGCTAAAGTGGAGAACTCCAGCCCTCAGAAGACTTAAGCCTTTAAATAAATGTGGGAGGAATCTAAGCAACTACTGGCTGGTGAAGTCAGAGCCTGAGAGCTGATTAGAGAAAGGTGTAGATGTGAAGTTCAGCATTGAGGATCTCAAAGCACAGCCCAAGTAGACAGCATGCTGGTGTTCATAACTACCAGACATGAAACTTACTTAGAGCCATGAAGCTGGGGAAGAAGTCTTCTTCTACCATAGCAACTGTAAAGAACCAGGCATTGTAGGACTCACCAAGATTATAAAGGAGGCTTACCCAGACCACACAGTTTGAGAAAAATGAACCCCATTATGACCAATCCAGCAGAGAGGACAACCCCAAATGGTCCATGGTGGATGTACAGTTTGTTTGAATGATGAAGTGTTTCATCTCCTTGGCTGAGCTTAAAACCTATCACCAATCTCACAAAGGTATTGGTGGCTCTTTGGAAGATATGGCTCTCTTCACTCACCAGAGGCTCTCGATCCAGCCCCTGACCAAAGATGAGTTTGATTTTATTTTGAGCCTGGATGAAAAGGAACCAAGTTAACTGAACAGTATTGCAGGAATGGACAAGTCTCTAAAGGTGGCAAAGTTTTATAAGACAAAGGAAGGTGTGCAAAGGTTTGTGTGTTATGTTCACCAGAGATCATGTATGCAGATTTTTTTCCTACTTCTTTCAATAAAACATTTAATGTCAAAAAAAGAAATAAGAACTTTTTGCTATCGTCTTTAATAATTTTGCACCCCTTGTTTTCTTTTCTTGTACTCTTTCACTGTTGCCTTAGTTAAAATATCCACCATATTGTTAAATGAAAGTAGTAACAGCATATTGATCTAGTTGCTCACCTACGTGACTATTTAAAGTTTCACCAGAAGTACAATGTTTGTGTAGAATTTTCATAGATAGCTTTCATTAAAGAAGTTTGCCTATAGTCCCAGCTTATTAGTTTTTAAATCATAAGTGAAAATTGAAAATAACATGTTTCATTCTATTTTTCTTTCAAAGCGGTGCATTGCATTAGCAGATTTTTCTAATGGTAAACTATCCTTGTATTTCTGGGTTCAGCCCTTCTTAGTCATGACGTGTTATTTTAAATACAGTATCACTGGATTAGAATTGTGATGTTTTCTATAGAATTTCTGTATCCATAGTCATAAATTATATTAGTTGTATTAATTTGCTACTGCTACATAAAATTTAACCCCCCCAAAATACACACAATTTAGTGACTTAAAAAAAACACACAAATTTATTATTTCACAATTTTCTGCAGATCAGGAATTCAGGAGCAACTCAGCTGGGTGGTTCTGGCTCAGAGTCTCTCATGAAGTTTCAGTCAAGCTGTCAGCTAGGGTGAGGGTAATCTCAGCAACTCGGAAGGTTGAAACTGGAGGATTATGAGGTCAAGGCCAACTGGAGCAATTTAGCAAGACCCTGTTTCAAAATAAAAAGGGCTGGGGGTGTGACCTAGTGATAGAAGTCCCTGGGTTCAATTCTTAGTACACAAAAACAAACAAAAAACAAAAACAAAAATAATCCAAGGGTTGTAGGCATCTGGAGGTACCATTGGGACTGGAAGATCCACCTCCAAGACTCTCAATGGCTGTTAGCAGAAAGTGCTAGTTCCACACCATATGGACCTCCCCACAGTGCCGCCTGAGTGTCCTCATGACATAGCAACTGGTTTTTCCAGGAGTGACTCAAGAAAGAAGGACAGAAGGCATAGCCTTTTATGACATCTAGCCTAGGCATAGCACATCATCACCTTCTTCTATATCCTATTTGCGAGAAGGAAATCTCTAAACCCAGTCCACATTCAAGGGCAGGGGAGTTGCTGAAGGCAAGTGTACCAGTGATTTTGTGTATATATTTTTTAATTCTATCTTGATCTATTATTTTCTGTATTATCTTCAGTTTTCTTATCATGAGTTGGCTGACTTTGCTTCTTTTTCTGTTCTCTGCAATGATAGAGTGGAATTGTTGCCTGCAAAATAATGTGGTACCTATGTGGAAGGGTGATTGTTGATTTGCCTTATTTAATGTTATATTCAGACTATAAGTTTGTTAAGAGATTGCTATCTTTAAAATATATTCCAGATTCAGAAAACTTTACTCCTGTTCTCTTAAGATTTATACAACTCCCATCTACTCAGTACCTGCTTATAATGCTGTGAAATTCTTAGATTCAGGTAGAATACCACTAAAACAGAGAAGTGACCCCATTCATTTAAAAAAAGCATTTCAACACGACGAACAGGAGAACTGAGAGGTTAAACAGCTTAAGCAACATGTCTGAGTTAATAAAAAAATAATAATAACCCAATGGCAGACTTACCCTTGCTCTGGTAAATTTAGAATAGTGGATCCCAAACTTTTTAGTCTTAGGACCACTTCACACTCTTAAAAACAACTGAGGACCTCAAGGAGTTTTTTCTTAAGTGTGGATTATATGTATCAACATTTAGCACATTAGAAATTAAAACTGAGAGTTTTAAAAACCTTGGACTATCAATTCACTTGAACACAGCATAAAAAACCCATTTTATAATAATATAGATAACATTTTATGAAAAGTAGCTATCTTTTCCAAAACAACCAAAAATTCAGTTATAAGAGGGTGATTGTTCTACATGTGGGCAATCTCTTTAATGTCTGACTTAAGAAAAGACAGATGAATTCTCACGTCAGCTTCTGCATTCAGTGAGTCCCAGTATGATGCTTGGGTTAAGGTCTACAAAGATAACATGACCCCATCAGATATATAGTTGGACAAGGAAGGAGTATTTTAACAACCTTTTCAGTTAACTGTGAAAATCTTACTGGATACCACACCAATACCCAACAAGTAGTCATTTCTTAAAGTTTGTTGCAGTATGGGATCTCAATCCATGAACCTTTCATGTTCTTTACATGTGTGAGGGAAGAAGAGTGAAAAAGGCAAATATCTTGGTATCATGAGAACACTTTTGCTCTTGGGTTTCCTAGAAGGATCTGGGAGACTCCAGACTACATTCCAGTTCTTAGACTGTACTTTAAAACTACAGGTCAAGGCACTCAAAGATTCTCTGACATTGAGCTAGGAAAGAAAGAACACAGAACTAAGGTATGAGAAACTGCACAACTCCAAAGAGTTCTCTGGTGTCCTCATTCTGAAAATGAAACTGTAGCTCAGGGAGATAATATGATTTGTTCAGGGTTTTTTTGTAGAGCAGAGTCTCCTGAGTCCTCTGTTTTTTCCTAGCATCAGGTGAAAAAAAGAGGAGCAAGATAAAGAAAAAGGAGGAAAAAGATAATTCAGAGGCAGCACAGTGTTCTAAGATAGCAGATGGTGGCAGACCCTGCTCTCGGTTGTTTCATGTGATTGTCCAACTTACACATTTTCTGGGCCCTTCTCCTTGGAAGTCCCTGTTTCTGCCTGACTTTGACCATTCTCTTACAGCATCATCATCAGTAGACATGAGAAAAAGAGGAAATAAGAAGTCAATAAACTGTACCTTTTAGCCTCATGAGGGATAAAAGAATGGATTGATAATAATGGTTAACAGTATTTTATTTTATTAACATTTCTTTACTAAGCACTCACCACGCACCTGTTCATTCATGTATTCATGCATTCACTCTCTCGATATTTACCAAGCACCTATTTTGTGCCAGTTGTGGTACTAAGCAAGCAACAGTAAAGAAAACACACACAAGGCTAGACATTTTGTAGCTGTTACTCACTACTCCAACAATCTGACAGGGGTAGAAACTGTGAAGCCCATTTTACTGATAAAGAAACTGAGGCAGTAGACATACTTATCAAGGTTGCAGAACTAATGAGGGCATGGGTATCTAAGTCCAAGTCTCAGGCTGGAGCAGTTGCTCTTATTCACATTATATTGCTTCTAAAATGATACTATCACATGCCTTCAAGTCACTTACAGGTTATTTATCTGAATTTATATTCTTTCTAAAGCCACCCAAGAAAATTTGAGAGTCATCACCGCCCCATCTCTTTTGACCCAATATTGTAATTGTACATCCAAGTGCAGCAATATCCCTACGATAGCTTAACAAGAATTGGAGCTTAAGGGATGGATCTCACGGTGAAGATGGGGTGGTGGAGGTAATGAGGGTGACAATGACGTGGGAGGGTGGTAGCTAATAAAAATCACTCGTCACCTCTAAGATAGTTGGTCCTGAGATACTTGGAAATCTTATGATATTAACTTTCTCTTATTTTCAAATTTGGGGAATAAAATACTGGTATTCAAGAGACCCTAACTGAAGAAAGGCAGATTCACATCACTGAAACTTCCTTCTCTATAAGTATCTCCAAGGGAGAGGAGAGGAAGGGAGCCAGAAGGAGGGCTGGTTTTTCTCTCTACAAGGAGGAGAAGAAGGAAGTGACTTACTTTTCTGGAGAAATAAGCTATTTGGATAACCCCTCTGTCAGCATCTTTCTGGACAAAAAGTGTCATCAGCTAGAGAGTGTAACAGTGTGTCCCTGCTCAGATAACTCCGCAAGTCCACCACGCAACTTCTGGTCCCGCCCAAACTCCCTTAGGGTCACTTCGATTCCAGAACAACTCTTCCTGAAAACCTCTTGTCAAGACAAAAGTACTGGACGAGGAGTCAGATGGTCTCGTCTCTAGTAGAGTCTTTGTTACTAAGGCTACGGAACCTGGACATGCCACTCACCCTTCCCTAGCTTCAGATCACCTTAGCAATCAACTGGGGTATAAAAAGACCTTTTCTGTGTGCTTCACAAAATTGTTAGGGGAATCACCACAAGTCTGATCCAAGAGCACCTTATTATTATTAACTGAAACAATACTAGTCTCACTTCTTGACACTATATCTCAGGAGTGATAAATGACCTGGTTTATACATCCCTCTGTTTCTAATAATCCCATGATATGTATATGCAATTCAAAATGCCAGTAGTGTCTCCTTGGGCATCCACAGCTCTTCCGGGGTTGACTTCCCATCCTGTCCAACCTGGGGGAACACACATATTTCATTAAATATGCAGGTAAGTTTATCATAAGGTAAAATGTTCTTTAAAATCAGGTAACAGTGCTGGGGGCGTAGCTCAGTGGTATAGCACTTGCCTACCATGTGTGAGGCCCTGGGTTGGATCCCTGTCACCAGAAAAATTAAAATAAGAGATAACTTAGAAAATAATAAAATAACTCATAATCTGACTGCTTGAGTACAGCCAGGGTGTCACTGGAAGGCAATAATTCATGAGGGTTATGAGCATGGTTTTGGAGTCAGACTGAGCTGGATGTTGCCTCTTAGCAGTTGTGTGACCTTGGGGCACATTTCTAACGCCTCTAAGTCCCTGAATTACCTCTTCCATAAGATGAGAATATAAATGTTCGTTTCAGGGACGGTTGAGAGGACAAAATGAGGTAGCAAAAGTGTAGAGCTCTACCCCACAGAAAGTGCTCAATTGGTGTTAGCTGGCACTATTATTCTACTGAATATTCCCAGATTTTTTCTTTTTAAATGCACACATGATACAGACAAACACATAGTTCAAAAAATGGAATCTATTCAAAATTTGCTTTTGTTAACTTAGCAACATATCAAAAATATTTTTCACATGAGAATAATACATATCTACATCATTGTGTTTATTGACAGTAACATATCCTAAGAGTGTTTGCTATTCATTTAACTCAACCCTGATTGCTGACTAGCGAAAAGCAATTATTAATTATTATTACTTTGATTCTTTCTCTCTTTTTCCGATTTAAACAATGTTACAATGGATACCTTGATATTCTTGAATGTAATTACTAAGAACTTTCCCAAGGATTGGGGATGTAGCTCAGTGGGAGAGCCAGACCCTGGGTTCAATTCCCAGCACCAAAAAAAAAAAAAAAAAAAAAAAAAAGTATTAACATGTCTGTGGCTTCAATGGGCATTGTTGATTTTCCTTCAGAAAATATGTGCAACACTCCCTTGTACCTGGATAGCAGTGGGATTTGCCATCAAACCCCAATCACCTAGGTCAAGCTTGCACTGCAATTCTTGGTCTTGCCTAAAGACAGTCAGGCAGCTGACTATACAGATGTGTTTCATTCAAGGCCTGCACCTCTCTGGGTAGAATGATTTGAAGACTTCTTCTAAGCGGATCTTAATCTCCACATTGGCATCACTCCTTCTTTGTGCATATTGCTGGCATGACTACCTGGTCTGGCCACCACACACGCTGGCTTAGCCAGAATTTACTTACTTAATTACCCTGTGCATTTGAGGATTCACAAAACAAACATTTTATCTACACCAAAGACTGTAAATACCTCCAAACCAGTAGGAGGTTTCCATCTTAACAATCATCATGGCAGAAATGTACATTTGCAGAGCAATTTGCAGTTTCCAGACATTTCACCCATCATACACTATGATATTTAATACTCAAAATAATCCTTGGGTTTATCATGAAAAAAATATTATTATTTTTATTATTAGTTCTGCTTGACAAAGGGAAATCAAACTAAATTGTCTGTGGTCCTACTGCTAATTAGTAATAGAGGCTGGAATCCGTTCTTCTAACTCAATCCCAGAACCCCTCGCGCTTCACTGCCTCTCTGTTTTGTGAGAATCATGTTGTTAAGAGTTGACTGAGCCCTGTCCTCTTACCATCATTTTATATGAACCACAGGTACCTGATGGAAGTGTGTGGTTGGGAGACAGAGAGACAGAGTGAAAATTTGATTGAGAGGGAATTTTGCTTCAGTTTCCCTTAAATTCTAGCTTTACCCTTGATTTGATGATGATAAAGTTTCAAATGTCAAATGTTCTGTTTAAGGGCCATTCTCCAACCTGGAAGGCATTTGGACTCCTAAACTTGTCAGCTTATGCTTTCAGATATGGGATCATCTGTCTGATTATTTATAGTCTGGCATTTCCCCCTTCTAGGCAGTATTGGAGGAGAAATTCATACAGACAAGTGCCGAATGTTCACTATTCAGCCAAATAATCAGCGAATCTGAAGTTTTATGTTAGAGGCAGAAAGATTTAAGGCCTTTTTTTTTTTTCCACCCAAAAGAAAAAGCTCAGGCCATGGCAGCTCCATTTTGCTCCTTCCACCCCCTCAGGTCATGGCTCTGACCTCTCTGGAAAAGAATTGGTTTCCACAGTGAAGCCATCTGTGGTTGCTCTGCAGAGGCTGCCCTGGAGCCATATTAATGTCTCTTTTAATGACTGGCAAACCCAATGTTGGTGAGCAGTGGGCTTCAGGTCCATTATCCACACTGGGTCAGACTCTTAAAGTGAAACTGGATCTTCAAGTCACCCAGTTTGGAACTCTCTTCCAATACCCCTGACAGGGAGATGTGCTATGTCCCCTTCTACACTCCAGAGGTAGATGTTGCAGAAGCCTCAGAAGTCTCTCTTTACACAGAAGATGCTGCCACCCTGTAACTGCCACCTTTTGGTTCCAGTTCTGCCTACAAGCCCAGCCCCATTCTGAATTAACCTACTGCCTTTCTCTCAATTTAAATCCAAGCAGAGGACAGGGCAGCCTTCCCTCGTCCAGGACACAGGCCCAGTTACTTCAACTAATCTTGGTGTGGAGAGGCCACAGCATAGGCTGAGGAACCTCCCTGCAATGTCTCCTGAAGGTACATATGTTGAAGGGTTGGACTTCAGTCCATGGTGCTGTTGGCAGTTGGTAGAACCTTTAAGAGGTGGGGCCTAGTGGGAGGAAGTTAGGTCACTCCTCAGCCACTCCCTATCTCTTTTCCTTTCTGGCTGCCAGGAGGAGAGTAGCTTCCTTCATTATATCCTCCTGCCACAGGCAACAAGACCAAGTGACCATGGACTAAAACCTCTGAAACTGTGGTCCAAAGAAACCTTTCTTCCAAGTTGATTGTCTTAGATATTTTGACAGTGATGGAAAGCTAACTAACACACTCCTTAAATCTCAGTGAGTCCAACTGTACAGTGGAAATAACAATAGTGTCTACCTCACAGGTCCCCTCTAAAGATTCAGTGAGATAATCATGGACAGTGCTCAACAATGGTATCCATAAATAGTAAGTGCTGTTATTATTGTTATAATTAGTGCTATTTTCTCCACCTAGAGTCATCCCTCAATGACTGTAGACCGGTTCCAGGATGCACCTTGGATAACAAAATCCAGGGAAGCTCAAGTCCCTCATATAAGTTGACATAGTGTTTGACTCTAACCTATGTATATCCTCCCATATACTTTAATCTCTAGATTGCTTGTTATAGCTAATAAAATATAAATATAATGGAAATAGTTCTTATAGTGTTTTATTAAATTTTATTTTTTTTTACTGTTTTTTCCCAAATATTTTCAATCTGTGATCAGTGGAATCTGTACATATAAAACCTGAGGCTACAGAAGAGTGACTACTCTTCATTTGTCTATGTTTTTCAAGGTCTTTCAGGATTCTAACAAAATTCTCTGGTATGTTCTAAAATAAGACAGAGCTATTATCATCTCTGCTCTCTCCAAGAGTTAACTGAATATGTTTGCTATGTTTGTGGGCAGTTGTAAACCAAACTAATAAATAGCATGGCGAAGGATGGGTCAGCAGCAAATCACTAAAGAACTCCCTTTTGTGATGATGTCCACACTTTGGGTATGGTTGTCCCACTAGTTCCAAATCACCTAGTATCATCAACCCAAATGTCTTTTCTTCATTTTTTCTGCAAAATCATGTGAAACTTTGTCAATGTAAAATGTACACAAAGTAGATAAAAGTCTTCAACACAATATTTTTAAATCAACTGAAATTCTAATGCTTTCTTTCCTCAATGAAACGGATCGTCTTGCAATCAGGGGTCATTTTCTGCATAACATTTTACTTCTGTTAACTGTTTATTACAGTTATTTGTGTACATGTTTTTCTCTGTTATTAAAAGAAAAGCTCTTTGGGGGCAGGAATTGCAATATATTCATCACTAGGTGTCATCCAACCATGGGGCTTTAAACGTAATAGATGCTCAGTAATTACCTGCTAAGTGGACCATGAATGCCTGCATGCATGAATGAATGATTTATCCCAATAAGCCACTGGTTAGTGTTATAAAGGAAATTAATTCAGCTGGGTCTGACTCATTTCTGGTAGAAGCCATGCTAGCTGCCACAGACCTCTGTTTTTCCCTTAACTGGCCATAAACCATTTGGCTAATAGTCAATTCTAAATTTTTTTCCAGGAATTTGGTCTTGTAAATTTCTTGAAAATGAGACATCTACCTTTCTCCACTTTCCTCTCATTTTTTTCATGATTTATCCAACATTCCCAAGAGTATCATTGTGACCATATGTCTAATATCGCTTAGTACCAGAAATGACATTGCTCTGTGCTACAAGATCTGAGCTTATTTAACAATTGTGTATTAATGGTTGATTGGGAACAAGTTGCATCAGATCAGTGAAGTAGACTTTCTGTGGTCTCTAAATCTTTTTTTTTTTTTTTTCCAGTGCTGGAGATTAAATCATGCAAAGTAAGTGCTCTACCATCAAGTCACACCATTGACCCTAGTCTTTAAACGTTTAAAACTTCACAATCCTCTCAATAAAAACATTTCAAGCCTGTATCTGCAATGTATGCATATTCATTTAGAAATCATCTACCTGTACTAGGTACCAATATATTATGGACATTATAAAACATATAAGAAAATAGAAATTTTAAAAGGAGACTTTTAAAAATCTAGATAAACAGAAGTTCTTATGTCTCTTTTCTGCATTTTCTTGCACCCTGCTGGGGTACATAGACCTCGCTTTGGACTAACCCTTACAATGAGGGTGATGAGCCACCCCCTGGAGGTTCACTAGACTCAAGAACCACTGTCTTGTATCCTTCATCCTCCAGGTACTTCGCAAATGTGTGCCACTGGCCAAAAGGTCAGCAGCCAGCTCTGTGGCTCTGTACCCCTGGATCAGGGCACAGGCAATATGGGCGAGAGCCCAGTTCTACCACAGACTGATTTAGGGACCCCTCCTTCCCTCCTCATGAGCCTTATTCTGGGCAAGTGCTGAGTACCATTGAGCCACCTCACTCATCTATCAAATAAGAAAGCTAACACCTACACCAAAGGCTGTTTTAAGGATTAAGTGAGTTAATACGTGTAAATGTGTGGAATATGGGGACAGAGTTGGTGCCCAACAAATGTGTCTCCTCTCACATCATCTGGTGGGTACTTTTTTTACTTAGAAGGTGGTATCTATAAAAAAATAAGGCTACTCAGATCTCACTAACAGCCTCCATGTTGATGCACAGAAGCAGTTTTCTTCTAGCCAGAAGTTGAAGATATAATTACTTAGAAATGCTGGAAGGGACAATCTAGGAGAAGAGAAGTGGTTGGTGTAGATAAGAAAGGGTGTAGGAGTTATTGAGCAACAGAAGGAAAAGGCGCCCAACTTAGGGAAGAAACAGACATATTCATTCAACTTTCCCGCCCTCTGCTTTTTCTCTTGTGAAGCAATCATTATATTAGAGATATTTTTTTCAGTATAGTGGTGTGTTAACTCCACTTTCTGCATTCTTCTCCATCACCTCCCTCCCAACCCAATATTAATCATTTGATATTTGTCACTTCACACGCTTTTATATATTTTCATAATGTATATATATATATATATGTCTAAGCAGTAAATAGTATCATTTTGAGTGTTTTTAAACTTAAAAGTATGTCTTCTTGGGCTGGTTTTGCAGCTTAGTGGTAGAGTGTTCACCTGGCATGCATTAGGCCCTGGGTTCAATCCTCAGCACCACATAAAAATAAAACAAAGGTATTGTGTCCACCTACAACTAAAACAAAATATTTTTGTTAAAAAGTATGTCTTTTTATTATTACTTTGGTTCATTCACTTGCCACGCAACAGATATCTATAAAGTGCCTACTATGCTCTTTGTGCCATAATTCATCATAATGTAAAGGAAAATCCTTCTGCTTCTAAGTTCTGGGACGATGTCAGCACAAACCACATGAAAAATGATAACTTTGAGAATTCTTGCTGCTTTCATCTCATCACTCCTGTGAAAATGATTTACACACACACACACACACACACACACACACACACACATACACACACACACACAGCAAAACAAAACACCAAAAACAAAAAACAAAAAAAACAAAACACTTCTGTTACTAGGCAGAGCAAGGAAGGATACTGTGACTCAAAAGGTGGGGGCATTATTCTATTATTTCTATTTATTGCACAGAATGCTAATAGTGAGGAGTTCACCATGTTCTTATCCATTGGGATAGGTAAATAAAAATACTTCTATGAATATAAACTATCACAATTGTTGGTCAGTTGCAAGACCTCTCCAGCTTCCTTCCCCCCTCAAATTGGCTTTGGGGGCACACTTTCACTGTGATCATACTTATACCATGATGCTCAGTGCCTGTGCTCACACATTCCAGGCTGGAGAACCACCCTTCAACACCCACTGTATAGAAGGCACAAGTCACTACCACTGAACACCCAGTGTCTCCCTGGGTGTGTGGCAGATGCCTCTGAGAATCACATCCTGTTGACCAAGCTGAGCTTCCCAAAGAACCATCAGTCATGATCTCAGCCCTAGAAACAACCTCCATTTTCTACAACTGGAGTGTTTGGACAAAGAGGTGGGAGTTCACCTCACCCTTGATCTTGCCTGCTAGTGACTATTCATAAGAAATTGCCAATCTTCAAAGTCTGAATTCAAACAGGTCTGGCAACTTGGGATCACTCAGCACGTTGAAGGAGATTTGCAATCCTACAGATGGAAAGGTCCTGTTGGTACCTCTCAGTGCCCCTATATGCCAACTGTTAGATACTTTATTTTCCTTTTCTGCCTATACAATTGCCCTATTTTTCTAGAAAAAATTTCTCTGGTTCACCCCTTTATCTTACTGTTCACAACCCCACAGGGGCTGAGGTTCTCATTCCCTTGGGTTTGAATTACTTGTTTTAAGAGCCCTGGTGCCTCCACCCCAGTTCACACTGCTCTCTCCTGCTAGACCAGTCTCAAAGAGCATCTGCACTGCCCACTCCTGCCCAACACCCTCACTGCCATTCATTCCTGCTTCCTGGAGCCAGCCTTTCCAGCTGCATGATCCTCCCAGCTGCTGATGTACTGTATCCCCAGCACACCCTCTATCCCCAGCCAGCCGTGTGCTCCGCAGTTCATCTGTATCTGTGCACATCCCACTGGGTGAGGGGTAGACAGTTTCCTCTTCTGCTTACAAGGATCAATCATTCCATTGCAAATAATTAGAAAAGACCAAAATGTAAAAGGAAGGAACAAACAATCACCCATAATGTCTCCATCACATGATAACCATTATTGGCGTTGGAACACATTTTCTTAGTCTTTTTTCATTGCATATGACCACTACATGTTTTTTTTCCAAGTTAGAATAATATCATGTATAAGATTTTGTATCCTACACTTTTTTCAAGACTTGTTGTATAAACCTATCATTCTTATTCTTGCCTCTCTGGCTTTATGTGTATTGTGAGTTCTCAAGTTCCCCTCCTATTCCCTGCCCTTCATCTATCCACCCATCCATCTATATCTTCTCCTATCTTCAATTCTCTGTCCTGCAAAGGCTGGCCTAATTATTATAGTCCATATTAATTCTGTTCCTGTCAATATGTTCAGCCTTTGTTACATAGATTGCATAATTCACTGCTTGATATATTGTCTTGTCTTTTCAAATAATTCTGAGCATTGGTCTTGTGTTCCTGGCAATAACATAAGCCCCTAAAGATCAGCAACCATGACTCATCCATAGTAGATGCTCAATAAATATGTGCTGGTTTTCAGATTGCTTCATATTATTTGGATTCCATTACTCCCACTGCCTTTTGTTGTTTCTATGCAAAAATGAAAACTCTCAGACTCGCCAGACACCAGGAATCATTACCAATCTCATCGTGGCAACGTTTGTTAAATACTACCTTAGAAGAGTCCGAGGCTCATATCTTGCGTTTTCATGATTTGATCCTTTCTTTTGTTGGTATAAGTGAGATGTATTCTTCTCCCAGTGTAAAATGTCCTGACATAGGATCAGATGCATCCTGGACCTTTCTGGCTGAGATTTATGGAGGGTGGGCCACCCTAGGGCCTGAATGATTCAAGCATCAAAGAATAATAAGATGAAAGCTCTCCTTTGCGTGATATCTTTACAACATTAAAATAAGATGGCTTTTAAAAGAAAATTTAGGTTAGACAGCATTACAAATTAGCCACACTTAATTTCTAACTTTAAAATAATAAAACAATTTTCAGACCCCATTTTACAAGAACTATTATTTCTGTTCCCAAACACAAGTTTTCTCTCTCCTCTCCCTTAAGTAAGAAAGAGTAACTCCCATATACTTTTAATACTATTAATAATACACTAAGGTCATTAATGAGTTATCTATCAACCCTCCATTACCTTATACTTAATGTTTAATTTCCTATTAAAGGCTGTGTGCCAGAGGAGAAAGAGGAAATCGGATTCCCGGTGCTCCTCTCTATTCCCTCCCACACTGACTCCCCCCCCTTCCTTCTGCATCCCCATCCCCCAGCCCTCTCCTATCCCAACCCTGCATTTGCTTAACTGTGCAAATCAGACAAACCACTTTCCTTCTCCCCTGGGCTGCTTTTCCTCATCTGAACATGCCTTATGGTCTCCTGCCTGAGAGCTCCAGGACCAACATTCTGTGAAATGTTCTCCATCTTCACCATCTCCATATGCCAAACTTGTTAAGTGCCCATCTCAGATGCACGGTGGGATGGACAGAATTACAGGTTCCCTCTACAGCCACCAGCTTCCATTTCCTGTCTGACCACTTTGCTTCAACAGCATGCAATTGCGCCCGCCTTCCCTGACACCTTCTCCAGGAAGCCCTTTCTTCCTTAGAATCTCCAGTGTAGCTGCAGGAGCGTGTGGATCTTCTCCTCTGTTCCAAGTACACTTTATTTACTGATTCTTAAACCAAGGCCTTTTATGTCTTTGAAACTAAAATGCTCTTGGTTGCAGTTGTTAATTGGATTATTCTAGTTCACACTGCAACGACAGGGCTGTGGAGAGTGCACTTGGAACAAAAATAGGCATTGTTTCTCATTCGCGATTCTTAGTCCTTTACTTGTTTGCTGGGGGGAAGAAGCTACTGCTCATTTTCCTTAAGATTTCCCACCGAAGGTCTGAGAAAAAACTGAGGAAGGGTCCTTGGAATCACAAGTGGGTGGGAGAAGACAGGCAGCGGAATCCTAAAAACATCCGGCATAGATGGGCTCTTGCTAAGAGCCCCGCCCGCCTTTCTCTAGTCCCAGGGTAGAGCCCAGGCCTGCCTCCATCCTCTCCAGAGCGCCCCCTGGCGCCTCCGCGCCTTCTTGGTTTCCCCAGCCTCAGACCAGAGTCCAATTCGCTCTTAAATGAAATCGATCGTATCCTGAAGCACTTTTAGAGCCAATTGATGAGGGTCCCTGGCTCACCTCAAAGCCCACCGTGGTAGCCGATGTCCCCACTTGACTCTTCCCACCTCGGATGAGGACTGCGGTTTACTCATCCGGCTTTTTGGGGAAGCACTATCCAAGGCTTGTGAATTGGTTTTCAGAGGCTTCTTCCACAAAACTTCAAAGGAAAACCTCAATTTTGGCATTTCCTAGCGCGTGGGTGTGTAGGGGGTGGGGCGAGGGGGTGCTGGGATTTCTCCTTGCGGCTTCATGATCTTAGATTGTGTTGTTGGAACAAAATGGAAGGCCCAGGGTCTTGGTAGCTCACTGATTTCTCTGGGGCAGCCGCTGTCACTGGATCCTTATTGCAACCTTAGAAGGGAGCCATTATGACTCCCAGTTTATAGATGCAGAAACTGATGCTCAGAGGAGTGAAGTACCACTTGCTCAAGGCTATGCCAGCAGTGAATAGGACTGGATTTGTGCCCAGCGAATGTGTCCCCAGAGTCACAGTCTTCAGCAGGATACGCTGCTTTCTCCCAGCCTGACCCATACTGTAAAATCTCACATTTGCAATTCCCTAGGATAGTCTTCCAAACTCAGACTCTTTTGGATTCTCTGTGTGAAGTGTACTAAGAGATCTCTTTATTTAAAAGACCTCTATTCTCTCACTAACTCTGCAGGGTATTTAGTGTTTTTGTTTTGTTTTTCAGTGCTGAGGACCAAGCCCAGGACCTTGTGCATGTTAGGCAAATACTTTGCCACTGAGCTATACCCAGGCCCAGGACATTTATTTTATAAGTGAGGGTCTCCTATCTTTACCTAGGCATTCCCCAGATAATATCAATGAAAGTAACTAGCATGTTTTGTCTAGCACACAGCAAGTGCTAAATAACTATTTGTTGAATCTAATTTTGAGCCTGCAGGAATCCAACTAGAAACTACTCAACTACTGTCTGCTTCTTTTCTCTGAGTAGAAGGAGAGCAATCAGGCTGGGACAGGCCAATGTATGTCCCCACACTAAGCTTCTAGGACAAACTTACAGGACCAAACAGTCACAGCCCCTCTGCTTTTCTTCAAAATACAAAAATTTTTACAGAATACACAGGACACTAGATAAGCATGCTGTTCCCTCTGAGCTCATCTTTTCCTGATAAAGCTTATTAAAATAGGAAACTATTTTTAAGCTAAATCATCAATCAAAATTATTCTCCACTCTGCTATGGCTGCTTTCCACAGATAATAAAATGAATTTGCTCCAAAGAAAAGTGACGTACATAACAGTGACAGCCTGGGTAACAATTTATCCTCCATTGGCATGTTCAAAAGCTGGAATTGTGGGAAAGCCAAGATTCCCAGGGAGTGTCAGGTCCTGTTATCTTGATTCTAAGCTTGAAGCAGATAAAGGCAGGACTGTCTGGCTAGAACTTTCAGAGACAGGTCCCAAATCCTCAGTGACAGGTACAAAGGGAAGGTAGTCAGAGTCGAACACAAAAAAACAAACAGTATCCAGCGCCCAAGGACACAAACAGAAAATTGGTTCTGCTTGAAAAGCTCTTAGAAGAATAATTTTGTAGATGAATCACAAAAAAATAAGTCTGTAGATGACTCTGTCACGTCTAGTAACCAGGGCCAAGCTGTGTCCACAGCACGGAGATGGATTCAGCACACCAGTATGGCAGTGCTCACACAGTTACTTGGTCTTCTTCACCAGATGGATTCATCCTTTGGGTCGCATTCCTCATCAGTGGTGGTTGCCCAGTGCATCCCACAAGGGCCCCCATGACAATGAGGGTGCAGCAGAAGATGATGAAAGGAACAGTATCATGCAAACAAAAGAAGATAAGGGAGATAGGACCTAGACTGTGATCTGAACCCCAGCACTGACTTCTTTAAAATTCTGGACTTGTCATTCGATCTCTCTGGGTTTCCATTTTCCCATCTGTAGAACTAAAAGTCAGTCAACAAATATGGTGCTATCATCTGAAAAGTGTGGGCAGACTGAGGGTACCCCCCTCCTCCCCTGATAGAAAGCAAGCCCAGAAAGTTACTCTAATAATATTAAAAAGATGCTTAGCATAGGACCCAGCAAACCACTCCTGGGTATTTACCCAAGATTAAAAAAAAAAAAAGAAACCTGTGTTGACACAGAAACCAGAACACAAGTGTTTTCAGTAACTTTCTTTGCAATTACCCTCAAACTAGAATCAACCCAATATCCTTAATGGGTGAATGTGTAAACAAACGGTGGCACATTCATACAGCAGATTCCAACCCAGGAGTGAACTATGATACATACAATGACATGGGTGAATCTCAAACGCTAAGCAGAAGAAGCCAGAAGCAAAGGTTTATCATGTGATCCCACATGGAAGACTTTCTGGATGACACAAAACTATAGCAGTGGAGGACAGATCTGTGGTGGCCAGGGGATGGGGGTGGGGAACATTTGATGCCAAACAGGCAGCACCAGGGGTTAGAGCATTTGCTTAGCATGCTTGAGGCCCTGGGTTCCATCCCCAGCACCAAAAACAAAGGGGCAAGAGGAGGAAGATTTGGGGGGTGATAGGTCAGTTCTCAACCTTGATCACAGTGCTGGAACATGACTCTATAAACTTGCCAAAACCCGTGGGACCAAACAAAAAGAAAAGTGAGTTTTATTGTATGTGAATTTAAAAGAGAAATGTTAAAAATTATTTTTAAAATCAAGCACACGTCCTTCAATACTGAGAAAGAAGGACAACTGTCCGCTGGATGGAGACAGGGAAAGAAAAGTGTCCCCAAATTGAACTCGGGTTCCCTGAGACCTACCACCTGACTGCCATGCCCTGCTGGCCCAGTGGGCTCTGCTGCCACGTATGGACCATGCTGTTCCTTTGCGGCTCCCAGCCCATTGGACACCCAATTAGACTAATGGTTCAGAGTCAGCAAGGGGGAAATAAGCCAGAGCTATTACTGCCCAACTCCCCACACCTTACTTACCTCCTGGTTAGAGTCAAAGAAGTGGAGGCCACTCTCCTACCACTGGGCTGGCCTAAAGACCTGGAGACTCAGGAAAACCAAGCCAAGAGGTACTTCTGTTACCAAGGTCAGATTCCCTGTGTCCTTTACCTGGATGAAGACCTGCCTCTTCTAGGACTGATACCAAGAATGCCTGCCACTCCCACCCTGTATGGGGGTCTTCTACCCCCACCACCATTGTCAGAGAAATACAGGATGCCAAATAAATTTGAATTTCCAAAAAACCACAGATCATGGTATAAGTATGCCCATGCAATGTTTGCACGTATTTTTATTTGCTAAATCTGGAAACCCTACCTGCCTGTCTATAGGGTGTGGACTCACCTTCCCTCTCCTACAAAGTTCATTTGTTACACCTCCATCAACCTAGAGCCACACACCCGTATTGTTTGCTTCCTGGTTCATACTCTGGAGATTAGAGAACCAGGTCTGTTAGGCAAACCTCTCTTGAAACCTGACCCCAAATCAAGCTGAGGTGCTTAGGGAGGGGCAGAAAAGATCAAATAGCCTACCTGTCCAACTACTACCCTCACTGGAAGCTGAACCCCAAGGTCAAATATGGGTAGGAAAAATAAACTAAGTCTGTGAATCTGCTCCTGAACAGGCTGTGTGAAGGGAGCCCCAAGTCCATTTTATGCTCCCTCAGGATGCATCAGACCCTCTCAAAGGATATTAGGGGTCACCTAAGACAGTTCCCCTGGATGGACTCTGCAAGCAGCCCAGCCTCATGGGTCTTCCCTAGTCACTCCTGGGTGACACACTGTAGTTTCTACATGTTCCAAGTGCCCCATGATTATAGCAGGTGTCTGGGGGTGGTGCCACCCACAGGGTCCCTGCAATGTAGGGAAGGGGGTGGCACTTCCTTTCTGGGGCTTCTTATTTTCCCATTAATAAAGGGAAAAATCTGTCCAGAATTTGTATTCAGAGCTCCAGCAGATGCTAAGCAGCTGTTCTCCATCTGCAGGGTTGATGGAACAAGGTTAAACGGAAGTGCCAGGGATTTAGGTTTGACTGGATATGGTGAAAGGAGTTGCAAAAAGAAAACTGATCGAAGATGAGAATGATCGCTGCCTAAGACTGGGTCATCTCCTGTTCCTGGGTTTCCAAAGGACTGCTGAGAGTTTGCCAGAGGAGGGGCCAGACAGCGCCTCAAGTTCTCATCTAGTCTTGTGCATTCACAGTTAACAAACATTCACTGAGCACCTCGGCATTGTGTTCACGCTGTGGTTGTGAAGATATACACAAAACAGCCCTGGTCCTCAAGGAGGTCACATGCTAGGGGACAACACTGCCTCAACAGGGTAGGCAATAAAAGAGCAGATTCCACAAAGTAGATTAACAGAGGAATGGCAGGAGGTTCGAACTGGGTGGCTGGAGGCCATGTCTGACCTGTGTCGCTATGGTGCAGATCTGGATGTCCTCAAAGACCCAGGTGTTAAAGGATTGGTCTTCAGCCCATGGTGCTACTGGGAGGTGGTAGAAACTTTAAGAGGAGGGACCTAGTAGGAGATCTTTAGGTGACTGGGAGTGTGCCCTTGAAGAGGATAGTGAACCCCAGCCCCTTCCTATTCCTCTTTCTTTCTCTTCCTGTCCACAATGGGAGCACTTTCACTCTGCCACACGCTCCTGCCATGATATGCTACTCCCCCCCCACCCCAGGACCTGAAAACAGTAGGTCCAATTCATCATGGACTGGAATCTCTGAAATGGAGCCAAAAACAAAACTTTTCTTAAGTTGATTATCGCAGGTATTTGTTACAGTAAAGGAAAACTGACTAACGTGTGAGTCTTAAAGGAGAAGTAGAGATTAGCAGGGAGCAGAATGCACAGGGATGGCACTCCAGGCAGAGGACCCAGCAGAGACAAAGACATGGAGGCCAGAAACAACCGGAAGTATGCAGGGAACTGTGGCTAGGGCATCACTCAGAAGTGGAGAGCAGCAAGAGATAGGAATGGAGGTCCCACCGACCTGGCATGATCGGCAGAGGAGGTCACTCTGTCCTAAGGAGCCCTCAGGATTCTAGCAGCTCAGAGCACCAGGATCCACAGTGCCTTCAGAGAGGTCATTCTGGCAGTCAATAGAGGGTGGTTGCTCAGGAGGACATCCGGGGTCGGGTTGCTGAGGCCCAAGCCAGGCCATGGCAGCATGGACAGGAAGGGAAGGATTTGAAAAACATTTAAGAGGCAATGCCAGCAGACATGGGAGATGAGGTAGAGGTAAAAGAGGGTCAACTCCAGGTTTCTAGATTCAACAGTCATTCAGGTTTCCAACAGGTCAACTGGCTAGGATCCAGACTATGGTCTCGGGAGCAGTACAGTGGTTTCATTCTTGCAAACTCCTGGTGTACACCCAAATCCCGCCCTGACCAGTCAAATCTTGTGCTGAAAACCGGCAACATAAGTCACAGCAAAGGCTGCCTTGGACCTGGCCCAGTGTCCCCTACTGTTTCAACCGTAGTTGCAGAGGTGCAGCTGAACTGGGAGGGTTCAGAGCTGACTTATAGTAGTCATCACGGCAATGTCCTAAGGGCACCAAAGAGGTCACAGGAAGCACAAGAATAAGGCCTCAATCTTTGTTGAAGCAACGTGGGCAAGGATTTTGGGGGCATCCTCCCCCATTCTGGAGCTTTGCATCCTTATCTGTTTAAAGATGGGCACTCAAAGGCCCACAGCTGATTGGGTCTGGATTTAATATCCTGCGGAGGATGAAAATGAGTAAAGATGGCTCAGTGCTGCCGCCTACTGTTCTCCTCCTGCTATTACACAACAGCAGTAAGGAACAAGCCCATTCCCCAGAAGCAGCACCTCCTGTTCTGGCCTAGGGTGGTCATACTGCCCCAGGGTGCTGCTATCTCATGGGCCCTGTGAGTCTCCAGAAGACTTCCCTATGACCTAGTGTCTGAATTTAAGTCAGTGAGAAGGTGATTGGAGATCAGGCCAGGGCAGCTACAAAGGGTATAGATAGAAGGCAGTGGATGCTCCAGAGTTCTGAGGGCCCCATTACTACCAGTGGCTCTTTTCTATATCCATTTTCAGAAGTTTGTGAGTAATCTATAGTTGGAATTCTGTTCAGGTCAAGACTAAATAATCACCCTTAGTAGGGATGCCTTGGCAGAAAAGATTTTGGTTTTGAGGGGACAGGAGGAGGAATAAGGAGTAATTCAGAGACCACCAAACTGCAGCCCACAGGCCAAATCCAGCCACTGTCTTCTTGTGCAACCCACACTAAGAAGGATGTGTTAGTTGACTACCTATTACTGTAATGAAATAACTGAGATAATCAACTGAAAAAGAGGAAAGGTTTATTTTGGTTCACAGTGTTAAAGGTTTCAGTCCATGATCAGTTGGCCCCATTGCTTTTAGACCTGTGGTTAGGCAGCATATCACAGCAGGCCAAGTATGGTGGTGCAAAACTTCTCACCCCAAGGTGGCTAGGAAGTGAAGGAGAAGAGAAGGAAAGAGGTGATGGTCCCAATATCCTCATTGAGGGCATTCCCCGAGTGGCCTAACTTCTTTCTATTAGGCCCCAATTCCTAAAGGCTCCACCACCTCCCAATAGTGCCATGGACAGGAGAGCAAGCCTTTAACACATGGTCCTTTGGAGGACATTTGAGATCCAAACTATAGTGAATGGATTTTTACATTTTTAAGTGGTTGAAAAAAATGCAAAGGAAGAATAACAGTTGTGACAGGGACCATATGGTCAGAAAAGTCTGAAATACTGACTATCTAGCCTTTTACAGAAGGTTTCTGAGTCTTAAGCCAGAGGACAGCTGAGGTCCCTCTCCCTCTGAGAAGTTAGCTGGAGGGTCAGGTTGTCCTGCCACACTGACAAAAGCTTCCCCTGCCCCGTGGGCTCCTCGTATCTAGGCCAGGACTTCCTGATGCCTCCAGAATGTCTGCAGGCCTCACCATGGAAAAGAACAAGGCAGAGTAAGAGATGGAAAGATCTGGAAGGAGAGCAGCTTGGGTGAAATCTGCTGATCTGCAAGGCGCTCTCCCCAGTCTGTGCCCAGCACAGCTGTTCAGGTGGGGGTGTGGGGGACAATGCTTCCCCACGGAGTTCTGTCAGGGATTAGGGGGTTGTCAGAGACCTCAGGAAAATACTTCAGCAGTTCTGGTAGGCTCTGATTTGCCAGAAACTTCCCCTATGCCCAGGACAATTCACAGGACTTCTCAAAATGACCTCCTTTTGTGCTGCAAATTCCTTGGCGACATCCAAAACCTGCTGACGGTTCAGTTTTCTTGTTAACAATCTTTTTTTTTTTTTTTTTTTTTTAAAGAAAGAAAAAAATCCTCAGTTCTTGCTCTTTCTGAGTGGAGAGGAAGTCATTCGAAACATAAATAAATGAAGCAAGGTTTTCATCCTCCAGTGATTTCTTGCTCCATCTCCTGTCTACAATAGCAGGTACCATGTGATTAAAGAACAACTCCTAATGGCAACAGTCACCGCTGTGAGTGCATCCCCTGGGCCAGGCGCCACATTCGGCCTTTACTGATACTATCTTAATTGGGCGGGTGTTCCTGCCTCGCCGGGTGGGTGTGGACTTGGGACACTGAGGATCATGGGCTCCTAGAGAGGCTTCCATTTCTCAGTGCTCTGGCTTCCCTGCCTGGGCTAAGGGCACAAAGACAAGGGCCTCCAAATAGGAGGGCATGAGCTAGTGGGGCCAGTGGACAGAATGTGGGCCTGGGGTGTGTATGTAGAAGTCGTGGTGCTGGGTCTGCCATCAGCAGCGTGTGATGTTTCCCCGAGGATGACAAGTACTGATTAAATGAGATAATCGGGCAAACAAAAACCCACCTATGGAAGGCCCCCAGTCAATGTTCATTTCCCTTCCATTTCCTTGACTCTTAAAATGGAGATAATATCATCAACCCCTTTCTCACAGGATAGGTTGAAGGCGTAAATGAGATAGATGATTCATGAGAGTTATATGGCAGTAAACTGTCATGCATTCCTTTGGTATATATTTATTAACACTTACTAGGTGGCCACACATGGGCTCAGTTCTGGGTTGGAATGGGGCTTGCCCTGGGGTAATTGGAGTGCCTCTTGTAAATAAAGGCAGTGTGCTTTTCATGACTTGAGCACATGGTCTTTTTGCGCTAGACTTGGAGAGAAACACATTGATAGGGGGCTTCCTATTCCACTGTTCATAGCCTCGGGTCCTGAGAACAGATATGTGAACCTTCATTTCTCTACTTGTAAAGTGGGATAATATTTGTGTTAATTAAATAACACATGTGGAAGCTTTCAGGTGGCCCCTGCACATGGTGGACATTTTAAAATGTTCGTTTTACGGAATAACACCACAACGAACAACATGAGGCATAAGCAGAAAGGCTGGGGTTATAGAGAAAGCACAGGCAAACTGAGCCTTTAGGGTTGGGGAGACTAAACATCCTCTCCTCAACACATCCACCCTCCCACCATGTGTCCCCGGGTCCCTGAATAATGCCTTCCACAAAGACAGTGCTCACAGGCATGATAATAACAAGTGTCTCTACCATTTATTGAGCACTTACTACATGCCAGGCACCTATCACTTCACTTAATTCTCACACAACAGGGGTACAATGGTTATCCTCATTGTATAGATGGGCAAAGTGAGGCACAGAAAGGTTTGCTATATCACCTAAGATCACAGAGCTGGTGGTTAGAGCAGCCAGGATTCAGACTCTAGTGCCTCTCACTGCAGAGCTCACAGGTTGACTAATGTTATGGTTTGAATGTGAGGCGTCCCCCAAAAGCTCACATGTAAGGCGATGCTAGAAGGTTCAGAGGAGAAATGATTGGATTGTAAGAGTCTTAACCCAATCAGGGAATTAATCCCCTGATAGGGATTAACTGAGTGGTAACTGAAGGTGGGTAGGGTGTGGCTGGAGGAGGTGGGAACTGGGGGCATGGCTTTGGGATATATATTTTGTATCTGGCAAATGGCGTCTCTCTCTCTCTGCTTTCTGATCATCATGTGAGCTGCTATCTTCTGCCACACTCTTCTACCATGATGTTCTTCTGCCTCACCTGCAGCCCAGAGGAATGGAGCCAACTCCTATAGACTGAGACCTCTGGAACCATGAGCCCTTCAACTTTTCCTCCTCTGTGATTGTTCTGGTCAGATCTTTAGTCACAGCAGCGAAAAACTGGCTAAAACAACTACCAAGATACAAGACCTAAGTAACCTGGGTGGGGATGGCAACGAACCCACAGCACTTGTAAAATATCCTATATGAGTAAAATTCACACTTACTAAGCATTTACTGTCTTCCACACACACTGTATTGTGTCTTAAAAGGGATTTTTTAAAATACAAAAACACTGACTTCTGCCAGTTAGAAATTGCAGAGAGGAACTCATTGTCCTCTCTGTAATTACAGAGTTACAACTGGTGCTTTTCCACACTCATGGTAACTACTACTTTCATAGTGCTGACTCTGAGCTAGGCATGTTCTAAGCACTTTGTATATTTTAGCTAATACGGGAACTGCTATGCTTTGGACAAGTATCCCAAGGCCATGTGTCAAAGATTAGGTCCCCAGTTCGTGGTGCAATTGGGTGGTGGTGGAAATTTTATAGTTGGAGCCTCATGGGAGAGGTCTTTAGATTATTGGTTGTGCCCTTGAAGGGGGACTTGGGACCCTGATCTCTTTCTCTTCTATTTTGCTCCTTGGCCATGTAATGAGTGGTTTTGTGATACCCCGTGTTCCAGGGTATGCTGCCTCGCCACAGGCCCAAAGAAATTGGGCCAGTTGACCACAGAATGAAACCTCTAAAACCCTCAAATATACCCTACTGTCGTTTGTAACTAAAAAGAACAAATAAAAAATGTTTAAAAAAATAATAAAACCCAAATGGGTTGATTATCTCAGGAATTTGTTACAGCAAGGGAAAGCTGAGCAACACAGATACTATTGTCATCTCACTTTGTGAGAAGCAAAGAAACTGAGTCACTTGGCCGGAGTTACCAGGGCAGTGAGTGACCCAGCACAGGCAGGCAGGCTCCAGAATGCCTGCCATCTGTCCAGCATGCTGCCTCCCCATGCTGCTTGGGGGTTGATGGGAGTTGGGGGTGAACATAGTGAGGCAGGCCCCTTGGTGTCCAGACAACTGTGCAATAACCAGGGCTGCAAAGACGATGGGCTTGGCCTCCCCTGGGCCCCAGAGTGACTTTTATGTCTCTAGAATGCACAGATAGGTGAGATAAGAGTTAATTTGATTGAGATGTTGCCCAGGAAAATGATGTATGTAGCCCCCAATCCTCATCCACAGTGGATCCCCTCCCTCACCCAAAGGTTGGAAAATCCTCAATGGGCCTCACCTTTGCCAATGGCTGATAACAACCAAATCAGCCAAAAGGACGCTCCAGAAAACTCGTGGCCACCAGTCCTCCTCAGAACTGTCCAAGTCATCAAAAATAAGGCAAGTCTGGGACAACCTCATAGCTAAGACGAGTCTAAGGGGATGAGACAACTAAATGCTGCATCCTAAATGGGACCCAAGAAAAGTAAAAGGACACCAGGGGGGAAAAAATGAGGGGGAAAAAATGAGGAAATCTGTAGGAACTTTAGTTACTAAAACTGTATCAACATTAGTTCATTAATTGTAACAAACACAGAGAACTCAAGATGTTACCAAGAAGAAAACTGGTGTCGGGTATATGGGCATGCTCCATACTCTCTTGGCAACTTTTCCATACATTGAAAACTTTTCCTAAAAATAAAATTTTTAATGAAAAAATATATACCCTGTGCATCTCGTTTTTTTTCTCCCCAGTATCCCCAGGACTCCAAAGCCCTGCCTCCATTTCCTAAAATCCTTCTCTGGCTTCTGGGATGACTTGGTTTGCAAGCAGCATAGTGCTTTCTAATTCCCAACCAGTATGTTTACAGCAGCACCAGCTCAAAGAACGGCTCCCTGTCTGCTAAGATGAGGCTGCCCTGGCCCCTCGTGCTCCTGTCCAACACAGCCACCCCCAGTCACAAGAGCCTCGGTAGGACAAACCCAGACTGGCCGGGGGATTCCCACTGCCCAGTGGCATGTGACCAGAGAGCCTCACTCCACGAGAGAGATCAGAAGACACTAACTTCTTCACCAAATCCCAAAACACCAGAGCGAGCAGATCTCTGTTGAAGTTTTAAGAATGCGACTTTAGGACAAATTTACAGCGGCTTATAAATGTATAAGACCTGTTAACCCAAGATATGGTGCAGGCTAGAAGTCATAGGGAGGTAGGTTAGGAAGGGTTTCTATAAATCTCATGTCAGGAAACTACACATTTGTCACTAAGGAAACCTAGGTGGCTGGGGATTGTTCCTGACCTTTTTGTTTTCTTTAATTGACACATAATCCTTATACATATTTATGGGGTGCAGTGTGATCCTTGGACTTTTGAAATTGAAATATTGGAGGGCAGTATATCCTGCCTCTGCCCAACCCCTCAAACTGGCAGACCCTGCTCCCTGCTCAGGGATGTCCATAGATAAGCCATGGGTTTTTCAGGTCCAATAAGTATAGCCAGAGGCAGCAGCAACTTTGAAGCTGTGGGCATATAGGTAGATCCAGATCAGAAAAGCGGATGGACAGATGCACAGGGCTCTGCATCTGCCACACTGGGCAAACAAGGCCATCACTGCTGCACACCCCCCGTACCACCAGGCCAGACACACAGGCACACACAGCATCAAACACATGCACATACTCTGAACACACCATGCACACCCTTCTATGGATGGACAAACACAGAGAGGGAGCCAGAGGTTTTGTTTCTTTCACTTTGCCTGTCACTCACACAATCTCAGGCAGGGCATTGAGTCTCCCTGAACCTGGGTTTCCAAGCGTAAGTACAGACCTGCTTCCAAAAAGCTGTGGTACAAATGGGGGCGGAGGGAAGTCTCCAAGGAGCTTGGTAAATTGCAATCATTTTATCAATGTAAGTTGCTTTTGTTCTTAATTAAATGATCAGTTCTGCTTTAGACTATGTAAAATGTAACTCCTTGGTTCAAGGAAATAAGAAAGAGGCAAAAGGGTGGGGAAGAGGCACAGAGCTGAGAGAGGGAAAATGAAGTACAGACGCCTGAAACTACCCTCTGGGGTGAGCTTCCCCCGGGGTACTGAATGTGCCCCTCCTCTAGGATGACAACGTGGGAAGAAGTTACCTTTACTCAGCTCATGGACCAAATTCATCTCCAAAAAAGGCACTGCACCCCCATAGCAGCTGGGCTGCAAATGTTATCAAAGACGCACATTTCTGAACCAATCTACTGGCTGTTTCTACCTTTGGTTCTCTCATTTCTTCTGTCTTCAGTGGCCTCCAGGCTGAGAACCTATGTCACGGCAATGGCAGGGGCATGGCATGTGACTCTGGGAAGAGGGGCTGGGGTTTGGGGGAGTTTGAGTTGTGAAACAGTGAGTCAACCCCTTCCGGCTACAGTTTCACCCACTCTGTTAGTGGGGACAGGAGAGATGATTAACTCCAGGAAACCAGCTCATTTGCATAGATGTACATAAATTATGCCTTCCATGGAAACTATCTGACCATGAGTAAAGGCAAGAGGAAATGTGTCTTTCTGTTCTTCTTCTCCATCTGTTTTCCTTCTTCCCCTCCCACTACTTAAACACACCAAAATAATACTAAGCTTCCACATGCAAAAAAGTGCCTGTTGGAGCATATATCCCAAGATGGGCAGAATATTTACATATCAGGGTCATACAAAGTCTTGCTTTCTTCCATCCCCTCACCTTCTCTCCAAATTTATTTCTACCATTTTCTTTGCAAAAGAAGGTCTTAGAGGGCTGGGGATATAGCTCAGTTGGTAGAGTGCTTGCCTTGCAAGCACAAGGTCTTCAAATCCCCAGCACCACACACACACACACACACACAAAAGAAGGCTTTAGAATTCACTGCTCAACATCCATGTACCCAAAGAACTCTTGAGCGAAAAGGAGACACAAAGATGAGCCAGACTGGAAGGTCCATGAAGGGCAGAGATGAGTCTGCACAGAGCTGTGTCCCTGGGCTCTGGGATTGGACACATGAGACTCCACTCAGACCATTTTACAAAAGACAAAACTGAGGTCCAGAGAAAGGCTGTGATGTGTCCAGCTTCATAAAGTCCAGGCTTCCTGTCTCCAAGTCCAGAGATCTTTCCATAGGATCACCTGATCCATCACACTGGCAAATTGTCTGAAATGGGCAGACTCCCCTTTGTGCCCTTTGAAGCTTTTTCCAGCAGTGTTCACCCACAGAAAGAGAACCAGATGTGCTGGGCCTGGAGCAAGCACAGAGAACTGCCAAGGTGTACATGGGCTGCAGTGTGTGCAGAGCGGGTCACCTGCCCCATCTGAGCAGCTCCTGAAGGCAGGCAGCTCTGATGGCTTGCAGGGGCTGGCATTCATCCCAGGAACAGGGGCCAAGGGCAAATCACTTCTTAATTACTGCTTACAGTGCAAGTTTTTGCGTTGGCCTGGGCAGTGGCCAATCCCCACAACACACTGAGTCTCTTATCAGCCTGCAGTGAATTGATCCTGAGAATCGATCTTTGCCTGATCCAGGGATTCTATTGTAACTGGCAAGTGGCAACAACCACCTCTAGCCACAGGCTCTTCTCTGCAGCTGGAGGATGTGGGCAGGCCCAATTCCCAAGCCCACTTGCCCCACCCATCAGATGGCCTGAGGCCAGGCCCTCCTGATAAGGAGCCCCATGACCCAGTCAGCCTTTCTGTACCACATGGTCTAAGGGACTGGAGAAAATCCAGCTCCGCGACCTGAGGACTGCCACCTGCCACATTCCTTAGCAGTCACACTGCAGTTTCATAATCCATCTCTCATTGGGTTTTCAAAAACAGCTCTGTGAGGCAGGCAGGAAAGCCAAATCATGTGACTTTCCACCTTACAGAAACTGAGGGTTAGATGGCAGAACAGAAACACAACCTCAGAACCCAAGAGAGAAAACATAGAAGGGTAATTTATACACCTGGGATGGACAACAAATGACCCCCAAATCTCAGTGGTTTGACACAATAACACTTCTTGCTCTTATCCGGATGTCACATGAGCTGTGTGTCTTTCCTGGTTGCTGACTTCCAAGCAGACACTTAAGAATGACACCAACATCTGTAATGTTTCCCTGAGGAGATAAATGGGATGAGAACAGTGCAGGTGGATTTATGGCCACTCCCAAAACAACACACCTCATTTCTGTGCACATTTTATTGGCCAGAACTAGTCACATGATTACTAAATGCAGGAGAGACTGGGGAATATAGTTTTCCTGTGGGATAGGGGATGGGGCTAGGGAGGAAAGGACAAGTGAGCAAGGACGGGTGACCATCCATCTCTGCTGCAGAGGGGACGATGACACTGACTTTAACTGATGGAGCTGCATGTGTCAAGCATTGTGCTAGGAGCTATCTAAGCATCTCATTCAATCCCCATGACAGCTCACTGAGCATGACTCATCTTCCTTTTACAAGGAGATTCAGAGAATCCAGTGCTCAGACTCTGAGTCCCTGTTCTACTATATGAATATATCTTCTTTTGAGCAAAATTCAAACATTATAGAGCCTGCCTCCCTCCCAGATCTGTGCCCCCCACCTTCTAGATCTTTTTGCACATGTGTTTATATGTGCATACATATTTACGTAGGTACTCATAGTGATTGCCCAACTGATTTATCATTTCTTTAAAAACTAGAATGATAGGACACACATTATCCTACAGCAAACATCTAACACATTCCTCCTTATAAAGCATCCAGTGTTTTGTTTTGTTTCTATCAGATCATATAGCTTCTACCACAGAGCAATTCCTTTGGAATGAGACATGTCTCTAGGTCTTAGCTAAAATGCAAATACTTCACAAAGAAGTATAAGGTACGTAGCATTCACAGCTCAACACACCTTAGCTTAATGTCATCTGTCAGTGTAGAGCCAGACTCAAGGAGACCAGGCACAGGGCCGAGGTCACAGCCTCTCTTCTCCAGCATCCAGCCCTTGGCCCACTGCCTGGTCTGGAGACATTTATCTGTGTCCTGAGACTGTCCTGTGTGGATTATCTCTCATCAAACCAGTCAGGATATTGGGAATTGAGGAGATGAATGGACCCTGTGAAGGCGAAGAAAAAGTTGCATCTTTTTGGAAAGTGGAACTAGACTGCACCAACTTGGAGACAGCCCCAAGTCCAGACAGCTCTAAACACCATCTCCTAAGATCACCTCATATAATCCTCATGTAGCAAATTCTCTTATGCAGAAATCCTGGTACTGTTATCCCCACTTTACAGCCGAACATGTCAAGCCCAAATGCAGGAGTAGATAGCCTAAGGCTGGGCTACAAAGTCCATTCTCCTCACCTTTGGAGGACCTTGCCTTTCCCAACTAGCTGGGAGTCCTAAGACAGATCCAGTTTCCAGGTCTAGAGCCACCACCCCCAGGTCTGAGTGAAGCTTGTCTTAAAGCCATTCCATCTTGGCTTTATCATTGGATCTTCTACCCTTAAGTGCCAGACAGGGCACCAGGGACTTGAACCAAACTTAAAAAATGATTTGAAAATCATGACACTGAGTAAACAATGCATCAAACTTTAACTTTATTGACCTCTGCACCACATTTGGAGGAACCCACTTTATGTCTTCTATCCATCCTTGAAGACCTCACAGAAACCCTATATTCTGAGTGAGGATGTCCCGATGTCCTGCCTGCCTCCTCTCTGAACTGAGAGCACCTAATGTCTGTACAAAAAATGGGTCAATGAGTGGACCTCGGCCCTTGTCAGCTCTTCTTTTGGTCTTGGGCTGTTATTTAAGTAATTTGTTGTCATCATTCAGCAGGAGTTTCTGTCCTATCTTCCCAAACGAGGCAAAGGCAGGATCCTGAACATGACCATGGGCCCTGCAGAACCCTTTACCTTGCCCACAGGAGGTATTCAACACACACAAGGTGGGGTTGTGTCATTCCAGGATTTTAATGTTTTAATATTTATTCTTAGTGACCTCTTCAGCCCCTCTCATCACCACATGCCAATCATAATTTTCTCTCTTATATCCTCTTTAACTCTTTTTCACCAACCAGGCAGAAATATGAGAAAATGTATTCCATAGTCATCATCTTCACCATCATCAGTGAGTGACTGCTCTTGGCCAGGGAGCTGTGCTACCCACAGTCAGCATGATAACAGGATGACCATGCTCCTCCATCTATCACCAGCCATCAGTCCTCCAGACATTGTCCTACTGCATCCCCCAGCAGCCCCACGACTGCTCACACTTGAGAGTTTCTCACCACCCCGAGGGTACAGATCACTCACTCCTCGCTACAGCCCTATAAGCTAAGTACAGACTGCCCACTTTGCAGATGAAGAAACCAAGGCTTAAAGAGGTTAAGGAACTTCCTTAAGGCCTTGCTGGAGCTACTTATAGGACACTAGAATCATGTAGGCTACTGGCTAAAAGTTCTTCCCAGATGCTGAATAATTGTCAAAACTGGGCAATGGCTGAGCAGGAGTCAATGAAAACTCTCCTGCATATATTTGATGCTTTTCATAAGAAAAAAACTAAAATAGGGCTAGGGATATAGCTCAGTTGGCTGAGTGCTTGCCTTGGAAGCACAAGGCCCTGGTTTCAATCCCCAGCACTGCAAAAAGAAAGAAAGAAAAAAAAAACTAAAATAAAAAGTTTCCTCTCCAAACCCCATCCCAGTCAAAAAAAAAAAAAAAGGTTACCAAAGCAGATTTCAGGCCTCTTTACTAGGATATAGTAGGTGTTCAATAAATAAATATTGAGTGAGCGTGGACTGGGGTTGTGACTCAGTGGTAGAGCACTTGCTTAGCAGGTGTGAGGCACTGGATTGGAGTATCGGCACCACATATAAATAAATTAAATAAAGTCCATTGACAACTAAAAAAATTTTAAAAAATTATTGAGAGAAAAACAAAAGATTAAACAATATACCTGAGGTCCTCAGGTAGTAAGTAGCTGAGCTGTGAGCCAAACCCAGGTGGGTCTCCCTCCAAAGCTCACTTGTGCAACACCAGGTCTAGCTGCCTTTCCTCTTTCTTAGGGAGAGGGACTGGTTCACCACCACAGAGGAAGTCCTTTGAGGAGAAGAAAGATTGGTTGAGACTTCAGTGATCTCTGAAAGAGAATACCCCCTCACAGTCATCCTACCTGTGTCCTCATACTCCAAACTCACTCTAGCCACAGCTGGACAGCACACCTCACCTTTGACAGTCAGAAGCCTTCCTTTTTGATTTCAGTGCTTAGAGATCAATACTGGAGCTGTGGAGTTCACAGAAAGATCGATGAAATCGTGATCAATATTAATAGCGCTGCATGGTCATTGGCTTACACAGCTGCTTCTCCCTCTGTCTGTCTCTTGTTTCTCTTCCTTCCCTTTTTTCTCTCAAAAGCATCACCAGGCCACCAAGAAAAGCAGAGAAGAGGCCAGCAATGTAGCAGTGGCATGGTGTAGGCATGTGGAAAGTCCCATCCTGCCACCAACCAGATCTAAGCTTCTTAGATCTAGACCTGGTGCACTTTTACGACAAAATCAACACAAAAGGCCTGTGCTGTCTTGTTGTGCAGAGAAGGTACTCTATAACATGGACTACCTCCTCTCCCCTGCCTCTACAGATTGTTCCTGTGCATCCAATTGCCGGAAGCCCCAGCTAGCTACAAATGTGCTGATACTGTTATTCCATTCCCCAACCACAGCCACCAGTCCTAAGATCAAACAAACTGGGGGGGTTTCCATCCATTACACTCCCTGCCTTTTCAAAACTTTATCCAGCACATGTCATCATCCCCATTTCATAGCTGAGGAATCTGAGGTTTTAGGATAAAAAGTAGTATAACTAGATCACACAGCTAGTAGGTGATTGAGCCTCGTTATGATTTGAATCTTAAAATCCCTCAAAAAGTCATGCTTGCGTGGGTTGGCTACCACACTGTGATGCTGTTGGAAGGTGGTGGAACCTTAGGAAGTGGGGTGTAATGGAAGGAAAATAGGTCATTAGGGGTGTGCTCACCAAGGGGATATTGAGACCCCGCCCTTTCCCTCTCTCTTTGCTTCCTCTATCACGTGTTCCAGCCATGATGCACGGTGCCTCCACAGGCCCAAAGGCAACAGGGCCAAGCAGCCCTGGACTGAAACCTCTGAAGCCAAAATAAAAATTTCCTCCTTACAAGTTGTTCTCAGGTATCTTGTCAAAGTGACGGCTGACAGACACAAGTCCAGACACCTACCTGGGACAGAGAATCCAGGGAGTGGGGAGGAGAGCCAAGTTGGGGTCTGAGCCTTGGAGGGGAAGCAGTAGGACATGGATGTCCTGAGAGAGGAAGGGTATAGGTACACGGAAGGCAAGGGCTGTTCCAAGTCAGGTACACAGAAGGCGAGGGCTGTTCCAAGTCACTAGCTAGGAAGCTGACACTGGGTTGGGAAGAGGGAACAATGTGCCCTCAGATCCTGCCCATCTGTTGCTTGGTGAGAAACCTGGGGATAGAAGTTTGGTGTAAAAACTAGATGGTAACTGTGACATCCTGGCATTGTTGCTTGCCTCTTCTCACTGAGAGACTCTGTTAAGCATCAGTCACTCTCTCCATAGCAATGGAAAGAAACCTCACCTATTGTAGAACAGAAGCACAACACAAGTTGGAGCAAGGGTAGGGGTTATAGAGGGAAAGAGCCTGAGAGAATTGAAATCACAGGTTATTATGATTCAGTTTAGGGACTCTGTGCCAAAAGACCCCAGACCCCTCACTAAATGTGGCCACCATTTATTGAACTGCTGCTATTTGCCAGGCACAGTCTTGTTTCATTCCTCAAGCAGCTTCCAAGGGACATGTCCTTGGCCTTATCACAAGATTGAGGAACAGTGGCTCACCACGGTTGGATGCCCTCTCTAAGCTGACACAGTTCATCGGTGTGGCGCTGGCTATTGTTTCCCCACCTACCTGGAATGCTTGCCACCAAAGAACAGGATTTGCCCAATCCCTGGAGATCTTCCTGAAGAAAGCTGTTCTCACACTTCCCTGATTATTGGAAATGTTCTCCTAGTATTTAGCATGAACCTCACAGCCTGTGATGGGAACAAATGGCCCTTTCCTTCAGTCCCTTTGTCCACAGGTGGTCCCTACTGTTAAGTAAATACAACATACAAAAATTCAGACTTGCAAATTTTTAAAATGCAAAAGAAGCGAGAGAGGGAAAGTATTCATTTAACCAAAGGCATCTGTGTTTTTACAACTGTAGGATTCCCCTGGTGCATTCAAGAATGAGACTCAATTTCCAAAAATTCATTTGACACTCAACTTTTCAGGAACACAGCTATTGTCAATTTATAAGAGAACAAAACAGTTCTCTTTCCTGGCTTTCCTCCTGATACTGACATGCCAAAGAGAGTCAGGGTTTGCTGAAAAATGATTTACTCTACAGAAATATTCTGGCAACTTTGCTTACGATGTCTTTTTAGTGCACTATTCAAATAAACTTTTAGAATTTCTGCATGGCAAAGGCAAAATAGTGAGGGAAAAATAGCAAACTCAAAAATGCTTTCATAAGATCAATGAAATATATTTTAGACTTCTTTCTCCAGGGGTCTGAACACTTAATGTTTTTCTTCCTCCGGGTAATTTTTCAACTTGAAATTTTGTTATTGATTTTGCTCTAGACTTTATTGATGTACCACTCCTTTTAAAAATCAAATTTATTTTAATTTTTATATCTTAAAGATGAGACTTAAAACTCCTTCTTGTCTTCTCTAAGTTCCAACCCCTCACACCCACCCTCGCCACCAAGTAAGAGACTGTCTACAGAGGATGGGCATTCAAACAGCAGATCACTATCCCTTGGGTTAATATTTTATTAACTAATGAAGGACTACTCTGATCAACATAGGCTCAATATACATGACACTATAAAAGAGAGAAATGCTTTCCCCTTATCAAGCTAACATAGTATTTATTCACTAATTAACCATGGATTAAATACTTGGCTATTTATCATGGCTTCGAATATTGCCAATGAGTTAAATGGCGAAACCACATCCCTCTACAGAGGTTTGCTGCTCCCAGCTGGACACTGAGCACTCTCCAACCTCTTTCATACAAAAGCCCACGAGAGAAGAAGAAGGGAAAGGAGGAGAGAAGGAGCTTAGCTATGTAATCACATACTCTAGCTATAAATCTAGATTACAGCTTGAATCTTCTAGTATCCTTCTAGCTTGGCTCAGCCCCAACTCCATTGAGCCAATCGTGAAGTCAAATAATTGCAACTGAACCATTTTTATTGCCTAATTGGAGACTCAGAGGGGACACATTCCAAGAACAAATATTTTATTTGAGAAGTATCTTCTGCTTTTCTGAAGTGACTTTGGATACATCAACCCACTGAATCCTCCTAATAAAGATAAAGAAGATGAAGGAGCACGATAAGCATCTTCTAGTCATTTGCTCCTCAAAGTGTAGTCTTTGAGCTAGCAATTTTGGCATTGAAATGGCCAAAAATTTGCACCACCTGCAAGCATTTTAAAAATGCAGACTGTTGAACCCTCTTCTAGACTTATGATTCAGAATTTGCATTTAACAAGACTCCCAGGTGATTTATGTGCACATACACATTAAGAAGATCTGGGTCCCAGAACTCAGAGACTGTGTCTCATTCATTTCTGTATTCTCAACTGTAGTGTCCGTTAAATAGTTGGGTCTCTTTAGAAATGTTGGTTAAACAGATGATAGACAGACAGACAGATGACTAGATATATGAATGAACAATTGAATAAAGTAATGAAATATTTGAAATAGGACACAAAAATGTAATGTGACCAGAGTCACAAAGATCTGAACCAACTAGAATCCAGGTCATCTCTAGACTCATTCACTTTCCATATTTTATTGGAAGGTGAAGAAGGGGGGCTCAAAGCCCAATCTGACTCTTTCCTCTTAGAAAGTGCCTGAATGGAGGCACCAACCCCTGTGCAGAAGCCAGCCAGCCTCCTTCAGTCAACATTTCAGACCACTGGGTCATGCTTAGAGAGTATTTTTCACAGACTAATTCAATTAAAGAAGCCACTTTATGTATGGAGGAATCAAAGGGATCAACTCAGATGTGTTTGTTTTCCAGTTGCATTGGAAATCAAATCATCCTGAGGAAAAGAAGTCAGGAGGAAAGTCTCTGCCTACCCAAGATAACTACCTCTATTTTTGTTAAAGTTGACATAGCAGTGCTTTTGATTATCTGGATGTGAGGACTCTGCTCTGAGCAGGTTCTACAGTCTGAATTCATCCTTCTCCTCTCCCCTGGCATCAGCAAGAATGCTGGATTGCATTAACTCAAGAGGGCAGAACTTCATGCAGAACCTGCCCTTGCCAAGTGGAAAATCCTACAGCTCCTGGCTCTTGAACCATTCACTTCTGTCACATCCAATCCATCACCTCGTGGAGGACAGGCCTGGAGACTGCAGTCCCCACAGATTTAGAGCCAAGACACTCTGAATCTAGAGCATCCAAGGGGCCTCTTGAGATCTGTCGACTACTATTTGCTTCTCAGCACTTAAAATTCTGACGTCGATGAGTCAGGACAAAGTCCCCTCCATCAGAAGTCCGTGCAAGGATGAAATTTCTTTGGAGACATCTGATTTCTGTTCCTCTAAATTGGAAGATTGGAAGCCCTCAAGTTCTTTTTTTTTTTTTTTTCAGACTAGTGAATATATTTGAGAAACTGATAAAAACTATGGCTCCTCTCTCTCTCCCAGGGAAAATGCACATAAGCACATTTTTGGGTTTCAATTTCAAGGGAACTTCATAAGAGCTATTCATAGAATCTCTAGGGTCCAGAAATTCTAGGTTAATAATCACTGGTAGAAATGCGAGGTGTAGTCTTTTCTCTGGTCCTCTAAACATGACTGTGCTTCATCTATCATTAACACCATTAAGAATTGTTTTCAATTTTCTACCTAAATGTGAAAAAAATTTTTTTTCTCTTAGAAATGAGAATGCTTGCATGCACAATGGGAATGTATGGTTACGATTAGAAAAACATGAATTTGAGTCTCAGTTCCTCATTTAACAGCTCTGGATCCTCAACAAAGCCACTTAATCTCTTGGAGACTCAGTTTATCATCTGAAAAATGGGAATGATAATACTACATTTTAGATAATGCATGAAAAGTGACTGTCATGCATGTTGACTTGATGCATTGACCTCCTTCTTTTTTCATTAATGAGAAGATCCTCAAGAAATTCTCTCACCCTAAAATACCTCAAATCCCCTCTTTGACTCCTTCCTTTGCATGAAAGGATTGGCACTCAGGCCAAGAGGGGCAAATGCTCAAATCATCTGTCAAGAAGCATGTGTGCAACACAGAGGGAGGTACTGTGGGGTGTGCAAGTTGGTTTGTGTCCCATTGCAGAAATGAGCGTGACTACACAAAAGAAACCACCACCCAGGGTCAGGACTCAGACCCCTTAAGACAGTGAATGGGAGGACATAGGAGGACTTGGTGACAGAGAGCAGGCTCAGATGTCAGGAAGATGTAGGTTTGAATTCTAGTCCTTTCATCTATAAAACACAAGGCAGGTTTATTTTAGTCACCTTATGGGAAAAACAAAAAAAAAAAAAAAAATCAAGATGGCAACAAGAAAATCTGCTTCACATGGACTAAATGACTTGCTTATGATAACATGCCTCACACAGGATGTGGTTTCTGGAGTGCCTTATAAATTTCCACCATTCTCATCACCTATATGGAGTGTGGAGAGTCAATGACAGGCATGGAAGAATGGAGAGAATTCTGCACAGGAAGGAAAGAGGGGAGAGAGAACAGAAATAGGAGGAGAGGGTCTCCCCTCAGCATCACCCATCACCAGTGGTTGGCACTGCTATATTTGTAGATGGTGCCCAGGAGAGCAGATCCTAAGGAACAGGACGCTGAACATAGGGCCGATGGATCCTGGATCCTGAGGGTTATCCATCCCAAGTGGGAAGGTCTGGGTGATCTCTAAAGTTCCAGGGTGCAGGACAAGAACCTGGAACCAGGGAGCAGGAACTGTAGCACAATGGGAAGAGAAGGTCCCTTGGGCTGGCAGGTGGGAGGACAACAAGGCTCAACAGCACCTTCAGGAATTTTCCCTGGGTTTGGCTCTCTGACAAGAGTTGAGTTTCTTAAATCCATATTGCTTTAATAGCTTCTTTTTTTGACAGTTACAGACTATGTGCTCAATAAATACTTAACTGATCAATTGATTTCTTCCTTGGCTAATGTTGCCAGGAATGAAACTGTTTGAGCAATAGCTCAAGCATAGGGTTAGGAACTGCCTGTGCTCTCACCTCTAAGCAATTGGAGCTTTAGAAGTCTAAGCAGGCACTCTGTAGTGGCTGCAACAACAAAAGACAGATTGACAGTTGACCCTGTCTCCAATCAACCAGAAGAATCAATGTGCCTGCCATCTCTAGAAAATTGTCAATACTCTCTTGACCTCTCCCACCAAAGGCTGAGTCTCACTAAAAGAAAAAAATGAGGAGGCAGACACAGAGAGAAGGACCTGGAGCAAAGACATCTCCTTCCTAACCCCTACAGTCAGCAAATAAGGCAAGGCAGACTGCAGACCGAATCTGCTCAAACATTTATGATATAAAAGAGAGGGAGAGAACTGGAGTGGGGTTGGGAGGGTGAGCCTATATTCTAGATGGACATTTAAAAATTCTGTTAAATCTCCAAAGCCCAGAGGAGCCAGATCATTAAAAATCTTGTCTTTGCAGGCCAAGAATAGCTCAAGATTTATGCCCCACGATGGACAGTTCTGTTCCCTCTAGATGCTGCCTCTGAGAAAGCAGTGCAATCTTGGCCTGCCTTAGACCAGCTCTGTGGCTGGGGTTCCCAGGCAAGAACATTCCAGTTCATAAAGAGAAGCCATCATCCCTGCCCACAAAGTGGGGTGGTCAAGAATCAGTTCAAGGCCACCTCTAAACCCCTTGTAAAAATGCAGCCAGGACAAAGCAATAAAATCCTAAGAATGCACTTGTGAGAAATTCAGGTGCTAAGGGCTTTGCTCTAGGCCCTGACTTGTGGTGGAAAAGTAAGCTCTAGCCAGGAGAGCTTACATGAGCAGGTTACTTAATCTCTCTAACCTCAGTTTCCTCATCTGAAAAATGGCGGTAGTAAAAGAAACTAAGTCATAGGATTTCGATGAGGATCAATACAGGGAGGCGCTTCAACCTGAAATGCTGTTTTTAAAATTGCATCCTCTGCCCACATTCCCACAAGGAAAATAAAGAGTTAACAAGTAAATAAGAATATTCCCCAGAAGAGGGGCCTCTTAGGGTGGCTGGGGGAGACCAAATTTGAAACTGTGAGCAGCTGCACAGACCCTGGCACACCTCCTGATGGCCCAGAACACCAACCAAGTGCAAATTAATGGATTTCCAACACCAGACTGCAAGATCCCAACAAGACTATATAAAACTGGTCAAATACTCTCAAGTAGTCTTGAGAACTTTGTGAACAGGACAACTGCTGCTTCCAGAAGATCCATCTGCCATTTTAACAGCCTCAGAATTGTCTTCCCCAAGAAACACTGGCATGAGTGATCAAAATAGTAGCAAGGTCCCTTGAGCCCATGACTTAACAGGAAAATCAAGAGGAGCCAGGGGTCTTTAAGTGCAGCTGAGGAAGAGGAGGTGTCTGGGCAATATATTTTTGGAACAGGCTGACAGATACCAGTCCTCAGATGAAATTAACTCTCAAAACAAGGAGAACAACAATGTGCACTGAATAAAGCCCTCCTTAAATTAGGCAGTAGCTGATAGGCATGTTTTAGATTTGTGTTAAATGTGTTTATTAGTGCATTATAGTTGTACAGACTCGTGGGGTTCATTTTGACATAATTATGCAGGCATGGAATATAATTTGCTCCATTTCAATCCCCAGTGCCTCCACTATTCCTCCCCTTCTCTCTCCTCCTGTTCCCCTTTCTTTACTGATGTTTTACCAAGTCTTTGTCAAAATCCTAGAGAGTAACATTTCCTAAAGTGTGTTCTATGGAAACTAGTCCAACAATGTGCTCCATTATTAAAGGGTTCCCTGATCTAAGGTGTTTGAGAACACTGCAGAATATAAGCCCTATTGCACATTTGCAATATACAGAGTAAATGCAACCAGCGGTTATGCAGTAAAGAATGCTAAACTTGTCTAAGCATGGAACTGTGGTGCTTTTCGGTGAAACGCCATGGAGTATGGTAGTCACACCACATTAGATTTCTGCTATACAAGCAGCAGCTTTGGCTTAGGAATTCCACTCTGCTGCTAAATTCAGCTGTTAGTTCTTCCTTGGTGGCTACATCTTCTCATCTCCTGGGATTCAGGCACCCTGGCCCATTATACTTCAACAAAAATAGCAAGACCAACACCAGCCCTGCAGAGAAGTGAACGCAGGAGCAATCCCAAGCCCCCCACACTGACGGCCACACAGAAGAGCTGCCCACACGCTGGTGTCTGGGAGGAGCGAGGTAAAGGAAACTTCTTAGCCTCTCCCTGGACCACTGCTTTCCTTGCTAGATCTCAAAGAGACTCACAGTTTACTTTTATTAGCATGCCTGCTTAGAAAACGCACTTGGATGCTTTCAAAATACAAGAGAAATTCACCCCTGAAATCTCTTCCCAGTGTACTTTAGTCCTAAAGGCTTCATATTTCTTACTACCCAGAAGCCCCTCTGCATCAGAGGTAGCCGGTATTAATTACACAAATAACACCAGGCCCTGTTCAAATGCGCTGAGTCTGGGTGACTTGAACAAAATTGTGGGAAAGTTGGCGAAGTGTCTTTAATCTCTTCCCTCCCTGCTTTTATCTTCCTCCCAGGCCCTGACTCTCAGTGCTTTTATTTCTGCCTGGGGAATAACAGCACTAAATACCCATACATTTGAACTGTATGTATATGCAGGGTGTATACCTTACTTGCTGGGTTGCCTGGAGTGACCTTTGGTTTCCTGATGGATGAAATGGGTATCTAAAAAACCAAGTTACAGGATTAGAGTGAGGCTGAACTAAAAAGAAGTACATGTAACAGAATAGGTTAGGTTTAGCCACACGCAGCTGATGGAATGTTTAAAGGCATAATATTTCCTTGTCCAGACAGAGTGAATGGATGGGGGCTTGTGTTGTCCTTCAGCCTGTGATCAATAAGGAATTGATTTGCTCTCCTTGATGAGACTGAAGAAAAGAAGGGGGCGAGGAAAAAAAAGGTGAATCCAACACTTAAAAAAATGGAGATAGGGCTGGGGGTGTAGCTTGGTGGTAGAATAGCTACCTAGCATGCACAAGGCCCTAGGTTCCAACCCTGGCATGGGGGAAGAAAAAGAAGAAAGGAAGGAAATACTTTACACCCAATTTTTGAAAGCCCAAAAGCTAGGAACAGGTTTATTTACTTTCATGCCTTAAAATTAGGAAGGGGTACAGTGATAGAGAGAGGAGAAGCAGACAGGAAAAGGAAAAACTAAACATGTTCTGGTGATAGGGCAAGAAAGGAAAAAAACACTGCAAAAAAATCATTTCATTCTCTATGTGAAACTATAAATGTCACTTGGTTTTAAGTCTTTATTATAAGGCGATGCATTTTCATTATATGAAAATCAGAAACTACATGTAAACAGAAAAAGAAAAGGAAAAGCATCATTATCTCACTTGCTAAAGGTAATTGCAAAACTGTGTGCAACTTGCTTCTGTCCTGCTAGGCAACTTTGGCATGCAAATATTTATTTTCTGACCAAAATGAAATAATACATTTGCACTGAGTGGTTACTTGCCTTTTCTCCATAATGACAGATAAGGAACATTAACATTATTTGTCTTGGATGGTGTTCCTAGAATGGTGGCTTCTGGTTGGTGAAAGCCTCTGCTGGACAGGTTGATAAATATTCTGACATTGCCTTTGTTGGTGAGAGATTATTAATCCTATTTTGCAGGTGAAGCAATTGAGGCCCAGAAAGATACCTTACCAATGTCACACAAATTATGAGGTTCTGGACTGGGGTCCAGAACAGAGTCCTCCTACCTCCTGGAATAGCAAATATGCTTTTGTTCAGGCTGTTCTCCCGAGTTGTGGGACTAAGCAGCACTAAGGGTCGGTTCACATTTGTGCTCATTACATAACACTAGGTGCTGGGCACGCGTCTGCTTTGTGCTAAGTGCTTTCTCTTAATTCAAGGTACCGTTTCCTCCAAAAGCCCATATCTTGCCAAATGGAATATTATTTCTCCCATTGGGTTATAAATGAAAAAAATCTATAATAAGGTTTCTTTATTTGAACACCCAGGACACTTGTTCATAGGCCATATGGGAACATGGACAATCTCTTGCAGAAGCCAAAGAGCCAGCAGCCAATGCTGAGAGCTGCCTCTCACCCGCTGCAGGAGCCGTTCTGCCCCAGAGGCTTTCAGGGAACATAGCCTGGTCCTCCCCTGCTCTACTTCATCCTTCGCTCTTCATTACATGTCAAATCACCCCACGTGATAACACAGAATTTACTGTCTGGTAACCTGCTCAGGCTTTGTCGTAAACAGCAAAACCTCAGTTGCTTCTGTCATCGTGATTGCATTGTAAATAAAATAAGTGGAAGAATTTGAGGAAAATTAAGCCCTGCAGAGAAATTAGCAGGAAGATAGTGAAGCAGAAGGGCGAAACGATAATGATGACCACCTCATCGATATAACCACCATCCCTCCTGGAGGCTGTGGCGGTGGCCTGTGTGGGGAGCAATCCAGGCAGAAGAAATGGATCATGACCATCTCTGCCTCCTTCCAGGGGTTTCCCAACCAAAGCCATGTGTGCATGAGGCCAAACAGCTAGATTTTTAGAAAGCATTTCCCAATAAGCACTATTCAGTCCATGCAACTTGGTTTCTTCCCCCAGAGTGGAAGAATGGAAGATTTGGAGGAAGACCAGCCTGATAACAAGATGATAAGAAGGGAATCCAGAAGCTACCAACATGATCCCTACTCTGGGATTCCTTCTAGAAGACTTGCCACTCTCAGGGACCCAGGATATCACCCCCTATTCCCGCAGAGCTAATCCTGCCAGGTCTGAGAGCCTCCAGGCTGCTTTCTGGGTTTGGACTATCCTCCTGAGAACCTCTGGGTCCCCCAAGGACTCCATGAGCTTTGGATCAATGGATTAAAATAGCCTAATTTACCTAGTGTGAGTTTGAATTCATGAGCGTAAGTGCCCAAGTTACAGTTAACTGGGCAGACTTCCTGTTTGATTCTGGCAAAAACACAAACTCTTGAAGCAACTGAATACTGTGCTTGTGAACGTTAGCAGATTTGACTCCCAGACATGTCGCATGAAAACCTTGGCCAGGAGCCTTGTAGAATTTTACTCTTTTGGAGGAACAACATTGCATATTATGACGGAGTCACTAAGTAAGTTGATATAAACCCCACATTTTCAAAAGCTCTGTTAACTCCACATGCCCCATGCTGTCTTTAAGTAACTGTTTAAGGCTGGTGGTCATTCTGAAGTACTTGCTTGACCAGGGTCTGCATGGTGCTCGGCCAGCCTTCCTCCCATCTTTACTCTTGGCAAGGGCCAAGTCCACATGAGACCTTCACCAGATCCCACCTCAACTCACAGTTAAATGAAAGCGCACGTCCTGCAATGCAGTGCACAAGGGTGAGCTCATAGTTGAGGCTCAGTAAACATTTATGAAATGATGAACGAACAATTTCTTCACACTTACTGCTCCAGTTATTCTCTGTACCATGACATCTCCAAATCTGAGTTTCCAGCCCTTCTCCTCACCAAATCCACACACCCTATAGATGCCAGAGCAGATCACCCCATGGCATTCCATCTGGACACATCTGAAAGGAAACTTAGTCACTTCCTCCCCTCCACCTATCCACCCCCACTTCTCCCCACTCAGTGAACCACATACCTTCCACGCAACCTGGGAGAGGAGACACTGAAGCATTTCTCATGCCATCCCCTCCTTTCCATCCACCCGCCTCTCCTTTCTTCAGTCTTTCATTGATTCCAACTAGATGATTTTAATCACCTCTTAATTGCCTCGGGTCTCCTCCTCACCATTATGTCTTTCCTAGCCCTTCCCTTCAAAGTCATTGTCTACAGTAACCCCAGAATACCTTCCTAAAATGCAAATGCCATGGTGCCACACTCCCATGGCATTCCATCATTCGATAGGCTGCAAAGAGCTTCATGTCTAGTTCTTGTCTCTCCTTCACAATGACATTGGCTCCCACTGGAATCTGGAGGAACTCTAACGACACCCCTTAAACCAAGGGCTCTGGAGCCTGCCCTCTCTTTTCCTATATTTCCTGTTCAAATACACAGAATCACCCAGTGAAAGCCTACATTCTCTTTGGTATCATAGTAATTTTGTTTTTTAAAAAAATTTTGGTAAAATATAAATACTTGAAATTTCTCATCTTAACCCTTTTTAAGTGACAATTCAGTGGCATTATATTCACATTTTTGTGCAACTGTCACCTCTGTCCATCCACAGAAGGTTCATCTTGCAAAGTAAAACTCCATGCCCATTAAATAACTTCCCATTTCCTTTCTTCCCTCATCCCTGATAACCACCCTCTACTTTTTGACTCTGTGAATTTGGCTGCTCCAGGAACCTCATATAAGAGGACCTATATAGTATTTGTTCTTCTGTTATTGGCTTTTTTCACTGAGAATAATGCCCTCCAGGTTCATCCATGTTTAACACGTGACAGGATTTCCTTCCTTTTCAAGGCTGAATAATATTCCACATTGTGTATATGCTCCATTTCTTCTTCCATTCATGCACTGATGGGTGCTCAGGTTCCTCCACATTTTGGCCTCTGTGAACAATACTGCTATGAATATGGATGTATACATATCTTCTTTGATCCCTGCTTTCCATTCTTTGGGGAAGTGGAATTGATGGATCATACATGGTAATTCTATTTTTTAAGTAACCACCACCATAGGGTGTTGCATCAGAATATAATTTTTACATCCATCTGACCAGTTGATTCTGAGTGTGGAGAAAGAAAGACCTCAACATCAGGAGAAGCACCTTAAGTGTGAGTTGCTAAATGTACACTGAGAGGCCCTAGAAAGAGACCTTGCAGGACAAGAGTCCCCAAGAGCAGGGTGAATGCCAGGCAAGTGCTGTCCCTGACAGCATTCCTCTTCCACGAGACTTATGGTGAGCTTGTTCCAGGGTTGATGGGATGGAACTGGGAGTGTGCTGTGAATCCTGCAAGGAGACCTCTTAGGGAAGCCACTGGAGAGCCACAGGAAGGTGCTCCTGCCCTCCTTACCATGGTGCCTAGCTGAAATCACAGCACTAGAAAAACAAAAACAAATAAGCAAAAAACCTCTTCAATGCTTCTTAAAACCCAAGAAGCAAAACTGCAAAGGAGATTCCGGACCTGGAAATGCCCCAGGTGCTCTACCATCCAGCCACAGGGAGTGACTCTCAGCTCCCAAGCATGCTGAACCTTCCTCCTTCAGACCTTTCTTTGCAAGTGCTGTTCCCCTGCCTTGAGCACTCCCCCTCCCCCACCCCCCACTCTCGGGCCTCTTATTTATGCTGGAAGACTCCATTCAGAAATCACCTTCCCAGGGAGGCCTCCTGACCCCCATGCAGGGCTCAGCCCTCCTCTGTGTTTCAAGCAGCTTTGCACATCTCCATCCCTACACTTCTTGGTTTCCTTTTTCACCTCCCCCTCTAACTGAAGTTCTCCTCCACTGAAATGGCAGTTTCTCATCGTTGTACCTCCAATCCCTGGCACAGGATGGGACACACAGTCAAACTCTAAGTATTTCTGGATGGGTAGATACTATTTCTAAACCAGGTTTTGATGGTAATAGCATTAGTAGGAGTATTAAGACTATGTTTCCCAACCTCAGCACTATTGACATTTGGAGTCAGTTAATTCCTTGTTGGGAGAGGGTGGAACTATAAATTGTAGGATGGTTAGCTGTATCCCTGTCCTCTACCTACTAAATGTCAGTAGCATCCTTTGTGACAATCTAAATGTTTCTAGACTTTGCTAAATGTTCCCTGGCATGGGCAGGGGGTGAAAACAAAATCACTCCCAGGTCAGAACCATTGCACCAAGATGATGTGCAGTTATTTGAACAGGGTTTGTCCTCTCAGGGACCTTCTAAGATTGCAAGACCTGAATGCAGATTCCAGACACTATATGAAATCTCATCAGAAACATTCACAACATTTATTACCATCTTCTGAATGATTTATAACTTTATATATCTTGTGAATAATTAAGAAATGTGCCTAGGAACCTCTTCCAAGAGGTCTTCTCGTAGGAATCTTAAATCATTTGCCATAAAATATTGACCCTGATCTGATTCATTATTTACAAAACTCGCTAAAGATTGGGATGGGGAAATGCCGCATCAAAACTGTTCCAAATCTTTTGTAAAGGACATAGAAACTTTGGGGGAATGGGGAGCAAAGTTCCTAGAACAAAAGTTTATGCTATAGTCTGTATTTTGAACGTCCCCCTTTGGTTGTGTTATTGGGAGGCAGTAGAACCTTTAAGAGGTGGAGTCTAGTGGGAGGTCTTTAGATTATTGGGGGCAAGTCCTTGAAAGGACTAGTCATTCTCTTGCTTCCTGGCCATAGGTGAGTAGTTTTTCTCCAGCACGTGCCACAATGTGCTGCTTTGCCCCAGATCCAGAGCAACAGGGCCAACACACCATGGACTAGGAACTCCAAAACTGTGAACCAAAATAAACCTTTCCTCTTTCTAAGTTAATTATCTTACATATTTTGTTATAGTGACAGAAAACTGCCTCACACCATTTTTCATGGCCATTTGAATTTTCAAATGGAAGAAATTTCCCCCAAGGGAAAGGAATGTGAAGATTTAGGCTCAGAGAAGGAATAAAGAATAGGAATACTCAGGATTTCAGCACCCAGGCAAAGTATGTCAGAAATGGAAACAGGGGGGGCCAAGATGGCGGACTAGAGGGCGGCTGCGTTTCGCGCTGCTCCAGGACGCAGGATTCGAGAGAGGAGATAGTGAGAGATTTGGGACCAACTCAAAGCTGCCGGGTGAGTCTCTCCTGTTGGGGAGGCGTCCCGGATGGGGCGGTAGCCCCGGAACGCAGGGAATTTGTGAGGTGGAGTTGCTCGGTGAGACGCCCCTCCCCCCACTGGAGCGGTAAACACGGACGACTGGGATCATCGTGGAGGAGGCGGCTCAGCATAGCGCTTGGACTCGAGCAGCCGCTGGGGCTCCGGGCGGCTGCCTGGGGAGGAGCTGCGTGGTGAGCTGTTTGGACCCAGAGTGACCGCTTCCGAACACCGGGGGGTTGCCCGGAGGAGGAGGAGAGGCCCGGCGGGTCGCTTGGGTCTAGGAGTGACTGCATCAGAGCCACGGGCGGTTGCCAGGGGAGGAGCTGCGTGGTGAGTTGTTTGAACTCAGAGTGGGCGCTCCTGAGCGCCGGGGGACTGCCCGGAGGAGGAGGAGGAGCACGGCGGGACGCTTGGTCTGGGAATGACTGCATCAGAACCACAGGCGGTTGCCAGAGGAGGAGTTGTGTGGTGAACTGTTTGAACTCAGAGTTAGAGCTCCTGAGTGCCGGGAGGTTGCCCGGAGGAGGAGGAGGAGCGTGGCTTGTTGTTTGACCTGGGAGTGACTGCATCAGAGCTGCGGGCGGTTGCCGAAGGGGGAGCTGCGTGACGAGCTGTTTGAACTCGGAGCAGCTGCTCCAGAACACTGGTGGCCTGCCTGGAGGAGGAGAGCGGTGGGACGCTTAGTCTGTGAGTGACTGCATCAGAACCACAGGCGGTTGCCAGAGGAGGAGGCGAGTGGTGAGCTGATTGGACTAAAAGCAACCGCTCCGGAACACCGGTGGCCTGCCTGGAGAAGGAGCGTGGTGAGTCACCTGGTCTCGGAGCCACCGCTCCTGAACACCCGGGCGGCTACCCCAAGGAGGAGGAACAGGGCGGGTCACTTGGACTTGGAGTGACTGCCTAGGGCTACAGGTGGTTGGTGGGAGGAGGAGACCCAAAGTGAGTTGTTTGGACTCCTAGTGACTGCGTCGGAAACCGGGCGGCTGTCCGGAGGAGGAGGTGTGTGGCGGGTCTCTGTGTCTCGGAGCTATTGTACGGGGCTCCAGGTGGTGGCTCAGGGGAGGGGCTGCATAGCCAGGCGATTGGTGCAGAGCAGGGTCCCAGGAGCTAGGTGGCTGCTTGCTGGAAGAGCCGCACAGAGACACGCCTAGGGGCGGAGCGAAGTTTCCAGGGCGGCGGACAGACTCTCTGGGAGAGGCAGCCTAAGGAGACTCGCCTGCGAAGGGTGAGGCTCCCAGGCCCAGGACGTAGGTCCGGGCCCCTGGGATCGTTGCAGAAGAAGACAGCCCAGCCCAGGGGGTAGTTGTAGATTGAGGGGAACCTCTAGGAGGGCAACTGACTAGCGAGACGTCCACACCGAGTGACTCTTCCCGGCCAGGGGAGGTTTTCCCACAGGGACAGTAAAGTCAGAGACATAGGCACAAACAGGCCTTGCCTCAGCCCGCAGCCTACTTCCCCGTTGGATGACCATTGGTCAACAAGTGGAGACACCTCTGCCCACTAGCAGGGAATATACGCCACCTGAGGGTCACCACCCTAGAGAGGCAGCTTCTTCGTGGAGCTCTGCATTATCAACCTCCTCCAAGACTTCAGGCTACTGAAGGATAAGAGGGGATATACTAACAATCTTCAGGGACATTATAAGTTGATAGAGGAAATCTGCAATATCTTAATGACCCACTGATCCCTGAACAATATGAGAAAACAAGGGAAGAAAATGCCCCAAACAAATCTAGATGTTACATCAATAAAATCCAACGACAGCATGCCAGAAGAAATGACAGAAAGGGAGTTCAGAATGTACATAATTAAAATGATTAGGGAAGCAAACGATGAGATGAAAGAGCAAATGCAGGCATTGAACGATCGCACCAATCGACAGTTAACAGAGCAAATTCAGGAAGCAAAAGATCATTTCAATAAAGAGTTAGAGATATTGAAAAAAAACCAAACAGAAATCCTTGAAATGAAGGAAACAATAAACCAAATTAAGAACTCCATAGAAAGCACAACCAATAGGATAGAACAGCTGGAAGACAGAACTTCAGATATTGAAGACAAAATATTTAACCTCGAAAACAAAGTTGAACAAACAGAGAAGATGGTGAGAAATCATGAACAGAATCTCCAAGAACTATGGGATATCATGAAAAGGCCAAATTTGAGAATTATTGGGATTGAGGAAGGCTTAGAGAAACAAACCAAAGGAATGAACAATCTATTTGAAGAAATAATATCAGAAAATTTCCCAAATCTGAAGAATGAAATGGAAAATCAAGTCCAAGAGGCTTATAGGACTCCAAATACACAAAATTACAACAGACCCACACCAAGGCACATTATAATGAAAATACCTAACATACAAAATAAAGACAGAATTTTAAAGGCTGTGAGAGAAAAGAACCAAATTACATTCAGGGGGAAGCCAATACGGATATCAGCAGATTTTTCAATCCAGACCTTAAAAGCTAGAAGGGCCTGGAACAACATTTTTCAAGCTCTGAAAGAAAATGGATGCCAACCAAGAATCTTATACCCAGCAAAACTTACCTTCAAATTTGACGATGAAATAAGATCATTCCATGATAAACAAAAGCTAAAAGAATTTACAAAAAGAAAGCCAGCATTACAGAACATTCTCAGCAAAATATTCCATGAGGAAGAGATAAAAAACAAAGAAGCAAATCAGCAAAGGGAGGAATTATCCTAAAGGAACTGTCAAATAAAGGAGGAACCAAGATGTGTCAAAAATTTTAAATATGAACCAAATGACTGGGAATACAAATCATATCTCAATAATAACCCTGAATGTTAATGGCCTGAATTCATCAATCAAAAGACATAGACTGGCAGATTGGATTAAAAAGAAAGATCCAACAATATGTTGCCTGCAAGAGACTCACCTCATAGAAAGAGATACCCATAGACTAAAGGTGAAAGGATGGGGAAAAACATACCATGCACATGGGCTCAGCAAAAAAGCTGGAGTATCCATCCTCATTTCAGATAAAGTGGACTTCAAGCCAATGTTAGTTAGAAGGGATAAAGAAGGACATTTCATACTGCTTAAGGGAACCATAAATCAGCAAGATATAACAATCATAAACATCTATGCCCCAAACAGTGGCTCATCCATATATGTTAAACAAATCCTTCTCAATTTTAGAAACCAAATAGACCATAACACAATAATACTAGGTGATTTTAACACGCCTCTTTCACCACTGGACAGATCTTCCAAACAAAAATTGAACAAAGAAACCATAGATCTCAATAACACAATCAATAATTTAGACTTAACAGACATTTATAGAATATACCATCCAACCAAGAGCGAATACACTTTCTTCTCAGCAGCACATGGATCCTTCTCTAAAATAGACCATATATTATGCCACAAAGCCAATGTCAGCAAATACAAGAAGATAGAGACACTACCTTGTATTCTATCAGATCATAATGGATTGAAGTTACAAATTAATGAAAGAGTAAAAAACAGAAACCACTCCAACACCTGGAGATTAAACAATATGCTACTATATGATGAATGGATAACAGAAGATATTAGGAAGGAAATTAAAAAATTCTTAGAGGTAAACGAGAACAAAGAAACAACATATCAAAATCTCTGGGACACTATGAAAGCGGTACTTAGAGGAAGATTTATTTCATGGAGCGCATTTAATAAAAGAAGTAAAACTCAAAAAATAAATGACCTAACACTACAGCTCAAAGCCCTAGAAAAAGAAGAACAGACCAACACCAAAAGTAGTAGAAGACAGGAAATAGTTAAACTGAGAGCTGAAATCAACGAAATTGAAACGAAAGAAACAATACAAAAAATTGACAAAATAAATAGTTGGTTCTTCGAAAAAATAAACAAAATTGATAAACCTTTAGCTACACTAACAAAGAGAAGACGAGAGAAAACCCAAATCACTAAAATTCGGAATGAACAAGGAAATATCACAACAGACACGACCGAAATACAAAACATAATTAGAAGCTATTTTGAAAATCTATACTCCAACAAAATAGAAAATTTTGAAGACATCAACAGGTTTCTAGAGACATATGAATTGCCTAAACTGAACGAGGAGGACATACACAATTTAAATAGACCAATTTCAAGTAATGAAATAGAAGAAGTCATCAAAAGCCTTCCAACAAAGAAAAGTCCAGGACCAGATGGGTTCTCAGCCGAGTTCTACAAAACTTTTAAAGAAGAACTCATTCCAATACTTCTCAAAGTATTCCAGAAAATAGAAGAGGAGGGAACTCTCCCAAACTCATTCTATGAAGCCAATATTACCCTGATTCCTAAACCAGACAGAGACACATCGAGGAAAGAAAATTTCAGACCAATATCCTTAATGAACATCGACGCAAAAATTCTCAACAAAATTTTAGCAAATCGCATCCAAAAACATATTAAAAAGATAGTGCACCATGATCAAGTGGGTTTCATCCCAGGGATGCAAGGTTGGTTCAACATCAGGAAATCAATAAATGTCATTCACCATATCAATAGACTTAAAGTCAAGAATCACATGATTATTTCGATAGATGCAGAAAAAGCATTTGATAAAATACAGCACCCCTTCATGCTCAAAACACTAGAAAAAATAGGGATAGTGGGAACATTCCTTAACATTGTAAAGGCCATCTATGCTAAACCCATGGCTAATATCATTCTTAATGGTGAAAAACTGAAAGCATTCCCTCTAAAAACTGGAACAAGGCAGGGATGCCCTCTTTCACCACTTCTATTCAATATCGTCCTTGAAACTCTAGCCAGAGCAATTAGACAGACCAAAGAAATTAAAGGGATACGAATAGGAAAAGAAGAACTCAAACTATCCCTATTTGCTGATGATATGATTGTATACTTAGAGGAACCAGGAAATTCCACCAGAAAACTTTTAGATCTTATAAGTGAATTCAGTAAAGTAGCGGGATATAAGATCAATGCACATAAATCGAAGGCATTTTTATATATAAGCGATGAATCTTCAGAAAGAGAAATTAGGAAAACTACCCCATTCACAATAGCTTCGAAAAAAATAAAGTATTTGGGAATCAATCTCACAAAAGAGGTGAAAGACCTCTACAATGAGAACTACAGAACACTAAAGAAAGAAATTCAAGAAAACCTTAGAAGATGGAAAGATCTCCCATGTTCTTGGATAGGAAGAATTAATATTGTCAAAATGGCCATACTACCAAAAGTGCTATACAGATTCAATGCAATTCCAATTAAAATCCCAATGATGTACCTTACAGAAATAGAGCAAGCAATTATGAAATTCATCTGGAAGAATAAAAAACCCAGAATAGCTAAAGCAATCCTTGGCAGAAAGAGTGAAGCAGGGGGTATCGCAATACCAGATCTTCAACTCTACTACAAAGCAATAGTAACAAAAACGGCATGGTATTGGTACCAAAATAGAAAGGTGGATCAATGGTACAGAATAGAGGACACGGACACAAACCCAAATAAATACAATTTTCTCATACTAGACAAAGGGGCCAAAAATATGCAATGGAGAAAAGATAGCCTCTTCAACAAATGGTGCTGGGAGAATTGGAAATCCATATGCAACAGAATGAAACTAAACCCATATCTCTCACCATGCACAAAACTAAACTCAAAATGGATTAAGGATCTCGGAATCAGACCAGAGACCTTGCATCTTATAGAAGAAAAAGTAGGTCCAGAGCTTCAACATGTCGGCTTAGGACCAGACTTCCTCAACAGGACTCCCATAGCACAAGAAATAAAAGCAAGAATTAATAACTGGGATAGATTCAAACTAAAAAGCTTTCTCTCAGCAAAGGAAACTATCAGCAATGCGAAGAAAGAGCCTACAGAGTGGGAGAAAATCTTTGCCAATCATACTTCAGATAGAGCGCTAATCTCCAGAATCTATAAAGAACTCAAAAAACTCTACACCAAGAATGTAAACAATCCAATTGACAAATGGGCTAAGGAAATGAATAGACACTTCACAGAAGAAGATGTACAAGCAATCAACAAACATATGGAAAAATGTTCAACATCTCTAGTAATAAGAGAAATGCAAATCAAAACCACCCTAAGATTCCATCTCACCCCAATTAGAATGGCAATTATCAAGAATACAACCAACAACAGGTGTTGGCGAGGATGTGGGGAGAAAGGTACACTCTTACATTGCTGGTGGGGCTGCAAATTAGTGCAGCCACTCTGGAAAGCAGTGTGGAGATTCCTTAGAAAACTTGGAATGGAAACACCATTTGACCCAGCTATCCCACTCCTTGGCCTATACCCAAAGGACTTAAAATCAGCATATTACAGAGATACAGCCACATCAATGTTCATAGCTGCTCAGTTCACAATAGCCAGATTGTGGAACCAACCTAGATGTCCTTCAATTGATGAATGGATAAAGAAACTGTGGTATATATATACAATGGAATATTACTCAGCCATAAAGAATGATAAAATTATGGCATTTGCAGGCAAATGGATGAAACTGGAGAATATCATGCTAAGTGAGATAAGCCAATCTCAAAAAACCAAAGGAAGAATGATATCGCTAATAAGTGGATGACGACACATAATGGGGGTGGGAAGGGTTAGTGTTGGGGTTGGAGTTGGGTTTAGGGAGGGGGGCAGGAATGGAGGAAGGAAGGACTGTATAGATGGAGGGGAAGGGTGGGAGGGGAGGGGGGGAAGGGAAAAAATGGCAGAATGAATCAAACAACATTACCCTATGTAAATTTATGATTACACAAATGGTATGCCTTTACGCCATGTACAAATAGAAAAACAACATGTATCCCATTTGTTTACAATAAAAAGAAAAAAAAAAAAAAAAAAAAAAGAAAAAAAAAAAAAAAAAAAAAAAAAAAAAAAAAAAGAAATGGAAACAGGGAAAATATTTGCCTAAAAACAGTTCCTGTCCTTTGGAGAGATGAAATGCAATGAGAAAAGCAAAGTGCTTCGCACAAGCATCACCAATAGGAGAAGCTCAATACACGATAGTCTCCATCTCTTTGTGAATCTTTCTGTGCTGAGAAAGGAAGAGCCAAAACTCCAGAATGAGGAGGTGTCCGAACAGAGTTGTTCCTAATCTCTAATGTGGTGTGGTTGAACTGGAATAACTCCAAGCCTGTTGATCTGATGTTGTGACTGAGTTCTCATAGGAGCCTCCTACTCTACACCATGCTTAAGGTCTCAGGCAGGGAGAGGAGAGCTATGGTTCTTGAACTTTACTAAGCAGAAAAATCATCAGGCTCTTGTACAAAATAAAGATATTTAGACCCCATTCTCAAAGATTGTAATTTAGTTGCTCTAAACAAGACCCAGATGCTACATTTTAAAAGATGGGCCCTGAACACTGACACAGCAAGACTGGGACCATATAGAGAAGTGCTGCCCTGTAGGAAAAGGAACCTGGGAAATCACAGAGGCCTGTGTCCACAGAGACCTGGGAACACTTTGGAACCCTGGACTCTTCTGTTGGCTCCAGTCATTCAACACTAGATTATTAGTCTGTGACATGGGATATAGTAAAAGCTGATAGTCAGTGATAATTGTAAATGGGAGTGACATGCATCTTTGATATTGTTACAGATACACAAGTTCAATAACTAAGCGATGATGCTGGTTTCTTAGTGCAGTAGTTCTTAAACTATAGTGTACAGAGGACTTACCTAAGAAGACAGGATCAAATACACCTTGATCCTTGATTCTTGGGTTCTACCCAGAGAGAATTCTATTCAGTAGACTGAGGAGGGCAGCACACCACAGTTTAACAAGTGAGTCTAGAGGGCAAGAACTCAGGTGGTCCAGAAACTACTCTAAGAAAAACAAATGCAACCAAGGGTCCATCTCTGTCCCTTGGGTGAAAGGAGGAGGTTGAGTGGTCCTGCCAGAGAATGGGAGTCAACGCCACCCCTTTCAATCCTGCAGTCTTTACCAAATAACCCTAAAATCACATGCATGGATGTGAGGGAGATTAGAAAATCAGTCAGGATAATGTTTCTGTTTTAGAAAGTAGAGATTTTGCCAGGTGTGGTGTGGCATGCCTGTAAATACAGCAACTTGGAAGGCTGAGACAGGAGGATCACAAGTTGGAGACTAGACTCAGCAACTAAGTGAGACCCTGTCTCAAAATAAATAAATAAATAAATAAATAAAACAGGCTGGGAATGTAGGTCAGTGGTAAAACACTCCTGGGTTCAATCTCTAGTACCAAAAAATAAAATATTAAAAAAAATTTTTAAATAGAGATTTTGGTGGGCATTCTTTTATGTAAATCTACTCCTAGTCCCTTCTGAACACAAGGACAAGTCACCTTCTCCATCGTTCACTCATGTTTATTCATTCAACCACATGTACTGAGTTTAAGTCATGACTCATGCCCTATGCTATGTACAAGGGACACAAGCATCACTCCCATCCTAATGGATTCCCTGGGCCTGAACCCTGGAACTCCAATATTCTGGACCCCACAATGTCAAGGGTCCTCTTGCTAACCCTAACCCCATGGCTCATAGAAATGACTTCACAAAAAGTATTTGATATCGGTCAGAGAAATGTGGCTCTGTGAAGACCACAGTGAGGAAGTTCAATTGTCACCATGATGGGCAGTACAAGTTCTGGAGAAGGCCAATGAAATAAAATCTGAGCCCTCCTAGAGTTGAACTGGAAGAGGCTGGTGGAAGAGTGGGCTGCCATGCACACTGGCTGGATCCCTGGGCCTCATCATTACTAGCCCAAGCTCACATCCACACAGCATTTAATGCTGCCAGACACACCCCAACTGGAGCACAAGGATTCTGCATCTCAGCAGTGCACACATGTCGGGGGAGGGGCAGAGAAAGTGGGTGGGTGTCTGCACTGGGTAGAAGCTTCTTCCAGAATCAAGCTGCTTCCCCAGCCCTCCTGGCTCTTGTGTGGTCACCTAGTCTGTCTGTTCCTTACCCACCTTTTCTCTCATTGTCCTCTGCACACACACTCCAACTCATAGCTGTTCTCAAGAGCTGGTCCTCTCTGCAGTCTCCACATCCAAAGGAGCAAGTCCATCTGCTGCCTCCTAGACCACAGGTCCATCAAGGCCAGCCCCTCCACACCAAACAGGACCCTGTTCCAAGAGGGCCTCCCAAATTCCAGGAGCTTCAGTACAGACCACAAGTTATCTACATAGACCAAAGCAGACCTTACCATGAGCTCTGATCCATTTATGAGGCTGAATCTTCTTTTACCAACTGGATTGGAAGCCACAGAAGGACAGAGTTACTCACATACCCTCCTGACTTCCCCCACAGAATTTCTGTAGGGGCTGGGGCTGTACTAGGCACCCTCTTTCCAATCCAGTATCCATGTCAAAGGCAGAACACAATGGTGAGTAAAAGAGAGGGAAGTTAGGTATGGACCAACTAGGGTCCTAATTCCAGCTCTACCACTACCTATGCAGTACAATCTTGATCACTTACTTTTAAACTTCTCTGGGCTTTGATTTTCTCATTTTTAACATGAGGATGATGACATCCAGCATAGATGTTCTCATAAGAATTGAGATGTGAAAGTATCTGGCACACACTAAACCTGTCCTTCCCCCATTCCCTTCAGAGAAATACCTGCACTCCCACCATGACAGTCTCAGAAGTGGAGAGGTAGAGTGGGTGACAAGTCCATTGGTCCATGCCTCATGGACTCCCCATTTCAGAGTTCTCATCAGTAAAGGATGAATCTCCTCATCAGTAAAGGAGATTCTACCAGCTCTGAGAACCCAGAGAGTCCCTGATTCTGAAGTCCAAAGCTTCTCAAAGGACAGTGAAGGATTTTGGGGTGACACAGTCCACAATGTGGGAACTCTGGAACACAGGAGCTTGGTACATACCAACAAATGTGTTATGGGTTGAATTGTGTCCCCCTAAAACACTATGTTGGAGTCCTAACCTCAGTACCTCAGAATATAACCTTATTTGGAGGAAAAAAAAAGTCTTTACAGAGTTCACTGAGCAAAAATGAAGCCATAAGGATGAGCTCTAACCCACTACTGCTGGTGGCTGATGTCCTTACAAAAAAGGAAATGTGGACACAGAGAGCAACCAATGCAGAACAGCATGTTGTAGTCAGCTTTCTACCACTGTGATGGAAAACCAGAGATAAGCTACACATAAGGGGAAAGGTTTATTTTAGTTCATGGTTTCATGTATTTCAGTTCATGGTTGCTTTACCCATTGATTTGGGCCTTTGGAGAAGCAGCTTGTCAGAGAGTGGGCAGGTGTGGGGAAGCACAGGGTAGAGGGAGCTGCTTCATGGTATCAGGGAAGGAAAAAGAGAAAAAAGGAGGAGCTGGGCTCCCAATATCCATTCTAGGGCACAACCCCTAACTTCCTTCCACTGGGTCCCACTTCCTAAAGTTTCCGCCACTTCCGATAGTACCATGAGCTGGTGGTAACCAAGCCTTCAACACATGGCCTCTGGGAGACACTAACAATCCAACCCATAACAGCAGGTAAAGATGAAGGCAGAAACAAGGCAATGCCCCTATGATCCAAGGAACATCAGAGGCCAGCAATCCCCAGAAGCCAGAGAGAGGCCTGAAACCGAACCCCTCAGGGTCCTCCAAAGGAACCAAGTCTGCCAACATCCTGATCTTGGGTTTCCAGCCTCCACAAGTGTGAGACAGTGCATTCCTGTTGGCTGAGGCACCCAGTGGGTGGTACTTTGTACAGCAGCCTCAGCAAGCTGAACACATGTACCTCTGAGCACCAATGGAAAATGTGGATCTTTGAAACAAGTGAATTGCCACAGAGCTCTGCTGGCTACCATGAAGCAGGAGCTGCACTGGACTAGGATCTGTCGACTTTGGGGTCCACCACAAGCTACCCCAGATTACCCCTACCCCATGACAGGAGAGCCCCTTGGGCAGGAGGAGGGAGGGTCCAGGAGAGGCACCCACACTGCAGACAGCAGAGCCTCGGCAGCCCCAATGGGTTTATTATTAATAAGCAGCTGTCATCACTCTGTTCAGTCTAACCCACTTTAGAGAGTTTTTAATATTTCAGAAACAGACGCCTAGCTCTGCCCAAGCTGATTTCTTGACTTAGTCATAGAAAACTCTTCCTCCAAAATCAGGCCGAAAGATAACTTTGAATTAAACATCTCGCCGGTTGTGCAGAGGGAAGAAGCTGACCCCCTGGAGGGTCCAGTTCCCCCAAAGCAGGATGGACACATTTGCCAGAGCAGAGCTGAAAGGTCCAGGCCTCAGTGAGCCCAGCCACCCTCTAGCCCATCCTGCCTTCTGCTTCTCTGCTTTTATTTGCCAGTCTGTGGCAGGGACTGGACCAGGGTCTCCATGCACCTAGTCCCATCGAATCCTCAAGTGCTGCTGTTCTCTCCATTTCAGAGAAAAAGTAACTGATGTCCAAAGAATGCCAGAAGCCACCAGGTGACATGACTTGAAGCCAGGATTCTTTTCTAGCTCTAGCTCCCAAACCCCAGCTTTTCTTTACCAAATAAACTGTATTTCTTGGACAGTCATTCCAGGTAAATGTGACAGGGAGAGCCAAGGCCAGCTCAGAGACCTGAGTCACAGGAGCATGTCAGTCATGGATGTGTGACCAGCACACCTGGGGTAAATCCCCTGGTGGGGAGGGGGACTTGCTTTGTAATCCTCAACATGAATTATGAAGGGATCTTATGGTTACACAAACGAGAATTTCAAAAAGATTTAATAAAGTCTACAAGACAAAAGGCCTGCCTAGGTCTCTCCCTAGAATGATCTAGAAGAGATTTGCTGGTGTTTCCTTCATGCTACCATGACCTGGAAAAGATCAAAGTCTCAAAGCACATCCTCCCTCCATGATTCACCCCTCAACTGGCTCCTGGCCAGGGAGTCTATAGGGCCCATGTCTCTGGTGACAAATGCAGAGAATTTGTGGAAGAAAAAACAGTAACATGGTTTATGGAAAAACAATATTAAATTCTCAATCCTTCTCAACTAAGGGGGAAAACAAAAACAAAAACAACCCTCATGTGCAAGCATACTGCAGAGGGTGGAGAGGCTTCAGCCAGCCCTGAGAAAAAAGGCTTTGTTTTCTTCTGCTGTTCATTCCACCTGAGCTCTCAATCCATTATAATTCATCTTCTTTGAAAAGTTGCTGCCCTGGATGTGGCTTCAGCACCTCCTCATAAGAATGGTTTATTAGGCCCTTTGTGGTCTACAGCATCCTCATCATGCCTCTCTCTCTTTCTCCCCTCCTTTCTCCAGGTCTCATTTTCTTCATTTGTAAAGTGAAGATGATATCAGTGTTGATCAACAAGTTAACATTCTGGGTTCTCCTCATGAATCATACCCATTACAGTCACGATCTCATTGAATCTTTACAATAACCCCACAAGACAGGTGTTATTAGTTGTAGCCCCATTTTGCAAAAGAAACAGAGGTAGGTTGAAAGAGGTTAACCAGTCTGCTATGATTTACATGTGGTTTGAGAGTTTTCCAAACATTCATGTGTTGGAATTTAATCCCCACTGTGAGGCATTAAGAAGGTGGAAACAATCTGACTTTGGTGTTTGGAGGAAGATGCTTAGGGTTAGATAAGGTCACTGGGGTGGAGACCCTTGACAGAGACATGGTGCTTTTATAAGAAAAGGAAGAGAGAACAAAATGCATGCACACATGTGCTTCCCATCTCTCGCCATGCCTTGGGACCTCACCACCTTGGACTGCCAGCAAGAAGGCCTTCACCAGTTGCAGCCCCTGGGCCTTGGACCTCCAAAAGCAAGAGCGAAAACAAACTTCTTCAGTCTGTGGCATTGAGCTATTGATAACAATTGTTATTAGCATTCTAATAGACGAATATGTACCCCATAGTTACAAGCCTTTATATCTAAGCTAGATCTACACCCAAACCCAAGCTGGGATGGCAATGCCACCATGAGGACTAAATTAAATAGCACAGATGAGAGCCCTTTGTAAATTGCCCAATGTCAGGTCAAGATTCATTGGTATGTCTAGGAGTCAGGAGGGCTCCTACCACATTGGATAACTCTGGAATGGAGTGATGGCTTGCTCGCTTCACAGTCAAAGAGTGCTGGACCTCTGAGGCCCTGGATGTTGCGGCCACCCCTTCATTGAGCATCCCTTCATTGTCTTTCTTGGGAAATTCTCGCCACCAATGCAAAGACTCTGCCTCATGGGCTGAACCAAGGGGAAGCTGAAAGCTTGGCCAGATGTGCTAGTCCAGGAGCCCACTGATCCAGCCAAGCTCCACACTAATACTTCTCGTGTGCGTGCGCTCACACATTCCTAAGAACTAAGAGAATCTTGGACACACAACAGCAAGGGGTGGGGCCTTGAAGGTAACAGCACAAATGTTTGGACTTCCCACAGGTGGAGGTCAAGCCAGCTGCATTTGGGTGGACTACACATGGGGACTGCAACCTGACCTGTCTTGGGGACCCTCTTGTTGGTGGTCTGTAGTGACTACAGAAAGTTTCCTGTGGCTACCTTCAGAGTAAGGCCCATTATCATTTCTCAAGGACCAGTAGACATAGAAATGCTTCTATTTCAGATTCTTCCCCGCCCCCCCGTCTTATCTTTCATATTGTATTTCTACCAAAATAAATTTAAATTGCAAGGTTGCACTGGGTCCAGGAAAAGGACAAAAAGTTGGGGGTGAGAAGTGTTGATCAAAGTGATATTTTCTTAAAATTCAACTGCTCATCTTTGATACACATTTGGATCATTTACCCACCGGCCCCTTTGACAGACCATTATGGTGTTGGATGAATATCCATTTCTTTCAGAGGATATGGGAGGGAAACACGAAGTGTGGATGAGTTCCTTCTGTCTTTCTCTTTATCTCCAGGCAAGGGGTGCTAATAGAGATTGGACAGGGAGTGCCTGAATTGCTCCCTGATTGATCTGTAACCAAAAAGGCCTTACACTGTCCACCACAGTGTCCAATTATTCAATACCGGCAAAGAACAAAAATTACAACTGATAATCTTGCTTTCTGGGTTGGGGCTTCCTTGCCCAGCCCTGCTCCCTCCACTATTGTCCTTTGCCTTTCTCAGTGACTTCCTGCTTTTAAGCTTCCCATTTCAAAGTTGGAAAATGCCACTGTCCTTTCCTCTACCTAAATGACCCTACCCTGGGTTATTCCTCCAGGCATTTGCATTTTAACCAGGATGTCTAACTATGTGACAAAAAGTTTTGCACCAGCTATGGGACTCTCAAGAGAGCCTGTGGGGAGTCTTCAAGGGTCCAAAAACAGGGTCCCCGATGAACAATCTGTCTCCATTCATTTATGTAGCTGGGAAGAGGACAAGGAAAGCAGAGCTGGGCTGGAGGGGACAGCAGATGGCCGGGTTTCCTTCTTCCTGCCCTTTCACTCCCCCTTTCCATTCCAAGGCCCCAGTCACCTGTATACTGGGGTCTGGCATCTCTATTCACCCAAAAGTCCTAAAGACTCTGGAGCACCTTGGCACAGACCACCAATAGGACTGCACCCTAGCTTAACGGAGTCAGTAGGAGGCCCTGGCTTAATAACCTGGGGCAGGGAGGAAAGAGGGGATTGCTGCTTTGGATAAATAGAGGAGTCCTAACATTATGTCTCCAGAAGTTCCAGAAGAGTCACTACTGACTTCTGCTGACTTACATGCTAAAACTGGAGAATTTAACAAGGTGAAAGAAGAAGAAAACAAAACAAACAACAAAAAAAAAATGACTCAGCTGGGTGGTAAGTGATGGAGTCTAGACTTGATCCCAGATCCATCCAACTCCAGAATCCTGGCTCTTCCCAATGGTCTGCCCAGATTCACTGCCAAGCTTTGCAGACAGATACATCTGGAGCATACTAAGTAGGTGCTTCCAAGGGCTGGGTCACTTGGTCTGTTGTGTCAGGTATTCAGAGATACTGATTGAAAGAATCTAAGTTATCTGGCCTCTCTTCCTAAGCTCTTGGGAAGCAAGCCACATGCAGGCAAGCATAAAGTTTGCTTGTAGTTCCAAAAACACCCTTTCTATGAGGATGACTAACTGCCACACATCATTTCACCCTGGGTACCATTTTCTCAGGACAGTAACATCTTACTTTTTTTTTTTACCCCCTGTGCTTTTCAGATGAGGTAGTGCTACAAAGCCTGGAGTTCAAGGGCCTGGAGTTGAGCAGTAGCCCAGCACAGAGGAAGGCATAAGACCCCTCCTTCATCTCCAGTACATAGGTGGGTGGGAGTCTCCAGGACAGGGACGGAGCACCCATGCACAGTGCAGGCATACGAATGGTTTTGCCTGCTCAGTAGCCTGGCAGGTATGTGGTGGGAACCCAGCAGATCAAGAGACTACACCAACTGCTATACCTCACACCTCCTGCCCAAATACAGAAATCGATTTCCTTTCCCAAAGCTCCTGAGGTGGAGCCCTTTCCCCAGCTCAGAGTGGCCCCAGCCTGCAACAGAAGCAATGGAGTGAGATCTCAGGAGCCAAGGCAATTTCCAGGCTCCGTGGCCACGCTTCCAGCTTCAGGACATGTGGTACAGAGTGCCCTGGCATCCAGCACCCTGACAGACTTGAGCTCCCACCTGTCCTTGTCCTACACCAGGTCTCATCAAGCACCACCTCTCTGCCTCAGACCCCCCCTGGGAAAGGGGACCTGGGAAAGGGCTGACACACCTGGGGGAAGGACATTTAACCCATTTTGTTGCATCATCCCAGTTGTGGAACTATAAAACTTTAAGTATATAATGCATAATGTAACTATATATAACATTAATATTAACATAATAACATAAGGCTCTAGATTATGATTTCTAACCTATTTTATTGCACCTGTGTTACTTTCATTGACATATTTGCAGAATTAAAAACTTGGAGCTTAATGGATTAATGTTATTCTTAAATCTTACAGCCCTGTGGAGAGGCAGAGAACATGAAGAAAGATTGATTATGGGTAAGAAAACTAAGACTTAATGAAGATAAACAAAGTCCAAGGTCCATACAGAGAGTTGGGTGATTATGTTAAGGTCCAACTCCAAAACCTACATACTTTCTTTTACACCACTACAAGATTGACTTCCAACCTGGATACAGGAGAATGCAAGAAGAACTCTCTAAAATTTCTTTACATACTTCTCACTGGATGTATCAACTTTAGTAAGAAACCAATATGGTAGATATTTTGGGTAATAGGGGACTCCTCACATCTCTGTACCACTTTGGACTTTTCCAAGTAATTTTGCAAGTTATCTCCTGTTTCCAGAACCAGCTATGAGAAAATCAGATGGGTTTCATAGAGTTATTCTTTTTGATAAAGGCTACTTGATCAATGTAAAATTAAAGGCAATTTAGTGGAAAGGCTCATTTTAAAAACTTGCAAATTAAAATAGTTTTTGTATCAATTTTTTTTCAGAAAAACAAGAATATTTTATGGAACTGCCATACTAATGTGGAAAGGCCCAAGGAAAAAAAATTGATATCCCATGTGACATGTAAGACATCTGTGGGTAGGATCAGATAGCATCCCTCCTTTCCCAAGATCTTGGGCAAATTATTTCATTGCTTCCATCTCTCCATCTATAAAATAAGGCTAATGGTGACTAATCTTAAAATTGTGGTAAGGATCCATTATTTGGTTCAGTATCTACTTTTTAAGCACCTACTGTGTGCTACATGTTCGTTTTTGTAGACTCTACAAATAGAATGAAGAACAAGATAGAAATTCTAAATCCCTGTTGACATAGAATTTATTTCTTTAATGCAGGGAGGGGGAGATAGATAATAAGCCAGAAATAAATAGGATTAACTCCAGGTAGTAAAGAAAATTAGACAGTGACAGAGTGGGTGGGTCATGAGCTTAATTGGGTGGGGGTGAGTGGGTAAAGGGGCTACTTGAGATCAAGTGGAATGAAAAGCCTTTTCTGAAGAAGTGACATAGAAGTGGAGATGAAGTAAACTTGAAGTAAAAAGTCCTGAAGGAGTAACAAGTTAGGCTGGGTAAAAACCAAGTCCATAGGGCTGTGGTGCTGGGAGGGAGAGAATGGGGCTTAGCAGGGACACTTGGCACCCGGCAAAGGGTCACCAACCTATGGCTATTGTTCTTGGTAAAACCATTAACTAAAAGCATATTCTAGAAGGTGGCAGAGTCCAATAGCAGTACTGGACAGCCACTCTTTGAAAACTTATCACAAGACTTATAAAGTAATTCCAAATGCCATTTGCAGCAATGATAAACCTATTAGAGAGTTTAGTTGGCATCAGACCTGAAAAGTTGGAGTTGGTCTGTCTAGTTCCCCCTGCTGGGAAGATAGTGCCCCTAAATTGATTGAGTATTCAGGCTGGTCTGCAGCTACAGCCAGGGAAGGGGCATTTATTTGCACTTTTAAACTCATCTCTAATGTGACAATCATCCCCCACTTTCACAGGGGCAAAGTTCAGAGACAAAGGTGGAAGAAAGAGAAGGTAGAGGCTGACCTCCTAGCCTTTGGCCAGAAGCTATTCAGGAATCTCACCTTTGGACAGCTTTGGGATAGTCATTTACAAAAAAAAGTTTCTCTGGACATCCTAACAACAATGGCCAGTTCATATTACACTCAAGGTTAACTGGATAGAAATAAAAGTGCTGGCCCATGAAAACAATCTTACAGCCAGGACTGGATACATAATTTTTGTGACCCAGTGGGAAATGAAAGTGCAGGGGCCCATGTTAATAAAATGAAGAATAATTTCAATATGGTCAGTGTATTAAGTCAAGCACTAAGGACCTTCTGAATGTGGGGTCCTGTACAACTGCACAGATTGGCCCCCATGAAACCAGCTATATCTACTGCTCAAAAATAAATCGACAAGTAAATAAACAAAGGACAGGTGTTTTAAATTCATCCCAGCAGAATGAAAGCCACAGAGAACTCAGACATACGTTCCTGTCCCCAGCTCTGCCTCCCCAGAGCTGTGACTTGAGGAATGTAATCTTATCACCCCAGACCTTGGCTTCCCAGTCCAGAAAAATGGGCATCTCATCCTTGGCCTGTTGCCCTTCTGAGTTTGTTGTGAGAGATCAAACAAGATAATGAAGGGGGGAGAACTGTGAACCATGAGGCACTACAGCCATAGGAAAGATTACTATTCACCAAGACCAGGCAGAGCTCTTGGATTTCTGAAGAACACTGACATTCCCCAGCAATTAAGTCAAATTAACATAATTCAAACAAAACATCTAATTTTAGCCATGTGTAACAATTCCCCCTCAACAGAACAGACACTGCTGCCTCTCATTCCAGGAGTGCAATGCCAGGGAGATGTAGGAAGGAAACCAAACAATTTTGACACAGGCCTTTTACCCAGGCAGGCACCAGATTGTTTCTCATTTCGCAACTGAAAGACAGGGCTCCTGAATGGTTTCTAATGCATCCAGCAACTGAGCTATCCTACTGGTCCAGCTCTTTCAGTGCTTCCCCCAATTACTGAGGGGGACCTGGCAACTAGAGCACCCACCCCAGAACCAAAGACACATCAACAACCCTGCCAGAGTAGAAGCCAGAAGCCCTATGACTCTCCCAATAGACCAGTCCAATGACCTCAGTTTTCCTGTCTGTAAAATCAGAGCAATAATGCCTATTCTGCTTATCTCCCTCAATCCTGATCAAAGGATTTTTGAAGGATCAAAATAATTAGTGATTATTATTCTGCATGGCCGAGTTTAATGCAAATCACTAGATCCATTCATTCAGTCAATAGGCTGCAAAGATGACCAAGTTACTGCCTTTGTTCAGGGTTTAACAAGGAAAATGAGTATTAAAGCCAGGGGTTGGAAAACAGCAACTCAAGGGCCAAGTCCAGCCAGTTTTTGTTTAGCCTATGAGTTAAAAATGACTTTTACATTTTTAAATGTTCATGGGGAAATGAATAACATTTTTTTTAATGTGTGAAAAAGCAAATTCAAATTTCAGGTACTATTAATAAAGTTTTATTGGAACATAGCCATGCTCATTTGTTTGTGTACTGTCTGTGGCTGCTCTTGTGCTACGATGGCACAATGGAGTTCTTGCAGCCGAGACTGATACATGTGCTCTAAGGTCCTTCACAGTAAAAGTGTGCCAACCCCTGACTTAAATCCATAAAACAAAGAGTGCTAGAATGGACAGATTAGCAGCGCTCATGGAAAAGAAAAGAAAAAAAAAAAAAAAAAAAAAGGAACAATGATTTCTGCTTGATAAAGTCAGGGTAGGCTTCCTAGATTTCAATGCTCAGCTCTGAGCCTTGGGGAGGTTACTGGCCCAGTCCCAGGCCTTTTCTTGCCTATAGAAAAATCAGGTTGTATATGAACTGAGGGTCCATTTCACCATCAGGTCCTGCAGTATTGCAGGTACCCTAAGCCCAGATATGGAGAACAAACTAAATGTCCACAACAGGTCACAGCCAGCAGCACACTAGCCCCTGAACACACCCTGAGCTGCAAGTGGCACCCAAGGAGCACTAATTAGGGCACTGGGACAAGGACCCATTTGGAATAATCTATCCAGGGCACATTTCCTTTTACCAGGCCCCAGAGAGGGCTCAGGCTTCTGCACCCAAACTCGAGCTCCTTGGCAGCCTTCTCCCTCGCAGAGGCGCCTGGCAGGTCCTGAATAATTTAGCACCTTGCACCAGCAGTGCGGATGGGCACATCCCATTTCTACCAGCTCTGCATTTTGCTGACACTACCCTGTAGTCCTTTTTCCATGTGAACCCAAAGAACAAAGTCCCTCTCCCTGTCAGAGCTCCTCCCTCCATATTGTACTCAAAGAATCTTTGCTTAAAAGAGCTGGGATTTCTCACCAGAGCACAGAAGATTTGGGCCTGGAAACCTGGCTCTACTGCTTGCTTGATCCCTAAAAATAGCTGTATGACCTGGGCAAGCCATTTTCTCTCTTCACACCAAAGTCTTCTCATAAAAGAGATGGGGTGTGAGATTTCTGAGGTCTCTCCCAAGATGCTATGTCACCTAGTCCAGCTCAGGCTTTTCATTCTACATATAAGAAAAAAAAGAGGCCCAGAATGGTGAAGTGATTTTTCCAAGGTCACTCAGTTACCTGAGTGGGGCGTAGTCAGGACCAGCATCTTTAGTTCCTATACCACTGTCCATACACTGCTTTGTATGTATGTGTATGTCTATGTCCACATCTCTATGTCTTTATATATCTAGGTCCATATCTGTATCTATGTTTCTCTCTCTCTTTCTCTCTCTCTCCATGTCCATATCTATGATGCTGGTTCTTTTTAGGAAAATACATGCCTTCTCTCTCCAAGTGGTTCAGAGGCTAATATGGGTAGGGACTATATTTTATCTCATGTTCAGGGGAACTGATACTTAGAATTCACATCAAGCTCTAGTCTCTGTGTTATCAAGTATTCTAAAAATGTTCTTTATGCCTAGTCCCTGCTGCCCCTCATCCTTTTCCCTCTCAGTGACTATATCTATAATCCTCATAACAGTCCCAGAAGTAGTTAGGCCAAGATTTTAAAATCAGGCAGCTGAGATGAACTCTAGCTCTGGTTCTGACTCACCATCTGACCTTGGGCAAGTTATTTAACCTTCCTGAGTCTTCAAGGGTTCTCATTGTAAAATGACTGGTTCCACAGACCTACTCAGGGTTGGGAGGGCCAGGTGGGCTCCAGGTGGTAGTGTGCCTATTTTACCCCTCACCTTCTCCTCTCTCTTTTTGTGGAGAGAACATTAGTTAGCTGGGCATGGCTTTTTTCCAGAAGCCAGGTAGGCAATTGATAGATGAGGAATACAGAATGACATAAATTCCAATCCACAACACCCTACATTTACAACCACCTGCTTGTTATAAACCAGAACTTTGGAGAGAGACAGTCCAAGCTTTCACCCCCAGCTCTGCCACTTACTAGAGGCATGAAATGCATTTCATCTTCTTGACCCATAGTTTCCTCCTCTGTAAAATAGGAAACATGATTCCTGCTCTTCCACAGGGCTTCTGGGAAGAATAACAGTGCACTGGACAGCACATGGGGAGACACCAAGCTCCATGTCACCATGGCTTCCTGATCATATGGTACAGGCTGCTCCAAGGGCTTCTGGATGCCTGAGTACCTAGGGGCCCACACATCTCCTGGGAAATACAGCTACTGGAGAGGTTTCAGTTCAACAGCAGCTCCTAACTGGCCATCACCTTCCTGGGATCATTCTCTTCTTTTCCCTGTTCCTGACCAGCAACCACTGGAGAAAATGTGAAAGGTTTTCAGTACCTGGGGCTTTCATGAAAACCAGGAATCAATGCACTCCAAGATGGTGGAGATGGTCCCTGGGCAGAGACTGAAATCAGAAAGAACTTCAGTTAGGGCTGAACTGAGGTACTAACTTCTTCTGAAAATACTGACTCCTCGGACACTCAGTAAAGAAGCTGGCATTTGCCAAATAGATCAGATTCACCTCTGCTGTGGTCTAGATGTTGAATATCCCCTAAAACTCCATGTGTTAAAGGCTTGGTCCCCACAATGGCTCTACTGGAAGGCAGTAGAACCTTCAGGAGGTGGGACCTAGCAGGAGGTCCTTAGATCTTTGGGGCCATGCCCCTTGGGAATTTTGTTGCCCCAGCCCATTCAGTTGCTCTCTTCTGCTTTCTGGCTCATGATATGAGCAGTGTGCTCCACTATGCACTCCCACTATTGCCATTCAGCATCCCCACCGGAGTATAAAGTCAATGGGTCTGCCTGATCTTGGATTGGAAGCCTCAAATTTGTAAGACAAAATAAACCCTTTCTCTTCATAAGTTAATTACCTCAGGTAATTTGTTATAGTAATGCAAAGCTGACTAACATAACTCTAAAAGTCAAGCTTCTAAAAATCCAGGTCTGTGTGGCAACTATATCATGTATCCGATAGAACATTGCCAAGTCTGCTTTCTAGGAACACAGGCAGTCAGGGCTGCTCAAGCCCCCTCCCCTGGTGGAGTCTGGGCCTCCTGCCCTCCTCCAAGCTCCACAAGAGGAGGATCCCAATGCTCATGACCTTGAAAATAGCTCAGCATCAGTGTGTGAAAGACCCAGTCACCTTGTGCTGAAAATAGCAATCATTCTGCCTCCTTCCACATTCCCTATCCACCTGAGGCAGGTACTTTCTGCCCTCCCAGAGGTTACTCTTTGTTACAAACATAGAAAAGAGACACCTGGCTGGCTTCCACTGGAAATTTATAGAGTCACAGGGGCACCTGATTACAAGCTCAGTGAGAGGCAATCTCCAAAACACACACCTAAAGGACCCTATCTATACCAGTGACCTTCCAACAGCTCACATGGCCCTGGGTACTTTGTCAGCAAGCCCTTCTCCCTTATACCTGCTCACAATACTGTCAGCATTGTGGAAATGAGGCACTGAGTTGATTTTTACTCTGATTTTAACAGAGTAAAAATCAGCTGAACCCTATTCAGAGCAGTCTTTTGCACTTTTGGTACCACCTATATGCTTACAGTCTGGAATCTTCTACAACTGAACACAGGACAGCCTTGTCTCTCCATATTTCTCATCAAGCACACCTTAGGCCAGGGTAAGCTAGTTGATATCTGGGAACCATTTTGCCCTATGGCTTTGTCAATCCAGATACCTGAAGAGAGACAGGAAACCCTAAAAGAGTCTTAAAAGTCCTCTAAGCCAATACCTTTATTTGAAAGGTAGGAAAACAAACTCAGCAAAGTGTCCAAAGTAACACAAGGGAGACTTCCAGCTCTCTTATCCCTGGAGCCAGTCCTCATTCATGGAAGCACTCAGTAATGCATATGAACCTGAGAGTGGCCTAGAAGGTGAAAGAAGCTCCTAGGACCCAGACTGTACTTAGGCTCAATTGAGATATGCCAGGTAATGCATTTGTTCCCTTTCCTAACTGCGTCCACAATCCTGAGGTGTTTCAGAACTTTATTACAGGTATTATGGCCATTAAAAGGCCTGAGAACTTCCCCAAGCCAACCTACGGTGATAGAATGGGAAGGGATACTGCTCACCATCTCACCCTTCAGGCAGGCACTGCTGTATATCATCACTCATCAGACTCAGGAGAGCTTCTTGGAGAAGGTGAAGCTGGGCCTTAAAGGATGCGTAAGAAGGAGAATGGGGTGCAGAGAAAGAGAGAGAAGCATGTTGGAAGTTCCAGGCAAGAGAGCACATCCCATCTCAAAAGCACTGGGAGTCATGATGAGGGGTCAGACTCCAGGGGTTGGCGGATCATGAAGGGCCCCATAAACTGTGGGAAGCAGTTTTGACTTCATCTTAAAGGTAGTGGGGAATAACTGAAAGTTATCAATTATGCATTTGAAAAAAATGACCCTAGCTGCAAGATAAAGGGCCAGACTGGAGAAGGCTCTGAGGAGTCTGCTGCAAGAATGACACAGGCAGGAGCAGTAGAGAGGCAAACGGATGGAGAAAGGAGAATGCGATGGCAAAATTCTTAGAAGTTCTTCCTGAAGAATCTAAGGAAGCTTGGTATGGCATAAAGAGTGCTTTTTCCATCTGCCTCTTTTAAGTCTTGTAAGGGGACAATATTGACATCTGGGTTTAAAGTGCTAAAATCCAGGACTGGGGTTGTAGTTCAGTGGTACAGACCATTTGCCTAGCATGAACAAGGCCCTGGGGTTTGAACCCCAGGATTGCAATAAGTAAATAATGATTAAATAAAGTGCTAAAATTAACCAAACTGCTTTCAGTTCAGATGTCCTTCAAATGCAGGTTTGTCCAAGAATGAAGTCAAAAGGCTACATATGACACATGTGCTAAGCAAGAAGACAATATTAAAATTAAAAAATAAAAGACAAATTGACTTTGGTTTGCTCTATCTAAAGCAGATAGTTAAGTGCACATACTCAAGACCTCTGCAATAACATTACATTTCCCAAGACATTTCTCAGTGTCAGTAGGTAGACACTTGGTCCCCTCCACTGTGTGCTCCAGTCATTCTCAACCAGAGGCTGGCTGAATCCATCACGTGATCACAAGGCTGGGCCTGCGCAGGGCATCACAGGCTGGACAAGCTTTGGAAGGGGCCTTCCTATTCACTACTACCATGGAACCTAAGATCAGTGGGAATATATCTCATTTCCAGGGTTTTCAGTGGTAGAACCCATCATGGTTCTTTCAAATGACACTGAAATGGGTTTGCCAAATCCCTCTACCAAAGGAAAATTCGCTATCTCTACAAATTCACTGTACAGTCAATGATCAATCTCAGACCTTGAAACTTTTCTGACTTGGTCTGTTTCTGATTCTTTGCTTTAATTGGAGTTTAGATCAGGTTCATATTTCTCCAGAGTCTTTCTTAATTCATTTAAGAAACTGGCAGCACTACTAGATGAGTACTACCAACCTTGGAATTAACCTAGGTGGCTGTCTCTGGAAAGGAACTCCCTATTTTAAATTATATCAAGATGAAAATTTAGTCTAGTGGGGCTAGGCTTTTCACCTTCCAAGTCTTATTCAGGGCTAAAGAAGAAAATTCCAGTGGTCGCATTTTTTAAAAAGATCTTCATTATAAATAAATGATAATAAATAACCATTCAGAGTTCTGGTGCAGACACACAGTTCCTTGGCCACCCCACCCCACTTCACAAGTTCACAGCCTGCTAATACTCTTTCATTTCTTGGGTTTTATTGGTTGCTCAGGGGGTGGGAGGTAAGCATGAATGGAAACTGAGGCATTGGACCTACGTACTTTCCATATAGTAAGTCAGTCATTCCTCCCCATAACCCTGAATGGTCATGGGGTAGGTGTTATTCTCTCCAACTTACACCTGGCAGAAGTGAGATTCAGGGAGAGCACTGAAGCAACTTGCCCAACTAATAAACATCTGACTCCATCTCACTCCCACATCTCTTCATTATGGCTTCATTACATTCAAAGACACCTCCTGACACAAAGTCTTTCTGATTTTCTATTTGCGTTGCACATGAACATACTGGAATAATATAAGCAAGGTGGCTTCATCCAGAACTTGGGAGGCAATGTTTACATTGATTTCTGAGGGAGGAGTTGACATTAGTGGTTTGAGACCAAAGATTCAGCATGCAGACAGATCTAAAGGCAAGGAAAAATACAAATTTCCAAAGTACTAAAGAAGTTCTGAGTGCAGCCCAGTGCAAGATTTGGGGAGAAAAGTAAGGAAATGGGTAAGGCAGCTCTGGGGCCCTGAAGCCAAGATAACAAGCCTGGACTTTATTATAAGGGCAATTAGGAAGCCACTATAAGACTTAGAGGAGGATCAAGATCTTATTTGCATTTTTGGAAGATCACCCTGGCTGCAGAGTGGACTATTAGGCCCAACACACGTTTTCAAGTTGGTTTACAATAGGCGGCTTCACATGCCAAGACCCAACTGCCCAGACTCTTTGGGACCATGGTCCAGCTCCACTTTGAGCCAGGACATTCTGTTACCTACTTGGCTCTAGTCCACATCACCTTGGAATTCTTAATTGGAGGAGTGATGTCATCTATAAATTCCCGTTTTCATCTCCAGAAGACATACACTGAGAAAGCCGGGCTATCCTCTTTGACAAGAAGGGCATTCTCCATTTTTTTCTGTTTCTTTCTATGTATCAATAACATACGTTGATTATTTTTAAGTTTTGTATGAATACAGAAAAGAATTTAAAAGATTTAAAAGAAAATTTAATCATCCAGAAACACATACATCAAATGTAATCACTATGAACATTCTGTGTAGAGAATTTCCTTACTTAGTTACATGTCACTTAGCCACTCTCATCTTAGTTTTCCTGATCTTTTCAGCTTATATGATTCACACAAGTTTATATTGTGTCCATTTAAAGTCAATATTACATCAGAAGTATATTCCTATATTCTTTTTCTTTTTGGTACCAGGAATTGAACTCAGGTGCACTTGACCACTGAGCCACATCCCTAGCCCCCCTTTTTTCTTTGTATTTTATTTTGAGACAGGTTCTCACTTGAGTTGCTTAGCACCTCGCTAAGTTGCTGAGGCTGGCTTTGAACTCATGATCCTCCTGCCTCGGCCTCCTGAGATGCCGGGGTTACAGGCATGTGCCACTGCATCTGGCTTCCTATTTTTTTTTTTTTAACCAAAAACATATTAAGAATGTAGACTCAGGTATGGTGGTACACAACCAAAGTCCTAGCTACTCAGGAAGGAGGCTGAGGCAGGATTGCTTGAACACAGGAGCTCAAGTCCAGTCTGCACAATAAAGCAAGACACTGTCTTTTTAATAGACATGGTTTTTAGTGAATGCATATCATGTCACCACATGCATGGTGATGGCATCAGCTCCTTCTTTAAGAGTAAATTGGTCTTGTCCTCTCCAGCCCACCTCAGGCTGGGTAGGCTTCCTCCTTGAAGTTCTGAATGTTCACCAGAAAGAGTCCTCAGTACAGCTTTGTCAGAATTGTTGTGTGCATGTGCCATATTTAAAGCAAACGCTTAGAATGTCTGCATTCCAGGGTCCTACTAGAGACCTCAGAACGAAACTGACTGCCTGCTCCTTCCCATTTCAAGTCTGAGAGGTTCTCTCCCCATCCTTTGTATTTAAGAACGTATTCCATGAACTCTCTCCCTGTCAATTGATAGCCCAGCAAGCTACCTAACAATAGATCCCAAAAATAAGGTTCATCATTTTCGTCCCAACCTGTTCCCTTTCCTCTTTTCTAGCTCAATGAAAGGCATCACCAACTACTCAAACACCAAATCAGAAATGAGTCTCTGTTGACACTGAAAATCGTTCTCTCTCTCCTCTCTCTCTCTCTCTCTCTCTCTCTCTCTCTCTCTCTCTCTTTCACACACACACACACACACACACACCCTACTTACATATATAAATGTATATGCAAATATGTTAACATATGTTAAAGGAAACTTCGGCATCATCCTAGACTACTCCCGCCTACCCACTCCATTATTCACACAGGCAACTCTGTATCATCCAAATATTTCTTCAGTTTGTCACTGGCTCTCCACCCCCACTTGCTATCCCAGCTCAGGCCAGCCTGAGGGATTATCCCTCAACATTCCTGCACCCTGCTTCCCAAGGGTCCTGCAACCCCACCACATTTCCACACCAAATGCAGGGTAAACTTCCAGGTCTCCTCTGCCCTCCCTGCAAGACCTGCCTCAACTCCCTCTCCTACCTGTTCCCTCAGTCTGCTCTCCTGGCTCCTGCCACTGGGCCCACATTCCCAATCACCTCCTCTAGAACCTACTTTCTCACCTCCACACATGCTACTTCCTCAGTTGAATGTCCTGTCCCCACTTACCTGTATGTCCCCCTAACAGCCCAAAAAGACCCAGCCCAACCACCTACACCCCAGGAATCCTCCCAACTCTCCTCTCCTAAGCCCTACTCCTGCTTATTCTCCTAGAACTGCCCCCCAAATCAACAGTTCACATGCATTCTTCTTTTGGAGAATTGGGTACAGAATAAATGCAATCCCCTCTCACTTCTCTCCCTCATCTCCTGGTTTCCATCTCCATTAATTCAGCTACATCCATCAACTTGCTGCCACAGGTCTGCTAGAACAGAGCCTATGTAAATCAGCTTGGTCTATGCAGGTTCCACTGCAGGGAACTTGCTAGAAGCACAGGTGCCTGGCCCCACCCTATGCCCAGAGTCAGATCCACAGTTGTGAAGTGGGCCAGCTGTACAATTATGGAACCCTCTCTCCCCAAAGTGGTTGTGATTCTAGCAAAGTGGAGAGGCCCCTGGGAGCACTTCTTTCTTCCCTCTTTTCCTGTAGTCCTCACCTTATGAATCTGGGGCTGCCCCTTCACTTTCAGAATTAGTTTTAAGAGCCTTGGCTATGGCAAGGGCTTCCTTTCCTTTCCCACAATGCTTCCTCACTCTCCATGACCTCTTCCAATTGTGGCACAATGCTGTTCTGTGCCTTCTAATTGCATTTTTATTTTTATTTTGGCAGTGCTAGGAATTGAACCCAGAGCTATGTGCATGCTAGGCAAGTACTCCACCACTGAGATACACCCCAACCCTGGAACTTCCCATCTCTTATGCCTGTTTTATCCCTGGATGAATTCCTTGTCTTGGACACTTAGAAACTACTCAGAGATCTTGACTTCAAGGCAGTGAGCCATGAAACCATGGGGATCCAAGAGACAGGCCTTGCTCAACTTCTATTCCCACCTGCCTGTAACATATTCAACAACCAGTCCAGCTCCTGGCCAGTGCTTGAAGTCAACATACAGGACTCAGATGTCCAGGATTCATCTACACATCCCATGTAAAAAGCAAAAAGTCCCGGATAATAGGGGAAAAAATCATTGATAAGGGGAGAAATGTTGCCCCGTATTTACGTGCATATTAAATGATTAGAGAAGATGTCAATTACTTGGTAGACAGAGAAATCTCTGACACAAACAAGAGGAAATAACTACTTTGTGAGACAGACTAGCCAGAAAGAAAGCAGATGATCCCTAGGATTTGGTCTTCATCTGTTCTTTCCTGTGGACTCTCAGGTTACCTTGGGTACCCAGACAAGGTCCTTTACTATAACAGGTTGCTCCTGAATCATTTGGAGCAGCCTTTGGATACCAAGGTTCAGCTGCAATCAGAGGCCAGTGGTTCTGTACTAAGCCCTCCATCCTCTGTTTTCCCACTAATTTATAAACACTTCATTTAAAAAAAAAAAACTATCTTTAGGCTTGAGTCTTCTCTCAGTGCTTAGCGTAGCTTTGAACATCTAGATGTACAACCAATGACTAGGAAGGTAGCCTTGTACAGTGATCTGAGAAAAGTCTGTAGACACAAGAAAATCTGGGTTTGAGTCCCAGCACTGGGATGCCCAAACTAGTGAAGGACACAGTAAAATAACACAGGTAGAACAGGTGGGAATCTGTACACTCAATATGTGCAGACATGTTCATCAAGGGAGCCTGATGAACAAAGAGGGTTGCTTTTGCAGCTATCATTGTCAGTGATGCTCCTAGATAGAGGAGAAAGCAATTGCAAATCTGTTATCACCTTAGCAAAAGCACAGAGAAATCTTTGAGGCAAAGCATCCAGTCATATTGAAAGCATATGAAACAAAAAATTAAAAGAATTGGCTGGTCATTAAATCTCCTTTAAGCTTTGAGCATCAATAGTGCAAGTTTTCCTTTCTTGGAGAATATGTTGTGCCTTGTGCCCTAAGATCACAGTCTCCCTCAGAAAAGTCTGATATACCCATAATACCATGTTTCATTCTCTGGGATATTGCCCATCCCGTATTTATTGGCCATGGCCTTTATAGTAATAGTATTGTCAGAAAAATTGGAAACCACTTTTATGATTCTCCTTTGATACACAGCCACAAATACTATGAGAGACTTTAATAAAGCTCAAAAATATCCAAGTGAATCTCAAAGTCATAGACTAGACCCACGAAGATGACTGAATAGGTCTGTGATAATACATCTTGTCCAAATAGGAACCTTCATTTCTTTTCCGAAAATGAAATGAAGGTATGATTCAAAGTGTCCTTTTCTCATTTACCACACTGAAATAATAATGTGCTATCCTTCCCAGATGAACACTGGGATCTCACGCTGCCAGTGGAAGGCCAGTCTGAGCTTGGGCATAGGGTTTATCAGAAAAAATAATTTAATTAAAATGCATCATACCAGTCAGCTTTCCATCACTATAATAAATACCTGAGATAATCAACTTGTAAAGAGAAAAAGCTTTAGTTTTGGAGGCTTCGGTCTGTGATCAATTGACCCACTGCTTTGAGCCTCTAGTGAGGCAGCACATCATGACAGGGAGCACATTGGGGAGCAAAACCACTCACCTCATGTCTGGAACACAAATGAGAGGAAAACAAAGGAGTCAGGGTAAAGAATTCCTATCAAGGGTATTCCCCAAAGACCTGAAGACCACTAGGCTCCAACTAGGCTCCACCTCTTAAAAGCTCCATGACCTCCCAACAATACCTTAGCTTAAAGAACCACGCTTTCAATACATGGGTCTTTGGGGGACATTTCAAATCCAAACTATAGCAAGCATCATGTCATTAACTATAACTCCTATTATGTATAATATTATATATTAATTAAAAGAAAAAATTAAAATTAAAAGTCTTGTCATATTGAGAGGAGAAGACAAAAACAACTAGTGAGCAATCAGCCTTTGCTGGAGTGAGCAAGAGAAATAAAGAGGCCCTGGGGCTGGTTTGTGGTCTTCTTCCTAGGGAGGTCTCTCACTCCAGGCTTTGAATTTTGGCTTCTGACTCACTACTTCATTTGAGGAGCAAACGAAGTGCAAACCTTACAGTGCTTGACATTCCTGATGGTGTAACATCTCTGCTCACAAAATCTGGTCTAGTTTATGGTTGGGAAGTGACAGGAGCTCCCAGGGAACAGAGTCCACCTCTGCTACCTCTGCAACAGGGAGGGAAAAGCTGACGTGACAAATGCACATAAAGCAGGCTGGGAAAATCCCCACATCTTCAGCCACTACCAGCACCTCCCAGAGGTTGAGAGAGGCAAGATCACTTCCATTTTTTGAGGCTCCCCATTTACTAACATAAGAAGAAATGCCAAAGCAGGTTACCAAAGCTATGGTATGTTATAAAGGCTTGTAACTAATCCATTAATGCTTTTAACAATTCACACGCGATGCCACACAATTATGCAATTCAAAAATCAAACAAAGATTTCATATACAAATACCACTTCATACTGCAAACACACAGTAGTGAAATGGTTTAGCAACAAGACCCAAGTTTAAAGACGTGATCATCATCATACTCCTTCAATCCTGTGGTTAACTCTTGAATTAAATTTATAAACCCAATTGTAGATAGAAGTTTGAATGTGAGATCCTTTGCAAAAGGGAGTCATGACCAATATGAGTCTTATTTAATTCCTGTCCCCCTCCCTCTTCCTACTACCTGCCCTCTCATCCCTTAACTCACCCAAGTTCCCTGTGCTAGACCCTAGCCACCATGACCCTAGGCTCAGGCAGATATCCCCAAAACCTCCCCTGTGGTTCCAATCTCTGGTTCAACAAAAGACATCTCCACAGCCCAGAAGCAGGTCCTCCTCTGCTGTGGGAAGAAGACTGAGGGCTCCCCAGTGTGTGCTGCATAAACTGGAAGGACTGACAGAGCTGCCTGCGCAGCAAAGTGGTGGAGGCCGCATTCCACTCTTGGGTTCTGCTTTTCCCTTTTGCTTTCTGTACCTTTCCTCCAGCTCTACTTGTAAGGCTTTGGTTCATGGGGTTCTGTGCAAACACTGTTGTTGTTCCAAATGGCTAAAACTGTTTGACATTTAGTGCAGCAGAGACCCCGTAAGGAACTAACTACATGCTCAGTGGTGGAATGCACTGCACCAAAAGATTAGATAGTTCTACCGCCTGCCTGAAAATTGCTAATGCTTTGCAAATGATTAGAAAAAAAGAAATACTGGGCTTGCTTCAGATGCCCCCAAAAGACAGATATTGTTCACCCAAACACATGCCTGAGACCAAGCCAATATCTAGGCAGGCAGAAACAAATATTATATTAGTTCACTCATTCAACCATTCATTCCACAAACATCCGTTACAGACCCCACGTGTGTCAATTCCTGAGCTAGTTGTTGGGAACACATCTATGAATAAAATACAACCTTTTCCTTCATCAGCATCAAAGGATGAGAGAGGTGGGCAAAACAAGGGACAAGCAGAGAGCTCAATAGATGTGATCCAGGGCACATACAGATATTGAGGTAGTCAGCTTAGTGTAATACTGTAAGTAGGATTGAGATGTCAGCCCTTTTCTCTCCATTGTGTCTTCTCCATTCCTTCATCCATTGCTCTTTCCGTCCTCTGCCTCACTTTCTTTTCAACCTCCCTGTCCATTTCTCCTCCTAACTTCAAGCTCTCGGTAAATATAAAAAACACACACATTACACAGCCCTAGAAAGCTGTCCTTCTTAATGCAAAAGCCTGCTTTACGCATGCTTTGGGATTTCTTTCTTTCCATTGCAACCATCAGAAGCAGGGAGACTTATCAGTGAATGTCGTAAATGCTGGGTTTTATTTTTTAAAAAATCTGCAGCTACGAACAGCAAGCTCCTGATGAGGATACGTGCTACACAAAGAGAAAACTGAATGAAGCCCCATAACAATGCAGGCACTTTTCATGCTCCAGAGTTTAAGCTCAATTCCCTGTGTTGAGGTGGTTTCTATCTGTGTCAGTCAGTGCGTCACAACATCAGCCTCCTCCATCCCCCGGTGCACAGCACCCCTTAGCAAGAGCCTTCCCACACAACATCATCAACTGTAAAAACTGCAGCCACTGTTGAAGTTACAACCACAATTATTTCTACAAATGGGAGGGATGCAGTTCTGCTCAGTCAGCCCAGGTTAAGTAGGTTACCCATGGGATAAACACCTTTCCTTCTAGTAAATTCAGAATGCCCTTGGCTCAGCTATACATTCACGTGAATTGCCAATTCCCTGGAATAAAATGTTCATTCACATGTAGGAAATTTGTTCTTCATGCTGATACAAGAAGGATGGTTCCATAGCTACCCTGTTGTCTGTGTGATCAACTGGAAAGTCCTCAGCTGCTTGATTTTAATATAGTTTGCCTTGAAAAATTACTTCACTGGTAACAAATGGATCTTTGTTAGACTTCACCTTACGTGAACCTTCAAGTTAGTGCCCAGCCCTCTGCTTAACCAGCCCTTACATGAGCTTTCTCTAAATGCTCCCTATAGGGTGAGAATATGGCTCAGTGGTAGAGTGTTTGCTTAACATGCACAAGGGTTTGAACCCCACCACTGCAAAGAAACTAAATAAATAAATAAATGCTCCTTTCTGCATTGCCCTGCCTCCCTCATTTTTCCCTTGAGGGCCTTCCACCTTTTTATGATTTATATTTTGCATAAATTTTAACTCTATTATTTTACATGGTTATCAAGACCACCCCAATGGCTTCCAGAACCCACAATCATGAAATACAAATGAAGCATTTCTATACCCAACTCCATATTGAATCTCCCCACACTCAAAGAATCAGTCCTAAGAAGTTAGTGATTATCATCACTTTGGATTAAGATTTCCTTATTGTTGAATCAATCATAGCATCCAAGATACTACATAAAAACTGAAAATCTGTATGGAAGATTTTTAAATGCTTACTGACGCAGTATGCTGGGACCAGCTGGTAAGACAAAATAACACAATTTGGGGGAAGGGGAACATATTATTATCTGACACTAAAAATGGAAATAAAGTTTATTAAAAATATAAGGATTAAGATACAAGAAGTAAAAAGAATATTGAAACGACCACTTTTATATGTGTTATATGCAGTCAGAATTCAGAGTAATATTAAAGGGAGTTTCATAAAATAAAAAGGAATAATAAAAGAGTTCCAATTTGATTATTGCTCAAAAACTTATTTACAGTATCAGGAGCACCAAGGAGGAAGCTCAAGAGCAAGAAGTGGGATAAAAACATTGAGTGAACAGTTTTGGAGAGGATTGCCTTGGCTTCAAAAGCAAGAGGCAGGAATGGAAATATAGAGCACTCTTTCCTAACGAGAAGTTTATATTGTTGCCAAGAAAGTGGGTGAACACTCCCCGCACATATAACCAGACTTCCCCCTGCCTGACTCACAGGATGGGCCCTGGTATTTTAGACCCTAGCAGGGGGACCTGATGGGATTCTCTAAGTGGCACTAACCCAAACTCTGATTCACTGTTGGTTTGGGGAAGGCCTCTTTTCAGTCTTGCTAAAGGGGTGGTACCTTGATGAAACTACTATTTACACACAAGAAGGTAATCTCTAAGGAAAGGAGGGCTACTGTTTTCTGGAGGGGAATAGGAAAGCCTAAAGTGTTCATTTCTTCTATTAAAATCAGAGAACATCTCTAACCCTGGAGACTCATCTCTAGAAAACAGCCAGATGTCAGTCCTGCTGACCTCCTAGTAGTGGGGTGTGACCCACAGACAGCCTGTTCCCCACACTCCGATATTAACTGAAGGCTCAAAATGAGAGAACTTCAGTGGGGGAAAGGTTTCCTTTGCAACCAAAGCCAGTGCCTCTGCCCTGGAGCCTTAAGGGGTCCCATACCTGGGCCAGGAGATTTGCAAGTCAGGCCCCACACCAACTTCTTGAGGTCAAAATTGTTCTCAGAAGCTGAAGCCCAGTTCTACTTTTGACTCCCAGGATTACATCCATGTACTCCTGGCCTGTGGGTCTCTATGGCTTTAGCCCAAGGCTCTAGCTGCCTTTTGCTGGAGCCAGTTGCCTGTTCACTGTTCCTCTTCTTTCACAAAGGTGTTTGTAACTAAAGGGTGTTTCTAAGGTGGTTCTAAAGATGCCCTGATTAGGGAAAAGGAGACCCCAGACCCAAAAGGAAGGGCTGAAAATAGCAACTGTTTTTTAGGGACCTGGGACATTGAGGAGTATAACTTGTCTCAACAACCTTCCACAAAAGGGTTCCCTAATGCCCACCCATTGTCAGAGGCACTCTCTGACCAGGCCTTTGGGCCAAGCTGGACAGCACCTGTACCTGGTTTCCAAAGGAGTTTCCCCTCCCTACCATCAATGGCTCTTCTTGAGTGACCCTAACATAAGATGTTGCCAAGTGCCTGGGGATGGGGAACGTCTTCCTTTCTGTCCCTGGACCTAGAGGGTAAGGAAAGGGGATTCCTGGTCTTGAGATAGGTCAGGGAAGGGCAGGAGCTCCACTCTACAGAGAGACCTGGGAAAGATGCTTTACACGCCAGAGAGTGGGTCACTGGGGGAGGAGCTGGGCAGAGCTGCTTCAGAAGCCTGAGCCGCGTCTACTCAAACCAGCTTTCTCAGAAAGCCAAGAGGGGCGGCTGCCTGAGTAGAGCAGCCCACTACCCCAACTGGCGGTTGAGAGGCCGGAAAAGTTGGTCCAGGAGCTGTGCCGGCCTGCCCGCATCTGTCCAAGGTGCTGAAAGGTCTCCGCGGGCGGCGGCGGGCCAGCCACTGCGAGCCCTCAGCCTACTGGCCGCCCGCTCTGCCCTTCCAGCCTCCTCCTGCTCTGTCCTCTTCCCCGCCGCACAGAAACCTCTTTGCTTCTCCCGCTCCCGCCGAAGCCCTCCATTCTCGGGTAGCATCAACTCCGCTGGCCCCGGCGCCCGGAGCCCTCATCTCGTTAGCGGGTCTGTCGAGCCCCCTCCTCCTGCAGCCACTTCCAGGGCGCCTCTGCCGCTGAGCTTTCGCCGCCGCCCCCCTCTTACCTTCTTCTTTCGGTCACGGGAGCGGTTCCTCCGCTTCCTGTTGGATTCCTCCTTCTCCTTCTGCTCCTGGAGGGCCTGCGCCTCGATGTCTTTGATTTTCTTCAGCTGTTTGGCCGCTTGAGCCATGGCGGGTCACAGAGCTCCGGTCCCCGCCTCCCGGACCCCTCACACTTGGCGATCCAGGTGGACACCCTCCCAGGAAGGGGGCAAAAAAGAGTCTGCTCCGCAGAGGGGAAGCTTCTTTACCAGCCGCGGGAAGGCTGCGGCGGGGTCGGCGGGGAAGGCGACTGCGAGGCGCGCTGAGGGCGAGGCGCGCGGCGGCTGCCCGGCGGCCCCCGGATGGCGCCTCCCGCCGCGGCCGGAGCTGCTCGCGGCGCCCGGGACGGGCTCTGGGCACGGCCCCACCGCCTCTCTCCCTCCCTCCGTCCCTCCCTCCCTCTCCTGCGGCGGCGGCGGCGGCGGCGCGGGGGGCGGGGGCGGGGAGGCGACTCGTACTGCGGCGAGCGGCGAGCGGCTAGCTGAGAGCGGGTCGGGGAGGGGGCGGACTCCAACAGTTAACGCAGGAGGGCGCGGGGGTAGCTCGCCGCCCCGGGCCCCGGCCGGCCCGACGAGGCTCGGCGCGCTCGGTGCCCGCGCTGGTGCATTGCGAGCCGCGGGCTGCGGGCGGGCGGGCCGGCCGGGCTTCCACCACTGCAGTGCCGCCGCCGCCAGACGCACGGGCCCCCGCGCCGTCGGGTCGCGGGAACAAAGCCGGCCGCTCTACGCGGAGCTACGCGGGCGCCGCGGCAGACTTTGCTGCGGGCCGCATAGCCTAGCCGGGGGCCGAGGAGAGATTGCGGCGGGCGGCGGGCCCAGCGCCCAGGCGACCCTGCGGACCAGTGCGCCTGGCCGTGGCGGCGAAAGCCCAGCATCGCGGGCTCTGAGGCTCCGCGGGTGGTGAGGTGGGGGCGAGGCGGGGGCGGGGCGGGGGACTGGCCTCCCGGGCAGCCGCGCGGCTGCTGGGGGCCCTGGACGCGCCCACGCGGAGCTCGGCCGCGGTGGAGCAGAGGGCGCCCTCAGGGTTGAGGGGGGGCGTGTGGTTCCAAGACTCCCTGGGGAAAAGCGGGTTGCCCCCTATCGCTAGCTTAAAGCTTGATTCGCCCCTTCCAAACCATGTGGACCTTTTAATTTGCATATTTACCAATTATAGGTAGAAAACGTGTCCAGCATCAAGTGAGCCCTTTTCCTTTGCGTTCTTTGACAGGAGTGGAACTAGGTCTCTACACCAAGGACCGCCCACCCCCCATTGCCAGTACTGTCACATACACCCCCGCTAGAAAATGCCGGCTCCATGGGTGCACTGACTGTAAAGAGTCATACCTGGTCGTTAGGTCACGAAGCCATCGACCCAGGCTACAGGACAGAGAAGTGGCCTTAAGCTCATCTCACCACCTCATCTCACCGCCCCATCGCATGTCAGGTGGAGAAACAGGCCCAGACTTGACCGTTACAGCTTTGGCCGGTGTGGCTCCAAATTTACCCCTTCTTGCAGTTTTCCTTTCACATAGTGCTAAGGAGGGAGTTGGGTAAAGCAATATTTAAGACTTGAAGAAGTTATGAAATAGCCAACTTCCTTCTGCCCCCCACCAAGTGTAGACATTTAAGGAGCTACAGATAAGAGCCTAGAAAGTAAGCTGTTCCACTACGAGGAGGAAATGATGCCCATGAGCTGTGGTCTGCAACTCCCTGACCTCCCACTGTGTAAACTTGGGGAGTGACTGAATTCTGCATGTAGTGCCTCTTGCCCTCCTCCTCTGCTATCTCCATGCTTTCCCTCTCCCGGAACCTTCCATTCACCTGTCCATCTAGAATTCTTACCACTAGCCACGTGCCAATAATTAGGGTGCTGACTGAAACCCTGGTTTGAACATTTTCCTTTCCATGAAATGGGTCCTGGACCCTCTCCTTTTCTCACTCCAGGCGTAACTTGGTTTACAAACACCAATCCTATAAGTCATTTTAATTGTCAAGTAACATTTTTTAAATTTTTAAAGAAACTGATTAATTTTAATAATGTATTTTACTTTAATATATCTGAAATACTATCATTTCAACAGCAATCAATATAAAATTATTGAGGCATTTTACATTCTTTTACTAAGTCTTCAGAATTCAGTCTGGGTTTTATACTTACAGCACATCTAAATTCAAACAAGGGACATTTTAATGGCTTAACAGACACATGTAATGGGTGGTCGATGCATTGGACAGCATAGCTCTAGACTATCTCCCCAGGCCAGCTCACCCATGACCTTGGCTGGAATCAGCCTGCCCACAATGAACAAAGTTTATCTCCAGCACAGACCTCTTCTGTGAGTGCCAGACCCATGTACCCTGTGCCTTTCAATCTCCTAATAATCTCCTGCATCACCTCCTGCCACCCACTAATTTAGTCACCATTCTGTGGTCATGATAATCTTTCCATGACACAGATCTGATTATTGATGTTTCCTGCTTAACATCCTTCTTTTTTGATGCAAGGAACTGAGTGGTTGGTCTCTGATTACCCACCCACTTCTTGACCCAGATCTGCCCTGGTACCTGTGTTCCAGCTGCAGCAGCCTCTGAAGGTGTCAATGCCATCTTCCACAAGGTCTATGTCATTGCTTCCCCCTGCTCAGACTGTGTTGCCCTCACTCCACCACCACCTTTCCCCCTACCCACCCAGTCTAGCTAACTCCATTGCACTTACCTAATTTTGCAACAGTTTCCATTGCCTCCAAAGGCCCTCAGATGAACCTTACTGTCTCATTACAATGCTGTATGTGGCTCCTTTGTCACTTGAGTTAAGTAGCATTTTACATTAGTGTGATTAATAGAGTCTCTTCCACTAGACTTTAAGCTCCATAAGAGAAGGCAAGTGTCTGGTTTTGCTCACCATTGCATCTTCAGAACCTTGGACAGTACCTGACACATACTAGGGCTCGGTAGGCATGCATTTAAAAATCAAGTGCACTATGTACTTGCTTAAGGAATACAGTAAAAATAGCCCCACTTCCATTGCACCAAGAATTATCACCATTTTACAGATGGGAAAATTAGGCACAGGGAGGAAAAATAACTTGCTTGAGGCCTCACAGCTAGTATACAGTGGAGCAGAAACTTGAAGCCTAGTGATCTGGCTGCAGAGTCTGTAATCTTCACCATCCCACTGCATTAACCCATTTGATTTCCTTATCTGTAAACGAGGATATTGTTAATGTCTCCTTCAAAGTACTGTCTGGAGAACCAGAGGGAAGAGTGAACGTGAAATGTTTCTCTAAAAGATCAGATGCTGCTCTGAGCTTCAGTTTCTTAAAGTGCAGAGTGAAGGGACTGAACTAGTTGGTGTCTAAGTCCCTTTCAGCTCCAGAATACTGACTTCTCCTATATATATCTAAATCTTTATAGCAGCCTTTCAACAGTTAATTTTGTTTAAATCTCTAGACTCAAAGGGAAATATTAAGGAACAGAGGTTCCCCTCAAATCACCACCAAGAGTAGAGGCCCAGGCCCTGGATTTTCAAAAATTCCAGGAACTGGATGTGGTGGGGCACACCTGTAACCCCAGTGGTTCAGGAGGCTGAGGCAGGAAGATCTCAAGATCAAAGTCAGCCTTAGAAATTTAGTGAAGCCCTAAGCAACTTAGAGAAACCCTGTCTCAAAATAAAAAATAAAAAGTGCTGTGGATGTGACTCAGTGATTAAGCACTCCAGGATTCAATCCTTGGTACAAAAAAAAAAAAAAAAAATCCAAGTAGGGGCAAGAACTCATCTTGTTGTCCATGTCCAAGATCCACTTTTAAGGTAGTTTCCCTGGGTCCTATTATATATTAGGCTGTGAAAGAAAAAAATAGGAATATCCTAGATGAAGCCATTTGCTGCAACAGGCAGATCTGGACCCTAGAGGGTGTGAACAGAAGATAGCAGGTGTTCTCTTGAATTCATACAGAAATGAGGAATTGGGCAGGATCAGCATCACAGTAGCTGGAGGGACTGCCTTGCTCCTGGTTGGGGGACTGACAATATAACCTTTCTGTCCTGTTCCAACTGCAACAGATTAGTGGCACCATACTAATCTGACCATTAACTATGACTTAGGCACTGCTAATCATTCACCAAACATTTGTTTCTCATTTTTAAAAAAGCATCCTTGCCTCTGTTCTCCATATGAGGAAGCTGAGGCTGAGTGTGTTTACCTAACTTCCTTAGATCACACTCCACTGAGGAAGAGTGGAAATTCAGACCCAAGCTGGCTAATGCAAAGCCTGCTGAGAAAACCCATCTTCTGAATTGTAGTAGCAATAGTAATTACCTGAGCTAGACACACAAAATAATATCCCCAGGCAGGCAACCAAAGGTCCAACCAATTCCTCTGAAATTGTAGACACAAAACCCACACAACATGAAGGTTGTGGTCACCAGAGGGCCACCTCCTCCTCTAAAGTCACATTTGTCAACAAGGTGTCCTGACTGTAATCCACTAAGGGTATTCATTCTCCAACTCTTCCCACCATTCCTAAGGAACCACAGTGTCCTGCATGCACCCACAATATGTGACACTAACTCCTGGGTGAGGGTGACCGCCACTCAGATGTACCAGGAAGTGGCGTGTGAAGTGAGAGACAGCCCCTCGGAGCCTCTATTCTTTCATTTTCCACAGGGATGATTATTACTTAAGCAAATTCTCCATTTCAGTGGGGCCATTTTATTTAAGTTGGTTAATAAAGAAAAGGAAAATCCATCTCTTTTATTTTTTGCTTTCTTCTCTAAGATTTCTAACTGGCTCCCCAACCTCATTCTGTAAGTATGTGGTTTATGCAACTAGAATGATTTTTGTTTTTAAAGGAAACATTATTAATAATTAATAAGGCTTCCCAAGATAAAAGCTGCCTTCTCAACTAAATAATATAAATAGCTAAAACATAAAGTGTGTGCAAAATATTCTACTAAGCAAGTTTAACCCTAATAGAACTTCATTTTCATCCCCATTTTACAGATGAAGAAACTAAGACACAGAAGGGATTAATAACATGTTCAATATCAATAGCTAGTAAGCAACAAGACCTAGGGCTTAAAAATGGTTAGTATTTAGAGTCTGCTTTTACAGCTATGTCAGAACTAACATCCTAAATTGGGGTTGGGCCTAGACTCTTCTGCTCTTCCCTTATGCCCTTTACTCTCTTTTAGGAAACAAGTATCTACCCCTGAGCCCTCTGGGGGCAGAGGCTTCAACCTACTCACTTTAGGATCTGTATTGGTCTATTTTCCATTGCTATAACAAAAAAACTAAAGCTTAGTACTTACAAAGAGGTTTATTTAATTCATAGTTTTAAAAGTCCAAGATTAAGTGACCCCATCAGTTTAGCCCCTGGCTGGGTCGCAACATGGCAGATGGCGTCATAGTGGTAGCAAGTGCCAGAGGGAAAAATCACCTGATGAGACAGGAAACCAGAAATCAGATAAGGTTCAAGCTTACTCATGTCAGTCTTATTCTGGGGAGAACTAACCAAGTTCTCATGAGAACTATATTAATCCTGTCCCGGGGCAATGCCCCCAATGACCTAATTTCTTTGCACTAAACCCTATCTCTTAAAAGTTCAGTTTCCTCTTAATACCTCTACATGGGGGACCAAACTTCCAATGTATGAACCTTTGGGGACACACCCAGACCATATCCAAACTATAAAAGGGTTTCAGCTATCTAAAGCAGCTCCACATCCTGTGGGAGATCAGGTCAAGTCCGAGGTAGGAAGAAGGGTCAGCAGGAGGCACACATGTAGAGGGCGGCACAGCAGGACAAGTGAAAAAATTAAAATCGGAATAAATTACCTTTCCATATTGCCAACCAATGGGAGGGTTCGTCTGCTCACTCTGGCTTTCTCAGACCAAGTCATGCCTGGGCAGCCTCCCTCAGAGGGCATGCACGCTTGCCCTGATCTGCCCTCTAGCACAGCACAGACATTACACAAACCCTTCTTCTGTGTGATAGCCCTTCAAATATTTGAGGAGAGCTTTCACTCCTCCTATACTTGTCCAAAGTAATGTCAGGAGTTCATAGCAAAGGTGAATATTGAGCTCAAGAATTCCTAATTTCCTGTTCAGGTTTACAAATGAAGGCAATATATCATTTTAATAATTACATTTTCCAGGGTGGAATTTGAAGAGATCAAAAATATATAAGCCAAAGTGTTCCAAGAAAACAAAAAAAAAAAAAAAAGGAAGATGTTTTACATCCTAGAAAATGCTGGAATAAAATTTATTTATTCATTCAACTTCAACTGGGTCCTCAGAGCCTGTGGGTAATCTTGCTTGTTACTCTGCTTTCTGCAGTTCTAACCCTCACACCTGGCCCCTCTCTTTCCTCTGTCACCCTTCCTGATGACATTGTCTTTCTTCATAGAAGAAATAAAAACCACCAGGTGGAATGTCTTCAGACTCCTCCCTATCACCATCATCCCCATCCCCTGTCATGGCTTTTTCTTTGATTTATTCTCTGGACCACAAGTCCTCTCACCTCCTCAGAGAACAGGGGATCAGGACCTGGAGGTGTAGCTCAGTGGTACAGTGCTTGCCTGGCATGCATGAGGTCCTGGGTCCCATCCCCAGCACAGAAAAGAAAAGAAGGCCACCAGTGAGCTCTCCATCTGCTCAGCACATCTCCCTCCTATTCTTTGCCACCAACTCCTTCCCTTCCTGTAACTTTCCACAAGCCATAACCACCCCTCTCACACCCTCTGGAAAAAGTAGTCACCATGTCACAATCTGAATTTTGGTACCACCCCCAGAACCTACAGACACGTTTCTGTCTTTAATTTAACTCGCTGGAGCATTTGAATAGAGGGCATAGCAGATATTGAATGGATATGAACAGATACTACTACACTCGATCTTAGCCAAAAGGCAGAGAAACGATTCTTTCTGTGGTGTTTGGACTGGTGGACCGATTTATTCTTGGTTTCCTGCAACTCTTGAGTGCTCTTTTCACTCACAAATGAAAACTGCCCTGGGGCTTTCTTCAGTTTATTCTGCCTCACTCCACAATCTTAGCCTTGGCTTTGATCTACATTCCCAAATCTCTAACTCCAGCTTTAACCTCTCTCCTAAAACCAAGACAAGGAGTAAGCCCAAGGCCTCCTAGACAACACCATCAGAAGTCACATCCACCAGTGTCCCTGATGCATCTCAGTACTCAGTCACCATCACCTACTCACCCCAGTCAGAAGAAACCCAGGGTCCCATGGAGATTTTCCCCTCCTTTCCCTTACATCTCTCCATCCCATTGCTCCCTGGATTCCAGAGTCTTTCTCCAAAACTTCTTCTCAAATTTGTAAGTGCTCTCCAATCACCAAGGGATCTTATTAAGATTCTGAATCAGTAGAGACAGATGGATTGCAACAATGGTCCTTATTCTCTGTCTCTACCTATACACAACTTACTTTTAATGAATTTATTTGGTACCAGAGATTGAACCCAGGGTCTCACACATGCTAAGCATGCTCTGTACCACTGAGCAACACCCCTTTTCCCTCCTAGGTGGTACACATTTTAAATATGTGCCCACCTACTTCACATCACATTGCCGAGCTCAGGGTCAGCATTTCTGGGACCTCAGTGTGTTTCTCTTACCTCCCAACTGTCAATGACCCTCCCTAAAAGGTGACTGCTATCACCTTAGATTAACTTTGCCTGCGCTTAAACTTCATATACCGAACTCATTCAATAGGTACTCTTTGGTGTAAGACTTTTTTGCTATGTCTTTAAGATTCACCCGTGTCGTTGCATGTATCAGCACTTGTTTTTCTATTACTCAGGAGTTTCTCATAGCATGACTACACAACAATTTATTTGCCCATTTTCATGTTGATGAACATTTGTGTTGTTTCCACTTGAGGCTACTATAAATAAAGTAGTTAATGTTTGTGTATATATGTTTCTTTGATGGAAGTGCTCATTTTACTATGGAGTTAAAGGGCTGTGTCATAGGCACTCATGTGTTTTGTTTATAGGTGCTGTCTGGCACTCATACAAAGTAGTTATGTCAATTTACACTCCCACCAGCAATATAAGAAAGTCTTGTTCCACATCCTTGTCAGCAGTTAGTATTATCTTTTTATTTGTTTAGCCTTTTCTTTTTTGATACCAGGGATTGAACTCAGGGGCACTTGACCACTGAGCCACACCCACAGTCCTATTTTGTATTTTATTTAGACAGGGTCTCCCTGAGTTGCTTAGCACCTCGCTTTTTTCAAGGTTGGTTTTGAACTCATGATCTTCCTGCCTCAGCTTCCCAAACTGCTGGGATTACAGGATTGTGCACCTGGCTAACTTTGCTGATAGGTAGGCAGTGCTATTCTACTGGGGTTTTAGTTTGCATTTTTTTCTGATAACTAAAGAAGTTGAATGCCCTTTTGTGTGTTTATTGTCCATTTAAATATTCCTCTTTCATGAAGTCACTGTTTAAGTCTTTTGCTCTTATTTTAGTTAGGTTGATGGTTGTTGGAGACAGGAAAAACTGAAGTATTTTTCATACTCTCACCACTAAACACAACATGAACAGAATACATCACCTCTAGTTATCTATCAATTCTCTAGTAATTCAATTCAATTCTGACATTATCTACCTGGAGGTGACATCGCATCCCACAGGTTGAAGGCTCAGTTCCACAATACTGCCCCTCAAAATAGGATGTCATTTGAAAGTCTTAAGTTATAACCTGTACTTCCAACTGGCTGGTGATAAATTGGCCATTCCTATAATGCTTCCTTTATGTTCAATTAATTTGCTAGAGCATAGACCATAGAATTCAGGAAAGCACTTTACATCCATTTATTATAAAGGATCTTTCAAAGGATACAGATGGAGAGATGCACTGGGCAAGGTTTGCTACAAGGGCTGTGAGATATCCCTGCCCACTCCAGACTCACCATCCTTCAGTTTACCTCCATATGTCCAACTCTCTGGAATCTCTCTGAACCCTGCCATTTTGAGTTTTTATGGAGGATCCATGTAGAAATGATGGATGACACTGCTGGAGCAATTTGATCTTTAGCTCTTCTCTCATCCCTGGAGGTTGAGGGCTCGGGCTGAAAGTTCTAATGGTCCAGTTGCATAGTTGGTTTCCCTGGTAACCACCCCATCCTGAGGCTCTCCACTTTGTTATTGGGGCTGGGGTTGTGACTCAGTGGTAGAGTGCTTGCTAGTATGTGGAAGGCCCTGGGTTCAATCCTCAGCACCACATAAAAATAAATAAAATAAAGGTATTGTGTTCATCTACAACTAAAAAAATTTTTTAAAAAAATGAGTTGCTTTATTAAAAATAAAGATACGCTCAGTGCCAGGAAATTCCATGGAATTCAGGAACAGATCAAAGGTCATATATTAAAACAAAAAAAAAATATTGTCCCTTTCTACAAAAGTATTGGGAGCTCTATGCCAGGAACTGAGGCAGAGACAAAGTGTGGATTTCTTACTGTTACGCAGTGGTATGGTGAAGCATGGAACTCCTCTTTCTCACCCAACTCCAGCTTTGTTCCAGAAGTTCCTGAGGTAACAGGATGGCATCCTTCCCACCCATGCTGCTTCTGCCAGACACACCACGCATGTGACCATGCACTGGAGCCTTCACTGCATGTCTAAATCTCACCTTCCACACCCAGAAGCTGTGCTTTGTAGCAAAGCTGGGGGCCCTGACATAGCTCTTCGACCTGCCCCTGCTCGGCTCTCTTGTGCTCTCTCTCCTCCACAGTCTGCTCAGGGCCTGGGCAGTTCTCTGCGCCATGGCAAGCTCCCTGCCTCCCGTGTTTGCCTGGCAGCCTCCGCAGCACTACCAGTCAAGTCCCTTACAGATCTCATGCACTCAGACTGCCCAGAGAAGTACCTCAGACAGATGGAGGCGGGGCTGGTAAACGACAGATGCATGTCGCCTCATAGCTTTACAGTCATGGGGGTGGAAGCATAAGATCGAGGTGCGGCAAGGTGGGTTTCTCCAGGGGGCTGTGAGGAAGCATCCATACCCAGCTTTGCTCCTAGTTGCCTGAAGCTCAGGCATTCCTGTGTTTCACATCCTCTTTCCTCTATGCACATCTGTCCTTCTGTCCAAATTCCCTTCCTCTTTTTTTTTTCCCCCAGTGCTAGGGATAAATCCTCTTTTTATAAGGGAACTAATCATAATGGAGTAGGGCCCATGTTAGTGACCTCTTCTTAATTTGATCATTAACAAAGACCCTTTTCCAAATAACACAGGTGTATATTACACACAGTTCAAGGTCACATTCACAGGTACAGGGTTGGGGACGGGTGGTTAGGACAGTAACATCTTTTCAGGGGACACAATCCAATCCACAGCATTCACTTCTCTCCTTTATTGTAAAAGCCTTTAGTAGCCAGGGTCCTACCACTTGATGCTCTGACTCTTGGCTTCCAAGTTAGTCTCTCACATCCCCTCACTACAGCTCTGCCAGAAGGAGAACTATCCCCAAACCTCACAGCTACAGTCAACTGTTCAAAGTACTGTGTTTGCACTTGGTTTGCCTGGACAGCCCTGCCTGGCCCTTTTCTGGCCCCCTCTCTTTGCTGTATTTCTATTCACCTGTCAAAGCAGAGAGAGTTCCTCAGGTTTATGTATAGTGTTGTCAGGACTTTCTGTTGTTGTTTGTTCATTTTGGTACAGGGATTGAACCAGGGGGCATTTAATCCCTGAGCCACATCTCCAGCCCACTTTATATTTCATTTAGAGACAGGATCATGCTAAGTTGCTTAAAGCCTTGCTAAGTTGCTGAGGCTGGCTTTGAACTCATTATCCTCCTGCCTCAGCCTCCTGAGTCACCACCACCATTTCTGGCTGATGCAAGGACTTCTAGCACAAAATTCAGTGGTGACCCTGGCCCCTCCCTCCATCCCTCAGCTACTCCAGGTTCAGCTCAAGTGCACCTTCACCCATGCCCACTTGCCCACAAAGCATTCAGAGACCACCTATGACTACCATAGGTGACACCCTGTGCTTGGCACTCTGGGGTCATGGTCTCTGAGTTGTCACATGCATCCAGAGTGACAGGAAACTACAATGCAGAGCACAGTTAAGTGACCAGACCCACTGTCATCCCAAGTGGTACTAGACTCTAATGGATTATGTCACTACAAATCCTTATGCATATGATTGAAGGGTTCCAAGACCACTTATAGCGTCATGGCAATTCGAGGTGGGATAAGGGAGATACATCAGCAGGAGAACAGAGACTGAGGAGACATAATGCTCAGAGGACTGGAGATCACCAGAACGGAGTCGAGCTGCTAGACGGAAGGGAGGAGGATAAGGGCTGAGGGTTGAGGTGCAGACGCTGCACTGTATTTGTCTCCATATCCCAGCACACCTGGGACAGGGCTGGGCACAGATTATTTGTCAAAAAGGGTCAGCAGAACAAAGAGAAATGAGGGAGAGAAGAGGGGAAGAAGGAATGGAGACCCTTCGTGGCCTTAAGTGACCTAATTAATCTCCTGACTCAGTAGGACTCCACCCTCTTTTAAAAGTCTTGTGGTTTTCTAACACTCCTTGACACAGGCTTTGGCCTTAGTCACCTCCATTCTCTCGTAACCTTCCTCTAACCAGTCCTTCGCTTCCTTATTCCAGAGCCACCTCTTGGTCCTGTTCAGCTTGACCCAATTAGCAGCATCAGGCAATGTCAATTGCTCTCACGTCTTCATGCTGGGCTTCATGCTGGATCCAGAACATTATGCCAGCCTGGTGTTCGTTCTTCTGGCCTTTCTGCCTGCTCCTTCTCACCCCCTGCCTTTGAATACTGAGTGTCTTTGCAGGAGGCACAGCATCTCTGGACCCACGCCACCTCTCCTGGGCTCTTGTCACTTTTGTGGGTTTGAACACACCCATCTTACAGAACCCAGCAACAGGACACCACCTCTCCAGAAAGATTTGTCTCAAACCTACAGTGTCCAGAGTCAAGTCCCTGATGTTTCCCCATACCCTGTGTCTCTGGGCCATAGCTATTCCTTTCCTCCCGTGGCTCAGAACAAAAACGCTGGCATTTTCTTGACTCTTCTCTTTCTAGCCCATGCCACATGGGACTCATCAGCCAATCCAGAGAGTTGAATCCAGAATTCAACTCTCTGCCTCCATACTTCTCCAAGCTGCCATTTGCACTCACCTGGGGTTTCCCTGCTCCCCTTGTCTATTGATGGATATGCCAAATCAGCAGCAAGAACAATGCAGTGGACATGTAGGTCAGACCATGTCCCACTTCTCTATCTAAAAACCCTCCAACAGTTTCCCACCTTACAGAGAAAACCAAAGCTGCTCCAGTAGACATACTCTGTTACTTCTCTGTGGGTCCCCCTGAAGGTTCACGTGCTGGAAGCTTGGTCCCTGGTGCTGAGATGATGAGAGATGGTGGGATCTTCAAGAGGTGGACCTGGATTAGGTCATGGGGGCACTGCACTCAGAGGGGATTCATGTGAAAGGGATTAATGTAGTCCCTTTTTTTTCCCCCTGGGGATTGAACCCTGGACCTTGCACATACTAGGCAAGTACTCTACCACTGAGCCACATCCCAAGCCCAGGATTAATGTAGTTCTTATAGGGCACTGCTGATTAGTTCCCAAGAGGGAATGGTTGTTATTAAAAAAAAAAAAAAAAAAAAAACCCTGACCCCTGAATCTCTCATGCCTCCTTGTGATGCCCTATGATCTCTCCAACTTGTAGGTGCTCCCACTTTGATGTTATCCAGCATGTGGTGAGGCAATCACATGACTCTCACCAGCAGCCAAATTTACGGGACTGCCTGATCTCGGACTTTGAGTCTCCAAAACTTGTGAACAAATAAATCTTTCTTCTCTATAAGGATTCCAGCCTCTGGTATTTTGTTACAGTCACATAAAACTGACCAAGACACTTTGACCCTTTTTGCTACTCCATTCCAGCCACATGAGGCAAATCCCTGCCTCAGGGCCTATGCACCTACTATCCCCCATTTCCTCCACAATAACCATCTGCCTGGTTCATTCCCTAACTTTCTTCTAATCTTTACTTAAAAGTTACTTGTTCAATGAGATCTTTGTATTAGTTTGTTATGTTTTCCATAACTAAGTACCACAGAGTGAGATCTTAAACAATATCTATTTGTTTTGTCAATTCAGATATTAGAAATCTGTTATGGTTTAGATATAAGGTTTCCCCCAAAAGCTTATGTGTGACACAATGCAAGATTTTTTCAGAGGTGAAATGATTGTGAGAGGAGTAAGTGAATTAATCCACTGATATGTATTAACTGAATGGTAACCGTAGGCAGGTTGGATATAGTTGAAGGTAGTTAGGTCATTGGGGGTATGCATGTGGGGTTCATCTTATGTTCCTGGTGAGCAGATATCTCTCTCTCTCTCTCTCTCTCTCTCTCTCTCTCTTTCCTGCCTGTCACGTCTTAAACTGCTTTGCTCTACCTCACCCTTCTGCCACAATAATCTGCCTTACCTCAGGCCCAGAGCTATGGAGTTGGACAACAGTGAACTGAGATCTCCAAAAAATAAACAAACTTATAAATAAGTTTATAAAATAAATAAATAAGCCAAAATAAACTTTTCCTCCTCTTAAATTGCTCTTGTCAGGTCTTTTGGTCACAGTGACACCAAACTGACTAAAAGTCTCAGAGAGAGTGTCAGCAGAATTGGGTTCTTCTGAGCCTCTCTGCTTGGCGTGTGGAGGACTGCCTTCTCCCTGTAGTCCCCACTCCCTGTGTCTGTGTCCTAATCTCTTCTTAAATGAATGCCAGGTATACTGGACTTGGGCCTAGCCTCATGACCTCATTTCTCTTTAATTACTTACTAATAGACCCAACCCGCAAGGTAGTCCCACTCGGAGGTACTGGGCTTAAGACTCCAACCTGTGAATTTCAGGGTGGGACATGGTCCATCCCACAGCAGCCTTCTCTAACCACAGTGCCATCCTCCTCCACACCACACTCTTCATTTCTTCTTTCTTGCTCCTTAGCAATTGCCACTCTCAGTCAATTATGTATGGAATTTTTCACCTGCATCCCCACCCAGTCTGTAAGCCCCAGGGAAGGATCACAGGTCTTTATTTTGTTAACTACTTTATCTCCAGTACCTTCAGTACCTCTAACAGAGCCTGGTACACAGCAGGCACTGTGTTAATATAATTATCATATATAATTCATCTATATTGGCAATTAATGAATTCAAGCTGCAACTGTTTTTGTGAAGCTTCCAAAGCATCCTGGGACTCCTATTTTTTTCTTCCATCATTTTTATTAAAGATTTTTAAATGAGTTTTGAAAATGAACTCCTGATTGGTAGCATCTGTCATCATCATTAATGTCATGCTTTTGCTCATTTATTAGCCCACTGGTTCCCCCTGGGGACCTCTTTCCTCACTCTGACTGTAAAAAACCTTTTTGTTTCTTAACCTCTTTTTGACACCAGAAGGCATGCGATTTCCCCCTCTCCTGCCCTTCTGTTCAGTATTTTAAAACACATCCAGAGAGGCATAAATTCCTCCAGTGAATGTTCTGTAACTGTGGGCCTTGCTTTAAGAAGACTCCATATAAGGCTCCTCAAAAGACTAGGCGTGGAACCACCACATGATCCAGCTATACCATCTCTTGTTATTTACCCTGAAGAATTAAAGGCATCTTACAACAGTGACACATGCATACCCATGTTAATAGCAGCACAATTCACAATAACCAAACTATGGAACCAGACCAGGTACCCATCAACGGACGAATGGATAAAGAATGGCACATATGCACAGTGGATTTTTATTTAGCCATAAAGAAAAACAAAATTATGGCTTTGCTGGAAAATGGATGGAACTACAGACCATTATGTTAAGTGAAATAAGGCAACCTCAGAAGGTTAAGGAACATGTTTTCTCTCATATGCAGAAGCTAGAGAGGAAAAAGGAAAACAAAGGTAGGGGTGAATCTCCTAAAAATCAAAGGGAGATCAATAGAGGAGAGGGACCAAGGAGTGGGAGGTGAGGAGGAAGGGGGGAAATGCTGGGGAGTGGCATTGGCCAAATTATGTTGTTATATTGTGTGCATGTATGAATATGTAGCAACAAATCCCATCAATATATGCAACTATAATGCACCATTAAAAGTGAGGAAAATTTTTTAAAAAGAAAACTCCATATATAAAGAGTTTAAATGTTGAAAACATCTATGAAAGGAAGGGGGCAAAAAGGAAGCCCAATTGTTTCACTAAAAACTCTTTTTTTAAATTGTTTTTAAGGATTCAGGGTACATTTCCTTAATAGCACTAGGTTTTCCTCTAGTGCTTTTAAAATGTGATTAGACTTATAAATTTTAATTCACATTATACTTAGAGCACCAATATTACATCAAGTGAGAGCATTTCTTCGGTAATAGGTTCACAAATACTTGGGCTTTTCCTGACCTATTAGTTTTTTTCCTCTTGGAATTTCTGATGGCTCTGAATTTTGTACTCAAGGGTTTGTGTGAGCCCAGGGCAACAGGGTGGTAACTTGAGATCATGTGAAGGAGTCAGGGGAGGGAAGAATCTTTCTCCCAGACGAGCAGGTGTCCACCCACACACCTCTGCTCCAAGTCCCCTGGGTATCCTGTACAGCTTCCTTTGACAGGGAAAGCCACAGTGCGGAAGGGGTTTGAAAGACTTCAGACAGACCCCTCATTCCTCAGTGGACAGGGTCAGAACAAAAGCCAAAGAGGAGCATAGAGAGATTGTGCAGGCTCGGGATAGTCCTGCTCTTTCCCATTATCCCACAGCTGTCCTTCATGTGAGAATTGTCAGCACACCTTAAGCTCCTCTTGTGGTAGGCACTGCTCTTCCAAGAGGCAGACCACCTCCCTGTAGACTCCCCAGGTCCATGACCAGGGTTATCACTTATGAATTATTACTCATAAATTGATCCCTAACTCTACTTACTGGATATTTCTCTTCATTAAAAACATTATAGTAGCATGTGGCAAAAATTCCTTCCTTTTTAGGGCTGAATTTTGTTCCATTGTATGTACATATCACATTGTGTGTATTCATCCATCAATGACACTTGGGGTTGCTTTCCCCTTTCAGCTATTGTGAAGAATGCTACCATGAACATGGGTGTGCAAATACTTATGTGAGCCCCTGTCTTCAATTCTTTTGAATATACATCCAGAATAGGAATTCCTGGATCATATGGTAATTCAGTTTAGTTTTTTTGGCTCCAATTTCTGTACATCCTTGTCAACATTTATTATTCTCTAGTTTTTTAATAAATGTGATCATAAGGGTTGTAAGGTCTCATTGTGCTTTTAATTCATATTTCCCCAGTAATTGGCTATGTTGAACATTTTTTGTACGTGCTTATTGGCCCTTTGTATATCCTCATTAGAGAAATGTCTATCCAGTCCTTTGCCCCATTTTTAATTGGGGTATTTATTTTTTTGTTCTTGAGTTGTTGACTTCTTAGTGTATTCTAAATATCAGTCCCTCATCAGAAATTTGACTTACAAATATTTTTTTTCCATTCTGTGGGTTGCCTTTTTAATCTGTTAATAGTGTCCTTTGGTTCACAAGAGGTTTTAATCTTGATAAAGTACAATTTCTCTACTTTTTGTTTTTTGCCTGAGCTTTCAGTACCACAGCTAAGAAATCAAGGCCAAATCCAGTGTTATATAGCCTTTGTCCTATGTTTAAGTCCAAGGATTTCATCTTTTTACCTCTTAGATTTAGCACTTTGATTCATTTTGGGGTATTTTTTTAATATAGTGTAAAACAAGGATCCAGCTTCATTCTTTTACTTGTGGATATCTAGTTTTCACAGTGCCATTTATTGAAAACACTGTCATTACCCTATTGACTGATTTTGGAATCCTTGTCAAAAATCATTTGACCATGGAGGTTTTTAAGATGGCGGAATAGAGGAGGTTGCTTTCCTGGCTGCTCCATGGAGTGAAACCAAGAAAGCAGACAGGCAGCTTCTCAGCAAGGTGGGTGAACAAGTGGGGGGACTTTACTGGAATTTAAAAACTGGACTTTTGAAGCAGATTTGGGACTCAGGAGTTTGGATATAATACGGAAGAAATCCCCAGTGGCACAACCATGCTGTGGCTGGGCTGGAAGCATCAGCCAGTGTGGTGCCTCCTTGAGCATAGTGGAAGGATAAAGGAACTAAAGGAATCTGCATTTTAGGGAGGCCCAAGGCATGTCTGGGAACAGAGCATATAGAGATCAAGGACATTGCCTGGCAAACCTGAAAAACATGCTGCACAATATCCTTGTGCAGGGAAAGAAGCCACCATCTCTCCAGGTGGTATGTGGAGGACGAAGGAACCATTTGCAGCTGTTGTGTAGGGGCCAGAAGCTAAGCAGGCTGATTCCTGGCAAACCCGAGTTTGGCCCGAAATACAGGTTCAGTAAACACACACTGCACATCATAGAGTGTGCTTAAGTGACCAGGAGAAAATCAGAAATAAAGAGAGGTTTATTCAGGGGACAACTGGTCATGGAAACCCACCCGGCTCTACCCCTCTCCCTTCAGTTCAGCTGCTTGCAGGACCAACTGGGAGAGACCCATCTGTCTAGGAACATGGAAGGGTAGGAGCGGGAGAAATTGGAGACTGAATCTGAGACCAGGAAACGTGTGGTCCAAAGGTGATATAGGGGACTAAGAATTGGGTCCCCCACTGCATGAAAGGTACCCAGGGGAGATCTCTGGGGTATAGTCTTCCAGTGTGGACCAGCAAGTATGGGGGGCTGGAGGTGCACTGATTTAAAATTTTCAGACCAATCGGTATTCAATGAAGAGCCTGAAGCCTGCCTAAGCCCAAACCCTGCCTCCAGGACTACGGGATCACCTCTCTCACTCCAGCAGTCCAGAGATGGAGCGTCATGCTCCGGATGACCACACGGAAAACTGCTGAGAAGAGAAACCGAGAATCCTTTGAACTCCAATGTAAATAATTCTTTAACAAGATTTTGTTTTTGTTTTTAATTCTTTTTCTCTATTTAATTGTGACCTTAGGGTACATGAACATTTATACATATTCATATTTGTTTTTTTTCTCATTTCTAGCATTTTTGAAGCCAGTTATTTTTCATGGATTTGTTTTTTTGTAAACTAGGATGTTTGATATTTTTGTTTTTTATGTATTCTTTTATTTTTATTTTTAATTTTTTTTCTTTTTTTTATTATTTATTTATTTTTTTATTATTGTACACAAATGGGATACATGTTGTTTCTCTATTTGTACATGGCGTAAGGCATACCATTTGTGTAATCATAAATTTACATAGGGTAATGTTTGATTCATTCTGTTATTTTTTTCCCTTCCCCCCACCACTCCCACCCCTCTTTTCCCTCTATACAGTCCTTCCTTCCTCCATTCTTGCCCCCCTCCCTAAACCTAACTCTAAACCTAACACTAACTCTTCCCACCCCACATTATGTGTCCTCATCCACTTATTAGTGATATCATTCTTCCTTTGGTTTTTTGAGATTGGCTTATCTCACTTAGCATGATATTCTCCAGTTTCATCCATTTGCCTGCAAATGCCATAATTTTATCATTCTTTATGGCTGAGTAATATTCCATTGTATATATATACCACATTTTCTTTATCCATTCATCAATTGAAGGACATCTAGGTTGGTTCCACAATCTGGCTATTGTGAACTGAGCACCTATGAACATTGATGTGGCTGTATCTCTGTAATATGCTGATTTTAAATCCTTTGGGTATAGGCCAAGGAGTGGGATAGCTGGGTCAAATGGTGGTTCCATTCCAAGTTTTCTAAGGAGTCTCCATACTGCTTTCCAGAGTGGCTGCACTAATTTGCAGCCCCACCAGCAATGTATGAGTGTACCTTTCTCCCCACATCCTCGCCAACACCTGTTGTTGCTTGTATTCTTGATAATCGCCATTCTAATTGGGGTGAGATGGAATCTTAGGGTGGTTTTGATTTGCATTTCTCTTATTACTAGAGACGTTGAACATTTTTCCATATGTTTGTTGATTGCTTGTAGATCTTCTTCTGTGAAGTGTCTATTCATTTCCTTAGCCCATTTGTTGACTGGATTACTTGCATTCTTGGTGTAGAGTTTTTTGAGTTCTTTATAGATTCTGGAGATTAGCGCTCTATCTGAAGTATGATTGGCAAAGATTTTCTCCCACTCTGTAGGCTCTTTCTTCACATTGCTGATAGTTTCCTTTGCTGAGAGAAAGCTTTTTAGTTTGAATCTATCCCAGTTATTAATTCTTGCTTTTATTTCTTGTGCTTTGGAGTCCTGTTGAGGAAGTCTGGTCCTAAGCCGACATGTTGAAGCTCTGGACCTACTTTTTCTTCTATAAGATGCAAGGTCTCTGGTCTGATTCCGAGATCCTTAATCCATTTTGAGTTTAGTTTCGTGCATGGTGAGAGATATGGGTTTAGTTTCATTCTGTTGCATATGGATTTCCAATTCTCCCAGCACCATTTGTTGAAGAGGCTATCTTTTCTCCATTGCATATTTTTTGGCCCCTTTGTCTAGTATGAGAAAATTGTATTTATTTGGGTTTGTGTCCGTGTCCTCTATTCTGTACCATTGATCCACCTTTCTATTTTGGTACCAATACCATGCCGTTTTTGTTACTATTGCTTTGTAGTAGAGTTGAAGATCTGGTATTGCGATACCCCCTGCTTCACTCTTTCTGCCAAGGATTGCTTTAGCTATTCTGGGTTTTTTATTCTTCCAGATGAATTTCATAATTTCTTGCTCTATTTCTGTAAGGTACATCATTGGGATTTTAATTGGAATTGCATTAAATCTGTATAGCACTTTTGGTAGTATGGCCATTTTGACAATATTAATTCTTCCTGTCCAAGAACATGGGAGATCTTTCCATCTTCTAAGGTTTTCTTTAATTTCTTTCTTTAGTGTTCTGTAGTTCTCATTGTAGAGGTCTTTCACCTCTTTTGTGAGATTGATTCCCAAGTATTTTATTTTTTTCGAAGCTATTGTGAATGGGGTAGTTTTCCTAATTTCTCTTTCTGAAGATTCATCGCTTATGTATACAAATGCCTTAGATTTATGTGCATTGATCTTATATCCCGCTACTTTACTGAATTCACTTATGAGATCTAACAGTTTTCTGGTGGAATTTCCGGGTTCCTGTAAGTATACAACATATCATCAGCAAATAGGGATAGTTTGAGTTCTTCTTTTCCTATTTGTATCCCTTTAATTTCTTTGGACTGTCTAATTGCTCTGGCTAGAGTTTCAAGGACGATATTGAATAGAAGTGGTGAAAGAGGGCATCCCTGCCTTGTTCCAGTTTTTAGAGGGAATGCTTTCAGTTTTTCACCATTTAGAATAATATTAGCCATGGGCTTAGCGTAGATGGCCTTTACAATGTTAAGGAATGTTCCCACTATCCCTATTTTTTCTAGTGTTTTAAGCATGAAGGGATGCTGTATTTTATCAAATGCTTTTTCTGCATCTATCGAAATAATCATGTGATTCTTGACTTTAAGTCTATTGATATGGTGAATTACATTTATTGATTTCCTGATGTTGAACCAACCTTGCATCCCTGGGATGAAACCCACTTGATCATGGTGCACTATCTTTTTAATATGTTTTTGTATGCGATTTGCTAAAATTTTGTTTAGAATTTTTGCGTCGATGTTCATTAAGGATATTGGTCTGAAATTTTCTTTCCTCGATGTGTCTCTGTCTGGTTTAGGTATCAGGGTAATATTGGCTTCATAGAATGAGTTTGGGAGGGTTCCTTCCTCTTCTATTTTATGGAATACTTTGAGAAGTATTGGAATGAGCTCTTCTTTAAAAGTTTTGTAGAACTCGGCTGAGAACCCATCTGGTCCTGGACTTTTCTTTGTTGGTAGGCTTTTGATGACTTCTATTTCATTACTTGAAATTGGTCTATTTAAGTTGTGTATGTCCTCCTCGTTTAGTTTAGGCAATTCATATGTCTCTAGAAACCTGTTGATGTCTTCGAAATTTTCTATTTTGTTGGAGTATAGATTTTCAAAATAGCTTCTAATTATGTTTTGTATTTCAGTCGTTTCTGTTGTGATATTTCCTTGTTCATTCCGAATTTTAGTGATTTGGGTTTTCTCTCGTCTTCTCTTTGTTAGTGTGGCTAAAGGTTTATCAATTTTGTTTATTTTTTCGAAGAACCAACTATTTATTTTGTCAGTTTTTTGTATTGTTTCTTTTGTTTCAATTTCGTTGATTACAGCTCTGAGTTTGACTATTTCCTGTCTTCTACTACTTTTGGTGTTGGTCTGTTCTTCTTTTTCTAGGGCTTTGAACTGTAGTGTTAGGTCGTTTATTTTTTGAGTTTTACTTCTTTTATTAAATGCGCTCCATGAAATAAATCTTCCTCTAAGTACTGCTTTCATAGTGTCCCAGAGATTTTGATATGATGTTTCTTTGTTCTCGTTTACCTCTAAGAATTTTTAAATTTCCTTCCTAATATCTTCTGTTATCCATTCATCATATAATAGCATATTGTTTAATCTCCAGGTGTTGGAGTAGTTTCTGTTTTTTACTCTTTCATTTATTTCTAACTTCAATCCATTATGATCTGATAGAATACAAGGTAGTGTCTCTATCTTCTTGTATTTGCTGACATTAGCTTTGTGGCATAATATATGGTCTATTTTAGAGAAGGATCCATGTGCTGCTGAGAAGAAAGTGTATTTGCTCTTGGTTGGATGGTATATTCTATAAATGTCTGTTAAGTCTAAATTATTGATTGTGTTATTGAGATCTATGGTTTCTTTGTTCAATTTTGGTTTGGAAGATCTGTCCAGTGGTGAGAGAGGCGTGTTAAAATCACCTAGTATTATTGTGTTATGGTCTATTTGGTTTCTAAAATTGAGAAGGATTTGTTTAACATACATGGATGAGCCACTGTTTGGGGCATAGATGTTTATGATTCTTATATCTTGCTGATTTATGCTTCCCTTAAGCAGTATGAAATGTCCTTCTTTATCCCTTCTGACTAACATTGGCTTGAAGTCCACATTATCTGAAATGAGGATGGATACTCCAGCTTTTTTGCTGAGGCCATGTGCATGGTATGTTTTTCCCCATCCTTTCACCTTTAGTCTATGGGTATCTCTTTCTATGAGGTGAGTCTCTTGCAGGCAACATATTGTTGGATCTTTCTTTTTAATCCAATCTGCCAGTCTATGTCTTTTGATTGATGAATTCAGGCCATTAACATTCAGGGTTATTATTGAGATATGATTTGTATTCCCAGTCATTTGGTTCATATTTAAAATTTTTGACACATCTTGGTTCCTCCTTTATTGACAGTTCCTTTAGGATAATTCCTCCCTTTGCTGATTTGCTTCTTTGTTTTTTATCTCTTCCTCATGAAATATTTTGCTGAGAATGTTCTGTAATGCTGGCTTTCTTTTTGTAAATTCTTTTAGTTTTTGTTTATCATGGAAAGATTTTATTTCATCGTCAAATTTGAAGGTAAGCTTTGCTGGGTATAAGATTCTTGGTTGGCATCCATTTTCTTTCAGAGCTTGAAAAATGTTGTTCCAGGCCCTTCTAGCTTTTAGGGTCTGGATTGAAAAATCTGCTGATATCCGTATTGGTTTCCCCCTGAATGTAATTTGGTTCTTTTCTCTCACAGCCTTTAAAATTCTGTCTTTATTTTGCATGTTAGATATTTTCATTATAATGTGCCTTGGTGTGGGTCTGTTGTAATTTTGTGTATTTGGAGTCCTATAAGCCTCTTGAACTTGATTTTCCATTTCATTCTTCAGATTTGGGAAATTTTCTGATATTATTTCATTGAATAGATTGTTCATTCCTTTGGTTTGTTTCTCTAAGCCTTCCTCAATCCCAATAATTCTCAAATTTGGCCTTTTCATGATATCCCATAGTTCTTGCAGATTCTGTCATGATTTCTTACCATCTTCTCTATTTGTTCAACTTTGTTTTCGAGGTTAAATATTTTGTCTTCAATATCTGAAGTTCTGTCTTCCAGGTGTTCTATCCTGTTGCTTATACTTTCTATGGAGTTCTTAATTTGGTTTATTGTTTCCTTCATTTCAAGGATTTCTGTTTGGTTTTTTTTCAATATCTCTAACTCTTTATTGAAATGATCTTTTGCTTCCTGAATTTGCTCTGTTAACTGTCGATTGGTGCGATCATTCAATGCCTGCATTTGCTCTTTCATCTCATCATTCAATGCCTGCATTTGCTCTTTCATCTCATCGTTTGCTTCCCTAATCATTTTAATTATGTACACTCTGAACTCCCTTTCTGTCATTTCTTCTGCCATGCTGTCGTTGGATTCTATTGATGTAACATCTAGATTTGTTTGGGGCATTTTCTTCCCTTGTTTTCTCATATTGTTCAGGAATCAGTGGGTCATTAAGATATTGCAGATTTCCTCTATCGACTTATAATGTCCCTGAAGATTGCTAGTATATCCCCTCTTATCCTTCAGTAGCCTGAAGTCTTGGAGGAAGTTGATAATGCGGAGCTCCACGAAGAAGCTGCCTCTCTAGGGTGGTGACACTCAGGTGGCGTATATTCCCTGCTAGTGGTCAGAGGTGTCTCCACTTGTTGACCAATGGTCATCCAACGGGGAACTAGGCTGCGGGCTGAGGCAAGTCCTGTTTGTGCCTGTGTCTCTGGTTTAACCGTCCCTGTGGGAAAACCTCTCCCGGTAGGGAAGACTCACTCGGTGGGAACGTCTCGCTGGTCAGTTCCCCTCCTAGAGGTTCCCCTCAATCTACAACTATCGCCTGGGCTGGGCTGTCTTCCTCTGCAACGTTCCCAGGGGCCCGGACCTACCTCCTGGGCCTGGGAGCCTCACCCTCCGCAGGCGAGTCTTCTTAGGCTGCCTCTCCCAGATAATCTGCCCGCAGTCCTGGAAACTTCGCTCCGCCCCTAGGCATGTCTCTGTGCGGCTCTTCCAGCAAGAAGCCACCTAGCTCCTGGGACCCTACTCTACACCTAATCGCCTGGCTATGCGGCCCCTCCTCTGAGTCGCCACCTGGAGCCCTGTACAATAGCTCTGATACCCAGAGACCCGCCACACACCTCCTCCACCGGACAGCAGCCCGGTTTCTGACACAGTCACTAGGAGTCTAAGCAACTGACTTGGCATCTCCTCCCGCCAACCTCCCGTAGCCCTCGGCAGTCACTCCAAGCCCAAGTGACCCACCCTGTTCCTCCTCCTCCCCCTTGGGGTAGCCCCCCGGGTGTTCAGGGGCGGTGGCTCCGAGACCAAGTGACCCACCGTGCTCCTCCTCCAGGCAGGCCACCGGTGTTCAGGGGTGGTCGCTTTGAGTGCAATCAACTCACCACTCGCCCCCTCCTCTGGCAACCGCCTATGGCTCTGATGCAGTCACTCCTAGACCAAGCGACCCGCCGCACTTCTCCTCTTCCTCTGGGCAACCCCCCGGTGTTCAGGAGTGGTCGTTCTGAGTTCAAACAGCTCGCGATGCAGCTCCTCCTCTGGCAACCGCCTGTGGCTCTGATGCAGTCACTCCCAGACCAAGCGACCCGCCGCACTTCTCCTCTCCTCCGGGCAACCCCCCGGGTGTTCAGAAGCGGTTGTTCTGAGTCCAAACAGCTCGCGATGCAGCTCCTCCTCTGGCAACCGCCTGTGGCTCTGATGCAGTCACTCCTAGACCAAGCGACCCGCCACGCTCCTCCTCTTCCTCCGGGCAACCCCCCGGTGTTCAGAAGCGATTACTCTGAGTCTAAACAGCTCACCACGCAGCTCCTCCTCAGGCAGCTGCCCGGAGCTCCAGTGGTTGCTCCGAGTCCAAGCGCTGTGCTGAGCCACCTCCTCTACGATGATCCCAGTTGTCCGTGTTTACCGCTCCAGTGGGGGGAGGGGCGTCTCGCCAAGCAACTCCACTTCACAAATTCCCTGCGTTCCGGGACTACCGCCCCATCCGGGATGCCTCCACAATGGGAGAGACTCACCCAGCGGCTTTGAGTTGGTCCCAAGTCTCTCACTATCTCCTCTTTTGAATCCTGCGTCCTGGAGCAACGTGAAATGCAGCCGCTCTCTAGGCCGCCATCTTGAAAACCTTAATTTTTTACAATAGTTACTATATATATATTTCTCCTACCTGTTTCCCTTGATTCTCTCTTTTTTCTGTTAACAGCCAATCTCTATTGTTCATTTTTTCACTCTTCCTTTAATTTTTTACCTCTTACTCTGTCCTCCTCCCTCATAACCATCACATCCTATATCTCTCTGTTCTCTCCCTGACCACCATTTGAAATTATAAACCCTTTTGCAAACTTGATGTTTTTATTATAGGCAATGATGGATTATATCATTTGTTTATTGTGATAATTAACTTGTAGATATCATAGTAGGAACTATTTGGTTTAATGCTATATATTATTTGCATTGGTTTTGTTATTATTTGTCTCCCCCTATACTGTTAGATGGGTAGACACAAAAATAACATGAAAAAGCAAGGGAACAAATTGCCCCCAAACAAACCAAGATACTCCAATAACAGAATCCATCAACACCACAGTGGAAGAAGTGTCAGAGAAGGAACTTAGAATGTAAATAGTTAAACTGAACTGCAAAGTAAAAGACAGTATAAGAAATGAAATCAGAGAGAAAATACAGGAAGTGAAAGACCACTTCAATAAAGAGGCAGAGATTCTGAAAAAAAAAAAAAAAAAAAAAAAAAAAAACAAGCAGAAATCCTCAAAATGAAGGAAACAATAAACCAAATTAAAAATTCAATAGAAAGCATCACCAACAGACTAGACCACTTAGAAGGCAGAACCTCAGACAATGAAGACAAAATATATAATCTTGAAAATAGAGTTGACCATAGAGGAAAGATGTTAAGAAACCATGAATAGAACTTCCAAGAACTATGGGATAACATAAAAAGACCAAATTTAAAATTTATAGGAATTGATGAAGGCCTGGAGATACAAATCAAATTAATGCACAACCTTTTCAATGAAGTAATATCAAAATTTCCCAAACCTAAAGAATGAAATGGAAAATTAAATACAAGTGACTTACCTGACCCCAAATATACATAATTACAACAGATCCACAACTAGGCATATTATAATGAAAATACCTAACATACAGAAAAAGGATAGAATTTTAAAGACTGCTAGAGAAAAACATCAGGAATATTAGAGGAAACCAATTCAGATTTCTCAATCCAGGCCCTCAAAGCTAGGAGGACCTGGAATAACATACCAAGTTCTCAAAGAAAATGGATGCCAATCCTATATCCAGCAAAATTAAGCTTCAAATTTGAAGACAAAATAAAAACCTTCCATGATAAATAAAAGTTAAAAGAATTTGCAACTAGAAAGCCTGCACTACAGAACATTCTCAATAAAATATTTCTTGAAGATGAAATGGAAAAAAAAAAAGTGAAAGCCAGCAAAGGCAGGAACTACACTAAAGGAATAATCAATTGAAGGAGAAACTAATTCATATTAAAAACTAGAAATAAACCCAAATGACTGGAAATACAAATTATATCTCAAAAATAACTTCGAACATTAATGGCCTAAATTCATCAATCAAAAGACATAGACTGGCAGATTGGATTAAAAAACAAGATGAAACTATATGCTGTCTCCAAGAGACTCACCTTATTCAAAGAGATTCACAGACAGAAGGTGAAAGGTTGGGAGAAAGCATTTTAGTCGCATGGATTGTGTAAAAAAACAGGGGTTTCTATCTTCATATCAGATAAAGTGGACTTTAAGCCAAAGTTTGCAGAAGGGACAAAGAAGGGCATTTCATACTGTTTAAAGGAATTATAAATCAATAAGATGTAAATATTTATGCTCCAAACAATGGATTATCTATGTACATCAAACAAACCCTTCTCAATTTCAAGAATCAAATAGACCACACACAATAATACTGGGTAACTTTAACATGCCTGTCACCACTGGATAGACCCTCCAAACAAAAACTAAATAAAGAAGCTATAGAAGTAAAAAATACAGTTGATAATTTAGACTTAACAAACATATATAGAATATTTCATCCATCAATGACTGAATACACTTTCTTCTCAGCAGCACAAGGATCCTTCTCTAATATAGACCATGTTATATAAGGTATCACTTATGTTGGCTTACTATTGTAATATTACCTTATTTTTAGTATCTGTAGGGTTATTTTGATACCTCCCTTTCCATTGACATTAATTTTTGTGTTCTTGCTTTTTTCTTGGTTAGACTTGTCTGATTTTTATCAATTTTTAGCTGTACTAGTTCTTCTCTATTTCATATATTTCTGCTCCTACTCTTATATTTTTCCTTCCTACTACATAATTTGAAAATAATTTGATTATTCTAGTTTGTTTCTGATACAGATACTTTAAGTTATAAATGTTCATCTGAATACTGTTTCATCCCAGAGATCCAGATATTTTAAGCTTTTATTATCACTTTGTTCAAAGCACTTTTTATTTACTTTTCTTGTGCTTTCTATCTTGTTGTCTGAGTTATTTATGTCATTTAATTTTGAAATAGTTGACATGTGGGGGTGGGGTTCTATATATCTTAAGGTGATTGATTTCTAATGTAATAAATCATGCAAGAAACACCATCTGCTTGATTTCAAATTTTAAAAAAGTAATGGAAATCCTTTTTATATTGATTGCCTTTGTTACGTGCATGTCAAAACTGATCAAATTGCACACTTCAAATAAGTGCATTTTATTGTACTTCAATTTTACCTCAATAAAACTATGGCAAAAACTCTGAAAAAGATATCATTTGACCATTATATGTGCAGGTTCATTTCTGGGCTGCTTGTTCTGTTCCATGGGTCTATGTTTGACTTTATGCCAGCACCATACTGTTTTAATTAGTGTAGTGTTATAGTATATTTTCCTTCCCTTTACTTTTGTCCCCTTCTCTTCTCTGTTTAAGTTTCCTGTTCTCCTATTACCCTTCAGACTCCACCCCTCCCCAATAGTTCAATTTATCACCCAGAGCCCCAACTGTGGACCTCTGTCTTCCTTCTCTAACACCTACTAAAGTGTATCAAGTCTTTGTCTATTTTCTAGAAGTTCATATGATAGGCCTGCTGACCTAGTGTGCAAGTTGATGCTATGGTGTTAGTGGCAGCCAGTGACTAAATATATCAGGCCTTTTATGGGCATCTCCTGGATGAGAGGACCCCATCTAAGTAGTAAACCTAGGCACGACCACCACTACTGCTCTTTCCTCCAGCCTGACGGTCACAGACTCCAACCTCTTCTGTCCCCACTCTACCCCATCACTGCTGCCAAAGCTATCACTGGACTTTCCCCTAAACCTTCAAATGCCATCTCTGACCTACCCACTCACCAAACAGCAAACTCCTTAACTCAATATTGTAACGCTGTTACAACCAAAGTATAACCAGGATCCTAACCTTCCCTTTATCTTCAATCACAACTTTCTCCACCTAAGCCATGAACCATACACTGGATCTTGAATGTTCCCTCACAAATCCCATGTGTTGAAGCCTTGATCTTCCCCAGTGGCGCTATGAAGAGGTGGTGGAACCTTTAGGAGGTGGGGCCTAGTGGGAGGAGTTTAAGTCATTGGGGTGTACCCTTGAAGGGGATATTAGAACCCTATCGCCTCTTCTTCCTCATTTTTTTGCTACCTAGCTGCTGTAAGATGAACAGGCCTCATCTGCCATGTGCTCCCTGCTATGTTACCACAGATCCAAAGGAACAGGACCAAGTGACCATGGACAAAAACCTCTGGAACCACAAGGCAAAATAAACCTTTCCTCCTTTTAAATTGATCATCTTAGGTAGTTGTCATAGTAATGAACAGCGGAGTAGCATGCTGTTACGTCCTCTCCCCTAGGTTCCCAGGACAGCCTCCGAACTGTTCTCCATTTTCACCAGTGGCTAGAGTAATCCTTCTCAGAGGTTGGATACACTATACCACTCCTCTGCTCGAAATCCTGCAACACTGTCTATCCTTCTTCTAAGGTATTTCTGACACTTTTGTTACTGCTATCACAAAACTGGGAAGGAAACCAACTGAACCCTCAGTTGCTTGCACAAACTCCCACAGCCAGCAGGTAGACTGGTTGAGTGGCATAGACTGGGCTCTAAAAGGCAGCTCTGCTTCAGCTGCAAGTGGTCTAGGCTTGGGTTTGGGTCTCTGTTTGTGTCTTGTGGAGCCAAGACTGAAGGGACAATAGCAATTGGGCAGAATGGAATGGAAAGAGTGCTCAAGCACATTTGTAGCCTGCAAGCTCAACTTGTTGCTCACATCCATTGGCCAAAGCAAGTCATGGGGCCAATTCTCAAATTAATAGATTAGAGAAATATATTCTGTCTGTGGAGGGAGGTCATAGGGAATATTTGCTCAATACATCTAATTATTCTATGTGACTGACCAGGCTCCACATGATTTGACCTGGTTTTCTCCCAGCCCTCTCCTCCCTTTCTGGTCCTCTTGGTAATCCACCAAATATGCCCTTGGATTCTTCATCCTAGTTCTCTCTCAAACATGCCCAGGTGGCTCATATCTTTGCTTCCTTCAGATCTCTTTCTAAATGCTACCTTCCCAGAGGGATTTCCTTGACTCCTCGCTATAAAATAGCAGCACTGTCCTCATTACTCTCTGCCCACTGCTCTGCTTTCTTAGCACCCCTCTCCACCCAATACATGACACGTTCATCATCTGTCAGTGGCCCATCACTGGGTTGCAAGAACTGTGGCAGCAGGGTGCTTCGTTGTTGTTTGCCTTTGTCATCTCCCAGTCTTCAGAAGTGCACAGAACACAAGAGGAGGTGTTTCATATTTGTTGAATAAAAACACAAGTTCAAGGTCTTTACCACCAAAAAGGACGACCTTCTGCATCCCTCGCAGGCTGCCATGGCTCCAGCAATCCCAGACCACTCTCCATGCTGAACTTGCGGTGTGCCCCCAATCAGCCTTTGTTATCTGTTCTGATCAGCTCTCTCTTCTCCAGTCATGAAAGACCTAGCCATCCTTTAAGGCTTTAGCTCCCTGGCCACATGCCATCCATAAGACCATATTTAGTCACTCTCCATTTGGATGAAACAGATATACAAATGCATACACAGAGTTTATGCTAATGTATGTATTTGACTATGTCCTCTCTCACGTCCTCATCCCAAGACACACAATGACACCTTGGCAGACACATTTTGTGCCTGTCTTCAAAAGTATTTGGCGGCCAAATACTTTCATGGGAAGAGTCCAGAATCAGGTCCAGGGGTTCTGAGTTTCTTTAATCATTTTTCAAAATGTGTTATATAATACCCCAAAGTTCATAAACCATAAATATAGCCTCAATAAATTATTATAAGGCCAAGCATCCATCTATCCAAAGTTCAAGTCAAGAAATGAATATCTAGTGGCTAAACCCCAACAACAGACTCATATCACACACACACACACACAGCCTTTTCCAGCCATAGTGCTTCCCTCCCCACAAAGGTAACAGAGGCAATAAGTGTATTTACTTTTAGGATATTGCTCTCTTGCTTTTTTTCCCCTCACTCTTTTTATTTTTAGTGTACTACAGTTATACATAACAATGACATGTTCATATATACATATGACATAATTTTTTTTTCCATTTTAATCTCCAGTATTTTTCTCTTCCCTTCCTTCCTCCCTCCTGGATACCCTTCCTTTACTCTACTGGTCTTCCTTCTATTTATTTATTTTTCAAGGATTGAATGTTTTCTCTCATATGTGGAAGCTAGAGAGAAAAAAAGGAATAAAAACAGGGGCATGTTCTCTGAGAACAGAAAGGAGTGAAATAGAGTAGAAACAAAGGGCCAAGGTGAGGGAGGAGGGGAAGAACTGGAGAATATGTTGATCAAATTATGCCATGTGCATGTATGATTATATCATGATGCATTCAAATTTTATATATGACTATAATGCACCAATCATTCTCTTGCTTTTTAATTTTTTTAAAAAATTGTAATGGTGTCGTGGCTCAGTGGTAGAGCGCTCACCTGGCATGTGTGAGGCCCTGGGTTCGATCCTCAGCACCACATAAAAAATAAAATAAAGGTATTGTGTCCACCTACAACCAAAAAACAAAATATTTTTTTAAAAATTGTAATAAAATATACGACATAAACTTTACCATTTTAGCCATGTTACGTGTACAGTTCTGTGACATTAAGCACATTTACATTGTATTCCAACCATCCAGTCACAGCGCCCTTCATCCTCTCAAATGGAAACTCCAAACCCATTAAAACAACAGCCCCTCATTCCCTGCTTCCCCTGCCCCTAGTGCTCACCCTTGTACTTTCTATTTAATTTACAGTAAATTTAATATACTGTAAAATTTACCCATTTTCATGTGCAGTTTGTGTCTGCCAAATATAGATCATTCCATCACCTCAAAAAGTTGCTTGTGTCCCTTTGTGGTCAGTCTCTCCCCCATCCCTAGGCAACCACTCACTCATCTGCTTTCAGTCATTAGATTAGGTTTGCCTTATGTAAAGTTATACATACACGGGATGATGCAGTAAGTACCTTTCTGAATCTGACTTCTTTGGCTCAGAAAAGTGTTTTTGAGATTTATTCATGTTGTCATACGTATCTTCATTGCAGAGAAAGTGTCCCATTTTATGACTAAGCCATGTTTGCTCATCCACTCAATAGTTAATAGGCATCTGGTTTCTTTCTAGTGTTGATCATTTGTGATTCTAACTGTTATTGCAAGCTGTATAAGTTTTGGGTGAATGTATGCTTTCATTTCTCTTGGGTAAATACTGAGCAGTGGACTATCTGGGATGAATATGGTAAGTGTAAGCTTAACTTTTTAATAAACTACAAAAATGTTTTGCAAAATGGTTGTAATATTTTACACTCCCATCCCATCCTCGTCAACACTTAATATGGTCAATCTTTGACATCAGGGATGTAACTCAGTGGTAGAGTTTGTGCTTACTATGTGCAAGGCCCTGGGTTCAATCTCCAGCACCAAAGAAATAAAACCCAAACATGCAATCTTCAGGGATGTTTTTTTTCCATTTTGATTGTGTGCAATGGTATTTCATTGTGTTTTTTATTTCCTTGCTGATTAATAATATTGAAAATCTTTTTACATAGCATTGGTCATTGTCATATGTTCTTTGGTGAAATGCCTGTTCAAATTCCTTGCCTATTTTTTAAAAATGGATTTTCTTATTATCAAGTTGAAAGTGTTCTTTATATAATCCAGCTATGAGTCCTTCCTCAGATATATGCATTGTAAATATGGAGATCTCCTAGGCTGTAGGCAAACTTTTCATTTTAAATAGTGTCTTTCAAAGAGCTGGAAGTTTTTCTTTTGATGAAATCTAATTGATCAGATTTTTCTTTGGTGGTTCATGTTTATTGGTGTCCCATACATTCTTATTTATTTGGCATCTTTTGCTCACTTTATTCATTGCACATTATTGCAGTTCTTTCCATTTCACTGATGTACAGAATTCCTTTGCACACACTGCGAAGTATTGAACCGTTCTATTGTTGAAGACCTGTGGGCTGTTTTTGTATTACTATGAACATTCTTGTACATGTGTCCTGAAGCAAGTGGTACATGTATTTCTCTAGGTTTATAACTTAGAATGGAATTGCTAGGTGATAGAATGCATTTAAATAAAGGTCATAAATTTTCTTCTAAATACTTTTATAGTAGTTTTTAAATGACTTTTAAAATGTTCAAAATTTTTAAAAGTGGGAGAATTGTATACTAAACTCACATGTACTCACTAACATCAAAATATCCAGCTTGCCAGGTGCAGTGGCACACACCTGTCATCTCATTGACTTGGGAGCCAAGGCAAGAGGATCACAAGCTGGAAATCAGTTTCAGCAACTTAACAAGACCCTCAGCAATTTCACCAGACCCTGTCCCAAAATAAAAAATAAGAAGGACTAGGGATGAAGTCCAGTGGTAAAGCAACCCTGGGTTTAATCCCCAGTACCAAGCAGCCAACAAACAAAACCTTTTTCCCCAGCAAAATGGTAATTTTATCTCAGTAATTATAAGCTCATAGCTAACATTTAATTTATGTCAGTGCTGGATTATTTTGAAGCATATCTCAGTATATCCTTTCATCTATAATGTTTCAGCACTTAACTGTACTTTTAAAGTAAACAAACACAATATCATTAAATCACTTTAAAATAATGACTCCTCAACAGCATCAAATATGCAGCATTCACGTTCCCTATACCATAAACATTTTTAAGTTAACTTCTCAGAATCAGAATTCTTTTCATTCTTGTGTCTCTTACATCTCTTGATCTATAAACCCTTCTCTCAGGTTTATGTCCCCCTTCCATTCCTTGCACTTTATCTGTTATTTATCCTGTGATGTTGTTCATGTCCAGATTTTGGTTGTATCCTTGGGGTGGTGTTTAATATATCTTCCGTCTCTTGTAGTTTCTGTAAGCTGACAAACTGAGGCTTATTCAGAATCCAGTTGATTTTTTTCTGGCAAGAATAGTTTCATAGGTGGTATGAAAAGGCACATGATATGTTGGATGTCTCTTTTTGTAATGCTAGCAGCATTTGATCATTGTTGTCTAGATCCTGTAGGTACTGGGTGACAAATAATTTAGCTCAAAATATTTTTTTAAATTCTGCATTTATTTGGTTGATGAATTATTTAAAAACATATTTATTACTTTCTAAACATCTAGAGACTTTCTAGTTATGTTTTCCTTATAGATTTCTAGTGTAATCACATAGTGGTCAGATGTAATCTTTTGGTATTTGTTGAAGCATGCTTTAGTGTTTAGCATATGAACAGTTTTTTATTTTTTTGGTACTGGGGACTGAACCCAGGGGTGCTTTACCACTGAGCTGCATCACCAACCCTTTTTATTTTTCATTTTGAGACAGGGTCTTACTAAATTGTATAGGACCTCACTAAGTTACTGAGGCTAGCCTTGAGCTTGCTATCCTCCTGTCTCAGTCTCCCAAGTCACTGAGATTATAGGGATGCACCACCATGCCGGCTGTATAACCAGTTTTTAAGGATACTGCATATTCTGCTTCTGTTGCATGCTGTGTTTTATATATGTCCAGTAGGGCAATTTTTGTTAATGTTATTCAATTCTTTTATATCATGACTGATTTCTGTCATCTAGTTTTATAATTTACCTAGAAAAGGCTTTTGAAATATCTCACTATACATTTTCCTATGTAATAATGAAGAACAGATAGAATTTGAAATTAAAAACACATTGCTATTTTACATTAGCACATATTTTGTTAGATTTAAGGTGGAAATCTAACAAAATATGTATAAGATTTATATTAGAAAACTGCAAAATTCTAATTAACAAAATCAAAAAACTAAATTAATGGAGAGATATTTCATGTTCACAAATACTCAATATCTCAAGATCCCAGTTCTTCTCTATTGGATCTATGGATTTAATGAAATCCCAAGATACTTTGTGGATTATTAGCAAACTATTATATAACTATAAAGTTTAAAGGCAAAAGATCTAGAATTATCTACTCAATATCAAAGAACAAAGTCAGACAACTGACACTGATTTCAAGACTTACTGTAAAGCTACAGTAATCAAGATAGTGTGGTATTGATAAAAATCTAGATAGATTTGCTTCTGATAACCCAGAAGCAAATTCACATAAATATAGCCAACTGATATGTGGCAAAGGAGCAAAGGTAATACAATAGAACATAGGTAGTCTTTTCAACACACAGTGTGGGTATCTACATAGAAGAAGAAAAAAGAAAGGAGGAAGAAGGAAGAGGAGGAGAAAAGAAAAAGAATCAAGATACACCATTCACAAACACTAACTCGACATGGATCACAGACCTAAATGTAAAGTGCAAAACCATAAAACTCCTAGAACATAACAGGAGAATACATTGGATATGGCAATGACTTCTTCAATATGGCATCAAAGACAGAATCCATATGCTATGATTTGGACAAGTGTTCCCTCAAAGACCCATGTGGTCCCCAGCCGGTGGTGCTATTGGGGGTCAGAACCTTTAAGGTGTGGGCCTAGTGGAGGAGGTTAGGTCACTGGGGACATGTATTTAAAGGGCATACTGGGACTCCAGTCCCTTCTTTTCCTCTTTGCTTCCTAGCTGCCATGAAGGGAGTTGTTTGCTTCACCACATCATGATGTGGTGACACAAAAGGTAATGAAGTCAAGCAACCACGGACTGAAACCTCTGAGCCAAAATGAACTGTGAACCAAAATGAAACTTTCCTTCTTGTAATTTTGTTTATCTCAGGTATGTTGTTACAGTAATGGAAAGTTAACACACCATGAGAAAATTAATTGATAAGCTGGACTTCATTAAAGACTTTTTTCTTTGTAAAAGACAATACTAAAGCTGGGCAGAGTGGCTCATGCTTGTAATCGCAGCTAATAGGGAGGTTGAGGGAGGAGGATTGCAAGTTTGAGGCTAGCCTAGGCAATTTAGCAAAAGACTGTCCTTTTTAAAAAAAGAAATAAAAAGGGCTGAGAATGTAGCTCAGTGATAGAACACTTGCCTAGTTTTTGTAGGCCCTGGTTTCAATTCCCAGTAACAACCCTCACACAAAAAAGACAATGTGAAGAAACTGAGAAAACAAGCCTCAGACTGGGAGAAAAAACACATCTGATAAAGGACTGTTGTCCATAAATATACAAAGAACTCTTAAAACTAGGTAAGAAAATGAAAAACTCAATTAAAAAAAGAGCAAAAGACCTAAACACACACTCACCAAAGAAGAGAGAGAGCAAGTATATAAAAAGATGCTCCACATTATGCCACGTGTCATCAAAGGAATACAAATTAAAACAAAAATGAAATACTTCTGCACACTTATTAGAATGGCCAAGGTTAAAAAAAAAAAAATTTAAAAAACACTGACACCACCAAACACTGGTATGCCTGTGGAGCAAGAGGGGTTCTCATTCCTTGTTGGTGGGAATGCAAAATAGTAGTCACTGTAGCAGACAAATTGGCAGTTTCTTAAAAAATTGAATATTCTCCTACCATATAATCCATCAGTTGCCCTCCTTGGTATTTGCCCAAATAAATTAAGAATTTGTGGACACAAAACCCTGAAAATGACTGTTTACAGCAGCTCTAGTTATAATTGCCAACAATGGAAGGAAAGAAGATGTCCTTTGGTAGGTGAATGGATAAACTGATACATCCAGAAAATGGAAATATCATCTGTGCTAAAAAGACACGAGCTGTCAAGTCGTGAAGACCCAGAGGGAAGTTAAACGTGTGTCATTAACTGAAGTAAGTCTGAAGGGGCCACATATTGTATGATTTCAATATGACAATCTGAAAAGAATTACTGAGACTGTAAAAAAGAACTGTTGGTTGCCAGAAATTAGAGAAGTGAGGGATGAATAGATACAGTTGAGAATTTTTAGGGCAGTGAACTATTCTATATGAGATGCACGGGTATATATGTGGAAAACCATAGAATATATAACACCAAGAATGAACTCCATTGTGAACTCCATACAGCCTTTGGGCAATAATAATGTATCAATACAGATTCATCAATTATAACAAATGTACCACTGTGGTGGGGGATGTCAATAGCAAAGGAGGTTGTACATGTGTGGGGACAAAGAAATTTTGTACTTTCTTTTCAGTTTTGTTGTGAATCTAAAACTACACTAATAAAGTTTGCTAATTAAAAAAAAAAAAAAACCTTCCATTATGGCTGTGAACTTTTTTCCTCATAGTTCTGCCCACTTTTACCTTATGTATTTTGAAATCATATTAACATATGTATTTAGAATTTTTATAACTTACTGATGAATTTAAACTTTTACCATTATTAAATAACCTTATTTATCCTAGTAATTCTTTATTGGCCTTAAATTCTTTTTTTATAGAATTTAATAAAATTCTATAAAAATATAGATATGGCAGTAATATAGATATGGCAGTTTTCTTTCATTAGTAATTTCCTGACATAATTTTTCTATTTTAAACATTTTTCAGTTTTCTTGTTTTTGATGTTTCTCTTGTAAACAGCATCAAGCAGGGTTTTTAGGGTGTCTTTTCCTAATAATCTTGTCTTTTAAATGTAATTTTTAGTCCATTTACTAATAATTATTGACATCTTTGCATTCAATTCTATTTATTATGGATTTTCTACTTAATCATCTTGTGTCTTTTCTTTTTTATTTCCTCCTCTTGAATTTAGTGTTTACTACAATTTATCATTCCATTTTCCCACATATTATTATTAAAGACCTCAAAAACCCAAACCCATCAAACCCTTGGCCCTTCCTTATTTTAGGTAAAAATTTCAGCTGTCACCTTTTTGAGACTTCATGTAATTTATCTTACCAGTATTTAGGCTTCTTATTAAGAAAGCAAAGAATTTCCATTAAGCCTAATTTGTAGCTGTCACTCTGAGGGGGGGAAAAAAAAAAAACAAATCATGGGATTGTGCTGCATTATGTAACCGCATCAACTTACATAACCCATCCTGCCCCTTAACAGAAATTTATTAACAAATGGGTTGTTTTTTGCTCTGGGGATCATCAGCTTTTAATTGGATGAACACGCTCAAGAATTCCAGACACTTGCTGACATTAAAAATGTTACTCTAAGTAGTCTTTTGTTTTACCTGAGTTTTTAGACAAATTGAAAGTCACACCAAGGATACAAAATAGAGCTCTTTCTTTCCCTATTTGTCTTAACAGCCTTTTATACTCTGTTCTGCCAACAAGGGCCCGTTTTCTTCTTTCTCTCTCTATTCCTTTCAATTATCATCATCACTGACCTGTATCTTGTACTTTATGAAAAAAACTAAGGGAAGGACTATGACAAAAATCACTGTACACTGCCGAAACTATAATTTGGAGAACTGGAAATAACTCACCTCTAATAAGCTGGAAATGTCAGCCTGACAAGATTCTCATGTTCAGTGAGCATGTACAGTTGTCGCCATGCTACAAAGGAAACAGGCACTGCCTGAGATTTCCAGACACCTTAAAAGAATGATTCCTGGGCTGGGATTGTAGCTCAGTGGTAGAATGCTTGCCCCCCATGCATGGGGCACTGGGTTCAATCCTCAGCACCACATAAAGAAATAAAGACATTGTGTCCATCTACAACTAAACAAATTTTTTTAAAAAACTACTTATTGAGTGCCATTAAAATGATTCCTGATACTTTAGCTCCTGACTCCATGACAATAGGTTCTAACATTGGTAGACCAGGACTCTCAGCAATATACATATTAATCAAGTATATCTATATCCCTCCCACATCTACCTTCTGAATAGTGAAAAAGAAAGAGGGTAGAAAATAAATGGGAACACCATTCCTACTCAAAGAGCACTCACGAATTGGCCATGAATGGAAATATGTAATTCAAATTGTTAAATGCAATGTAAATAGTGAGGGGTGTGTTAAAAAAAACAAAACATCAATACTCTGATCACATTATCTCCTTTGTGGAAAAATCAAATTTTCATGTTGAATTCATTTAAAACAGGTACTTTGTAGTAGCAAGGCTGTTTTTGAGACAACCCAAAAATAATTGCATAGTACACTGAAAGAGCCTATATCCAAAATCATGGTTATCTAAGCAAATGAAGAAGTCAAGAGATATAAATCATGTTTTTTTGAGATGATATGACTATTCTGTCTGAACTTCAATGGTGTGGGGTTTAGAATAAAAGTCTGCTAGAGACAGCATCAAGTATAATTTCCGAATTTCTCAGTTTGAAAGGGAGGTAAAGTGTGGTGGTGACTACAACTTGTACCTGCCTCACCCTACCACAAGAAACTAAGGGCAATTATCCAAAACTAAATCTAATTTTCTGGAGTCTATCATATATCCGGAATTGTAAATGACAAGAGGCAAGCACAATAACTCAGAGAAAACACACACACAAAACATGTCATCAACGTTCAGAACCTTGATTTCTAGCAAAAGGAGAATGACAAATTTTCCTTGATGGTAACCTGAAATGAAGGGGAAAAACCCTAATGTTTTCCTTTAAAAAACAAGATTAATAAAGTTAGTCCTCTAATTTATTTGAAATCTAAGAAACTACTTATTATTGCAACTGTTTCCTTTCTTTGAATGGGCAAATTATAATTCCCTTTAGAAATTTTTCAAATGGATTTCCCTACAAAATTTAGTCAGTTTATCTTATTTTCTCTGAAAAAGAAAAAAAAAATCCTTATTGTTGGCATTTAAACATATACATAAGGAAAAAAAAACTGGAATTCAAAGCAAAGGCCATAGACTTATACTTTCTATAACAAAAAAACGAATATGAAAAAGGCAAATATTTACAGGTGTAGGGGTGTGTGTGTGTAAAAGAATTGGAAAGTCTGAAATATATGGAAGTAAGAAAAATTCCACATGCAAGACAGACATCCAAAATGGCTCAACATAATTTATTTTTTTTTATGTTAAAATGTACAGAGTTCTTTTGAAAGTACTTGCTAGAAAGGGGGGGAAAAAAAAGATATTACATACAAGGAGAGGAAGGGAGGCCAATTGGCCCAGGAGCGCATGACATGGAGAAATACAAAGGCATCTAGGCACCCCTTCCCCTTAGCTTACAAGTCACCATGAACAAAGTACAAAGAGGTTACAAAACAGGAAAAGCAAATATAAACAGACAGGAATAGACTTAGCTTCATTTGTACATGCGGCTTTTAGAGGCATCTGGAGCTCTATTCACACACTCTAGAGATCTCTTTAAAGAGAATTTTTATCTTTCTTAAAATAGTTTTTAATATTCTACAACAAAGATAAAAAATTTTAAAGATGGAATGAAATGAAAAAGCTCTTATTTTAAAAGGCATCAAAGTCACTAACAGTGAGTTTTTAAATTTCTTTTTTAGAAGATTACCCAAGTTATCTTGCTAAAAATACATTTTTTTAAAACAGAAGTGAAAAAATGACAGGTACCAATATTACTGTGTTGGATAATTTCTTTTATAATATAGAAAAGAACATTTTTTTTCTACAATAGTTCTACAGTCACAAAGAGGCTTGTGGAAAAGGGAGCTGCCCGATTGAATTTTTTTTTTTTTTTAAAGAAACAAAACCAAACACAACCGCAAACCAACAGAAACTGAATTCACGGCCCTCATTTCAACAGCTTCTCCTTCTGCCTTGACCCACCCTCCTCCCAATATATCTCCCTCCCCTCCCCACCCCATCCCCACCCCATCCCATCCAGGAAGCAATGACATAGCTGAAGATGTAGGGAGAGGGCAGCACAGTGCACTTTCTACATAGATGATTCGGAACTGGAATAGTATATACAGAGAAACTGGGTCCTACACAGCCTTGCACATGCTCAGAGTTGATAGCGGTAAGGTGTGAAATTCTGCCTTTTCTATCTAACACACTTAATTGAGAAAGTCAATTAAAGTGTATAAAAAAACCAACAAACCTGTGCATTTGAAAAACTTTAATGCCTAATTAGTACTTTAAAAATTTATCTATATAAAATGTACAAATAAAGGAGAGACTTATGCTTATAGGTATTTCGTTAAGCAGTACTTCTCCCTTTTGGATATTTGACTGCACATACCAAGTGGTATAATAGTTTCCATCTTCTAATGATGGAATATATATATATATAATTTTTTTTTTACCTATCCCTGGAGCAAGTAATAGGAAGAGAATGGGTGAACTGGTTGCACAAGAGAAAAGGGAATGAATTGGGAGCAACATATGAACCTGCTAAAACCCTGCTGTCCAGATGTGCCCTACTATGCTGGTGGTGAATCTATCCCTCTTCTCATTAGCCATTCAGGGGAGAGGGGCTGGTGCACTCTGATTCACAGGGGATAAACTTAGGACACTGAAAGACAAATGAAAACTAGAGGTATGTATTATTAAGTAGTTATAAAATGCACACCATAATCTCCCTTTGGACGAACATTCTGAGTCATCTCTTCCAACATAAAATTAACAGTGTCAAAGGTTTGTCAGGCATTTTTCAAATTACTAAAACATAGTCATCCACCAACACTGGATGAAAGACTGTTAAGAGGCAAATCACTGGGGACTGCTGTTTTGAGTTTCATCAGAGTCAAAGGCTCAAGAATCAAGACCCTTAGTTAGCATTTCAAAGTACATACTAAAAATAAGAGGCTGGGTGGGATATGTGTGTTATGGCTGATTCACCAGGTGGTAAAAAAACAAGAGGTTCATTTCCTCTTTTTGATTGTTAATTGACCATCTCTATTCCTCCAAAGGCTGGATTAGGATTGCAAACAGCTTTCCTTTGAGATTCTGCTGTTAAGTGAGACTTACAGTATTTTTGTGTCTCTGAGTGCTGAGTGGGAATATTTTTAAAAAAGAATGAAAAGGTTATATTACACTTGATTCAAGAAAAACAAAGATTTCAATGAAGTCTGTCTATAAAGAAACATTCTTGGGGAAAGGTTTCAAGAGGTGTGTGTGTGTGTGTGTGTGTGTGTGTGTGTGTGTATATATATATATATAGGGAGTGGAGGGGATTTAAAAGGAGAAGCATTTTCCTGTCTCACTTTATTAATAATAATAATAATAATAATAATAATATTAACAATAAGTTTAAGGAGCTTGGGTTGTTCTCCATGTCCCCATCCGAGTCTCCCATAAGTGCCTCCTGCTGGAATGAAGTAGGAAATGAAAGGTTGGGTTTGGAGGAAAGGGTGTGGTTAACCCCCGAGATGTATATATATAACATTTAAAAATGACAACATTGGGAGCTGCAAACAGTGAGGGAAACATACATTTTAAAAATAAAATAAAGGGAATTCACTTTTACACAAATTCTGTCCATGTGGTGTGTAAAGAAAGTAAGGCTCTTTTTAATTATGAAAAGATTTTGTGCATGTTTCCCCTATCCCCAAATCCATTTTTAGATGAGTTCTACTGTAAAATGCTCAAGATTGTGAAGAAAACTAAAACCCAGAACAAAATGAACCCAAAAAAAGAGAAGATCAGGTTTTCTAAAAAATAAAATAAACCAAAGAAAAATTCCTCTAATCTACGGCAATATTTTAACTGGAAAAAAGGTCCATTTTTCTCTGGTTTGTCAGTATAAAAGGTTCCTTTATTTATATATATTTAAGTTTTTAACTGCAAGTTCATCTTGCTCATCTTCTCATGTAAGGTCCATTGAGTGACTGCTTGGGCACGCCAGCAGCATTCATGTAGCTGTGATGGGAGGGGCCAGTGTACATCATGTTTCCATGAGGGTTTGGCTGCATAGGCTGCTGGGTATAGGCCTGGCTCCCCATCATTCCCATCTGCATCTGCATAGGATACTGTGCTGTCTGGTTCATGTAGGCAGGGTTACTATGGTAACTGCTGTTCATCATGGGCTGTGTCATTCGATAGCTGTTCATGGCATTCAAGGTGTTCATATTCATGGAATTGACATTATAGGCGGGAGTTGGCATTAAATTAACCCCCATGTTCATGCCACGCTGAACAGCCAATGCACGAGGGCCAGCCTGCATGGCAACCGCTGGTGGACTGCGGCCATAGAGCTGCTGCTGATGAGCAGCTGCAGAGGGCAGTGGTGCAGATTTGGAGCGAATGGAAATGTGCCCCTTGACCGGCATTTGCCCTTGCAACCTCTGAGTGTGAGGAATGCCAATGTTGGTGGCAGACATGTTACACTGTAGCAGAGGTGATGTGAGGTTCATAGTAGTGGATGCCAAGTTGGGGGGTGGTGTCATGGTGGCTTGTGCTTGAGGGGTCCCAGCTAATGGATGAGATGGTGCTAGCTGAGCGAGTCCTGTATTAGACAAAGAAACACTGGTTGCATAGGAAGTCACAGCAGGAGAATGGCTATAAGGCATGGCATGAGGGTCCATAATGGTGTTAGTCAGCTGCTGCAACTTGGCTAAACTGAAGGTGGCTGATGGTTGAGAGTAGCTGCCAGCACCAAAATCCCCTGGAATCCTCTCATAGATACTTATGTTCCCAGTGCTTCCAGATTCTGGTATCTCCATGATCATAGGAGCTGGAGTGAAACTATTATTCATACTACATTGTGATAGTGGGGGTTGCTGTTGAGGTGGGGGTGGGGGCTGAGGCTGCTGGGGCTGAGGCTGCTGCTGCTGCTGTGGCTGGGGTGGTGGAGGCTGTGGAGCTGGTTGTTGTTGCTGCTGCTGCTGCTGCTGCTGCTGCTGCTGCTGCTGCTGCGGTGGTGGCTGCGGCGGCTGCTGCTGGTTACTGGGAGGCCTCTCTACCACACAACTCTGAGGTGACTTGATATTGCAGTTGGTAGTGGGCTGGACAGTGTTCTGCTGCATCATGCTACAGCTGTTGCCCATGTTTGCCATTTGCTGAGTGACAACACAACTGTTTTGGGTGAGGCTACTAGAGGATGACAATCCACTGTAGGAGCAGCTGCTCTGAGAGGAGTTATTCCCACATATGCTGCCACCCATTGTGGAATCATAACTGCTAGGGTTCTCGTAGTTCTCTGTGGTGCTCTCGATGCTGCCCAGATCACTGAAGCCACTGTCCACTACCTGCTGAGAGTGGTCTGATACGGAAGGCACATCCATCATGGGGCTGGTCTCCATGTTCTGCATAGAAGGTGCGGACAGAGATCCTTGTTCCGGACTGATCTGTGTGTAACCACTCTCCAGGGCAGGCACATTGGGACTGCTGACTGAACGGACTGACTGGCTGGGATGAGACTGAACTGAGGATATTGGGCTATTATGTTCTGAAGTATGACAGTCTTCAACTATTGACATCTGAGGGTCTTCATCAGCCTGGGTGTAACTCTGCAGGGTCTGACAAGCTGCAAGTGTTTCTTCACAGTCCTGGTAGGCTTCCTCATGCTCATTGCTTTCCTCTTGAGTCAAAGATTGCACTGCTTGGACAGTTTCCAGATCCAGTTCACTATGAGGAATCTCTTCTTCCTCTTTTAATTCAATTAATTCTTCCTTAGTGTTGGAATCTTCTTCATGGTCATCCTCAGACCCTGGCATATGCTCTGATACCACAGATGTCTCATGGGAAGGCTGTTCCTCTTCAGAATCTGGTTCTGTTTCATCTTTATCCTTTATGGTCTCCCTACTGTTCTGCATGTCAGTATCTAAAAAAGACTCCTGACCACCTGGCTCCTCCTTGACATCTTCTCTAATGGGTTGCTCCTCTGGCTCCTGTTTCTTTGTAGGTTCCAGATGACCATCGTCTTCATCATCTGCATCATGGTCTTCATTCTGATTTGCCTCTGTGGTCACTTCATCGTCTTCCTCTTGCTCCTGTTCTTCCAGCTCTTGTGGCTCTTCCTCTGACTGCCTTTGTTCTTCTAAGATGCGAGGCTTCTCTTCTTCCTCCTCTGCTTCAGGTTCTTTCATTTCAGTTTCAGGACTGTTGCTGCTGTCCACTGGAGAAGCGGCTCTAACTTCACTGCTGGTTGTGTCCTCTTCCTCTCCCTCTTCAACCTCTTCTGCTTCCACATGCATCTCCTCTTCCTTCCTTTCTTCTAATAAGGGCAAGTCTTCTTTTGGCTCAATAGTTTCTTTGTCCTCTTGGGTTTTGAGTTTACGACTAGGTTTAGGAATGGGGACAATGGGCTCAACAATGCGTTCTTGAGTAGAAACAGCTAAGATATCCCGATTCAACTTAAATCCTGGTTTTCGACCAGGTCTTTTCTTCCAGTGGATTGGTTTGCGGCTCTTGCCTTTGGGCCATCCCTTTTTCTTTTTCATAGGTGTGGATGTATCGGGCTCAAGGGAAGAACTGTTCACATCACGTTTCCGTAAGAGAGATACCGGCTTTAGGATAGGAGTGTCTGTACAGGAGGGATAAAAAAATAATAAAGACATTATACCTCTACTGCCTTTTTCTGAGACCAGCATGTACAAAAGAAATGATTTTATGAAGTATCACTTTTATTCATTAACTGTAAAATGTAAATAAGCTTTATAAAGATGCAAATAATAAGTAGCAATTAATACATTTATCATATAATTTTTACTGTGTAAGTGACAAATTGGCTTATTCTTTTTTTCTTTTCCTGCTTTCAATTCATGGCATCTCTCTGATGTTCTTAGTTTCCACAAAATCATTACTTCAGGTAGAATCATTAGCCAATTACTGCAGACAATGTTGTTTGTATGGGAATAGCTGCAAGGCATTTAGTCCTAGACAAGTAAATTAAAGCATTATAATATTTTTAATTTTTTGTTTTTAGATATAGATGGACATAATACCTTTTTATTTTATTTATTTATGTGGTGCTGTGGCTCAAACCCAGTACCTCACACATGGGAGGCAAGCACTCTACCACTGAGCTATAACCCCAGCCCACCAATTATATTTAATAGATACAAATTTTATATTTTTTTCTGCACCATGGTAAAAGATACATAACATAAAACTTATTTTAACTTATTTTTAAGCATACAGTTCAGTGACATTAAGTACATTCACAATCTTCATTAATTTTTAAAGGTTAAGAATACCAAGGTGAGGGGCTGGGCTTGTGGCTCAGTGGTAGAGTACTTGCCTAGCATGCATGAGGGCCATGGGTTCTATCCTCAGCACCACATAAAAATAAAAAAATAAAGGTATTGTGTCCACCTACAACTAAAAAATAAATAAATAAATAAATAAAATACCAAGGCAGAATGGGATTTGGGAAGGAAAGTTAAAAGGGCATAGCTACTGATAACTTGAAAGTAAGAAAAGGAAATGGTTGCATCAGAGAAAACCATCCAAGTCAAAAGGAATTTAAACAGGGTATACTATTTTAGAGTAGAGTGATTTAAAAAAAAAAAAAAAAAAAAAGAATGTAAAGTGTTAAATTTAAAAGACAAATTTTTAGTTTCTTAGGTGTATATTTCAAAAATATAACACAAAACTTCAGAGTATCGTTTAAAGCAAAGAATTCAGTCATCTTATCACTATATTAAAAGCATGTTACATAAAAACATAAGAATGAAGGAAATGCAAGTTATTTGCTAAATTTAAAAATAAGATTTTAAAAAGCAGAATAAAAAGCTCAACAAATTAATGCATAAAAGCTAAAGGTTTATGACCCCAGGTAGACAACCAGATTTCTTCAAATTTAACCAGCAAAGCTCAGTTTGAGCCCCAGGCAAGGCAAACATACTATAGATGGGGGAAGCATGATACAGTGGCAAAAACTTCAGGCTAGAATGAAAAGCCTAGTTTGTGACCTAGTTCATATTCTAGGCCTTATTTTTTGTATCTCAAAGAGGAATGAAAACAATACTATTTTAAAGTAAGGAAGATTTTTATCTATATCATAAAACTTAAAACTCACTGAATTATTGCTATTATTTATTAGAAATTTACTACTAATTGGATAAGACATACTAGGGATGGTTCAGGAAGGGTTCCTGAACAGATCTGAGCAAATTCCAATTTACATGAATCTGCTCTTACTGAAGAACTGCCTTCTTAGCATTTACTCATTTAGCAATATTTACTAAGTGACTATCTCAAGCATGATGCAATGAACAAAAAGTCCAGAGAGTACACACTCTAGTAAATGGTTATTCTACCCTTCTGATATTAAGTTCAATGCACCCACTGAGGTTCAGATAAAGAATGAGAAAGAATTATGCTAAAAAGAACAGTATCCTAATTATTCACAGTAAAACTATTTTCTACAGAGGCAAAAACAGGTCCTGAGTAAAAGGAGAAACAAATGGAAGAATCAGCATGGATATACTTGATACAAAGTTTAAAAAGACTGCCACATGTTATTTTGCTTGCTTAGTGAGTTGTGTTCATTTTTCAACCTTTTGTTGAAGGGTCTGCAGCTATTATTGCTATGTATTTAAAGACAATAAAACTATATGTAACAAATCTGTAAAACATACCATCACCATCATCTGACTCCTCATCTTCCTCTTCATCTTTAGACTTTCTCTTAGATGATCGACACCTGAGAACATCCTGTGAGGACAAACGATGGAAGTATCCTCTATGGAAGAGTTCATTTTCATCCTCTTCCTCCTCCTCTTCATCAATCTCATATGTGGGTTCTAATCTTGGCATTGGTCTCTCAGAGTCAGAGTCTTCAAAAGGTTCATCTAACACCTCTGTGGTCTCAGAAATAGTTTCCGTGACTACACTGCTATTGTGGTGTTTGCGTTTTCGGACTCTCCTTCTTCGGTGAAGAATTGGTTTCTATTTAACAGAGAAAGCAAATATATATAGTAATGAACAATGTCTTTGGTACTAAAAACATGAAAAGAGTTAAAAACCTAACAGAATTAGAACATATAAAATGAAGATGCTCTTTGCCAGAAAATATTTTAAACATTATTTCAAAATATTAACATGCTATATATATATGTATTAAGAATACGAAGATGACAGATAATTGAATAATCTGGAAAAACATGCAAGCACATCCAAAAGGCAGATGTAATTTTCTTATTAAATTTACTACTAATTAGATAAGACAGATTAGAGATGATTCAGGAAAGGTTCTTAAACAGAACCCTTAACCTACTTCTCTCTTTTCCTTAAGAACAAAAAAAAAATAAAAACACTGTCTTACAAACTACTCTGGAGGTTAGCAGCTCAGTGAAGTTGTATGCCATTTTCACGAACGATCCATAAAACAGTTACAGTGGAGCGTAGAAATATAGAGTGGAAATGTATTTACTTGATATTAATGATGTATTTCAAAAATAAAATAAATCTGTTATTAAAATTAGGCATATTTGGCACATCTCTGCACTGGGTTGACCTAGTATCTTGAATTACACAAGTCATATCACAAAGTAATACAGATGACATGCCAGGAATTATCTAATCCAATCCTCTCATTCTATAGAGGTTCAAAAAGCTACAGGACTCGCTCAAGTTCAAACATCTACTTAGTTTAGAAATCATAAGTCTCTTCATTCCCAGTCAAGTCAATTTCTTCAAGAATATCAAAAGTACTTACACTGGATGCTACAATACTGTTTTTATACAAGGAAACAGCATTTTTTTTTTTAACTTTACCAATATAAGCCCTAGGACAGCAAATACTGTTCTTCATTACCATGTAATGAAGAGAAGAATTAGTCAATGTTCAATTTTTGCCCACTAGAAATCTACTGGTCCTAAGTGAGAACACAATTTACAAATTAAAGAAAATGGCCTTACTCCTTGGAGAAATGACTGATTCTAAGGTTGAGACAGGAAGGACATAAGAAACCTGGAAGATCTTAGAGTGTCAGAAAGTAAGAAAGTGTTCAAAATGATGAAATCCACAATGATGAGGGCTATGTATATTAAAGAGACAGGAGAAAAACTGAGAGATCCAAATGGCCAAAGCAGGAATGATGTGAGCAACAAATTTAAAAATGTAGTCATATCAGATTATAAACTGAAATAGCAGATGAATGTCTGAGTTCATAATGATATAAGTAAATATCTGAATAAATCACTATATGGGGGAGAATGGACAAATCTCCCAAGCAAATAATACATGCAGATACTCTGCTCTTAGGAAAACTACTCATATTGTAAGTGTGGGCTGCATACAGACTTTATTCCAGTATGGTATGCAAGAGGAAATTAAAAAAAAAAAAGAGTAACTTGATAATGAAGAAACCTGACAAGCACTACCTAGGTTAAAATCAATAATAAGAAGTCATACTGATAGTACATGCCTTGTAATTGAAACACACTGATACACAGATACTAATAGAAACCCTTAATATGATGGGTTGAGAATGGCATTTTACTTCTATGGTCTTCTTCTCAAAAAGATATAACCCCGTTCTAATATCATGAGGAATATTCTACAAAAATACCTGAACAGTAATCATTACAACTGTTAAGGTCATCAAAACAAGGAAGGTCTGAGAAACTGTCAGAACCAAGAAACGCCCAAAGACACATGACAATTACATATAATATAGTATGCTGGATGGGATCCTGGAACAGAAAAGGGAAAACTGGAAATGTGCATAAGTACAGATTCTGGTAACTAACCTACAAAGGATCACTAATTGTGAGAAACATACCATATTAATCTAAGAGGTTAATAATAGGGGGAACTGAGTATGGACTATGTTGGAACTCTGTACTTTTTTTGCAATAATGATGTGTATCTTAAAATGTTCTTAAAAGCTTATTGTTATTTTTTAAATGGCCCTATTAAAGAAAGGAATCATTTCACTGCTTTGGATGAAGGCTGTCACCCATTACTACAAAGTGGGCTCATCCAGGGAGCTGACATACTTTAGTCTTACAAGCATGTGACAATGCTGAAAGTTTGCTTCATAGCCTGGGATATTTCTAGTATTTGGTAGTCCCCCCTTACCAGTGGTTTCATTTTCCATGGTTTCAGTTACTCACAGTCAACTGCGTCCAGAAATATTAAATGGAAAAACCCAGAAATTATTCACAATTTTAAAATTTCATGCCATTCTGAAAAATGTGATGAAATCTCATGCTATCCTTCTTTTTCCTTCCTGCCCTGAATGTGACTCATCAGTTTGTCCCATGTATCCACCCTATATATGTTATCCATCTGTCACTAAGCATCTTAGTTATCAGATGGACTGTCCCAGCACTGCAGTGCTATGTCCAAGTCACCCTTGTTTTACTCTGTAATGTCCCCAAAGCATAAGGAGAAGTGATGCTTACAAGTGAGATATATCAAAGAGATGCTGTAAGGTGCTTGCTTTAAAGGAAAAGGTGCAAGTACAGGAAGATTTTGAGAGAGACCACTTTCATATAACTTTTATTATAGTATACTGTTTTATATGTTCTATTTTGCTATTTTTGTTGTTAATCTCTTACTGTGCCTGATTTGAATATCAAATCAGCAAGGTAAAAATGGTTTACTCTTAAATAAACTTCTGACTTCTAATTAATTCCCATGAATCAAACAAGTCATATACATATTTAAAATGTTCCTTGGGAAGATCATAAGCTACAATATATTGAAGTTTAAAGTTTAAAACATAACATACTAGGAATTTCTACCTTTACTCTTCCAGAACTGAAGGAGAAGACAAATGAGCACAATAAACTGCAACTGGAGGAAAAAAAGACACATTACCTTTCGCTTCAATGTGGGTTTTGTAAGAATTGGTGGTGAGTTTGACCGAGGACTTTCTGGCTCTTCCTCCTCCTCACTGCTCTCACTGAAGCCCCTAAGGAGAGCTCTGTCACCATCACTATAGCAACGAGGCAGTCTATCATTTCCTTCTGGTAATCTGCACTTCAGAGCCTCAGGGCTTTTCTTGAGCTGTCCTCGCCACAGCTCAACCCCCTCACTTAATCTTCTTTTGGGAATGTCTGGCTTCCCATCCTGGCTTGGGTGTTCCTGAGAGGCTGTCAATTGTTCTTCACTTTCGGTGTATTGTTCTTGGGAGGTTTCTGATTTTTCCTCACATTCTCCATATTGTTCCTGAGGAGTTGATGATGTCTCTTCCAACAGCACTTTAGAATCTTTATCACCAAAACGTTCCTGGGTCTTTCTGTTCTTCCTCGTGCACCGGCCCCTCCGAGATGGCTGATTATTTGCAGGAAGACTATCACGAGGAAGGACCTGTTTGTTCAAACGTGTAGAACTGGCTGGAGTCATAACTTCTGGTTTCTTTTCACTTTCTACTGAAGAATAAGAATCATGTTCTTTGTTCTCCCGAGACAGAGACTTTCCTATCTGGTTTTGGAAAATAAAAGTGTTGGTTAATTTTTTAACCCTATTTAGTTTTTATCTACCTACCCTGCCCTTTCAAATAGAGAGCTAAGAAAAGGGAACAGAGTTTTAAAAGAAAAATTATTATTTAGTAGCTAACATGAATATTTCTTATGTGGTAGACAATTTTAAATGCTTTATATATATTATTTATTTATCCCACATAACAACTGTGTGAAAAATAATATATCCCCACCTTGAAATGGGGCAACTGAGGCAAACAAAAAAACTGATCTGCCCCAAGTCATGCAATAATAGTAAATGAAGAAACTGGGACAAAAACCCAGCAGGCTAACTCCAGAGGTTGGGCTCTTAACCACTATAAATACCACCTTCAACATACAAAATGAATAATATTGTTGTTTTTATAAATATTAAATGAGATTGTTTTATAAAATTTGTGAATTTTATGTCCTCAAAGGAGGACATAAAGGATGAAAGCACTGCTTTAAAAAAAATATATATGAAAGTATACAACACTTAAGAAAAAAATATTGCAACTATGCTATGCAGTACAGCCAGCCATCATCAACCCTTAATGGTTAAAGACATCTGTATGTCCATTGAACTTTTCAAAGCTCTACTGAAAACATGCATGTTTCTTTTATTTTTTTTAAATGTCTTCATTTTAACAATTCTCAGATTTAGATTCAATTCAGATTCTTCAATTACTATGCAGTTTAAAATTTAGCTGCTTATTGGCACTCTGATAAATATTTAGTCAAAATTAACACATTATAATAAGTCTGATGGCTTCTAATGGTCTAAAGTTTTTAAAAAAACACTAACAGGTAAATAAGACCTAGTCTTCCTGAAATTTTTGCCATTGACACAAACTCTGACATTCTAACATGAACTTACTTTGTTGGTAAGTTATTGTAATACACGTCACAAAACTCATGAAAAATAAAAATAAAAATACATCAAATATAAGAAAATACTGATGCCCTTACACTGGTCTCTAATTCTCTTTCCTGGCACTGTGGCTCTTCATTTTCTCCTTCATCAGCCTCCTCATCTTCCTCCTCTGAGACAACAGAGTTGGAGACTATGACAGGAGTCCAGCGTAAACATTCTGGATCCACATCTACAGGTCGCAGATTCAACTGAAGCTTTGCCATGTGATCCTGGATAAGTTTTTCCCGGCGGATAATCACAAATCTAGAACCAGAGAAAAGTTTATAGCAACCAACAATGTACAAGATGTTCATAAAAATGAATGTCATCTCCATGAAAAACCCTGGAGATGATAATGATGCATGCCTCAAAATAGTCTGTTCGGAAAGATGAACTATGGAAATATACCACAATGAAATAGGTGAGAAATATGAAGTTGGGTCTCACACTACACTATAGCAATGGATTAAGTTATTTTAACCATTTACTTACTTATATATCCCACACCTGCAATTTCTCCTGCCCTCTTGAGTTCTTTCCTAGTCTCGAATATTTTAGCTCAAATTCCTTTTATTTTTAACTTTAAAAAATATTTTTAGTTGTAGATGGACATAACTTTATTTATTTATAATTTATATGGTACTGAGGACTAAACCCAGTGCCTCACACTCCACCACTGAGCCAAAACCCCAGCCCCAAAGGCCCCCTTTCTTTGTGACCCTTTCCTAACTACTTTAGGCATGGGTGAATGGTCTATCCTTTCTTCCGATTACACATTTCAGTGTACCATTTATATGGAAATTAATCATGGACATAATTTACTTAATGACATTGTTTTCAGAATTATTGCTTTTTATAAAAGAGCCTACCCCACCAATACTAGAAGATAAAAAATTCAGTGGCTTATGTCCCAAAGTTAGAAAAAAGATGAAAAAACAGTTTAAAATATATATATATGTTCATTAGAATCAAATACCGCAGAAGCAAAAATGATGTGGCAATACCAAGTACATCACTTATTGCTCTTTCATCAATAATCTGACTGATCCAAAAACTTAACATCTGTTCATCTTTTAAAGGTGTTCAAAGGGATGTGATACTCACTGGTCACTACGGAAGTCCAGCATGCGTAGGTGGTGGAGTGTGGAAGTAATGTCTTGAGGGCAGATACCTGTCAACTTGCTTAACTTCTTAATGCTGATCTGTTTGTCATTTTGGTGATAAAGGCACTCCAGTATTACACTTTTCCAATAAGCCATATAGGATAAACGACCTAGATCTGATAGCGGTTTCTCTGGAGACCCTGCTTGGCCTTCACGCTTTGATAACAAATAACCTAAGAAACCATCAAATAACAAAGATGTCAGAGATCCTAAAAATGTTTGATTCACCAAAGTAATAATTCTCTTTCCACAACCAAACCAAGTTATTATAGGCAGTAATAATTTCAAAGGTAAATTCCTTCAAAAGCAGGAAACAACACAGCAGAACTACTTTAAACTACTATTTGCAGGGAGATTACACAATTTCCACAGATTGAACATTAGGTTAAATAGTCAAGCTGTTAAAAATCAGAACTTAGGCTGCATTCATAAGAGTATGGCAAGAACAGTTTTTATTGTAATGTATTATGGGCATGTTTTCTTTGGACCACTAGATGGCAACTGGTATATCTGAATTGAGAAATATAAAAGAATGCCTTAGTTTTTGTATATTCCTAGTTTAAGACTGTGGTTCTGTAAGTGAATTAGAAGAAGAATTTCTTACTTCAATCAAAGCTCTCCTTATAACCCTATCATTTTAATTCTCTATGAATGTATGGTGCTATTACTCTGTCTTCTTGTCTAGTGCATGACTCAAGAATTAGGAAGGGGAAAAAAAAGAAGCATAAATCTTAAGGCAAAGCATAAAAAATGGAGAAGGCAGAAGAGACATAGTTTTCTTCATTATTAAAAGAATTCTTAAAGTAGTCTAAGGATGGTCATCTGGAAGAATCTATTTACATTAGCAAAGTAAATGAAAATGAATACTATAGTCATATACATTTTGTATACCTTAAAAGTATACTCAAGAAATGCTAATCACTATAAAGAAAATATTTCCCCTAATTTTACTATTTAATAATATTTAACATGTTCAATCATGAATCCTACCTATTTCAAAGCATTACCATAAAATCATTTGAGTTCTACTTCTTGCCAATCAAAAAAGGTCAAGAAAATGTACAAAATAACCAACAGCACCTACTTCCAGTAAAATATGCTTAGGAATAAAATTGAAAGTCAAGTAGAACAAGCTTAACTAGTCCATGAGAATTAACTTCCCAAGACTGGAATCAAAATCCTAAGTTTGAACCATTATGTCAGCATATACTCCTTTGAATACAATTTCATAGCAATAGCTGAGGGAAAATATTCCCTCAAATTACTATTTTATAACATAAAAGTTAATGCAAAAACACATTTAACTTTCTAAGCTACATTCTCAATGTGTAAAACAGAATGCGGTTTCTACAATAACCTCTGAACTGTTTTCACTTTTTAACTCAGATTACTTCCTGCATCATTCACTTTTTAGAATTTTTAAACTTGTGTTGCAAATTTTTAATCAGTAGGTAGAATGCATAACTAAAAAACATACATTTTCTCAGATAATGGGGTAATGAAAATGGGGCAGATGCTGTACTTCTTCTTAGCACTGATTTAAATAGTTACATAAGGTTTTCAGTACTGCTGTATTACTGCATAAAACTAAGTTCCGCTATAAATGAACAGGTGAAAATAAAAGATATTTGGTACAGATCATACAAACTGATATTCAGTATTAGTTACTGAAAAATATTTTGTGTCCAACCAAAAGAAAAAGAACTTATGGCCTAAATTTATTTTTAAAGTCCTATACAAAAATATGACAAGATATATTAGAAGCCCATACATCATTACAAATAACTATTTATCTGGTTTACATGAAGAGAAAATGAGAAAGTATGTTAATATAATCCTTACTGAAATCGATGAGAAACCTGCCATAGCCCTTACGCTGGTATTGTGGAAGAATCATTATACAGGAAACGTTGTACTTCTGTTGGCAGTGCTTTTCCTGGTGGAGAAAAAAGAAGACATGTTTGAAACAACACGTTGATAAAATGAATAGTAATGCTAATTATTAAGAAACAAAGACTAATAGCTAAAACCACTACCCTGGTCCCTTGGAAATAGCAATGTACATCAGGGGAAGAAAAAAAAACACCCCACTGGGAGAAGATAGGGCAACGTGAAGCCACTGCCATTCCCCACAAAGCAAACATCCCAGGAGAGTAAAAATATAATGATGCCATCCAACAACACCACCTGCAACTCAAAACCAGCATGTCAATGCCTAAGATCAGCAAAGGAATCTGAGTCCCAAATAATCTGTAATGCTACAAACAATGAATTAATGCAACACTCTGTGAGAAGATTTATCACTATTTTTGCCCCACTCCCTATTAGCTGTAGTTAATTTTAAACAAAATAGTTCTGAATATGGATACAAATACATTTTTGTATAGTAGTTAATATATTATTAAATACATATTTAGCTAGTGAAGTAGCCTTGAAGAACTATGATAAAGCCAAAACTTTGCCCTAAACTGTTTTTTACACTTAGTTTACCATGGGCTTGCTTACGTAAAGGTGCATTTTTTTTATGCTATTTAACCAGAAACTTTTTCTCCCTAAGGGAATGGAAGATTAAGGAAAAAGAAAATATCCTTTAATAAAAATGGCCCAATCTTATTCTTATTTCTATGCTTAAAAATTCAAATTAGGAAGAGACGATTTGAGCTGAGAAAGAACTCAGAGAGGTAATGACTCTGTTTATTTCACAAGTACTATCTGTTATCATTATGGGAATAGGAGTAATTTATAAGTTTTCCTCTTGTGTATTACCAGTAGTCATGTTCCTAGGAGAATATACCACGTTGAATGTTACTAGGCACCTTCTAGTGGTTGGTAAGTTTCTGAATGCTCCTTCTATTTCCTTTCCCAAAAAGCTAATGACACCCAAGAAGGTGTTGCATCCTGCCTTGTCTTCTACAGAGAATCAGCAGATTGCCCCAAATTTCCAGAATTAAAACATTTTAGGTTGACATAATACTTACTTTAGAAAAGTAGCCAACAAGGTGGCAGCCCTTGACATCATTCTGAGTTAGTACATAAAAAAGAAATGGCTCCACGTCATAATAGAGTGTTTTGTGGTCAAGAAATAACTTTGCCAAGAGACACAGGTTTTGACAATAAATGGTACTCACGTTCCCATCAACCTAGAGAGAAAAAAAATGGATAGAGTGATTAGCATAATGTCACTTTAATTCTAGAATAATACACACCAGTTACAAGTATCTCTAGATATGTGCAGTATAGCCTAAGAGAAGCTGTCAGTGATCAACATATACCAGAACTTGGAAACTATCCTTTGAAATGGCAATATTATGGTACTTGCTGTTTTAAAACAATGAAATACTTGAAAAAAAATTTATTTTTTTTTAAATTTTTAGTTGTAGATGGACACAATACTTTTATTTTATTATTTTTATGTGGTGCTGAGAATCAAACTCAGTGCCTCAAACATGCTAGGCAAGCATTCTACAACCCCAGCCCCAAAATATCATATTTCAAAAAAAAAGTAGGAATAGCTTACTTAGGAGGTGACAATCTAGTTTGCTAAGATTAATTGCAGGACTACTTTGGATGGCAAGATTCATTTTCAAAAGTCAATTCAAATGTAACCTCTTCTAAAATACACATATTAGGTAAACCAATATATAACTGACATCTCACCCAGCAGTTTAAGCAATGTGGTTTGACTCCCATGATCAACTATACTGCCAAATAAAGCTGCACGAGGGTGTATTAACCATTGCTTTTCAGAAGCACCAAGTAGGTTTCTAGTTAAGACCCTGACAAATGAGACCTAGATTGGCCAGGATCAAGGGCACTACACACTATCGTTCTTGGTGTTCCTGAGTTGCCAGAATTTGTTCTTCTGTGAAAATGCTAATGGATAACCACATTGGCTCCCAAGACATTGGTATACTAACTGAACTCTTCAATGATTTAACTAACTTAATATGACTTCTTTTAAAATATGCAACAATATATGCTTAAGTTGAGAAGCCATTTGCTTTTGGGTATTATGAAAACAGTATTATACCTGATGCTCCTTACTTCCAAGATGAAGCGCTCCTCTATTAATGAACTAAAATAAAGTCTTAGGAAAGACCAAGAATGTGAAAGGTTGAGTGAACTCAGGCAACCTGAAATTCTATTATTGTATTAATTAACAGGACTGAGCATAGTCCTCAATACCTGGCACTCATTGTATGACACTAAGGATCAAGAATTTAAAGACCACTATTAACAGCAACACACTCACAGATATAGCATTAGTCTTATCATGATATTAAGATTTACAATGCTATTGGTACATCTCCATAAGATATTCCTTTTAAATAAGTAATAGAAATCCTTTCATTTAAATGTTGTATCATAGATTCTAAGGTGCATTTTTATCACATCTTACATACAAAATTGACTGGCATTTTCAAATACAGTCTTAAAAATTATAATTAGCAATACTTTTTCCTTTGTAGTGGCACATAAAATAGTAAGATATATTATTACTGATATCTTTGATTAAACTAATTACCAAATAACTTATTTTCAGGTCAAGCTTATGAACTTGGTACTATTTGGGTTAGTCCAATTCTGCTTCTCACATAGTTAAATTATCCAACTCAGTCGTGAGTGAATAAAAGTAAAACATTTTCCCTGCAAAATCAAGCTGTACAATTAGATGCAATACAGATGACACTTTTTGAAATGGGCAGAAAGGTAAGTACTAAATGTCTATCTTACCTCAAAGACAGAAATATTATTCTTTCGGTAAATCTCATTGGCAGGAGGATGAAACCAACCACATTTCTTCATATGCTGCTGTAGAATAGTTCTACTTTTCATATATTTTAGACAAAACTCACAAAGATACAATTTAGGCAGCCTGTAAATCATAATTTAAAAAGACGGGCTTTATATTTTATAGAGCTTCAAACTTCCATAACTCTTTTGTTTTCTGTATCATTACTAAGCAGTTAAAAAGTGGAGAATGCATCATTATCCCCATTAGAAAAAAGAAGGAAGGAAGGAAGGAAGGAAGGAAGGAAAAGGGAGGGGAGGGGAAGAAACCAAAACATATTAATTTAGATAACAGCAATTAATTAACAGCAGGAGGGCAAAGATAAGAAATCAAGACACCCAGTTCAGTGTTCTTTCAGTCTTTTAAAATTACTTGATTGACAGACATGAAAAATCTCACATTCTTTCCTCCTTGAAAATCCCTAACGAGCAAAATAAAGTCTATCTTCCAAACACACAAATAAGTGAAGATGATTTTGTTGATCTATAGAAATTTTTCCTTTGTCATTTATTTCTTCATTAATCCATTAATTTTGGGAATTAAATATCTCTTGAATACTTATCACAAGTGAGGGCTTGTGCTAGGCACACAAGGTGTGTGTATAATGGTAAGTAAAATGGACATATAGTGTACTTTGTAAAAATACTCTGTAAATGTTAAGTATGAAATTATAACAAAGAATATGTTTTGGCAAAGTGGGAAACACTATACTACCTCCTTTCTACCACTGAAGTTCTGGCTCTCTCCCTGGTTAAAAGTCACTATATGAAATTGTGTAAGTCAAAAGTCTATTATTCAACAAGTGAAATAAAGGCTCACATTATTCTTTTAGATGCCCTCAGCTGTTAGTTTATATATATTCAATAGTCTTGCTATTTTAGTAGTAGTTTAACAGAACCTCTTCCTTAATGATGTTTCTTTTATTAGGAGCTTGGTAATAAAGTGATTACAACAGTTTATAAGGTAATGGCAGGCACATAACCTAAATTAAAAACAAAACAAAACAAAACAAAAAAACGGTGGCCTTGATACCCACTGTAGTCTGAATTCATAATGCCAAAAGTTTCTCTTGTTATAAAATACATACCCCACAATTGTCTCCCTGCATCCTGACCTATTATCCACAACTGCTGAGTGCTGATAATCCGAGATCTGACACCATCATTAAAAATTATTATGTGCAAATATACTGGCCAGTAAAATGACAAAATATGAATTAATAAACTACTATATCTTGTCTCATATTTTAAGAACTGTGATACAAGGAAATTTTAAAATCTCATTCATTTAATCACCATCAGTTCAGTTAGGCTTAAAAGATTACCTTAGAATTAAATATCTGCTAAGTAGATTAACATACACAAAAAATGTCTGATTTATTAAAGTGTGAAGACCACAAATATTTTTTCAAGTTCCCACTTTGGGAGCAGCATTTGTAGCATAATTATAATTTATCTGAAAATATTTAACATTCTACTAAAGCCTTTCTGAGGTATATTTATAGCACACCAGTACTGTATGCACTAAGTGCTTCGTGTTTGTATAAAGGTGGGAAAGGCCACATGATTATTTTTCCTTCTCCCTAGGGGACTTGCAATGTGTACTCATTCTTCCCATATAATCTTATGCCTTGTTTTTTTTTTTTTTAAACTGCCATTCTGTACACTGAAAGCTTCCAAGAAACTGTTGTGGGTATAAAATTTATCCATAATATTCAATATTATTTCTAAAATCTAATATTAGCTATACCAATATAACCTGAAATCATATCGTTAATATAAAAATCATTCCAAAATATTGAGTGCAACAAACAAGGACTAACATTATAAAGACAAGAAAACAAGAGCCAAGATTATGGAAAAGAAACTTGTCCTAGGCTATTTTGCTTATTTTCTTTGCATCATGCCTCGAACCCCACTATTCAGAGAAATAGCAGTAAGCTAAACAGCTTCTCCTTCTTTATGGTGGTAAAGAGCTACAAATCTCAAAGTGAAATGGCTTCAGCTATAAACCTCATCATCTAATGTAGGAACTAAACATATTAACTAAACCTTAAAGCTGACCCATAATCATCAAATTGTCTTTGTGAATATCTGAATTTTGAATATCTTCTTAAAAAAGAAGGTGAATGAATAGCACTGCCCTAACTGTCCACTACTTACCTTTATTTATCTGTGCTAAAAAACAATTTAAATTGTCAAGATGAAAATACAGAGGTAACACTACTGTACTTGAGTAAAAAGTTTTCACTTTGAGAGCTAAATATCACAACTATTTCCTAAAATGTGAACCTGAGAAATCTAAACAAAATTCTGTGCTTTAAAAAATATTAAAAAGAAAAATGGAAGAAAAAAAAAACCTAACTTTTCCAAATTACATTAAAGATAAAATGCTAACTTTTTCATCCAATCCAACTGACAGGTCTCTGCACAGACAAGAAAATACAGTACAAGTTATGGTAATTAGATTCATTTGAGTCATTTCAATGTCTATATACTTAAAGACACTGTATTGTACATGATACATATAATTTTATATGTCAAGTAAAAAAGCAATAAATATTCAACAAATTCTACTTTTCAAGAAACATTTATAAAAGAAAAAAACAAAAGTACAATTTATTTCCCATGGTCTATGAGAGAAGGTCATTTTTTTTCTTTAAAGTTCTAGTAGTACCAGGTTGCTCAAAAAGAAAATACTGAGAGAAATGAAATCTCTGAGAAAATTACTGCCAAGTCTCATTTGCTACACTGAGTCCGTGCCATACGTTAGAATTGCAATTTATACAACATTTTAACAATTAAAAACTCTAGTGAACCTTATTAAATGAAAAACAATAAAGTAAAAGCAAACATTAATATCTACTCTATTCCAAAATATTTCTTGCTGAGAATACTTTCCAAGTCCCTGATTTTATCAGAATCAAGTCCACAAGGTTGATATTCTTTAAAGGGAATGGCCTGAAAAAACTGGCAATTTCTTATATTGGGAAAATATATTATATAGAAAGAACATTAGACTACATGAAATAAAGTGTAGTTAAGGAGATTATGTATACCCCTAAGACTAGAGAATTCTGGTGGCAGCTGCTTTTGATGATTCTCTTTCTGATAGTAGCTAGGTCTTTCTTTGCTCAGCTTCATCGTGGAGTATAGCTATGGTCAACATGCTGACACTCCAGCTTGTAAAATCAGGGATAGGCTGCAGCTATGTGTAATATCCTTACTTCTAGAATAAAACAAAATTTCTTCCCAGGAGTTTCTATGATACCTCTGGCTTTTAAGCACTGCCCAAGATAGTAGCAGTCTGTGTGGTCTTTATAATAGGACAACTTGTAGTAAAACTTTAATAAAACAAAAATTACACCAAGTATTACTTAAATCAAAGATTAAGGTACAAGCCAAGTAAGTCCAATCTGGATCAACATGATTAATGTAATTCAAAACAAGTGGCTACAGGTTATGGCTATGTGGGAAGAGCGAAGTGGGCTTAAATCCTAGTTCTGTCACTTACAAACCATATTGTCTCAAATATGAATGCTGGGCTCTGGTCTTCTCTGAAGACAGAAATATTCACCTCACAAAATTATTCCAGAAAGACTCAGTTCAATGAATTGTAATTACAGTTGCTGTTATTTATTATTATTTTTATTTTCCTTTCATCCGTTTTACTTCATTTAATAGCCAGACAGTAAGGATTCTGTGTGGTTTCTTCCTCAGTAACTGGGATTATAAAAACAAAAAAAAAAAATCAAACCTGGTTCTACTGACAAATCTCATAATCTACACATCAAGTCAAGTCAGGAAAAGAAAGAAACTTCCTAAGCAACTCTATTATATGGTCATCTGCCTTATTGAGACCTTGATATAATCTCATAGCTAAGTTCTAAACAATTCAGAAGAATATGATACTCCATAATGACAATTTCTTTTGCCTTCAGTCCATCGGTCAGTTGTTAATGGTAAAGTAGAGGTCTCTGAACTTTTCTCTGCTTTTGTGTGAGCATCAAATGGCCCTGGGGGAGAAACTTATAGTAAAAACTCTTGTTTTATACCCTTCAGTGTCAAAGAATTAATGAGATCACTATAAATAAAATAGAATTATTGTCTCATTGCTATTATTTTTAAAGTCAGGGATAAAAAATTACTTAATATACAATGTACATACAAATATTTGGATATTATGGGAAACTCCCTTAAGTATAATCCTACTTCCCTGAAGATTTTTCCTCAAGTGATCTATTCTTTTTTGTTTGTTCAAACTGCCCTGTTTTTGCATGCCTTGGGATTGAGAATTTTTTAAAAAGTGTTTAAAACCTTTCATAATAAGAAAACAATTTAGTACAGAATAATACGGTATTTAAAAACTAAGGATAGAGCTTTATTATTTGAGAAATATACGGTCTCTGAACATTTCAATTGGCTCAAGTTTAGAAGAACGTGGAAGCAAAGCAGTCTAAATGCATTTAGATAGATATATGTAGTTTTTTTTTAAATACAGAAGCAAGAGAATACATCAAAAAAATCATAATTACTAAAGACACTAATGAATTACTATTTTCTAATGGAAAATTGAAGGAACCACAATGACTAAGAAATGTATAAGAAATGTCTAAAACTCTGTTTTAAGGGAGCTGAACTTTATTGTTCCTACCCTATTTCTGCCTTCTATTAATGATTTCTATGATACCTTTTTGTTCTTATTTCTGCTGGTAACATTTACTCCTTTGCTGGTAACCAGGTCCCTCACATCTGTTTCTAGTGACAATCTCACAGAACAAAAAGCAAAAATTTCAACAAGTCCTTTAAATACCTTAAAAAACAACAGTTCATGGTTCCATTCTCATCATCTCTTGAAAAGCAAGTGCTAAAGTTGGCACTCTATTTCTATTTCTCCATTGAGTAAAAGAGACAAGGTACTTAGGTTTCAATCTATCTGCACTCTGACACAGTTGATAGACACATTAAATAAGCTTTTTTCTCTAATTTGAGTGCTCCTCTGATATGGACAGTTTGTGAATAGCTACTTAAAATTAATAATAATGATTTACTTGACATATTAATTTCTTAGCATATTTCTTGATCACACAAGATCATTCCTAAACAAAACTCCCAAGATATAAGTCACCTTGAACACCAGAGTTCTGAAGGGTAGTTGAAGAAATTCTTTCTTCTAACACACATATACTTTAACCTTTTCTGAATAAATCCAGATTCATGATAGAGAGTACTAACTTTAAGATAATACCACAGGCTATGAATCAGTTAGTTTAGAGTCAACTGATTCTACAGTATGGTTCCCAAATGTGTTTGATGAGCTTGTTAGTTTGTCGAGTTTTGTTTTTGCCTCCTTTTTTGTTATTACTTCTTCACTGAAGTTAGGGTCTAGCATTGCTGCTCCTAGTTTTCTTTTCTTTTCTTTTTTTTTTTTGCGTTACTGGGAATCGAACCCAGGGCCTTGCAAGCACTCTACCAACTGAGCTATCTCCCCAGCCTGCCCTAGTTTCCTATTTCTGCTACAGACTTGCGAATCACATCAGCAAATTATTATATTACATGGAAAGAAAAAATAGAAGATGCCAACTCTTAGTGGAAGACCCTTTTAACAACTATTTGGATCTATTTTCAGCTTCTTGGAAATAACCCATGTTATAAGTTTTCTACATACTGTAAAACTCTAAGTATATGTTGTTGTAGTTTAACCCACAGAGCACCATAACTTATTATTCCTTACAAAACCTACTAACTGGGAAACTAACGTAAGTAGTTCACAGATTGGGGAGTATTAATGTGACTGCTATACAGCAAATGATAAACTAGTGTTTAACTTTTTTATTGCATCTTTTTCTCTCTTTTCATGTTAACCCTAAAGGAAAAACACAACTGAAATTATTGAGCACTTAACATTCTCTAAATGATTTACATGTTTTAACTAATTTAATGTTCACAATAACACTGAGACAGGTACTATTAGTATCCTACTTTACAGATGAGGAAACTGACACAGAGTAGTGAGTAACTTCTAAGGTTACACTGTTTATAAATGCCACAGCTGAGTCATGAAATAAATATGGCTCTACTATGCATGTTGCCACTTCCCAAAAAGCTGCAGAGTGATCAATTTTTATATCTGGAAATCCAAGATATTTTATATATAATACTGTACTATTCCATTGTCCTACTATGCCTAGGAAAACATACTATTCACAAAGTTTGTTAAATTGTAAAAATTCAGAGCAAAAGCTACTCAACTGAAACTTTACATTCATTAAATATATAAAATTCTCTCGTTTAAAAAAAAAAAAAAGAACTAGTGTTAAGAATAAAGCAAAATTCTTTTAAAAAAAAAATTCCTCTTTCATTCTGACCATGTCTAAGATTTCTAATTTTAAACAACAGCTTTTCGACAGGTTACAGAAAAGAAAATAAAGCTGGTTGCCAAACAATGTTGCTATTATGGACATTTTAAAAAGCCCGTTTCTTCAAATGTAAAAAGATGAACTGAACTAAAACACCTTTGGGTCCTTTCTACTTCTAGGGTCCTATGAAACTTAAAACAAAATAAAGGATGTCTCAAAACATACCTTGAGTATTCTTGAGGATAAGGGGAGGAGTACCAGGTGTGAATTTCATACTTTCCAAATTCAATGACAGAGGGGCAGCGGACTTGTGGATCAGGGGGACCAGTCACTCCAACTTTCTGTGCAGTCAAGAAATACATTACAAAAGTTAGCTAAATTAGATACACCAACACAATAAGCCCCCCGCCCCCCCCAAAAAATCTGAATCTACATCTTTTCTCAGGATTTCTCAGGAAAGAAAAAAAGAAAAGCTAACAAATTTTGAAATAAATTGTTTTATTCTTTAAACAGAATATAAAAAAAAATGCTATTAAATCTCTTAGAACCAAATGTAGTTGGTGTCACTGCATTTTCTAATTTAAAAACACTGCCAATACTTTCTTAACTACACTTACTCCCTTAATAACTTCATTATTAAGAAGAAATTGCTGGCATTTAAGGATATAAGATAAAGAATAATTTAGGGTGGTGGGCGCTTCATACTTGCCTCAGCTGAACACAATGGAAATGACCTACTAATCATGTTAAGTACATACTGAAAAGACTTTCTGATTTGGGAGAGTAAATATTTAAGAACAACATAAAAAGAATGTCATAAAACAAACATCAAGAGTCTTCATTGTACAGTACACCTAAAATTCCCTTCATTAGTAGCTCTGCACAGATCTGACAAAAGAAAAATATACTTTGCTATACACAGGCCATTCCTTTTTCTACCTTCTTTTTATAATGAAACTTATCTTACGCTTCCCCTAATTCCTGGGATTATCTAAATAATTATACTATTCAAGAAAAGAGTGATTCGCTTGACTTCTAAATCAGCACTTCAAATATAAGACATTGCTCAAGACAACAAAGATCCAGTTTTAAAACCTTAAATTCAAGGGCAATTTGATTTTCCCTGTAACCAACTTAGCAAGATTCATACATACATATGATATATACACATACATATGTATGTGTATTTATCACAGATACTTTAGAAATATTAATTTACTTAAGAACTAGAACCTAGTCTCAAATACAAATATTAATAATTCTTCATCAAAAGAACATCCAAAATTATCCTTCAACATTATGCTTTAGAGACCACTGAGAGGATATTAGAAGTCCCCTGTTGGAGTCCACAGATATATACATATACCTTATAATAAAAATAAAAAGATTTTTATTCCCTGGTTTTATATAAATTAATTTATAAGAAAGAAGCCACTTCACCAAAACTCATTTGAGAATTCTCTCTGCTTTTCTTAACTGTTTGCTCTTATAAAAGGCCAGGGGATTTATCTCAGGTTTCATACTGAAAAACAGCCAAGTAAGACCTCATGCTGTTCCTCAAGCACCTCAGAACAAAAGACAACCATCTTCATATATAACCAGATGAATGAGAAGTCATACTCCATTTATGTGTGATATGTCAAAATGCATTCTCTACTGTTATGTATAACTAATTAGAACAAATGGAAAAAAAAAAAAAAAAAAAGACAACCACCATCTAGTTAGATAAGTAGTGATATAACACCAGCAAATACTCAGGCTCCTCCAAATGCAAAAACCATATAGAAATATGGTAAAAATAAGATTTCTTTCATTTCTAAAAAACCAAAACAACTTTGTTAAAAAAGGATTTTAAAAGGCTGTTCTTTAAACCATATTCCAGAATTAATTCATAAAGTAGGATATTTTCATTTAATTTACACTGATTAAAATAATAGAAGTACAGGAAAATAGTTTCAAATACCAGAAACCAAATCTAACTTTTTGAGGCAAGGATCAAACAGGAAATACAAAAGCTGAAAATATGCACCTGCTGTGGCACTGCCTGTTGTTTGAGAGCTTTCCCATCAGCTGCCCATCGCTCTTCCAGGCGGATGCCCGATGTGAAAGTGGATATCCAGTTCCAGTATAATTGTTTGCACATCACCACAAATAAGTGTGTAGAGAAGTACTCCTAGCAGACTCCCCCTCTACCCACAACTATCTTCACCTTTGTGCTGTGAAATGCTCTGGCACATGCGCATGCGCATGTCCTCCACCACTCCCAATTCCCTCCTGCAAGCCTCCAGAGCAAAGGGTTTCCATTCACTAAGGTTTAGAAGTTAACAAGGCTCTACAAAGGGAGGAAGCAAATGCTGCATCTAAACCACTTATTAACCCAGTTCCTGCTAAAATCAAATTGTCACATCTGAATTACTACAAGATCCCCTTTGCAGGTTATTTTAAAATTTCAGTCAAAATACCCTTCTATTAATTAACTTTCTAAAGTGGAGGTAACTAGTATAATCAAGAGCACAAATATATAATATAAATAAATATAAATTTTTAGTCCAAGTTCTATCACTTCATGACCCTCTCATTTGACTATGCCATATTCTTTAAAAGATAATATATATTCCAGGCCAGAATTGATCTTTTAATCTAAGATAACTATAGAGAGCTTCAGATACACTAGTAATTGTCTACACCCAAAGAAAACTTTAAACATACATATTTCTAAGTAATGAAACTTATCACTAGCAGTTTATAAAAAGAGATTATTCTTTACAAAAACTCAGTTTCCATTAAATGGCTTATCTAAGTGCAATTTTTAATACAGCCTGCTCCTACAGTACCCCCAACTCTGGATCTGGTATAAACAACAAAATTACAATTTATGTAAATACTGGCCAGTACCCTTCCTCTGTCTCTCTACTCACACATCTCCCACTAGACCTACCCTCACTTTCTATTCCCTTGGGAAGTGATATTTTGAAGTGAGAATAAAGGATTGAACTGTCCCCTCATCAAAACGTGAGAAGAAATGGCTTTCTGGTATTTGAACACTTTTCCCATGGAAAGATTATAATAAATAATCTCATTCATTAGGGATTAAAAGTTACATGATGAAAGAGATATGTAAGAATGAGTTCACATGCTCCAAACTAGAAAGAGCCCAAACTAAAGGATTAGGGTAATGAGCATTCATACTGTGCCATACTCTGAGCTTCCATTTAATTCCCACAATTCATTCCTGAAAGTAGGGGGAAACCTGCCCACTTTACAGATGGAAAAAACAAGGCTCAGAGAGATTAGGAGGCAAAAACACCAGGGCAAGAACAGTAAGAATGAAGCATAAAGACTTTCATGGGTGGAAGTGAGGGAAATAGAATTAGTCCTCAATTAATTGTTTTGAATTCCAAAATTTGTGTGCAGGTATTTTTTAAAAAGAACTACTCAGTTTTCCAAAGATAGGAAGCTACTAGTCTACAACCTCTTATCTAGAATGTTTTAGAATTCTACATTTTTCTGATTTTAGAGAAGTATTAAAGTATAAACACATATATCAACAGCCCAGGAGGATTTGGGGCAGCACTCTCTAATCAGACACATTAATTTTCTTCAGCAAAATATATTCACAATAGGATATATAAAGGGCATAAAAAGTCTTGTATCAGTTCAGATCACGTTTTGCCAATAACTGAGTTGAAGTAAAGTGAGAATTACTGTAGAATGGATTATGAAAAAAAAAAAAAAAAAAATTCCCCCCTTAGTCACGTGTGGTTGTAGCTCACCAATAGTCCCAACAGTTCAAGAGGATAAGGAAGCCAGCCTGGACAAATAAGCAAGAGCTGTGGCAGAGTGCTTGCATGTATGGGCAAGGCTCTGGGTTCAATTTCCAGTACTGGGTGTAAAAGAACAGACAACATGTTTTTTTCTCATTCTTCCAAGAAGATATGCAAATGGATATAAGCATTTGAAAAGACACTCATCATCACTAATCATTAGGAAAATAAAAATCACAGTATGATTCTACTTCACATTCATCAAGATGGTCATTATTTTGGGAAAAAAAAAAAACAAAACAGAAAATAACAAGTTTGGTAAGGATGTCCCATTGCTGGTGAAAATCAAAACTAGTACAGCTGTTCTGGTAAACAGAATGGCAGTTCTTTAAAAAAAGTTAAACAGAATTACCATGTGATGCAGAAAGTCCACTTACCCCCTAGAACTGAAAGTAGGTACTCAAACAGATATTGTATACCAGTGCTCATAGTAGCACTATACACAATAGCCAAAAAGTGGAAACAACCCAGGGGTTCCTTAACAGATGAATGGATAAACAAAATGTGGAATATACTTACGATACAGTATTTTTCAGAAAAAGCCTTAAAAAGGAAGACATCTAAGCTGAAATTGGACAAGCCTCAGAGACATTATGCTAAGTGAATTAAGACAGCTACATAAGGACAAACATTATTTAAATTCACTCATCTGAGGTACCTAGAGTAGTCAAATTAATAAAGACAGAAAACAGAACCAATAGTTGCCAAGAGTCAGGGAGAGGTATATACCGATAAAGATGAAAAAGTCCTGGAGACAGATGGTGATATAGGTGTATAACAACATGAACATATTTAATGCAGTTGAACTAGACACTTAAAAATGTTTAAAATGGTGAATTTTATATTATAAAATATAATATTGTGTATTTTATCACAATAATTTTTTAAAGCTTTCAGGATTCTTTGGATTTCAGAATTGTGGATAAAGGTTTGTGACCTGTCTAAAGAGTGATATGATATTCAACTAAGCCATAAACGCTCATAGGACTCTGTGTATAGGACATAGATCACAGTCCATAGGACTCTCATCTCTCTCTTCTCCTAAGTCTTTTTGTTCTACACTCAGACATATCCTTTTCCATCTTTGCTAGTTCTTTTACTATTAAATATTGACAAAATTCAAGATTCTGTCCTCAGCCCTCTCATCTTGTTCCACCCCATCCCACAGGACCCACAATTCAGTTATCCTACAAGTTTTTCATTCTCCTCATGCCCTTCTTTTCTTTATCCAACATAAGAGTCTAACATCTTTCATTATAACTCCCATCTCTGAATATATCCATAATATCCTTGCCTCTCTCCTGATTAAACATCAAAATTCAACACTTGTTAAATTCAATTCTCCACATAATCTGTCATCCCCAAATTTTGAACACGGTTGGAGAAAATCACAGAATCATGCTAACTAGTCTCAATTTATAAATCATAATCATTAACCTCAAAAGGGCACTTAATGCTCTACTACTCCACTCATCCTCCCATTCTCTAAAAGAGAATTTCATATTTCTTTCTGTCTCAAGATATCTCTTACTTCAGCTTCACTTTCAGTCACTGCCTTTGATTCCTATTGTATAAGAAACTAGAATTGAGCTTCCACAACTTTCCTTAGCCACATCTGCATGCCTAAACCTTTGTGTTTATATATCATCCTTACTTTCCCTAATACTATGAAAAATTCATCTGGAATTCTATCTAAGGCCAATACCTTCACTTGTGCATAAAATTACATCCTGTCTTACCTATTTAAAAATATTATCCAACAATTCCCACCCCCCTCTCTTTTCACCATTAGACTTCAAAATTGCTTCTGAATTCTCAGCACAAACTCTAAAATACAGGAGAAGTTGGAATGATGTATTTCAAGTCATGACAGAAAATAAATGTCAACCAAGATTGCTATATACAGCAAAGCTATCCTCCAGAATTTAAGAAAAATCTTCCAAGATTAGCTGAAACTAAAAGAATTCATGATTACTATATCAACACTATGGAAAATACTTAAATACTACACACAGAAGAAATCAAAAACAAACTCCAGAGCTCATGAGTAGACAAATCTCATTTGAAGAATAGATAAGCAAATGAGAAACAGGACCAAATTAAACATTAGATACAAATCAAAATGGCAGGAATTAACTAACATCTCTCTATAACACTGAATAAAAATGGTCAACTCTTCACTTAAAAGACATAGGTTGGTTAAAAAAAAAAAAAAAAAAAAAAAAAAAAAAAAAAACAAGACAACTATATGGTGTTTGCAAGAGACCTATATTAGAGGCAAAGACAGTCACAGGCTGAATGAAAGTGAAAGGATGGAAATTGATACACCATGTAAATGGAGCCCCCCAAAAAACAGGATTAGCTACTCTCATATCTGACAAAGCAGACTGTAAGCCAAAATTAATCAGAAGAGACAAAGAAGGTTATTTCAAACTGGCAAGGGGGACAATCCAAGAAAATATAATGAGAGTAAATATTTATGCTCCAAATGTTTTTGCACCTAATTGCATAAAAAAGACATTATGTGACTTATTGACTCAGACCCTAGTATGATAATATTGGGTAATTTCAACATATCTCTCTCACCACTAGACAGGTCATCCAGACATAAACTCAGTAAAGATTCTTCAAACCTAGAAATTGTTATAAATCAAACAGACTTAACAGACATCTATAGAATATTCTATCCAACAACAGTCAAATTCATTTTCTTCTCAGCTTCTCATGAAACCTTCTCTAAAACAGATCATAGTTTAGGCCATGAACCAACTCAGCAAACACAAACACACACGAAAATTAATATAATTTCTTGTATTTTATCTGATCATATTGGAATGAAATTAGAAATCCACATCAAAACAACTATATGGAAATCAAATAGTACACCTTTGAAATATGAATGGGTGACAGAAGAAATCAGAGGAGAAATTTAAACATTTTTAGAATCAAATGAGAATAATGATACGACCATAACCTTTGGAACACTGTGAAAGACATTCTAAGAAGAAAGTTTATAGCTATCAGTGCCTACATGAGAAAATCAGAAAGATCCTACATAAACAACCTAATTATGCATCTCAAAGTCCTTGAAAAACAAGAACAAACAAATTCCAAAATCAGTAGAAGGCAATAATTAAGATCAGAACTGAAATCAATGCAACAGAGAATAAAACAACACACAAAGCATCTATTAAACCTAGAATTGGTTCTTTGAAAAGACATACTACTAACTTTTTTATGCTTCCATTTATCTTTTTAGAGAAGTCTCTTTTTTATGGAAGTATATTCTATATAGCTAGAGATGGAACACAGTACCAAGTGAACTATATCACTTTCTCCCCTACTGCCAAAAACAATTTTTTAAAAAAATTCGAAACTAATTAAACCTTTAAAAAATGTTTTAAAAAATTCTTACTAAGCAATTCAATAATTCTTTACTCAAATGTATTAAGTTCTTTCATGCTTCAACACCTTTACAGTTTCCTAATACATTGTAAGATCTATAAGAATAGAAACTATGTCTTTCCTGTAGATCCACACCTTGCACAGTTTATATAACATAACAGGCACTCAAAAATGATGAGTTGTGGGTTGGATGAACTGCAATATTAACTCCTTTATCATTTACTTTTTGCTTATGTTGCAAGACAGCCTAAGAAATCATAATAAAAATAAAATCTTCCTGGAAAATATTCAAAACAAGGTGATGGGCATGTAACTTAGTGGCAGAGCACTTGGTTAGCAAGTACAATCCCTGGGTTGGATAGTCAATAGAGAAGAGGGGGGAAGAGGAAGAGAGGAAGGTAAAAGAGGGTAGAGGAAGAGGAGGAAGAGGCTCAAGAAGAGAAGGCTGAAGCAGTTTGTACTAAGCCAAATCTGAGCTCTCAAAAAGGAATTTCTGAATTATCTTTATGAATCTTTTTATTATTCAAAACCTATTTTAATCCCAATTGGCTTCAAACCACTTTCTCTTATTACATTAATTCAGATAATCTGGATCATCCTTGACAACCTCCATCAACCTCACACCAAATCTGTCAATACTTTCTGATTTCATCTTCAAAATACACTCTAAATCTGTCTACTTCTCTACTATTTCCATTGCCATCTCTTTAATCCAAGCTACCATCAAAAACCTGCAAAGTGATTTCCATTTCCATTTTTGCTTAATTACAACCTATTCTTCATACACAGGCCAAGAAAAACAAATTTTAATGCAAATATAACCCTACTGTTTCCTTTATAAAAACCATTTCATGGCTTCCCATTACAACTAAGATAAAAACCCAATTCTAATTCTTCTGGCCTATGTATATCTTCCCCAGCTTCATCTGTGTAATTCTTAATTCATTATACTCTAGTTACACTGGACTTCAGTTCCTCAAATTTATCAATTTCTTTCATTCCTCAAGACATTTACACAGTCTGTCATGTAATTCTTTTTTTTTTAAAGCTCTTGGCCTTACTGACTTTTTATCCATCTTTAGATCCTTGTATAAATACTTCCTCAAAAGCCTTCCATTCTCACACATTCCAGTCTCAACCTCTAGCAATCTAGATCAGGAAGTCCCTGTTACAATCTCTCACTTATTTTCTTCCTACTACCTATCAGTTTGTAATTACAATTTTATTCTGATTTTTCATTGTATGTCTCAATTTTGAGACTGAAAGCTTCATGAGACAAAGCCTGCGTCCTCACTGACAACTCAAGTACTAAGCTAAGCACATGAATGAATGAATCTCATGGAGAAATATCACCATCATCAGAATTTCAGTGCATTGCCAGTTAAATAAACATGAATTAATAAGCTGGCTGTGGTGGTGCAGCTTGTAATCCCAGCAACCTGGGAGACTAAGATAGGATGATCTTAAGTTCAAGGCCAATCTAAGCAACTTGGGCAAGATTGTCTCAAAATAAAATTTTTAAAAAGGACTGGGAGTGTAGCTCAGAGTTGGAATGCTGGTCTAGCACTGCAAGGCCCTGAATTCAAACCCTAGTACCACACAGACAGACAGATACACACAAACATGAATTAGACTTCCAATATCTAGTTGTATATTTCCTTGATACCAGACACATAAATGGACCATAATAAGTTTAATAAAATGGTGGAAGAAACATAAAATGAGAAAGATAATTATCCATATAAATTTATATTGTTTTCCATTATCTTCATCAAAGCTCAGCATTCCTTTTTTAATTTATCATTTTTTATTACAGCACTAGTTATACATAGCAAATTGGTTGAAAATAATAGTTGACAAAATCATACACAGCATTCCCTTTTAACTCACTCTCTAGTTATTGTTAACTCCACACTTGTATCATTTTATACAGCTCTTGCTCCACTGCCCCCAGCAGAAAATTTCATTTGAATAACTATTCATTAAACAAATATTTGCTGAGCCTTTATCAGTATAAAGAAATGACCAAAGAGAAAGTCTCTGTTCTCAAGGCACTTATATTCTAAAAATAAATATTTAAATTCAAGAGATGGTACTAAGTAGGAAAAGCAGACAAGTGAGTGGATAGAGGAGTGATACAATGTGGTTAAAAATGTGCTGTCTTAGTTAGGGGTTAGGGAAGTCCTCTTTAATAACATGACATTATGAGCAGAGACCCAAAGGGAGTGAGCAGTGGAGCCAACTAAGAAAGGCAATCAAACAGAATAGCAAGAACAAAGGCTCCAAAACACTAGGTGTGCTCAGTATGTTTAAAAGGAAGAGGTCTGTGACTGGAGTAAATAATGGCAAGAGTAGAAGAAAAGTATCCAGAGAGGGAAGCAAATACAAGATCACACAAAACCTCAGAGGGTACAGATTTTAGTTTTTAAAATTCCAAGAAAGACTGAAAGACACTGAAGGTTTTCTGAGCACAAGTTTTCAATTTAAGTATGAAAATAATTAACCTGGCCTTTGCGCTGAAGTGAGAGGCAAAAGCAGAAGCCAGGAGATTAGTCCAGGGACTATTATAAGAGTCCAAGCATCCAGAGATGACAATGATTTTGAAGCAGTAAGTAGTAGTCATATTCTGAATATATGCTGAAGGCAGAATCATTAGGTGGATTTGAATGTGGAGTATAAGAAAGAAAAAGAATCAAGGATAATACCTCTTTGAGCCTAAGCAAGTACAAAGACAGAATTACTGTTATGGTTTGGATCTTAAATGTCCCCCAAAGACCACCTCAACTGAAGGTGATACTGGAGTTGGTGGAACCTTTAGGAGGTGGGGCCTACAGGAAGAAAGATCATTGGGAGCAGGTCCTTGAAAGTGACATTAGGCCCCTGCCTGCTCCCCTCTCTTTTTCAATCCTGGCCACCATGCATTTCTGCCATGATGTACTATGCTGCCACAGATCCAAAGCAATGTGGTCAAGTGATCATTGACTGAAACCGCTGAAACGGTGAGCCAAAATAAATCTTTCCTCCTTTGAAGTTGATTATCTCAGGTATTTTTATCACATCGATGAAAAGTTGACAAACACAACTACCATTTATTTCCATTCTCCACTTAAAGGTACCAGGTAACTAGGCTAGCACAGTAAGAGCCCAGAACATCTTGTGGTGGCCAGAAGTAAATAAAAAGGATGAGACATGTCAAAAGGACACAAGAGCCAGACCTTCCCCAAACTTGGAACAATTTAAGCATCAAAATAGAAAAATTAATAGCAACAAATTATATAACCCATAACATAAAATAATGTGGTTCCTAAAAGAATGAATAAATAAATGGGAAGGAGAAAAGACTCTTCTTTATAGAATGCCATTTAATAAATGTAAAAGAAATGGAATTAGCAAATCATATTTGCCAACCAACAAAGCAAATATTTCAGGTGAAAATCATCACTGGATGCTAAATCCAGCAGGTAAAAGTTTCATAAAAAAAACAGGATGTTTGCATGGTCTCAAAATATGTCACCACTAGAAAATTAATGATAGAAAATAATAATTTTACATGGCAGAAAAATACTTTAATTGAGTAATCGAAATTAATATCACTTCAGTAAGGCAAAGAGATATTATATACCTCCTGATATGAAGCACTGAGAACACATTCCCTTTGTAGTATTTTAAAATCATGATAAAACATAGAACAATCTCAAAGTAATAGATATTTTATGAAATAAATGATCTGTATACTTCAAAATTACCAAGGTCATGAAAGATACAGACTGTGAAGACTAAAGAGAAATGAAAACTAAATGAAACACATGATCTTAGATTGCACAGTGCTCCAGGAAAAGTTATTTGTTTTCTTCTACTATAAAGAACATTAGCAATACAATTAGTGTAATCTGAATTATAATACTTAAAATGTTTCATTTTACTTACTGATAGGAAAACAACAACACCACCAACAACAACAACAACTAAAACCCCCAGCCCTTGAGAGGTTGAGACACTTACTCAAAGTAAAAATTACTACATGACAGATCAGGTTTTAAACCACTTATAGCCAGTACTTTGCTCAATCATAATATGGTAGAATGCTGAGTAAACGCTTACTAAGTAATTATATTGCTGTTTTAATTTTTCAAAAGTACTCACATAATTACAGACATAAAGATGCTAATCACCAACAGGTCTTTTAATACAAAATATTTTAATTATACAATTGTACAATTATTTTAATTATACAATTGTATAATCTGTAGCATCAGCTTTATAAATTATATCAAGAGAACTTAATTTGGCTTATGTAGATAAGTTGGCTGGAAGCAGAGAAGGAGAAAGAAAAATGAACATAATTTAGAAGAGACTATAAGATCTAATCCCTGCACTTTTCCAACTCACCTCCTGCATTCTCTACACCCTGTATTCTTCATCCTAAAGAACTTAAATTTCCACAAGTAAGCATGCTTTCCCCTTTCCTGGATCTGTTCATTTTTACTTCTGTTCCTTCTGATCAGATGTGACCCCAAACCCTGTTATTCTGACAAGTTACTCTATATCCTTTAAGACCCCTCATTGAATCATCCTCTGAACTTCCCAAGGTAGATGCTTGCTTCCCTATTCTTCCAACACTGTGTACTCCATAATGAAATTTTTCATACTAATGAAATTTTTATCTGCAAGTCTTTTATACACTGTACTTGAGAGAAGGAATCCTGTCATTTACTTTGGCATCTATATAGCACCTGGCACATAAATAGACATTTTTGTCTATATATTTATAGTTTACCATGTCACAAATGATTAAGACAGAAGCATTTAACAAATATTTCTTGAACTAATAATTACAGATGCTTTATTACTCACAAGAAGCTTGTTTTTGTTTTTTGGTCAAACCCCAAACTCCTCTTCATATAACAGGACAGAAAACTTTAAAATTAAATTGACTTAATATTTGTAATCAAAGCAGTATGTTTATCTCCAAAACTGAAACAGTTATGGGTTTGAAAGGAATACCCTAGCCAGCAGAACTATATATACAAATAAACCAAACCTTTCTCAAAACAGACAGATAAACTGCTTTGCCTACAACGTAATCAATTCTCTGTTTCTTATCCATGAACAAGTTGCTTGACCGTCCAATCTGAACATCCAACTTTACCTGCAGTGCTTGTTCTTGGATATCACGAAATAATTCCATATCTTTCTCAGTCATGATTTCCTGGCTCCCAAAAAGTCGCTCCTCATTTTCTTGTTTGCCATCCCAGCCATCCTGATTGTCTGCACATAAAGAAAGGACTCACATGTTATTTGCACTATCCTTAATTTAATACATGAACTTTCAACCTGAAGACTTTAATACTATTTATATAACAGAAAAAAGGACAGCATTAAACTGACTTCTAGAAAGACAGCTCAATAAAGAATCTTTACATATTATATCTGCCTTTTAGTGAACATCCTGAGTTGTCTTAAAGCTTTCAAAAATATGACATAACCAAATTTAAACGTCATTAATAGTTTACATTTTAATAGGCAGAACAAGGAGTATAAAATTTATTTTGAAATAGTATGAATATGACACTTTCAGTATGATTTTAATGTGTCAACATTCAAAAAGATAATCTTCAAAGTAGCTACCTTAACTGATACCAGGAAGTACTAACTCCCCTCACTTTCTGGGTGCCCTGTTAAAGCACAAACTCCACAAACCTGAGGACCACAGGTGATAATCCTCTGGGTAAGTATGAAAAATTATGATAATCATCCACTAAATGATGGCTCTTCCTCAACTGGGCAAAAAAATTAGTGAAGGGAGTATTTGGGGTTATGTAGATCAATATCCTTTGCATTTGAAGATGACACTGCTGATGGCCTCATTTCCTCTTTGTATGAGTATGGCTGAAAAGACCAATCAGTGACAGTTCTTTTCAAATCGACTGCACATACAGGCTGTCTGTTATTCAATTAGTACAAGAAGAAAAAGGACAAAGACTCATTGTTGACAATATTCCCAAACTGAAAAAAAAAAAAAAAAGTACAATCTAAAGGTACTATGTAACTTTAATGCCCCCTAGTGCATGACACACATGGATGCAGGCACAGATCTAGTATAGCACTTTGTAGCAGTGTAAAATTATGTACAAACTGTTCCTTATAAGTTTATAATAGAGAAAATGACAGAGCCTATTAAAGCAAACACAACAACGCCTACAGTTTAATGTTAATTCTCTGTATACTTTATACATTTGCTCTAACAATTTCTATTTCTAAAACTTTCCCATAATTCTTTTAATAATTCATCTCCAGTGCAAATGGTTAATGCAAAAATGTCTTTCATTAGATTTGTTTTGAAATTCTTTCATTCGAAGTCTAACCTAAATGGATTACATATTTTCTTAAATAAGCATGCTCAGAATTAAGCTTATCTATAGTCTACACAGCTGATAAAAGACATGAAAAGTCTTGAACACTTAAAGAGTAAATAGTTGATGCCATTCTGGTGAAAAGCCAACCAATAAAGCAGAAAAAGGGGAACCTGATAATGGTGAGGATATCATCTCCTGTACTGGACCAATCAACCACTTATATAAGCAGGAATGAAGAAGCAGTGAATACACTTACCAAAGGGACACCAGGGAGAGGGTATCAAAGTTAAGAAATTCTCCTGCAGTAAGTCAAATACTATAACTTTATTCTTGTGATCCAAGAGTTCATCCTCATTCATCTACTTTTCTCAGAGCCCTTTCTACTTCCTTCTAGGTACTTAAATTCAAAGCTCAGTAATGAGGCTATCTTAAGATTTAATTATCTGGACAGCTAATCAAAGTCTTCTCCTCTAACCTGATTATCTACTATACTGAGTTCTCTCTACAGATGTTTTCTAACTTGAAAACTAGGGAACTCAGCCTAATATATAGGCAAATAGTCCATAGCATTTTGTCCCCTACCTTCTCTCTCCATTTAACCCATAAGAACTTACAAATAAATTTCCCAAAATGTGAAGTAGAAAAATCAGTGACCTTATCATATTTACATATATTTTAGTCTTTCTCTGTATGTTCAACAGCAGTTTAACCACTTCTGATCTTTCCAAATTCCTCCCAGGAATATAGCAAGCATCATCAAGCTCATTACATGTTTCATTTAGTAATTTATGAAATGCAAATTTATCCTTAATTCAAAGTTATACCCCAAATTTCTATAGGTAGATTCTCTGTGCTTCTACCAAAATATTAGTTTCTTTTTGCCCAAGAGTTCCAACTAGTCCACTCTAAAACTTCATCTCTAGCCTCTAATTATACCACAGTATCATGTAAATATGTGTCTTTAATACATTGTTATATTCCATAATCAATTTTTTATTATCAATTATAAATCTACTCTAACTAACGAGCATTACTCCAAACAATACAATTTTGGAATAGTTTTGTTTCTAAGTTTGTTTCAAACTTTTACCTGTGGGCCAATCTGAAGTGCTTGATTTTCTGTTGCCCTTTTTCCTGATTCTATATTGCTCAGAGTAGTCTACCACTTCCCCTCGAGCTTTCCGCCCATCAGGGGAAGGGGTGAAGAATTTGGTAAGGCCATCAATGAGCCCTTTGGTTTTCTTGTTGAACTTCAAGGGGACACTGCTATCTCTGCAGAAGTCCAAGCCATCTATTTGCTCTAAATATCCTTCTTCGGATGATGATGCTGACTGTCCGGAGAGAGTGATTTTACGTTTCCGACCCCTCCCAGGGCCAGTTCGAACTTTGCTGAAGGGACCCTTTGATCTAAAGAATCAAACAAGGAAAAAACAAAACTATTAAAAAGAAATCATTATAAGGTTGCAATTTAATATACAACATAGAAAACAACCTACAGCTTTACAAAACAATGTGTTAAGAAAGTTCTATAAACTATAAATAGCATACAAATAAGAAGTATATTATTATTAGAAACATCTATTTCCAGGACACCTAGTTAATTATAGTAAGACAAATCCTAAGCCAGAAAGTCAAAGACATGAGCATGAGCAAGTCAATTCTGTCACTTTACTAGCTACATATCTTAGACAAATCACATTCTCTCTATATACTAGTATCTTCATTAGTGAAATGAAAGTTGGATCACAGAAGACCTAACCTCCTTCCAGATTTAAAAACTGATAATACTGTGATCTTTATACCAACTCAGAATTATACTTTTACCTTTAAACACAAAGATGAGTTTCTTTCTGGATGTCAGAAATCAAAAGATCATTTTGTAGAAATATTAAAGCTTGATTTCTTAAGATTAAAAATATAGACTATCATACTCGTTCTACATATTTCAGGCTGCTAATGTTCATTCATTTCAGTTACATCACTTTCAAGGTAGTATTAAGTATAGAAAAGGAAGGTAAAATTTTTGAGAGCAAAGAGAGGTTCATAGACCAGAAGTGAGTTTATATATCATCAATAACGAATTACTACAGAAATTAAAAAAAAAAAATTAGCTACTCAGTCTTGTCCCACATCCTCCAGACATTGCCTAGTTTCCTAGTCCATAATTTCTGATGTCTGCTAATAGATAAAAACACATTACTTTATATCAGAAGTATACAAAAATGGGACTTGGTTATCACCTCAATCGAAACAACTGAGAATAGATTAAGAGAGGAACCTGTAAAATACTACAATAACAAAAATTTTCTTTGCTATTTTTTATATGAAAAGCAATATAACACAATGGTTAAAAGTCATGCCTCCCTACCTGAATTTTAATCCCAATTCAACATTTACTGTGTATCCTTGTGCATGTTAACTTACCTAGGCCTTAGTTTTCTCTTTCAAAAACCCTAAGTAACACAATAGCTACATTTCATTGGGGTTTTGGAATAATTAAATGTTTCAATGCATGTAAAGCACTTAGAATAGTGGCTGGCACTTTATTAATTTATTATTTTAATAAATATTAGCCATTGTTAAATATATAAGCGCCAGTTACAACAAGAAAAAATTTTTCATAAGAAAACAAATGAATCCTACACTATAGAGAAGACCCTATTCTTTTCTCCCCTCACCTTGCCACAAGTACAACTTACACCGTGTTTTGTTTCTTTAACCTGTTTTTTGGACGTCCTATTGGATTAGCATAGCGCCGTTTTATCTGTGCGGCCTTCTTTTGTAGAAGTTTTCGTCCTTTTTTCCTAGGTCGACATATTTGACATATCCACATGCCTATAAAGAAGTAAAATTCCACACAAAAGTATGATAGACATAAATAATTGAAAGATTTCAAACAGTCTTACTCAAGATCTTAACTTATTTTAGGTAAGGACTAACAATTGAAAATCTGATGAAAGTTCCCCAGAAAAATAAACACGAAAACATATATACACAAAATTCTAGAAATAACTAGAAGGGGTTCACATATACCCTTGAAGCTTACAAATGGATGGAATCCACTAATTCTCAGTTAAAAGTCTCTGTTCTATAACCAGGACTCCAATGATGCCAGGCTTCTAAGGGTGATGGTAGATTCCAAGTCAGGGCAAGGAAAATACAAGATAACCTGAAAGATCTAATACTGTCAGAAAATAAAGACGTGCTCAAAAAATTATAGAGGCATGTTAAAAAAGGACAAAGGAGTCAACCTGAAGGTATTCCCAATGGCCAAATCGGGGACAATTTGAGCAAAAATAATAAAAATAATAATCAGAGCAATGGATGAAAGTTCAAAGGATAAAAGAAAAATTTATGAGTTCATAATGACACAAATTGAATAAATAAATGTAAGAAAGGGACAGCTCATCTTTACAGTAGAATTTCAACTAAGAAATGTAGAAAGAATGATGCACACAGAAAGTCATCACTATGCAGGCATCAGAGTAATAAGTGGTGAGAAAGCATCATTCAGAGATGCTAGAGTTAGTTAGAAAAGGGGAAAAACAATAAGCTTAAGGTGTCTGTCAGATTTCTTCACTGTAATCAAAAGATCAAAACTGACATTATTAGTAATAAGACATATCACTATCCTATACCTCTGTTATGATGCACTGAGAAGGGCACCACAACACCTGTGTGACACTGTCAAAATTCATAACCTCAATTTAATAATGAGACAGCAGAAAAAAAAAAAAAAACCCTACTTGAGGGACTTCTATGAAATAATTGATAAAGGTTAGGAAAGTGTCAAGGTCAAAAAATGACCATCAGGAATTATCACAGACAGAAAAAGACTAAAGTAATATAACAACTAAATGTAATGTGAGGTCCTAGATTGAACCTTGAGCCAAAAATTCAAATAAGATTAGTTAGCCATACCATATCAACATTTCCTGTTTTTTTTAAATTGTAATTATAAATGGACATCATGCCTTTATTTTGTTTATTTTTTTATGTGATGCTAAGGATGAAACCCAGTGCCTCTCATGTGCCAATAAGAAAGCACTCTGCCACTGAGCTATAGTCTCAACCCCATAATTTCCTGGTTTTGACAGTTATGTTTCTGTAAGATAACATTAGGGAAGCTAGGTAAAGAATATGATGAGAGCTCTCTGTACTTCTTTTACTACTTTTAAGTATGAAATAAATTCAAGATGTAACATTTCCTGTTATAAACTGGAAAACCTCTTTTGTAGGAGTTAAATACACAAGATGGAAGTTCTAAGAAAACCTTCCTTTCTTGTCTTATCTCAGGAGGCCTCTTGCCCAGACTTCACATAAATGGAAAAGAGGGTTATTTATTCTTCTAATATGTATAAATGTAAGACTTTTCAAAAGGTAATAATCAATAGAATGGCCTAATAGTAATTTCAAAAAAGACTCTGAAATGCATAACTTGGCTATAATATAGCGTTGAGTCCTTTTCCATCACAGGAAAACTTTCTCCTAACAAACATTATCAAATACTCTGTGCCCTTAAGAAACTTTTAAATCAATCAGAGTTGAAGTAGAATTGGTGACAGAACAAAACGGGAGTAACTTCATTTTTCTTTTAAGGAAACTATAAACATATACGATGATATTTCATGTAAATGCAAACAAAAGGCATATAAACAAATATACTTCAAGGAACAGGAGTCAAAAGAATAAAATATTAACCTTATAAATAAAACTTATTTTATAAATAGGCTTTTTCTTTAAATTTTGAATAAACCAGATCTCAATAGCTCCAGGCCGCTAAAAAGTGCTGAGTAGCCGTATAATCAACATGATCTAATACAATTTCATTTTCTCCTTTTTTTTTTAAAAAGGAGATATTTCAAGATATCACACAAGTCCCTACACTTAATGTGACAGTTCTCTTTCTACAACCCCCAAAAGATCAATTATTCTTTTATTTTAATGGCAGCTACAATGTGCTTTCACTAACATATTCCTTTATACTCTCAATTTTATTTCTGAAAGTATTTTTCACCTTTTGGCATCCTTGTGAGTGGTGGGTCACAACATTCCATGTGAAAACCTCGGTCACATGAATCACAAAAGAGCATGTTATCCTTAAAAAAAGAAAAAATAGTTCTGCTTAAATTTATGAAACAGAAACGTATCAGGATCATGACTTCATAAAACCAAGGAGGCTTCAAAGATCTTAAAAGAAATGAACTAACCATAGTATTATGCTCCCTTAAATATATTAACTAAGTAAATAGTCTGAGTTAGCTTTGTTTCATCCAATCTTTGGAAAGCTAGTTCATTACTTTCCAGTACATCCAACAACAGCCAGAAAAAAGCTAAGCAGCCCTGGTCTGTTTTAATAAAAAAGGAAAAGTTGTAATTAGGAAGCAAACATTCCTAAATGAATGTTTCCATATTACTCAAAGAAATTTGGTGAGAATTTCCTTGAAATGGCTTAGTTCTCTGCAAATTTTGATTACAATGATTTACAAACTACCTAGAAATATTCCAAGTCTAATTAAGCAAGTATTCTAAACTAATAACATGTTATTTAAAGAGGCTACAGAGTGACTGCAAAATGATTAGCCTCATTTGCCAGTTTAACATTCTACTTCTAAGTGAAGTACACACATTGGAAAGCAAAGATACTCACTGCATTTTTGCCTTGATCTCTACAGGAGCTGCATGTTTTACACTCGATGCACTGCCACCGTAAGGCCTTCACTCTAACTGTTAGTTCAGGGGAAAACTTTAAACAGGAGGGATGACCTAGTAAAAGGGGAAAAAAATTCATGAATGAAACAATCAAAAATTATGCAATTGTACTACAGAAATAATGTAGAAAAAGGCAATTACCTTCAATACAAAAACATATCAAAACAAAATGGTTCTAGAAGTTTGCCATTAAAGGTCTCATCAGTTTTATTAAGGTTAAATAGGATTTAGAACACCTTTCCCCAGTTTGATTATAGATACACTTCAAACTTTATTAAATGGGCATAGAGCATGTATGTACACATAACACCTGCCCAGGCCACTTCTGAAAGAATACAGAAAAGGCTAAGAATGTTAGTAAATGCAGTTATAAACATTTTGAAGGCAAAGGATTTTATATTTCCCTTTGCACCTTTTTGTGTTCTTATTTTGAAAATGATAACATTACTTTTATATTTAAAAATATATAATGAAAATTTGACCATTTAAAGTAAGTTATTTGCTCATGATATAAGGCACTTAATCTAAAACTAAAACCAAAAGCAATGTTTCTGTTGGGATCAGAAAACAGAAAAAACAAACAAACAAACAAAAAACCTCTTTCAGGAGTTAACTTTTCCAGGAGGTAGTACCGGTTTGATTCTCAAAAATTTAATGTAGCCTATTTTGCCCTCAACACTAAAAAGATTTATCCCTCTCCTCTAAAAGTTCTGCTTATTTTTCTTTGATGAGAGAAAAGGCTTGTTAAATCATCTTTCTCCTCTTTTCTATTTCTAAGGACTTTTCTCTTTTATGAAATAGTAAGTTAATCATCAAAACATTACTAACAACTAGGTTTATAATTCGTTACTTGGGAAGCTGTGACAGGAGGATTGCAAATTCAAGGTCATCCTAGGCAACTTATCTAGACCCTGTCTCAAAATGAAAATCTAAAAAAGGTCTGAGGATGCAGCCATGGTAGTTTTTCTAGCATGCTCAAGGCCCAGGGTTGTCACTAACACTGAAGGAAATGAGCACTTCATCCATAATCTCATCATCTTAGAATAAAAGTCATTTTCGCATTTTACTTTTCCTTAATAAAAACTAGCTAACAGCCCTCATGTGGTTGTAATTATAGAATATGAAGTTTTTGTTTTGCCTTTCTTCCTTATTTTATTCAAATAACCTCCACACTCATATTCCTTAAAGTGATCATATACTGATATGACACACCATAACCTACATGACCATTTCCCTATCATTAAGGTGCAAGGACTATATTATCCATAAGAGTTGAAAAGAGAACACTAAGATGAATTATTTCATGTTTATAAATCTTTTCCTTCTTTTAAATTAATTCCTTAGAATAAATTCTTGAAAGTAAGACTGGTGAGTGAAATGAATTAAACATTTTTATAGCTTGACAGGTTCAGATGCATTACCAAAACATTTTCCAAAAGCTGTAATACTCAGTGCCATCAGTAAAGTACAAATCTTTAACCATTATTTCATCATTTCTAAGTTGGGACCCTGTCACCTTTCATTAGCATAAAAATTGTAAAATGATGTTTCATTGCTGCTTTGATGTACATTGCTATTAGGTAAACTTTATATGCCTGACAATTTTCTCTTCTGTAAACTGCTAGGCAGTACTCTGGACTTTATGCTTACAAACAAACACTTGCTCTAAACTCATATAGCATCACTCATTCATTCATTCGTTCGTTCATTCATTTTGGATTGGGGATTTCATCCAGGGGCACTTTACCTCTGAGCTACATCCCCAAGACTTTTTTTCATTTTTTTGAACAGGGCCTTGCCAAATTGCTCAGGCTGGCCTCAAACTTACAATCCTCCTCTCAGATTCCTGAGTTGCTGGGATTACAGGTATGTACTACCACACCCAGCCCTTTGCCATATCTAATCCGATTATTTCCCCCAAACTACTCTTGCTCTTTTTATTTGAGGCATGTTAGTTTTCAATTTAGAAAATATTAATTTTCATATATTTGAATGTCTATGCTTTTCTTCCTTGGTTGTTGTAAAGGTCAGTGGCCAAGGTGTCTTCTAATCACTTTATCCTTTTATAGATCCTTTCCCACACTGAATGGGATTGATTTGTGTAACCAATAGGACACTGCTGAAATGACAGAGTATGACTTAAAAGGCTTATAACTTAAAAGTTATAAAAGATAATGCAAATTCCACCTTATCTCTCAGATACTTGCTCAGGGGAAGCAGGTTGTCACGTTGTAGACAATCAAGCAGCCCGTTAGAGAGACAGTAGCATCAACTCACCAGTCTGTTAAGTGAGTCATCATGGAAGCCTTCAGGTGCCCATAGCACTTCTTAAAATTGTAGCTGTAGCTGGGGGTGCAGCTCAGTGGTAGAGTGCCTTTTGCCTAACATGTGCGAGGCCCTAGGTTCAATCTCAGGCAACACAAAAAGAAAAAACTGCAACCCCATTAAAGATATCAAGTCAAAATCAACAAACTAAAGCACTCGCAAATTCCTGATCCACGGAAAGAGTATGAAATAAAAAATGGCTGGGCACAGTAGCACATGCTTATAATCCCAGCTGCTCAGGAGGCTGAGCAGAAGGATCCCAAGATCAAAGCAAGCCTCAGCAACTTATTGAGACCCTGTCTCAAAATAAAAAATGAAAGGGGCTAGGAATGTAGCTCAATGGTTAAGCGTGCCTGGGTTCAATCCCTGATACCAAGAAAAAAGTCTGTTTTCCATTTCTACAGTAATATAAAACTAATTATTTATTATTTCTTTAAAAACTATCTCTACAGTAATAGTTTACAAATTATGTTCTTCCATAGCTTAGAGACACTCAAGAGACTTCCTCAAATATGCTTCTTCTTAAATGGTAAAGCCATAACACAATACTTTGCCATCTCCATTTCAACTCAATAAGAAAAGATTCTTTTCTGTTTTATTTATTTGGGTTCCCATAAAATTACATTTGAGGAAAAGTCTGGAAAGCGCTGCATGACATAACATAATATCTTTATTCTTTGATGATTTTACAGTTTAGATTTAAATCCATCCAGATTCATTTTGGTTAGTGGATATGGTCACACAACACTCAAGATCTAGTCCCACCTTCTTCTAGTCCCATATTAAAAATAAAAAGCTAAAAACTACACTTCCTACACATCTTTGCAGTTAGGCTCTAGATATGAACTGAGCCTCGCTGAATTCCAACTGGATGTACTCAAGGAATATTTGAAAGGCAGAAATGAGGTAAAGATCATCCTCCTTCTACTACTGTTTTCTAATGATAAGCAAAGCCATGAAGACAACAGCACTGACTCTTCTCCTTCAAGGCTATTCCAGAGACAACTGTGATAATGACCAAATTCAGTATCTCAGTACCCTATACTCAATAGCTTTGGGTTGGCCTCCTATTTCCAGCTGTCCCAGATAAAGTCAAACACGGTACTCTGGTGGGTCAGTTTCTGCAGTGTCCCAGAAGTCCTTAAAGGACAACTTGAAGCCTGTCTCTCTTCAGCTCTTCCAAAATTTCACAAATACCTAGTTTCAGTATTAAATTTCTTTCCTCTTTCCTCTACAGTGTGCCTTTGTTTTCTAGACTAAGTCCTGAAGGTTATTCATATAAAACATTGAAAATTAAGCCAATGATCAAAAAATAATGCTGGTTTATTAAAGCTTTTCCTCATGAGTTCTTAAAATTTAAAGAATAACTCTGAAACTAAGAAATTCAGAGACTCTGCAAAATCTTTCTTAGGGCCCAGAATTTCACATTGCTCACCAAATTGCAGTGTCAACACTCTGTGTCCCCATGTGACACAAGTAAGTTTCCATCAAGAAAAACAAATCTGTTATCATCCTGGTTCTACGCATCGAGCCTGAGGCATAAATCAAGAAAGATAAGTAGTGATTATTAAAGAAACCGGCAATAACTTCAAACTGATTGCTGTGATTTAAGCAGATGTTCAATAATGAAATATAAAGATCAACAGGAAAAAATACGTAGAGATTTTTATTACAAAACAATCTAAGCTGTGATTTAAATTAACTGAATTAAACATTTCAGCTTTTCAAATCCCTCTCTAGTGTAGAAGTTCATCTCAGTTACCTATACCAGAGTCAGACTGAAACATTAATTTCATAAGGATCAAGGGTATCAACTCAGTTACACACACTTTCCTCTGCTTTACCAGGCTAATGTTAGAAGGCAAAAAGGAAATCACATACCACTATTGCCACAGTCTGCACAGGAGATGAGTTCTTCTGGTTTCTTTTCCCGGTTTTGTTCTTTTGTACCAAGACAGAAACTACAGATGGGGATTGGTTCAGCAACCGGCTGTAAAGAAAAACAAGTCATTCAGTAGTAGTACTTTTTAGTATTAATATAAAGATATTAAAATTACAGCTTTAAATTCTTATGAGAGTTATACATAACTGCAGAATAATAATTATATCATATTCCTAAAATCCCAACTAAACAGGTGAGTTCTAACAAAGCCTATTTTGGCTGGGTCTTTATGACTAATCAAAAAAAGCAAATCAGATTTGTTACACAGAAACCAAAAGACACAGTATGGATTAAATAAAACAAATCCTTCCCTAAGACTGAAAAATTCAAATGAACCAAGTGCAAAAATAGTGTCAGTCCCCAAGAGGCATATGAACTAGTAGAAAAGCAACAAGATATATATGGATAAACTTAATGTGCAGAGGAAAACAAAGTGCTATAAGAAACAGTAAGTATTTACAGCATTTATAGTATTTATGGGAGTTCTATCCACTCCCATCATGAGTAGATAGAAAAGAATAGAATAAGAATAGAAGGGTAAAGAAACAGGATAAAGTCTGAGATAGAGAAATACCAACATTTAGGAGCATCAGAGGAAAAAAAAGAGATTAAAAAGTACCAAACCGAGAGAAAAGAGAACTAGGAAAAGTAATGATACAAGAATTATAAGAAACAGAGCAATCAACAATCAATTTTGGGAAGATAAAGTATGCACTAGATTCTCACTTGAAAAAAATAGTTGGAAGGAAATGCAAATCAAAACTAAACTGAGATTTCATCTCACTCCAGTTAAAAATGGCAGCCAACACAAATACAAATAATAATAAATGCTGGAGAGGATTTGGAAAAAAGGGAACACTTTCACACTGCTAGTGGAATTATAAATTAGTATAAGCACTGTGGAAATCTGTATGAAGGTTCCTCAAGAGACCAGGAATGGAAACACTAAACAATCCAGTATTACCACTGAATCATATACCACTCCACAGTGGTAAATGATTCATTCTAAAGAAATGAAGTTGGCATATAATGACACATGAATGCCCATGTTTGCAACAGCACAGTCACAAAAGCCAAACTATAGAACCAGCCTACATGTGTATATGGAACCAGTCTAGGTATCTGTCAATGGAAGAATGGATAAAGAAAACAATGGAGTTTTATTCAGTTATAAAGAATGAAATTACGTCAACTGCAGGAAAATGCATGGAAATTGGGAATATTATGTTAAGAAAAATAAGCCAAACTCAAAAGTTAGGAGTCATATGTTTTCTCATATGTGGAAGCTAGAGAAAAAAATGGAAAATTTTTCATTTTCAACAAAATTTGAAGGGGAAATCAATAGAGAAGAATGGGACCAAAGGGAGGGAGGACAGGAAGGAAAGGGGAACTATTGAGCAATAATACTGGCCAAACTACATTATTCTACTACGTACATATATCAATATGTAACAATGAATTCTATCATTATGAACAACTATAATGCACCAATAAAAAAATATGGGAGGGAAAAGAAAGAAAAATAGTTGGAGATCTCACTATATGACAGCCCTTTTTAGTCCTTATTGTACTTAAGTTATAGAAACCAACAAACTGCCATGAAGGAACAGAAAGAAGACAAGAGTAGCTAAAAATAAGGGGTAAAGGGTTTTAGTATTATCTAGGTATTTATGATGGGAAAGGTTAAACCTGTTTAAATGTGGAAGAGAAGACAAACACGCTTGAAGAATTTCAAGAAACAAGAAACACGAATGAACATTTTATGTAGTTAAAGTCTAGAGGCTGTACTAGTCATAATACTAGCCACTATAACATGCAGTTTTCAATTAATTAAGTTTAAATTAATTGAGATAAATTTAATTCTTCATTCACATTAGCTTCAAGTGCCCAAGTCACATGTAGCTAGTGGCTTAACAGTACTGGATAGCACCAAAATAGAACAATTCCATACAGAAAATTCTACTGGCTAACATTGGTTTAGAAAAGAAGTGGATTCTAGAACATGGTTAAAGAGACTTGGCTTTGGTAGTATAAACTACCAAAAGGGGGGATAGTGGAAATGGGAAAAAGTTGAGGGTGCCATTTCTCATAGCTTCCCTTATTTCTGGAAAACAGAAATAAAACCACCTACTAAAAGTGGGACAGGGGTTGGCTAGACGAGAACTTAATAGAACATGAGAAAGTGAAAACTCATTAAGGAAACTGAGAGGTGAGATCAGCTGGGATCAAGAAAAGATAATGAAAATATTCCTTATCAAAATGGACACACATAACTCAGTCAAGACAAGATCAGAAAAGCACGTGTTAACACAGAAAATAAATTCAAAATATAAGAGAGGAAGGTTGAGGAGCTCCCTGCAAAATGACCTCCATCTGTTTCACTACACTAGAAGGCAACATCTCATTTTAAAGAAAAATAGATAAATATAGATTTGGGCATTTATAGAGAGTAGAAAAGTTTTAGAAGTCTGTGTATGGAAGATGTTAGGGAATCAATTAGTGATGAAAAATAAAATTGTCAATCAGTCCATGAAGTTAAGATTCAAAAGAATCGATTTACAGTGATTCCAACCAAAATGGTTATACAACCTTCTTAGCACCTCTAAAGCCTTAGACTGACAAAAACAGAGGCTGGAGATTGACAAGACAGGTCAACAGGGGAGGGTCACTAGAAAAGAAATGCAAACATTTCTAAATGGTGGATCACAAAGATGAGGCTGGGAATCATAAACAGAAGAGGGCTGACAGACTAGAAATATAAGGAGTTAAAGTATTGTAAGAATCCAGATGAAACTAACAAAAAAGTTCAGCAGGAGGTGAAAGAATTGGAAAATGAGGACTGACTGTGGTCAGCAGAAGAACTTCAGCATTTGTGCAGAACAAACAGTCATCCTAAAGGTAGTGAGGATCAAAACAAAGTCTCTTCTTCCAGAGTCTCTACTGCCACTCTCTTCTTAAAACAAGTTTAAGAGTAAGGAAAATTAGCTTTCTCAGGGAAATATGGAACAACTCAATGCATTAATTACCAACTAATGGTAGGTCAGAATACCCCAGTTTCAATGCTAAGCATATAGTATGACTTCAACAAGATGGTTAAAAATAGTTGGGTTCAGATAAAGAACCCTGTGATTACTATAGAGCTGAAGAAGCCTACCTTAGCACAGGGAACTATAGGACAGACTGGAAATAGCATCACAACTTAAGCTAGTTAAAATTATAGTTAGTATATTTAAGAATAGCAAAGAACTTGGCTAATAACTACTACTTGTGAGGCATAGGTTAAATCATTTTACCACTTAAGAGGACAAATGTACATGAATAAAGACAAAGTGAAAAACAGACTATTGTTGCTGCTCTTCAACAAAGGAAATATGGTCTTAAAAATTAAAAATACATAGTAATCCATGGCTTCGAATGTGTTCTCAATGAAATATTTTTCAACTATAAGTGAATGAAATTATGTCATTTGCAGCAACATGGGTAGAACTGGAAGGCTTTATGGTAAGTGAAATAAGTCAGGCACAGAAAGATGAATACTCCATGTTTTCACTTATATGGGGAAGCTAAAAATTGATCTCAGATAAGTAAACAGTAGAATAGAGGTTACCAGAGCCTAAGAGTGCAGAAGAGTGAGGGAAGAGAGAGAACTGGAGGAATGAGGGGATGAAGAGAGAACTATTAGTAAGTCCAAGCATGCAGTTGATAGGAGGAATAACTTCTAATGCTCTATAGCACAGCAGGCTAACTATGATTGATAACAGTTAAATATGTATTTTCAAATAGCCAGTGGGAAGGATTTTGAATGTTTTCAACACTACTGGTTAATTACACATTGTATAAATGTTTTGAGCTGGGTGTGGTGACACTTGTCTGTAATTCCAACAACTAGGGAGGCTGAGGCAGGAAGATTGCAAGTTTAAGACCAGCCTCAGTAACCCTGTCTCAAAAATTACAAATGAAAAGGGATAGAGATTAGCTCAGTAATAAAGTGCCTCTGGATTCAATCCTGGGGGTTTTGGGGAGGGGCACTCAAATGCCACACTGCACATCATAAATGCGTAATTATTATGCTATCAATAAAATATTAAAATATACTTTTAAAATGTCTTCATCAGCTAGAATTACTCAATGAAGTTTCCAATGGCAAAAAAATGATACTGTTTAAAATTATACCAAAGAAACTAGCAAAACTGTCCTTATGTATGTTTCCTGTAATATCACTACTGTTAATATTTCTTTTATATATGAGCAACGCTTCATATTACTAGGCTTTGTCTATCCCAATCCAAATCTACTCATTAAAGTCAGATGTGGGTATGTAGTGATCCAGACAGACTGGCTGCCTGGTTACTTGGAGCTTTGTAGCCAGTTTAACTGAATTATTCTGGCACTTATCAAATGACCACAGTCTCAGACCTTGACTATCCACTCCACAAAACAATTATCTGATTAATTTCAATAATGACAACTTAAGTTTACAGTGTGAAACTTAAGTAATTTTAAGTGTGAAAATAAAGTTAAGAAATAATTTCTTAAGTCAAATAAAGGTACTGGTCCAAGAATACTGAAATTGTATGGAAACAATTTTCAGTACTACATGGCAACGTAGCCATAATCTCTTTAACCTACACACTTCCTGATGAAGATGTATTCTCTTTGACATCACAGGATCAAACATGAGAATGATAAATTTTTTAGCTACCAAAACAACTGAAACCACAGAGACATCACTGACAACTATCATGACAGTTTTAACTAAGTGATAATTTCAGTTTGTTTTTTCTTGTTAAATACCATTTGGAAAAGAGTAAAGTAACAGTAATTTAGGGGTCGTTTTACCTGAGGATCTATAAGCAAATTAATAATAAGAATAAATTATGTAGACATAGCCTATGAAGTTTAATTTGTTGATCAAATAGCACTGCTTACTCAGTATACATTGTTTTTAAATATGCAGAACTACATTTTTAAGAGCATAAAAAAATTAAACCTCCATGTCATTCTCATTGGCAAACTATTCATGAGAAAACCAGTGACTCAGGGCTAAAACTACATTAGGTTTACTGTAAGATTTGAGTCTGAAATGTATTGAGTTCCTAAGGTACAGACAGATTCATGCCATTTTCTGAATAAACTTCAACAAGCTAATTTCATTACCTTATATCACAAAGACAAAGAACAACTGGGAATCAATAAATACAACTTTTCAAAATCTGTAAAGACAGACATATGCCACATAATCATTGCTCCCAGACTTGTCCAAGCTGCTTTATACCAGAGTTCCTATGATCTAGAAAGTAAACCTATTTCAACAGCTAATGAAAGAAGAAAGGTGGTAGCAAATGACTTTACACACCATTAAACACAGAAGTCAGAGTGAATCTGATAAGAGGTAAGTCAAAGCTAGTCATTCAGCTACCCGAAACCCACTGGTCCAATGCCTTGCTCTCAGATTAAATGCCACATGAACTACAAGACCTTATGCTCCACCGTCCCCCACCACCCAACAGAATTACCTCTCTGCCCTTATCTCCTATTGCTCTCATTCTGATATTCTACTCCAGCTTCTTCATTTTTGATAAGTTAGATGTTCCAGGTACAAGACCTCTCTACATTTACTTCCTTCTACGTAGAATGCTCTTTCCTTCTCTGAAACCCCATTTAACACTTCAAAGCAACCTACCCACCACAATAATTCATAACTCCTTGCCTACTTTATTTTTTTTCCTTAACCCTTTTCACTAATTAATGTGTATATGGGTATCTTATTGACTATTGTTGTTAAATAAACACAAATTCTATGAAGGTTCTCTTTTTATCTGTTTAAGACTGTATCACCAGTACTGAAAACAGTGCCTCACATATAGTAGGCATTCAGCAAGTATTATTGCATGATTAATTACTGTGTATAACTAGAAATATTCAGAAAAACAGTACCCTATATGAAAAGAATGATGAATTGTGTATGAGCCTCAAAGTATGTGTAGCTCAAAAATAACTGGGATAATAAATGTTCTACTATTTACATAGCAATCTTACAAAGTGATTTTACAGCCTAATAAATAAGACCTCTGCCATTGTAACCCACCTCCACTCAATTTCTCAAAAGTAGGGGGAGTCTTGGGACTGGAGGCACTTAGGTTGTACACTGTACCATCTATTTGTTGCCCTGTATCACCTTATGCAACATGTTGAGATCTCAAAAATAATCACCAGATGGCAGCATTTAAGCAAACATGATAGATGCTCTGATGACAAGTAGAATATTCTGACTTGAGTTTTTGGAAATAACTTCGAAAAACAAGATTCCCATTACTTGAGATTTAAATCATGAAATGAAAGCATTTTTTAACACAGTTATTTAATAAATCTTAAATAAGGGCATTTTCTAGATATTCAGATCCATCATCTAAAATATTTTCATTTTAAAGCCTTGTTTTCATATCTTTCCCCTAAGACAATTTTTGGTTCTTTTTAGTTATATATGACAGGAGAATCCATTTTGATATAATTATACAAGCATGGAATATATCTTATTCTAGTTATGATCCCATTCTTGTGAATATACATGATAGTGGGATTCACTGTGTTCTTTTCACATATGTACATGGGAAAATTATGTCAGATTCATTCCATTATCTTTCCTTTTCCTATTCCCCCTCCCTTATAAACCTGTCATTATTTCTATTATACAATGTTTTCTGAGGAACTCAAATCCACCTTTAAGTTGTATTTGTTGTTTCGTTTTTCTTTTTGTACTAGGGCTTGAACCCAGCAGCACACTACACTGAGCTATATCTCCAGTCCTTTTTGTGAAACAACCTCAAAAAGTTGCCAAGACTGGGCTGGCCTCGCCTTGAACTTGCAGTTCTTCTGTCTCAGCCTCCCAAGCTGCTGGGATTACAGGCATGTGCCACCCTGTCCTTCTTGTCTGTTTTTAAACACTGTCATAAAAGACAATCAAGAACCTGAATATAATTATTTCTAGTTCTTTCAAGAAAGAACTGAATATAAATACTAGAATTTATCACTGCCAGAATTTTCAAGGAAAAAAACTGTACTTATAAACTCAGATTTAGGACTTCAGAAAGCTCAACAAATCATTGTTTCAAAGCTATTAAGCAATAAAAGATACAGGTTGTGCATTCCTGATCCCAAAACTTGAAATGCTGCAAAATTCAAAATGTTTTGTGTAACAACTGAAGTCACAAGTGGAAAATTCCACACCTGACCTCCTGTGATAGGTTCTAATCAAAATGCAGGTACACTAAAAATACTGTATAAAATTACCTTTAGGGTATGAGTATAAGAGATACATGAAAAACAGATGAATTCAGTGTTTAGACTTGGGTCCTGTGCCCAAGATTTCTCATTATATAAGGCAAATATTCCAAAATTTGAAACACTTTTGATCGTAAGTATTTTGGATTACAAAATTTCCCAAGTTTTAAAGTCACTGGAAATCACTGAGACAAGTTAGGATAGCCAATATTAAAAGAATACGAAGGGCTGGGATTGTGACTCAGGGGTAAAGTGCTTGCCTAGCATGTGTGAGGCATTGGTTTCAATCCTCAGCACCACGTAAAAAATAATAAAGTTTTTTTTAAAAAGAATGGAAGAAGTACATAATTCATATACAACTCTCTATATAACCCAAATGTGTTAAGCAATATAGAGATAACAGGTGCATTATTCTTCCATTTAAATATAAAGTATCTATAAGGCAGATATAAAAAATTTATGTCCTACTATAATTACCTGCTTTTCTTAAACCAGTGATATATCACAAAAGATACATACTATATGATTCCACTTCTATGAGACACCTAGAATATGCAAGCTCATGGAAATAGAAAGAACAGAGATTACCAGAGCCTGCCTGCACAATGGGGCGGGGGAGGAATGGGAAGTATTGTTTAATTATTTGACAAGCATGATGAAAAAGTTTTGGAAATGAATAGTGGTGATGGTTTCATGACATAGTGAAGGTATTTAATGTCACTGAATTGCACTCTAGTAAATGGTTAAAATGGTACTTTTTTTTTTACGCAGATTTTACCACACTAAAAAATAAACAAAATCGTGTATTTTTCAAATTCTTCTAAGTCAGATGACTTAATAGGTCAAAATACATGCAGTGAGAAGCAACTATTATAATTTGTCCTCTCTTTAAAGCCTCTACCTTAAACAGTTCCTGTAGAATCCTTTAACATTTTAATCTTATGTACACTAGATTTAGAAATATAGTTGTAGCCTCCCAAAAAAGAAAAAAAAAATATTAAAACTGTAGCTACTGAATTTAAATGTTAACTATTTTGTTCTTATTGTACCTACATGGAAGTTGGTTATCTTTGAATCTAGTTACATACAAAGAATTCACCTTTATGCCTTGCCTTTACTTTTTTTGGAACTGAGGGTTTAACCCAGGGGCACTTTACTATTGAGCTACAACACCAGCTCTTATTACTTTTTATTTTGAGACAGGGCCTTGCTAAGTTGCTTAAACCCTCACTAATTTGCTGAGGCTGACTTCAAATTTGTGTTCCTCCGCCTCCGCCTCCCAAATTACTGAGATTATAGGTGTGCGCACCACCATGCCTGGCTTAACAATTTTCTAATAAGACAAGTCTAAGAATTAAAAACTATCCATCAGGTACTTCTCAAACTAAAACCTCCTTATGACTACCATTTATATTATCTAGCCAGATTACTCCCTACATGGCCTACCATAAACTTCTCTCAAATCAACACCCCTAAAACTAAAGCCTAGATTGCCTGTTTGAATATTCTAGTGATTTTCCTCATCCTTCTCCTTGCTTTTCCCACAATTTTAATCACTTAAAATAATTTTATTTTGGAGTAAATTTAACTCCAAATTAATTTTCTTCAACATATATTATACAGAAATTAAATAATTTAAATTAGATAATTTTCAGCAGAGGCATTATATATAGTTTATACTATCTACTGCTAAAGCACTCTCTGAAATAAAATAATACCTAAAGGATAAAGAAGGATAAGTCTTAGCTTAGAATAGCTGGAAAGTGGATTGTCCCTAATCATGGTATTCTGAAGGAAATCAAACTAATGTTTAACAGTTGAGTACTAAGAAAACAAGTAGTTAGATTTTCAAAATACCCATTAAATATTATTGTTTGGTAACACTGTAACAACAAAGAAAGAAGACCAAAGAAAAGGCATTACTTATATTTTCAAAGCACTTATATGAGTGAAAACAAAACAAAATCTACACAAAATAATTAGAAACCAATTACCATTCTTACACAACAAAAAATTCAAAAGTACATAAGCGTTGAGAGAATCACTGCACAATTCATTATTTCTAATATTATACTGGAAATAAACTGGCACATACAGAGTATACTTTTATAAATTCATACTTTGTTGGAGAGTGATACTTTGAGAAAGCTCAACATTCTTAAAACATGGTTCTCTGCCAATCAGGCAAGCTCTCCACCTCAATGTTACCAAATTCCCTGTTTCTTCACTACTGATGGCCTCTGATGAACATCCGCCTTCCAAATCCTAACAGTTTAGAATTTCATTTTTCTTCATCTTTTTCAGACACTCTATCCTCGGTAGGCAGAAATCACTCTAGTGTTGCACAGTATGTACTAAATAAACACTTGTTAAAATTAAAATACAATACCACAAACCCATGCATAATTCCAAAAGTATTTATGATTTACTCAAATCCTTTCCTCTTAGATTCTCCAATCCTGTAGGAAACTGTGTTTGGGTGTGATTTAATCTATTTAAGCTGCTCGGCATACCAACAGCAGTTAATTAAACATTTTTAAGAATAATCTTTAAAATTATATCATTGCAAAAGATACATAATAATAAAACACCATAAATGGCCTGGAAAAAGAGTACATTTTCCATTATTTATAATTACAATAAAATAACTGTGATTTTAATCAACATAACCTAATAGATATGGCAAAACTTTAAGGGGCACTAAACAGAGTTCAATTTATTATGGTGAGTTCATTCAATGACTTCTACAATTAGACACAATTAGTAAGATTATTGGTAAAAGAAAATAATATGATGATAGAAATAGACAATAATTTCTATTAATGCTTCTATTATAAATTTGGATGAGAAAGCAATCATCTGTTAAACTATAACAATTTTTTACAGCTCAATCAGAGGTGACATAAAAAAAAGTCTATTTGCTGAATTTAAATTCTACCCTAAGAAACTGTAAAGAATTATCTTCCTTTTGCATGTTTTGTGGTTATCAGAGTTTCACTTTCTGTTTGTCAGTGATCTCATTCTCCTCATTCATTCAAATGAGTCTTATAAATTTGATTGCCTCTCCCTTCCTACATTTATAATACCTACATTTTAGTTATATTGAAAATAAAATGAGATAAAAGTTACAGGAGCATTACTCGAATATAAGAAATACCTAATAAATGTTGGTTTCCTATACTTTTTCTAAAACTGTATCTGTCCTTCAAAGTTTATTTTTGTGAACTGACTGATTCCACTTCTTAACTTTGGGCAAGTTTTTGTTCTACTTCAACTTCCCAAAATAGGAAAGGTAATTAAAATTTCCTGTGGACTTCCTGAGAAACCAATGAAGAAAACAATTCCATACACAAAAGCTGTACCTCCTACCCCAAAAAAATAATGAGGAATAAATCTAACCAAGGAGGAGAAAGACCTCTACAATGAAAACTACAGAATACTGAGGAAAAAAATTGAAGACAGTAGACACTGGAAAGCTCTCCAAAGTTCATGGATAGTTAAAATTAATATTGTTAAAATGGCCTCCTTACCAAAAGCAATATACAGATTCAATGCAATCCCCATCAAAATACCAATTCTTCACAGAACTAGAAAAAAGTCCTTAAATTCATTTGGAAGAATAAAACACTCAGAATGCTAAAGCAATTCTAGACCAAAATAGCCTATAAATAAGAAGTAGTTCATACTACAAGTGGTATATAATCTATTTTTTTTAATTTATATTTTTAGGTCAATAAGTCCAAATCAAAAAAATAATAAGTCCATATCAATGTCATCTTTCTAGTGGCTATATATTTCATTATGTGTTATAAGATAACTTAACCAAGCCTATACAAATGACCTTTTAAATTACTTCTATTTATTATATAGAATGTCATAAATAGTCTTGTACATACATCTTTACTCACTTTCTTTAGATTATTTCTTTAAAATACATATCTTGAACTAGAATTATGGGGTCAAAAAGGTATGGACATTTCTAAGATTTTTGATACATACTGCCAAACTGAATTACAGAGAGGCTGCACTCAAGCCAATAATATCTATGCCAGCTACTAAGTTCTTGTCTCTAAATTCCAAGCTCATTCTTCTATATTCTGCTTTATGATGCTGGGCTCAGACTCTATACGCTTTATTTCTCCTCTGTCAGCTGGCTTTCTTGGAAGCTCCATCAATAAAGAACACTAAAAGAAGATAGGAAGGTAAGGATGGCCAAAAAACAAATTTGTTCCTTCTACTCTATCTCCTGTTCCTACTATCTTTGTCCCTTTCCTGGTAGAAATAATGATTTCCAGTCTTCCACTTCTTCAGGACTAGATTCACCACCCTTCCTCAGAATGCCACCATAGCAGGGCAGTGTATCCTCTTGAGTGGTCTGAGTCCCAAACTTAAGGAGCTCCTGCTCAAGTCTTTGAAAGCAACCAAGCAGTGGGTATTCCTCTTAAGAATGAAATGCAGCACTGTGGGATTCTTTCTCTAATCTCTAAATAACCCAAACCACTTTCTTGGTCCCACCAGTCACAGGTAGCTGCTTTAGGCCTCTGTGTTATTTTGATGTTCCCATTTTGTATCTCAGATCTCCAGGATCTGCTTTATCAACTCCCTATACTACACTGTCTCTAATGAAATACTTAGTGTGGTTCTGTTCCCATAACTAGATCTTGACTGGTATATTATCTAATATCTTAAATAACCTGCAAATCTATCTATCTTTGTAAGGTCAATTTGAACTAAATTGTGCCTTTCCAAAACAAATACATACGTTGAAATCTTAACCCCCAACAGGACTATATTTGGAGAAAGGATCTTTCAGGAATTAAAGTTAAAAGAGGTTAATAGGACTAGTATCCTTATAAAAAGAGGAAGAGACATCAGTACTGTACAGGCATAGAAAAGGTCATGAGAAGACACCGCAAGAAAGCGGTCATCTATAAGACAAGACAGCCCTTACCAGAAGCCAAACTTGCCCACACTTTTATTTGAACTTACAGCTTCTAGAACTGTGAAAAAAACAAAATTTCTGTTGTTTTAGCCACCTGGTCCATGGCACTCTGTTATGACAGCCATTCCTAGCAGACTAATACAATTAGCTAGTAACTTGCCTCACATTATTCTCATCTTCTCTTCATTGTTATCTCCAGTACCATTATCTATACTATTTATACATATTCTTATAAATATAAGGATATGGAGTTAGGTGCTAGAGAAACAAATATAAAATAAAACCAGTTCTCAGCTGCTAAGTCTTAACAATCTAGTTGTGATAATACAACATGAAGATTAAAGGTACACAACACAGGACAGCCACATGTTAAGGAACAAATGAAATTAAATACTATACACTTAAAGGTGCCCAAATGAACTTATTCAAGTTAATGTTTTCCTAAACTGTAATAAGTCCAAAGGACTCAGAAGAGAAAAAGAAGTAGGCTCTTACCTTATTTTTTAAAGGACTATATAAAGTCCTAAATGGTAAGCCAAACTTTTGACATAGACTCAAACAAACTTCAGAAAAAGTTCATTTCCCCCCTCTGAAATCAGACCCATTTTGTATAGTCTAGACACTCAACAACTTTTTAAAGAACTCCAAATTTCAAAATACCACATTATATTCTTTAATGCAACAGAAAGTACATAAATGAAATTACTTCTATTCTAGAAATGAAATACTCCCAACGCAGACTAACAGTTAAAATTCAGTATATTTACAAATAAATGGAATCATACAAATAGGTAGCCTTTTGAGTCTAGCTTCTTTCACTTAGCACACAGTACATCTGAGATTCATTGGTCTTGATGACTACATCAGTTTGTTCCTTTTTGTTGCTAGTAACATTACACTGAATGGAGAGGTCACAGTCCATTTCCATTCCCTAGCTGAGGAACATTTGAGTTGCTTACAGATACTAATTCTTTTTTTTTATTATTATGACTATGACATTTTATTATTTTGTTCACATGTCCCACTAGAAAAAGTCATTGTCACAGTCAGAAAAAATCGTTCCTAGCATCATCAATTGAATTCCCCCCTAAATTTTCTAAGTTACTTGAACATTTTCACATTTACAGATTCTTAAGAATAAAGTCACTAAAAATATTTACATTAGATAATCAATACTTTTCCAAGATGTCTTCAAAGTCCTTTGAGAAGATACCCTACTTCCTGAAGAACAGAACGATATTTTTTAAAAAGCAATTTTAAAATTTCAGGTAGTTATTAGAACCGTATCATCTCCACACACATAAGTATACCCTATGTCAAAATCACTACAAATTAAAATTTCTTTTTCAGTCTTAAATGTATTTCATCTACAATACTACCTCCATAACAACATAAATAAAGTCTTAAATGGTTAACAAGTTTGAAGCCTGAGGACAGTAGCTTTCAAAAAAAGACAGTAAGATTAGGATGGAGAACATAGTGACGTAATGTTCAATAAGGAAAGCCCTAGACAAGCAATGACTGCACACAAACAATAAGAGTTTAGGAAAACAAGACTGAAGCAGCCAGCTTGGATTCATGCTGTAAATTTTTGGCAGACATTCAATTCCTTCTGCTGTTTTCCTACCCAGAACATTTATCTATGTAATGTCACCAGATCTAGGGAGGGAGTGAGGTTGAAAGAGGAGAAAAACCATTTTGCAGGCTGCCAACCCCAATGCACATGCTGTTACTATACAAAGATATCTAGAAAGCCAATGTGCTACACAGATTCAAATGCTATGAGTGCACACACACTTTTCCTCTACTCAAAGAACAACTGCAGAAAAAGGGAACTGCCTTTTGGAAAGAAGAAAAGCCTATAATTAAAGTCTTCATTCACAAGTAAAGATTCCCTTCTGAAACTGATTTCAATTCTTGGAGGAAGGAGGAAAGACTCTAACCCTATGGGGAAATAACTTGATTTCTACAAAAATACCTGATCTGGTTTGGTCAAAGTAACTATAAGTATATGATACAAAAGAAATAAATAGATGTTACTGAATATCAAGAGTATCTACCTAATAACAATTACCTTATAAATACTTAATGTACATCTACCACTCAGATAAGGATTGTGGAGAACAATAATGAATTTTAATAGTTGAAGCTGAGTGGTGTTGCATGCCTCTAATCCAGTGATTCAAGGGGCTGACACAGAAGAATCACAAATTCAAGGTCAGCCTAAGCAATTAGGTGAGACCCTGTCTCAAAATAAGAAACAAAAAATGGATTAGGGATGTAGCTCAATGTAAAGTACCCCTGGGTTCAATTCCTATTTAAAAAAAAAAGAGAAAGAAAAGGAAAGAAATGAAATGAAAACAGTTCAGGTACCCTACAAAAGTTTTGTAGACTTGGAGAGTCTTATCCATATCTACAAAAGTTTTCTGTTCTAGTACTCTTGTATCTGTGAGTGTGTGTGCATGCATGCTTCTGTGTGACCACAACAGTAATAACGAAAATCAAAACAGGACACCAAAATTGTAACTGGTATATAAAATCAGCGGTCAGAATTTGTAGCTCATAAAAAAGTCAAGTTTACTAGTTTCATAATACAAACCTGAAGTATTTATTTAAAATATGAAACTACTCAATTTATTCTAGTCTAAAACCAAACATACAGGCCAGGCAGGGTGGCACACACCTGTAAACCCAGAAGCTCAGGAGGCTGAGGCAGGAGGATTACAAGTTCGGAGGATCACAAGTTCAAAGCCAGTCCCAGCAAAAGCGAGGCGCTAAACAACTTAGTGGGACCCTGTCTCTAAATAAAATACAAAATAGGGCTGGAGATATGGCTTAGTGGTTGAGTGTCCCTGAGTTCAATCCCCAGTACCCCCTCCCAAAAAAAACAGGCTTTTTCAAGCTCATAATATCTCCCAAAATAGCATGCAATCTGCCCCTACTACTGTGTCATAAGAAGCAAACAGGAAATATTTTGTGTCGAAATCAGGAGTTATAAATAACTTCATTTTATACTGGCATAGTTTATATATATACATAGTTCATATATATATATATATACATCCTAGAAGCCAGCCTCAACCCAGAGTACCTTAATTACCAATTAGTCAAGGAGATAGCCTGATAGAAGGCCAGTTCTCTAGTCTTTGTTCTCCAATTATGGGGATGTAACTTAACTTACCAGAGCTCTTCATTTGTAAAATGAAAACAGTTGACATGATTATCTCTAAGGTTTCTTAATTTTTAAAATTATGTGTATTTTAAAAAACACGGTTTCCTACTTTCAAGGGATTCATAATCTATTTAAAGGTAATCATAAAGAGAAATCATAAATGAATTAACAAATAATGAAAGACTGGTCTAGAGTAATCAACAAGAGTGTGGACTGAGATTTTTGAGGCACTACACTGTTTTAAGGGCTTCAAGTCTAGAGGAAGGCTGCATCTCTGTGATGCGGTATCATTTATTTGTTTTGACTTTAAGTAATTACTTGTCATTAATGGCAACTATATTGCCACAGATATAGAAAATCTGTGTAGATGGAAGACATCCTAAAACTACAATTTTTCTTTTTCTTTTTTTTTTTTTTTTGGTGGTGCCAGGTATTGAACCCAAGGCCTTGTGCATGCAAAGCAAACGCTCTACCAACTGAGCTATATCCCCAGGCCCCTTAAAACTACAATTTTAAAGTTGAATAAAAGTAATATAAAAAGAAAAACACAGCAACATCTACATAGCTATTTTTTATCTTAATAATCAATCTTTAATGTAAATTCTACAATATATGGCTCAGAATGCACAGCACCCTGTACAAGGATGGCTTTCAAACGAAGTGCTTCAGGTCATGTTTTATTCTTCACTCTCCAATACAACACTCTCAGATTTTAGTTTAATCAGTTAATGAAAACAGATTAATGAGAGTACTTGCAGGTAAGTGACTACAAAACTGAAGTCAGCTAATTAACTACACTAGGTCTCTTTCCTTGTCCATAAAAAGGATAGATCTATTTGATTTGATTTAAATGAAATAAAATGGGAACCATAAAGTAATATAAATTAAAACACAAAAAGGTATTGGTATTACTATGTATAAGCTTTTACCACCATATATAGAACTGTGCTAGGTTCCGACAGGAAGTTTAAAAAAACAAAACAAAACATGAAAAGCCATCAGAACAGTGTCTTCTCCAGATGCACACCTGTAATCCCAGTTGCTTGGGAGACTGAGGCAGGAGGATCACAAGTCCAAGGCCAGTCTGGGCAACATAGCAAGACTCTTTGTCAAAAATTTTAAAAACGGGTGGCTAGGGATATAACTCAGAGGTAGAATGCTCCTGGGTTCAACTCCTAGTTAAAAACAAACAAACAAACAAAAAGGTATGTTCATGAAAAAGAACATTTGTGACACTAAGATGACCAGCATATGTTATGTTTGTGTGTTTGTTACATTATTCACAAAACTTTTAATGTTTTCTGTTTTCCAAATTATTAAGATCCTTTGTCAAAAGCATAGGATTTGAATTAACTTTACCCAATAAATTTGTTCATTCAAATTCCATATAGTCAGTATATCTTATTACAAAAAAGTACTCATTTACCTAACAAAAACACAAATCCAATTCTGGAATGATAAGATTATCTTTATAAAAATCAGTCTCTTGTTTCTTATTTTATTTTTTTCCCCTTGAAGTACTGGTGACTGAACCTAGGGGTACTCTGCCCCTGAGCTTTAAATTTTTTATCTTGAGATAGAATCTTGTTAAGTTACCCAGGTTCGCCTCCCATTTGTGATCCTCCTGGCTTGCCTCCCAAATTGCTGGGATTATAGGCAGAATAAGTCTTCTACATTATGGTATTGTTATTAATCTCAATAACAATGTTCCTATTAACAATTCCCAGAATACAAACTATAAAATTTTGTTCCCTTTGTAATTTAAAGGTTCAAGTTTGCTTTACGTGAGACTTAAAAACTAATCTTAAAACTCTACCTTTCCAAACTCCTCTCAAAGGTGTACTACTATTGTCTATAGGATAAACATTTCAGTTACCCACAGACAACTGCAGCTTTAAAATATTAAGTGGAAAATTCCAGAAATAAACTCCTAAGTTTTAAATAACTTTCATTATACCATATTGTTATAATTGTTGTATTTTATTATTGCTGTTTTTAACCTCTTATTGTACCTAATTTGTAAACTAAAGCTTTATTATGGCCTACTTCCTCAATAATTTTCATTTCATTTAAGTATATATCTAGGGAGGGGTATTGCTCAGTTGTAAGGTTAAGGGTATGTTTAACTTTTATGAGAAAGCACCAAACTCTTTCTGTAGAGGCTATACTGTTTCGCATTCTTACGGTGTGTGTGTGTTTCATTTACTCTGCATTCTCACTGGCACTGGCATCCGGAAATCCAAAATCTGAAATGCTCTAAAACCTGAAACTTTTGAATACCAGCATGATACTATAAATGGAAAATTCCACACCTGACCTCCTGTGACAGGATGAAATCGAAATGCAAGGACACTAAAAATATTGTATAAAATTACCTTTAGGCTATTTATATAAGGTATATATGTAGCAGTCTGAATAATAGCCCCCCCCCAAGAAAGCAAATTCTAATCCTTAGCACTGACAAATGTTGATTTATTGAGGAAAAGGGTACTTCTAAGATGTGATTAAATTAGGGGTTCTGAAACTGGGAGATTATCCTGGATTATACAAGTGGGCCCTAAATGCTTCATAAGTGTCCTTAGAAGCAGAGGAATATTTACACACACACACACACCCTACACACACACACACACAGATGTGATGTGAAGACTGAAACAGAGATTGGATCAATCTTGCAGACCACAAGCCAAGGAATGTCAGGATTCATGAAAAGCTGCAGATGAATTATGTTCCTGTCAACACCTTGATTTGAGTACAGTAACACTGATTTCAGACTTCTGATCTCTCAAACAGTAAGAAAAAAAAAATTGTTGTTTTAAAGTCATCCAGTTTGGCCATTTGTTACAGCAGCCATGGAAAACAAAGATAACTACATTCAGACAGAAACCTATTTATGATTGTTTACAGCAGTCTTATTTGTAAATACCAAACACTGAAACCAAACGTCCTTCAATGGGGGAAAGATACAAACTATGGTACATCCTTATAATGAAATACTACTTAGCAATAAAAAAGGAACAACTTATTGATATACACAACATAGATGAATCTCAAACACATATGTTAAATGAAAGAAACAACTATAAAGATTATATATGATTCCATTTATATGACAGTTTGGAAAACACAATACCATAAGGAGAATAATGCTCAGTGGTTTGCCAGATTTGGCTGAAAAGACATGTCTGACTACAAAAAGGTAGAACAGGTAAGTTTTTGGGGGTAGATAACAGAATTCTTTTGCATCTCGATTATGGTAGTAGTTACACAATCTTATTCATTTATCAAACCTCATAAAAAAGTATTCAAAGAAATAATGTTATGGTATTTTTAAGTTTAAATTTTTAACTTATATTTGTATTTAAATTTATAAATAATTGTATGTCACATTATAGAGGGAAGTAGCTCTGCCATTTTCCAATTTTTTAAAAAATAGTCACACACTCAGATGTAAACATTTAAATAACAATAAACATTTAAACACCAAATACGTGATTCTTTCCTCCTATCTTTGGGGAGATTTTTAAACAGTATGATGACTTCCAATTTCTTGATACACTTACAACAGATTAGGTAAAAACTAGTCACAGACTCTGAATTAGCACCAAAGCATGCAAAATTGACATTCTGAACAACTTAATAATCTCTCAGCATTCTCTCAACATGCACTGAAAATAAGACTAGCTTGTAATACTATAGTGAATTCACATAGATGCTCTATTTCATTCCCTCCCTTCCCTCAATCTTTCTCACAATCACCCCAATCTCAGTCACTAAAAATGCAGAGAACAAAATGACCAAATTTCTCTGATGCCTTTTTCAGAAAATTAATCTTCAATCTGCAATCCAATTTTGTGCAAAAGTCTGTAAAACTTTTGTTCACAACCTGGAACAAAATGTCCCACTGTAAAACATTCTAAAAGTTGAGTAAGCCCAAAGAAGTAATGAAGCACAATGGTATTAAAACAGCTCTCCAACTACTATTAGCAATACAAAGGAAGTTAGAATTATAGTTCTTGATGTCACATTTAGTTCTTGAGACACATTTCCTCACAGACAACCACCCCTAAAAAATGTGAAGTCAAGAGAAATTCTAAAGCACCAGAAATCTATTAACACACTGTGACAAAATAAATAGCTGACATCTGTTGAACATTTAACTACATACAAGTATTTTATATAAAAATTTCATTTAATCATTACAAAAGCCCTATACTCTTGATTTCTCAGTATTACAGATAAGAAAACTAAGACCTGGAGAAGATAATTTGCCTAAGATTTTACAGAAGAGAAAATACTACACTACTCTTTATTGACTTGGGGGTGGGGAGAGTAAATAAAAAAACAATCAGCAAAAGATTCAGGATCTATACCTAAAAAGTTGTATGACCTGAAGAAGTTAATGAATCTTTCTATAAAATGAGATTCCAATTCTAAAGTTCTATTATTTATGAAGACTATCATGGGAAATATCTTTCTACCACAAAAGCAACTAAAAATATCTTTAAGTCAGGGACTGGCAAAGTGTCCAGTAGGTCAGAAAGCAGAACAACTAAGATCCCTATTATCTAGAGCATGTTCTTTCATATTTTTGTAACTCTAAAAAATATAAAACTGGCCTAAGAGTCATATAAAGACAGGCCTTGACAGGACTTGGTCCACAGATTGGGTCTAGTTTGTTGACTCCTACTCTCAATCATTTTAAGGATATTTTGAAATGGAAAAGGGAAGAATGGAAGCTGAGGGAGGAATATTTGGGTAAAATTCCTTATGGCCAGTACTATTTAGAAGTTGCATATCCATTACATTAATTATCTAAGATATCTAAGATAGTATAAGTAGTTTTTCTATTCTCTTTCCAATTCAATCCCTCCTCCAATTTTCTTCATGGCTATCTCCCTACCTTTAAATAGGTACCATTTTGTCTAAATATAAACAAAATTGTACTAAAGAATACTTGGGGACACTGAGCCTCCTTTCTTGCTTCCAAATTTATTACCCAATAATCTATTTCTTGTAAAGAAGCAATAAATAAATGCAATGACAAATATGATATAAATACCACTGGTAAAGAATAAGTCTGGGGATCATCAACTCATAAAATGATTTGAGATGATTGATTCATCTCATAAACACTCAATACCCACTTTGTACTCTACACTGAAGAAAAGAAAGCATGGATCTAAAAAAGGCCCTCTTGGCTAGATGTGGTGGTGAACACTTGTAATCCCAGTGACTCAAAAGGCTGAAGAAGGAGGATCGAAAGTTCAAGGCCAGCCTCAGCCTCAGCAACTTAGCGTGACCCTAGGCAACTTGTGGGGTTTTGTTTGTTTGTTTGTTTGTTTGTTTTTAAACAATGCTATATCATTTATTTTTAAAGTTTTGCTTTCTTTTTTCTTTTACTGTCTGCATTCGGAAAGATGAGCTACACTGGTATGGGATTTCAAGTTTTGCTCCCTGATATATACCAAGAACTAAAGATAATACACAGTAAGTACTTGATAGGTAGTGACTTATTTGGGGGGGAAAGTGTTCCCAGTACAGGGAACAGGAAATGCAAAAATACAGAGGCAGGGATGTATCTAAGAAAAGCATAGATGTTTTGATTCTGCCCTTAGAGAATACTCCTTACAGCTGGTGAGAATAGCAGAGGAAGAGGATAACAGTAAGAGGTAAAACAAAGAAGTACACATACGAGAGAGGAAAAGGGTTTGGGCAGATTTCATACTACCTAGAGTACGAATCAGCAAACTACAACATACAGGACAAATCCAGCCTGTCACCTATTTTTATAAATAACGTTTTATCAAAACACAGCCATATTCATTTGTTCTCACATCTCCATGTCTGCTTACGCTACAATTTGAGTAGTTACAACAAAGAAATGTAATAGAAAAAAATTTTACAGGCCTTTAAAAAGATTTGAGCCTTCCTCCTCAACCCCCACTTGGTACCAGGGATTGAGTCCAGGGGTGCTTAAGCACTAAGCAACATCCCCAGCCCTTTTTTTAATTTTCATTTTGAGACAGAGTCTCACTAAGAGACTGCTCTGCTCTGTTGCTTAGGGCCTCAATAAATTGCTAAGGCTGGCTTTGAACTTGCAATTCTCCTGCCTCAGTCTGAAGTCACTGGGAGTACAACACTGTACCCAGTCTTTTACTCTTGACACCGTACTCTGAGCAAGATAGGAAACTATTAAGTGGTTTGAAGCAAAGCAATGACAAAATCTGGTTCACCTTTTAAAAAAGACAACAAAGGGATAAGAATGAAAGCAAGGAGATCAATTAGGACACAACAGCAATGGTTTAGTCAAAAAATCTGAATCAGACACTAGCAATAGAGCAAGAAAGAAGTGGATAGGAGCAGGGCATGGTAAACTTTTTATACAAAGGACCAGACAGTAAATACTTAAAGCTCTGCAGGTTATGGGGTTATAACTACTTAATTCTGCTGTTGTAGCACAAAGAAGTCAGACAATACAGAAACAAACAAAAGTGGTTGTACCCCAATAAATAAATACTTTATGGACACTGAAATTTGAATTACATACAATTTTAATGTGTATGAAATACTATTATTTTGATTTTTTTTCTCCAGTCATCTAAAAATGTAGCTTGTGGACTATACAAAGAGGTGACGGCCAAATTTGGCTTTGGGGTTATAATTTGTCAAATCCTACTCTAAGGGCAAAACAAAAAGGATGTGCTACTATACCAGATGTGATATATGAGAAAAAGAATATACTCTTACAGTCTCTGTCAATTTTCTTACCAAATTGTTTTGATATTCAACACAAAGCAGAATAATTTCTAGACCATAATTCTGAAATCAATTATTAAAAACCATGCACAACCACCTATACCCACGCTTTAGCGATTCAGGGCCAAACTACATAGAAAATCAATTAAAGGCAATAAACCAGAGAAATGAAACACATTTTTGGCTTGAGATTAGGAGCTATGCTCTTTCTTAAAACACACACACACAGAAATGTCTCAAGTTACCAGCTTCTAAATATGTAGATATACCTTTAATCTATTATATAATCAATTAGGGGTAGGAGGTAATCACAATAAGATAAGGACAAATGGGGAGGGATGTAAGAGAAACAACAAATCTAAGAAAACAGAAAAGGAAAAAGTTGGACAGGAAGATTATATCTTTTTTTTTTTTTTTTTTTTTCTTAAGGAAGAAATCCAAAGGTGTTACTCACTTAGGAGAAGCAACCTAATACACAAGGGAGAAAGGAACTGACTGGTATCTGCAATTATTAAATTTAGTTACAGGTTCAGGATCAGATTAGGTTAGGTTAGATTACAGGTTCAGGTCTATAATTAGCTTAGGGATCACTGTTTATAATTCTTCAACTACTCCTCATCCATAAGCCTCCAGAAACTCTATTTCAAAAGGGATAACCAATACATGAAGGGAGATATTAAGGCAGCAAGAACTCGATAATGCAGTAAGCTAAAATGTCAGACTCAGAGGTGTTTTACTAATATTATCCACAAGGACATTTCAAAACCCAGTAACAACCTGTCCAATGAGGTCAAGATTGGGACCTCATTGTCCCTTCCATACTAAGAAGAATCCTAACTTCCTGCTGGCTGCCTATGCTACACAGTAAGTAGATTCCTTCAGTCTATATAAATTGGGAAAAAGCAGCGGTAGGAAACCAAGAAGGTATATAAATCAGAGGTAACTACACACACAACTTTGTAGATGTTACAGTAGCATTTAATAACAGATCCCAGGTGACTGTCAAACACAAAGGAGGCACTCTGAGATTAGGTACTAGATGTTTCTTACTTTAAATGCAAAATTAAAATCACTATCACTCATATAACAGTATGTGCCTCAGGGCAACACAAAGATGTAAAAGACACAGCTGTTGACCTTCATGGTGTTTACAAATGTACAGATCAGAAAGTTATCTTTTCTTTGAAAGAATGGAATAAACATATACCAAGAGTTGAAATGTTATCTCCAAAACTATATAGGAATTGTGGTTTAGCAGTGATAACTTTCTTGATCTATATCATTTTTAAAGGTATGAGCTAAATAAATATTCATGTGGAAGGGTCTTTTTCTTCATTTGAAAGTTTTTCTTAAAAGCACTTGATTCAATCCTAATTTTGTACTGACCACCTTTTGTCCAGGTGCAGTGGTACAAACCTGTAAACTTATTCAGAAGGTTGAGGCAGGAGAATTATGAATTCAAGACCAGGCTAGGAAACAATGAAACTCTCTTATAAAAATACAATGATAAAGGTTGGGGATATAGCTCAGCTGGTAGAGTGCTTGTCTCACATGCACAAGACCCTGGGTTCAATCCCCAGCACCACAAAAAGGAAAAAAAAAAAAAAAAAAAAAAAACCACAATGATAATAAATAGACTACCATAATACCAGAAGAAAAATGTCATAGCATTATTATGCCTAATATACCATGACAATATGTTTGTTTCTTCAGAAAAGAAAAGTCATCACTAGGAGTCTTAACAGATGAGTACAGTGAACCCTTGGTATCTTCATGGTATTGGTTCCAGGACCTCCAACAGATACCACAATCCAAGAATGCTCAAAAGTGTCTTACATAAAATGACACCGTATTTGCTTTTAACTTTTGTACATCTTCCCATATACTTTAAAACATCTCTACATCACTTATCATACCTCACATAATGTAAACACTAAATGAATAGTTGTCATACAGTATTGTTTAAGAGAATAACAACAAGAAGAAAGTCTACATACTCAGTACAGATATAATTTTTTAAATGTTTCAATCTACAGTTAGTTGAATCTACAGATGCAGAACCTGAGAACACAGAAGGCTAATATATTAGCTCTTTTTGTTTATGCTGGGGTGAGGGGGTGGGGGCACTAAAGAAATAACATCCCAGGTAGATATATGTATAAAAATTTAAAAGTTAGGAGCATGGTGCCAACTTCAATATGCTAGAAGGTAAGGGTTAAGGAGACTATGGCAAGAGATGAAGTTGCATAAATGCTAAGAAGCCTGAACTCTGCCTGAACTCTGTCCAGAAGGCAATCAAAATCTACTGAACTTGAGGATTATAATCAAGGAGGACATGATATTTTAGAGAGAACTCAGATTACAGTAGAGTGGTAAGCTCTCAAAGTCTAGAACTAGAGTCAGCTAGAAGATATAAATTCCATGAGGGCAGAGATCTTTATCCATTTGGTTCAATGCTAGATCCCTAGCATGTGGAATAATTCTACTACATGTCAGATTATCATTACACGTTTATTGAATGATGGGGAACCACCCTGAAAGACAATTATAGTAGCCCAAGAAAAAAAAGATGAGGGTCTGAATTAAGGCAACTGGAGGGATAAAGACTTAGAAGGCACCACTAAACTTACTGAACAGCAGTGATTTCATATATTTTGCCTGTCAGTATTCAATGTCACCTTTCCTTCTACCAACAAAGTTCAGAGTCTTGGAGCTCAGGCTATAACAGGAGCTCACTTTTTGCAGCTAGGCATGGTGGCACATGCCTATAATCTCAGTTACTGGGGAGGCTGAGGCAGGAGAACCTCAAGTTGGAGGCCAGTCTGGGCAATTCACAAGACCTGGTCTCAAAACAAAAAATTAAAAAGGGCTGGAATGTAGCTCAATAGCAGAGCATTTGCCCTATACGTGTAAGGCCTGGGTTCAATCCCCATTGCCGCCAAAAAATACAGGTTGCCTTTGCAAACACAGTGACTTAGGCCTAAAGATGCCCTCGTGTAACTAAAAACAAGGATAAGCTTAGCATCTCTGCCTTCATCCTGTATTAGTCTTCAAGTCCCTCCTCAGTTCTGCATGTAGGCTTGTTAGTCATTTAAGGGATGTTCATCTAAAAACTAGTAATACGAGGTTTATAAGCCCTAAATTTACCTATCCCATCTCCCTTCAAGATTGAGACAAGATTTGTAGGGACATTTGACTGTCAGCTTTTATAGCATCAGACCCCTAAAGTAAATTCTAAAAGTCTCCAATCATTGCCCCCTTCTAGGACCAGACAGATAAATACCCTAAGCAACACAGGAAACTAACCCCCAACCCCTCAGCAATAAAGAAATTTCCCTGGAGCTACTAAACAGAACCAGAATTGAAATAATTACTCAGTCAGACCACAAATGGACCAAGACTGCTTAATTATGCATACCCAGAGCCCCTGTCCAAACCTAAAACTCCTGTCAAAGTATTCCTCTAGTTGAACCTAAAACCCTGTCAAAGACAGGGTTGAGGTATTGTATCTCACTTTGCTTTCCCAATATAGCCATTAGGATTAAAGTTCTTTTCCTGTTTTTCACCATTACCTTTTTTGCTTGGTTTTTGGTGCAAGTGGCCAGACTTGGTTTGTTGGGACCCCCAGAGGTAGGTATCTGGCCTAAGATTCTGGTAACAAGAACATAAAATCCCAAACATGATCGTCAGAGACAGAATGATGTGCCACCCCAAAATAGACTTCTTTGGCATATTTTGAGCTGGTTATTTTGAGAAACTGCAGACAGTAGAGTAACTCTGAAAAGCTGTCCTTCTGTAAAAGACACATCTCTAAAGGAAATTTACATTGGTAAAGTATCTTATCAGGAAGGGTGCTTATTACCCAAGAGATTTCTTAAATGTATAGCAAACAGTCATTGTTCACTATACATTTACTCCCTTCACCTGGCATTTACTCCATTCACCCTATAGACTGCACATGGTCACCTCCCTTCACCCACCACCAGTGTGACCCTTGGTCCCTTATCCCTTCACAAGACTAACAATATTACTGATTCTAAGCTACAAAAATGTCATAGAAAATTGTTCATAGTAAAAATATTAACTTGAAAGTATTTAATTTGCTTTCAGGACTATGAAGAGTTACTTTTCAACTCTACTGGGGTCAGAAAATTATTTAACATTTACCAAGTATTCAAAATATGTACAGTAAGCTACTGGGTGCTTAAAATGAAACAAATGATTTTAGCTTAGAGATAAAGAAATTCCTAATAAAAAGGCAGCAACATATGGTTAATCTTGGATGTTAGAAGATTTCCTTGAATAAGGACAATATATAAACATTTAGGGGAAGTCATTTAATTTCTCCTCTGCAAAAATAAGATTTGAATTTAAAGATGTCCTAAGACCTCTACAATTAAATTACACTTTATATCTATTTGAGAGTCTGAGTTTCTCTATTAAGAGGCCTTACCATTGTTTGAATGCTATTTTGAAAGTATTCCTCTTACTTTTTTATATCTCCAAGAAAATTTTAAGATTCTTACATGCCAGGAATAGTTCCTCAATTTCCTTGATTATTCTAATAAATTGATCTGCAGTTAGGTCAGAACAAAGTAACACCTACTGAAGGCTTACCAATTACCACTGTGCTATGCTATGTGCTGTCTAATAATATTTCTTATAATCTCTAAAATTGTGTACAAAATCATTATCCTATGAAGAAATTAAGGGCAGAGAGGTAAAATACTTTGCCAAAGTTCACACAAGGAGCTAAGTGGTAAAAACTGCCAACTCAGTCCAAATTCTATTCACAGTCTTAATGATGGTAACTGAATACCCAGGGATGTCCTCTTCTGGTTCAGGAAGTATATATTTTTCACTATTGTCCAGAAAAAGCAAGGTACAGAAATGGTTGCATTGCATACCTATGTTGAGGTTCTCTAAATCCTTCTACCCATCCTGGTTTCTTTCTCCCATATGATAAAAGGGGAAAGAAAGCTGACAGTGTGCAGCTTTTTAGGCATGCCAACCTAGATGTCAATAAATCAGATAAACTAGATTAGGAATGTTCAAAAACCTATAAAGAACTAATTTTTGTACTTAAAATATTCTCTAAACTCCTTGGAGTTCCCACTTATATATAACTCATTGCTAATTCCTTAGCTTATCCATTTAAATGAAAGAGGATGTACCTAGCATCCTGTTATAATCCCAGTGTTGAGAATAATACTTGGGACAAAGGCATTCAGTAGAAATCTGAATAAATGTCTGAAAATAGGCATATGATTTTTACGAATGTCTGAAAATAAGCACAGCATTTAAGATAATCAAAAGCAAAAAGTACAAAGTCAAAAGTAAAAGGAGATTCAGTCTTACAGAAACCTACTACTCAATGGGGTGTTTCATGGAATTGTGAAATACTTGAGAGGCTGTCAGAAATGCAAAGTCTTAGGCCTCACCAAGGACCTGAAATAGCATTTTAACAAGCTCCTCAAATGTCAATTTGAAAAACAGTACTTTATAACATGAGTTTAATTATATTAAAGCCATTAGTATGATTCCAAATATAAGCCAGGTCACTTTGGATGGGGTAAAATAGCTCTGTGACTTCATATTATATGCCCTAATTTTAAGCTTCTTCAAATAAAGAACCATTTTAACAACTTTTAACAAAGGAGGAATTCTGCTTATTTTTTGTTTATGAAGAAGTTTTTTGTTCTTTAATTGAGAAGAGAGAAATTGTTACTTTCAAATACTAAAAAAAAGGGCCCAAAGTAGGGTCAAAGGAATGTTGTTTAAATATTTTGCCTTTTCCAAATGTATATGACCAGAGGACATCCACCCTAATTTAAATAATGACAGAATACACGACAAATGCTTTTTAAACTACCTAGATGTCTATTTCTATATCTCGTTAACATTTATATATGTGTTCATGAAAATTTCCAATGATCTTCAGAATATCAAGGCAATATTTTGTGGGTAAATAATCTGATTTTTTTGTTTTGTTTTATTGAAAAAAGGAAGAGTCAGTACTACTTTCTGCTATTCATTTTTCAAAGTAAAAGGTTAAAAAGCCACCATGACCTTCTCAAGCTAAAAACAATATTTTAAAAAATTTCATAAAGATTTATAAATCTTAATGAATTTGGGGACTGAGGTACAATTACTATGCCTCTTTTACAGAAAGGAAACTGAGATTCATGGAAAGTTAAATGATTTAAAGATAAAATAATAGATAAATGGTGAGGCTGGGATCTGGGTTAACATTCTTATGTAAGCTCTTAAAGTATTCAGAATTAGTGCTGCAATCACTCTGAACATTAATACTGTAATCATTACATTACTGCACTAGTTTAACAAAATTTCATTTATCAAAACTTCAAATTAAATTTTTTTTTTCCATTTTGACCACTCCCCTAGCCTCTACGTTTAATAGCTATATAACCTTGGGCAAATCTCTATGATCCTGTTTCATCTATAAAAGAGACAATCTTTCTTAAAGGGTTGCTATGACCTAAATATAATATCTATTCAAAACTACTCAGGTTTTCAAATACTACACAACTAGCACTCAAAAAGACTGACAAGCCATAACATTTCCCCACCATCAGTAGAAAAGCAACAGGCCAGGTCTTTAATTTGGTAGGGGAATAGGGGCTTACGCAACAGAACAAACCTCCATCAATATAGATCATTACTTACACAAGATCTAGCAAAAAATACCTAGGTATTTCTGTAGGCACGTAACAGTTTTTTTAAAAAAATGTAAATTTCTGATTACCTATAAGAACTGCACATTTTTAAATAATCAAGGCTTAAAACAGCCCAGTAATTGATCAGAAGTTGTCCCTGGTCATGAAGTTGGAAGAATAAACTCCAATGACAATGAAAGAATAGAGTAAAAAATGGGTAATGAGTGGCACAGGACTATAATCCTGCTACTTAGGAGACTGAGGTAGGAGGAACACAAGCTCGAGGCTAGCCTGGGCAACGCGTCAACACCCAGTCTCAAACTAAAAAAACAAGAGTTGGGGCATAGCTCAATGGTAGAATACTGCCCTGACATATGTGAGGTCCTAGGTTAAATCCACAAAAAAGGGGGAAAAATGGGGGAGGGGAGGTGTAATGATTTTTCACTTATCAGATTGCTAAAGATCAAGAAGTTTACTCTCTGGACAAAGGGTTTGGGGCAATAGGTACTCTCATAGATTACTGAAGAATCTCTATGAAGAAAGGCTTAGAAATATCAAAATTACAAAGATATAACACTGACTCAAAAATTCCACTTCTAGAGACCTATGAGTGAGAAGATGTACAAATGAGGTTGTTTACTGCAGGTAAGTCTGTAAACATAAAAGATTGGAAACAAAAGTTTATTAACAGGTAATTAGTTTTATAAAATATATAATGATGAAGTACCACCAAGTTTATGTAGCAATATGGAATACTCTCAAATAAAATGATCATCTGTACACATACAATGTCTCTTTGGAAGATGCAAAAGAAACATAAAACTCACTGGCTGCCTCCCAAGAGGGAAACCAGGTAGCTGGTTAGGAATAGGAGTTAGAAGAATATTTTTCATGTAATACTCTTTGTGTACTTTTAAAATTTTACACCCTGATGAACATATTATCTATGGAGGAAACAAGTTTTTTTTAGTTTTTAAAAATACTACATGGGTAACCATAAATATTATCTTGAAAGAAGTAGCAAATGATACTTTTCAGCGGAGGTATTAAACACTTCTAAAAAACATCTGAAATGCTCTTCCTTTATTTAACCTAGAGGCTATAAACTGAAAAAATAAAGGTTCAGATCCTAAGTTTATTAAAAAAGTTAAAATTATAATTTTTAGATCAATCTAATTTCTATCATTAGAAATTCAAACCTGACAATTTCAATCTGAAAACAACATTTTCTGAGCATCTTAGAAAGTACATACAAAGACTAGTAACACATGATTAAATGGTTTAAAAGATGCATGTAACAAATGCTAAAGGAGAACTCAGGTTTTTAATGTTATCATTTTCATGCACTGTAGTCTTTCTCAAAAGGTAGCTTGATGTGGTTGAAGGAGTACTATTAGACTTGAAGGATGGGTTCTGGTTCCACTTACTCCCTTAACTAACCACACGACTGTGTGTAAGTAAAACTTGGCCATCACAGCACCATGATTGGCTACCTTACTACAAAAGTGTTATGTCAAGAGAAAATATGTGTGAAGGCAAAATTCTTTATAATATGAAATACCTTAGACAAATGACATTATCACCCAACAAGAAGTTTTAGGGGAAAAGATTTTATTTCCCTTTTTTCTAGGTTTATTCTGCTTAGCTGACATCATTAGACACAAAACTGTATTTCTATCAGCCTTCTTTCAAAGCTAATAGCTGATGAAGGTCAATCCACTTATAAAACACTCAAGGAGAGTAAAAATGGAAGTTTTTACTGAAAATTACATATATAAAATTCCAAACACCCAAAAGCAGATATTTAGCAGCAAACTAGTAATTGGAACTTGCACAGCACATTAACCAATGCTAAGTATTCTTATAATGGAGGGTTAATGAAAGCAACAGGAAGCCTAGGATGGCAGCATCAAGGACAGAAAGAGCCAATAACAAAAGTGACAACAGTTGTGGTCGGCATGCTATCTGTCTTTCAGCTTTCTTAAATGATATGCTTTCTCAATGTTCTAAGTTTAAAGATACTCGTTTAAAATCTTGATCGACTCTCATACAAGGAGAGGAACAAGTTCACCTTTGCCACCAAGTATCTTTCATCACCCTATAAAACAATTCTCAGATAATCTTTTTTCTGCTTTAAAAGACTAAATAAATAAATATATCCTGCTGGTTTAGAGGTTACCCTATCACACCTTAACCATAAGCTCAAAGAATGCACAGTATCAAATATAAAAGTTGTTCTAAAAATACCAAGCAAATAAAATGCAATGTTTGCTTGGGACAACAGTGACTTCAAAACCGAGATCTGAAAGTTGGTGATTTTTTAAAAATTCATATCCCTTAAACATTTCTATATTCCTAAAATGTTTTGCTTCTAGGCCTTTGTACATGCTGTTCCCTTTGTAAGAACCACATAGCTTCCCACTCCACCCATTTGCTTCCACTTCACTAACCTCTCACATGTGACTTCCTGTGAGATCCAAGAAATTTCCCTGGCCTCCCCTACCCCTGCTCTGTATTGCCAGGCATTCTGTGATAATTACAGAGACTGTGTCTCCTTCACTCAGGACTTACTCATTGTGCTGGCACCTGGAAGATGCTCAATGAATACTTGTAAAGCAACAGGACACTGCTAGATAAATGGGGATGCAGGGGGTGGAGGGGTGAAAAACAAGATCCTAAATTCACTAATAGGAGATAGGATAAAACAACAATACAACATAAAAAGGGCCATGACAGAGGTGTGTACAGGACAACAAGGACATGAAGAGAGACTCAGAGTAGGTTGGGTGATAAGGGAAGAAAGTGAAAGAGGATATGCCTGAACTAAATCTGTGAGGTTAAATAAGAGTTAATGGACAAAGAGAAGTAATGATCACTTCGGATAGAAGAAAAATACAAGAGCAAGAGAAATCGAGATAGACTTAAGAACTGTGAGGAATCTGATACGGTACAGTGGCTCTCAAACTTTAGGGTACATCAGAATTAGCTGGAGGGCTTATTAACATACAGGTTGCAGAGTCCCAACCCATTTCTGATTCAGTAAGCCATGGAATATGTATGACTTTAGAATCTGCATTTCATTATGGACTAGAGGACTCGCTTAGTGGTAAAGTGCTTGCCTTGCATACACAAGATCCTGGGTTCAGTCTCCGACACCACCAAAAAAACAAAAAGAATGCATTTCAAGCAAGTTTTCAGGGGTCACTACTGCTGGTACTGGTCCAGGACTACATTCTGAGAATCTCCGATTATAGTAGAACACAGATGGCACATGAAAAAGTAGCAATAAATAAATCTAGAGCAACTTGGTAGTGGGGACTACATATCATATATACTACACCACAGATTTGGCACTGAAAGATTTTAAGCAAATGAGTAAGATTAATTTTAGAAAGATGGTAATAAGTCGGATGTGGTGGTACATGCCTGTAATCCCAATGACTCAGGAGTCTGAGGTAGGAGGATCTCAAGTTCAAAGTCAGTCACAGTAACTTAGGGAGGCCTTAAGCAACTTAGAGAGACCCTGTTTCAAAATATAAAATAAAAAGGAATGGGGATACAGCTCAATGGTTAAGCACCCCTATGTTCAATCCCTGGTTAAAAAAAGAAAGAAAGAAAAAAGAGGGAGGAGGGGGAGGAGGGGGAGGGATAGGAGGAGGAGGAGGAGAAGGAGGGAAAGAAAGAAAAAAAGAAGGTAACAATTCTTAACATTTATTGAGCACTTTTTCACTATTAGAAGAATCTTATATATTCTGAACTGTCCAGTATACTAGCTATTAGCCATATGTGGCTGTTTCAATTGAATTATAGTTAAATAAAACTAAAAATTTAGCTCTTCAGTCAGCTAGCCACATTTCCAGAGCTCAGGAGCTAAAATTGGGCTAAGGTTACAAAAGTAGAGAGCACCAATAGAGAATATTCTCTCTTAGTACAAAGTTCTAATAGACAACACTAGAATACATTAACTCATTAAATCCTCACAACTTTGTTATGAGATAAGCACTGTATTATCCCCATTTTATAGAAGGAAACATGGTGAAGAAAGATTAAGCGAACCACCAAAGGTCTTAAAGCAAGTATTGCCAGCATGGGATGCAAACCAAAATGGTCTGGTTCTTGAACCTATGTTCTTATCCCTTCTTAGTAACATCATTCTTAGAAATAATATAGACTGGAGGGAGATGATAGTGGAATAAGAAAATCAATAAGAAAGATGTTGAAGTAAATCAGAAGAGAAATGATAAGGACCTAAGAGAATAGCAGCTGGAATGGAGACAAGGTTACTTAATAGAGATGTTTAAAAAGTATGAGAAAAAATTGGAGCCATACTAAAACTGAACCGAGAATATATACAAGTGCTGCTTGGAAGACAATGCCAAAATTTATTTTTAAGCATAAGTCAATGACATCTCTTGTATTACATTAAGAAATCAGAAGAACAAGTTAAGGGCAAATGATAAATTATACCTGTGTCATCATAAATGTGAAAGGATGGATATAAAACACTACATAGCAGGATATATAAGTCCAGATCTTAGAAGACAGATCTAGAATTAAGATATGAAATTAGAGTCATCAGTATACACTGAAGAGAGATCTAAAGATAATCCAGAAAGGTTGAAATAATAAAAAATGGATGAAAGCCAGGTGCAGTGCCGCACACCTGTAATCCCAGAGGCTCAGGAGGCTGAGGCAGGAGGATCATGAGTTCAACATCAGCCTCAGCAAAAGTGAGGCACTAAGCAACTCACTGAGACCTGTCTCTAAATAAAATAGAAAATAGGGTTGGGGATGTGGCTTAGTGGTCAAGTGCCCCTGAGTTCAATACCTGGTACCAAAAAAAAAAAAAAAAAAAAGGGTGACGAGCACCTTAGAGAATACCAATATGTAAGATACAGGCAAAAGATAAAAATGACAGTAAGTGGAAAAGGAATTATCAGAAAGATTGCAGGGAGAGGGATTCTTAACAAAGAATTATTCCAGAACTCAAGAAGAAAAGACTGGGCAACAAGTGCAAAATGCTGCTGAGAAGGCAGGTAAAATAAAACTGAAAACTGCCCAAAGAGCAGTTTCAAATAGTACTTTAGGGCCAAAAGAAAGAATGCAGTAGCTCTAGAATACAAACTTTCTTAAGTTTAAAAATGAAAGCAAGAAGAGTACAGAAAAGGATCTGGAAAGTGGTTTTGTTTGTTTTTACTCTGATGAAAGAGACTACACAGGGAAAGATGGCACAGTCAAAAGACTGGGAAATGAATATTCTTTATGAAACAGGGTGTCAAAGTACAAGAGAATAGGATCCTGCACATTAAAAAAAAAAAAAAAACAAAAAACAAAAAAACTAGCCTCTGACTTCTCTTACTGTTCTCTAAGAAGATAACAAGGGGGTAAAAATAAGCACAGCTGTGTTTGCGTTGGCATGAGAGGGGCATAAACTCAATGAGCTCATGGACTGATAAGATTCCATTTTCTACATGAAGGAGCATATGGGAGTATCTGCTCATTAGGAGAAAGACAAAAGGGTTAGAGCAAATACTTAAGAACTGACTACCTAGAGATAATATCCTTCAAGTAGAAGGAAGAAGCTGAAATTATAGGACATGAATCTGTAAGTGGTACCCCCACCACATGGTTGTATGACTTTCTCCAAAATGAAAAACAGTCTAATATAAGAGCAGGAAGGGGAAAATGTTGGCATAACTTCAAGGTAAGGGTTTGCTAACTGGATGCAGGAGTATTTGGAATTAACTAAGGATGAGCCATAAAGCCAAGGGATTAGAGGAACAGCTTAGAATAATAACCCCACCATACATACCAGGATCATGAAGGTAACTGTCTCCAACCTATATACTGTGTGAGACCTTGATGAGATAAAAATAGCAGGCCCAGAGAGAGAGAGATGATTAGCGAAGTTATGGTTAGGGAGTAAGATAAAATAGAACTCAGGTGTCCAGAAGTACAGTGTCATGGATCCAAAATGTGTTCATCAGAGAGGGTGTAAATATGTTATGTCTCTATCTGAATTTCAGTGACTAAGTAGTACCTGCTTTTTGTTCCCTGCTTCTCTCAGTCAGTTTCCACTTCAGAGATTTCGATTCCAATGATCACAGCAGTGGTTCTTAACTCTGGATACACATTAGACAGACATTCTTTAACACATACACACACACCCCTCTGAAACCTGGGTTCTACTGCTAGAGTCTAATTAATTGGTATTTATTTTTTAAAGCTCCTCAGGTGATTCTAAAGTGGACTTAAAGAGTCAAAAATCCTGCTTTAGAAAGAATGGGTTTAGCTTTATGTTACAGAATTAAAGAAAAACTGGTATGAAAAGAAATTAGGTAAATAAGGCAGGAAAATGATGAAATAGGATATAAACAAGAAATCAAATATTTAAAGATACCCAGAAGAGAAAAACTGGGAAACCACTCAAGAACAGAATCACATTCAATGCACATAGCAATGTTCCTAATAGTTCTTCTATAAGTTCTATAGAACCCCGAAGTTAAATCTTCACTGGAGCCAAAGATGAGAATAATAAGAAAAAAGAAACTTATACTTTACAAAGCTAAAAGAACTGAAAACCACACTTAGCAGCAGCTCTCAAGGTCAACTGCAGTTCACAATTCCCTGGAGGAAAAAGCAGCCTATAACACAGGCTTGATAACATGTCTACACATATGAAATCCACCTGTCCTGCACATAGGTGTCCACTGTCTTCTTTCAGACAGTAAAATATTTCATACAAACTTTTTATTTTTTCAGTTCCCAGACTTTTCCTACATCCATTAATTTCTCATCAATACCAGTAAATCTTTTTTTAAAAAATCACTTGGTAATTTTACAAATAACAATCCTCAAACTCAGCCTTTATTTGCTAGGATTATAATCAACTTCTAAGTTTTACAACAAAGCAGAAATTGTATAAAGATGAATGCTAGGATGAGCATGGTGGAGCATGCCTGTAATCCCAGAGGCTGGGGAGGCTGAAGCAGGAGGATTGTGAGTTCGGAGCCTGCCTCAGAAACTTAGCGAGACCCTGTCTCTAAATAAAATATAAAAAGAGCCGGGGATATGGCCAAGTGGTTAAGCCCCCTGGTGCGTGCGCGCGTGTGTGCGCACACACACACACACACACACACACACACACAGATGAATGCTAGTCAAAAAAGACTAATAAAAACAAAAATTATTTGATTTAAAAAAAATTTTTTTTGTAATTGTAGATTGACAGCATACCTTTATTTTATTTGTTCATTTTTATGTGGTGCTAAGGATCAAACCCAGAGCCTCACACAAGCTAGACAAGCACTCTGACGCTGAGCTACAGCCTCAACCCCCGAAATTATTTGTTGTCTGCTATCTTCCCTATATGATTTGTTTACTGGTAATACTATATATCTCTCAAACTCCACCCAGATATTAAGTATATACACAGAGCACTAGATTACACACTCTTAGTCTACTCATATTTAATGCCTCTTTGATAAAAATTACTTTGTTAATTAGCAGAAATTCTTGTGTACTTTGCTATTTCTATCTCAGTCTCAAGAATTTTAAATTCTGACCAATTTTCCAAGTGACTCAGAAGTCATCTGTGTTGCAGACATACTGAAAATTAGACTTATTTTTAAGTGGACAGTTTTTTAAAACTCAAGGAGCACTTTCTCTTGCATCAAGATAACTCAACATGTTCTTCTAATACTAATCTAAAAACAGGAAAATGTCAAGTTCCTCTAATTTGAACCAAAAGAAAAAGGTTTTTTTTTTTTTTTTAAAAGAGAAAGAAATGGTTTCGACTCTTTAACAAGAATGTATAGCTATTTTCAAACACTAAAACAGGCAGATTTACGTACTATGTTTTACAAAATCATCAAAATTCTCTAGACCAGAGTTTATTCTATGGTTTCCATTAAGGGAGAAAGTTCTAACCACATTTAATTTATACCAATTGCTTTTCCATAATATAAAATAGTACTATAGCATAGTGAAAAAAAGAATATAATCAAGATAGACTTGATCAATTCACCCAGATGTTATCAACTAGATGTGCCACTGGACAAGACACATCTCTTTGGTTCTCAGTTTCCCTGGTTGTGAAGTTAAGATTAAAATCACTGTGATTTCAAGATTGCTACTGGCTCAAAATTCTACAAAATGCAGAGCATTCTTTTTTCCCTAAGAATTTATCTATACTTTGTAAATATAATATAATTCAACTATGAAATATTCTTTCAATCAACATTACAGCCAGGTTTATATTTTTAGTTTGCACCTCTTCCCAATTGCTGTTATAAACTATTTTGACCCAGAAGAACATTCTGCAAATCTAAATGCTATATTACTGTAATCACTATGCTTAATTTTAACACTTAACAAAATAGTACCATACCACAAACTACTACTTCACCTGTTCCCTAATAAAATTGAAAGTAATTCTTTGGTCTTAAATTTACAGAGTTAGTACAGAGCTGATGAAAGCCATCTGTTGGGAACTCTGACTTTCCTGTCAAAGGGAAAAAAAAAAAAACAGAAGGAACAGCCTTCATTTTCCTGGGAACCAGCTGCAGCTGAATCAGTCCTAATCCTGCTCCAGCTGGGACAAGCAGAAGGGTGAAGTTGCTACTGGTCTAATTCATCTGCTCAAATCCTTTGTGAAATGACTCCACCTCTGAGTAGCCAACTGGTAAACAATTTTACCAGAATGAAGCTCTTAACAATTTCCATATATATAAAACACATTTATTTCTTTTCAAGATTGTAAATCAGAACATGAAAGTATTCATTATTTTAATTTTAAAAAACATTCTGTAGTTCAGTAGGAAAAAAAAAATTAGTTCTATTTTAACCAGCAAACTTGACACCCAGATTCAATCTTCTCACATAGGTAACAACCAAGTCAAGTGTAGAAATATATTTTCTTCAAAATATTTTTAAATAGAGAAAAAAAATCTAAAAGATGTCACTAAGATTCTTAAACATCAGGTCTGAAATAATATAAATTGTTTCCCCAAATTCCTCGTACAGCTCCTATTATCTATCTGCTTTCACAGTATTTAAGGTAAGGATAATGCAAAGAAGTAGTACTGGTCGATATGTCCAGAATGAATTCAATAAAAAAACAGGCAGCAAGAAGAAGAAATTTAATGGATCTTGCATTTTCTTTACATTCATTTTCAATTTGGTTTTTAATGAGAAGCTATGATGAAAATATATTATTAAAATCTATTAAATAGTTATTATATAAATATTATACCTATAAAACTTAACCATGTAGAGTTCCTTTGAAACTTTAATAAGAAAATACATGTTAAAACACTCAGAACAGTGAACTCATTAGTCCTTAACAAGTGTTACCTATAGTTTTATATAAGCAACTATTTATATTCCCTTAGTCTCTAGATAAAGTCAGAGGGGGAAAAAAAAAAAAGAGGCCACAATATTTAGATCTTTTAGATCTCTATTTGTAAAGAATTTGTGGACTCTATAAATATAAGATAAATGAATAGGTTATGAACCACGGTTGGTATAAAAGTTTTATTAATAATGGCTAACCCAGACTTCAATAGCTCAAGTTTTCTTCCAGGGTGTGTCATAGGCTGAAAATTACCAAAAATCACTGAACTCGTAGGCTAACCAGAAGATCAAAAAGTACCTGTACATTTGATTATTTTTAAACAAAGGTAGCTTAAGTATATTTAAGTAATTATAAGAAATATTTAAACAAATACTGACTACAAACATCTCCACCTGAGTTATTTTTAAATGAGCTTTTTTTTAAAAAAGAACAAGTCTGCTGAGACAAATTCCAAACCACATTTACAATTAATCCCAGTCAATGACCTTTTAGTGATTTTTATGGAGTCACAAAAAAATGGTTTAAATGATGATGTAAGATAAAAATACATTACATTAAAAAATTGAGAACACTGTGTTTCAATCTTGAAGTTACAAAATCTACATTACCAACATCACTGCATCCTCATCATTTTTTAGCATCTTTTATTTTCAAGATTTTTTGCTTTTAATTTTTTTGTTTTTCTTTTTTTTTTTTTTTTTTTTTGGTACCAGTGATTGAACCCAGGGGCCCTTAACCACCAAGTCACATCTGCAGCCCTTTTTTATATTTTATTAGAGACAGGGTCTTGCTGAGTTGCTTAGAGCCTTGCTAAGTTGCTGAGGCTGGGTTTGAACTCCTGATCCACCCGCCTCAGCCACTTGAGCGGTTGGATTACAGGCATACACCACAGTACCTGGCTTCTTTTTATTTTTTAAGTGAACAATCAGTCCACACATTCCCTAATTTAATAGCATGGACAACTCCTATTCACTGCGCTTTTAATTATGTATCCTAACAGTATATCTGAAATTGAAATTACCAAGCTTAAATTTATAAACAATTTTCTTACATAATTCCACTACTCTAACATATAAAAACGTGACACAATTTTACCATAAAGGTCATTTCCAAAACGCTAAATGAAAACTTTACCTTTTACTCTCAGTAACTTGAAAGCATATCCCATTCTCATTAACTTTACCTTAAAAATTTAATTTCCTGTCAAATCCTCACTGAAACTTATGAATTTAAAAGACATACTCCAAGCGGACCACAAACTGGCAATCCCAGCGACTCAGAAGGCTGAGGCAGGAGGATCACAAGTGCAAAGACAGCCTCAGCAATTTAGTGATACCCTATTTCCAAAAAAAAAAAAGCTAGGGATGGGGACGTGCTCAGTGTTTAAAGACCCCTGGTGTCAAAAATAAAAACATTCTAGTAAAAAAAAACTAAATAATTTGGACTCAACTCGACTAAGAGATGATTATTTTAAGATAAAACATAGTAGAAGTTAAGAGATGTATCACTTAATCTATTCCAGATTACCTGGCTGGGTAATAACCTAAACAAAAATATTGGACATCAATACCTACTTTTCTCTTTCCAAGAGAACATTTTAGTAAATTATAATTCTGTTCCACAGAATAATATTTTAACGATTTAGATGATTACCACAAAAGCATTCTTTTGTATTTTCTGGACTTAATAATATGGAACATAAGCCATATATATATATATTATATATATGTTATATAATATATATATATATATATATATATCTCCAAGTAAATCATTCTGAGTGTGTAAAATGAAGGCACAGTTTGAAATCAAGTCAAAAATCATTTCTTAAAGGAATACAAATCCTTCCAAGACCAATGTCTAAAGAAAAATTTTTAAATAAACTATCACAATCTTAAATAATATTAAGTGTGGAGGCGCATGCCTGAAATCCCAGCAACTCCAGGGCTAAGACCAGAGGATATTAAATTGGAGGCAAGCCTTAGCAACTGAAACCCCACTGCAAATTTTTTTTAAAAGGCTGGAAACATGACTCAGTGGTAAAACACCCCAGGTTCAATCCCCAATATGGCGGTGCGGGGTGGGGGTGGGGGGCTAGTCCCCAAAACAGCTATTATTTTTCAAAGATTAATGCCTCAATGTTAAGAGAAAATAATACTGAATGTCTTATTAATTATCTTTGATAAACTAAAATGGGGTTCCCAAATGTATTTCCTATCTGTATTCTATCTGCCTTAATCACCCAAAGGACCTAAATCCTAAAAGCACTACTCATGGTAGGCATTCAAATTTTGTTGAATAACGAATATATGAAATAAACGAACAAATTCTCTTATAGTAATATCTATATTTCAAAAAGAAATTTATAAGAAGTTGCTATGTAGCAATTTGTTACACTATCTTCCTCACCTAAATCCCATAACTCAAGAAAAACAGTATTTTGCCCAAATTAAAGCACTCTATTACAGTCATATGACCAATCCCCAAATGACAAACCAGAAAACTTTAGCAACAATTGAAATGAAAATTAGTAAGCACAGAAATCATCTTCAAGAAAAAAATAAAATGTCACATAGATGAAAATTATGTATTCTGAACCTTGCGTATATAAGACTAGATTATTAATCTGTTCCAGATTACCTGGCTGGGTAATAACCTAAACAAAAATATTGGACATCAATACCTACTTTTCTCTTTCCAAGAGAACATTTTAGTAAATTATAATTCTGTTCCAAAATTCTACTCCACAGAATAACATTTTAACGATTTAGATGATTACCACAAAAGCATTTTTTTCTATTTTCTGGACTTAATAATATGGAACATAAACCATATATATATATATATATACACATACATATACATATATATATATATACATATACATATACCTAAACATAACATAACATAACATAAACCATATATATATATGGTAAATCAGGGACCATGTGCCTAGGGCTTAATACCAGTTTTAATTTCAGAGGTTTTGGAATGTATCCCCTGTGGACAAGGGGGAACTACTGCATAGTATTAAATTAATGTCTTGCATACAGTAAACTAACTCACCATAAGCTACCATACCCTAAAACTAGTTCATAAATTCCCCATATAACATGATAAAACTTTTAAATCACAGTATACCACAAATTCTCTTCACTACTTTTCAATGTAACACTAAACTTCAAGTGACTTTACAACACCTCTGGAGAATATTTTCTACACATTCTCCCCCTAAAGAACAAACACTACTTACTTAGTTTCTGAAAATCTAACATACAATTAGTTCCCTTCCAAAGGTTAGTAACACAATAATGAACAGTTAGAACAGATTCAGGAAACAGTAAAGAGAAACTTACTCAGGTCACTCCATATAGTCCTTGAATTTCATCTCTTACCCAACAGCTGACCAGGCCAATAGATACATTAGCATTCCAGAGAAAATAAAGTCATATCAGTTTCAAGCAGAATGCCTGGCTCACAGTAGGTGTTCAATAACTATTTATTGGATTAATGAATGCCTAAAAGTGAAACTACTTCTGGCCTATACCTTCCTTTTTCCATCACTGTCAAATACACTCCAGTTTTTTTCTTTAGTTTTTTTCTGTTGAGACTATATAGGTTCATAACCACAAGTCAATAAATTCCTCATAGGAACTAATTAGGTAGTTTCAAGGAGAGGAAGGAAAGTAATCAAAATAACAATAAAAGGAACAAATATATAACCAGTTCAAAGGAGAAATAATTCCCCCCTAGAGTTCACTGTATTATGATTCTGAATGTGGGTTTTTCATAGTTTTGGGGAAAGTCACCCAGGAAATTCAATACTGCAAATAAGATTTCATTTAAAAAATAGAACAGATCTCATAAACTCTAATTTCATAGTTATTATCATAAAATCCAATGAGATCAGTACACAAAGAAGTCTACTCAAAGAAACTCAATCTTCCCAAATGTATACTCCAAATTTTGTAGCTTCAGTAAACTACACTACATATTTGAGCTATGTAGCCATACAGGTATTCCTAACCAAAGTTTAATAAACAAGATCTCTACTGAATTAAACCTTTTTTTAATGCAAAGATACTGTGCAATGGCCTCAGCAAAGGTCCTCAGCTCCACTGCAAAATGAGGATTTTAAGATGGTTCTCAAGGTCACTTCCAAAACTGAAGTACTATTCTGTATTGTACCAAATTGACTATCTGTTAAAAATATGCACTCCTGACATTTTAATTATAACTAATATTTTTTAAAATTAAAACATCTGGGGCTGGTGTTATAACTCAGTGGTGGAGCTCCTGCCTAGCATGTGTGAGACCCTGGGTTCAAACCCTGATAGACAGATAAGAGTTATACATATATATAAATATATATATATATATATAAAACTATATAAATATACAGATAATGTGTATTTAAATAAATAAATATTTAAATACATAATTCAAGCAAGGGAAATTATTACAGAAGCAAATATCCAGGTATTCTAACAAGAATTTATAATACCCAATTTATAGCTATGGCACTGAATTCATCTAACTATAAATTATTTCCTGTTTCCATGCGGTACACCTGTTAGATCATCTGATAACAGTTATATGAATCTAATTATATTTTAATTACAGCCACATGTTCAAGAAATAGTTCTTTCATCTGAGAATTTTTACAGTACTGAACTACAGTACTACAGTACTGAACTACAAAAGAGTAACTACTTATCCACCTTGAATTTTAAATATACTCTCTTAAAATGCTCAAATGACAAAATCATTTTATGAATGGGATTCTCTGCCAATTTATGACTCTGAGAATCTGTTTAAATGTAACACAGATTGAATATCCCTTATCCAAAATACAGGGGACCAGAAGTTTTTCAAATTTCAGATTGTTTTTTGGATTTTGGAATATGTGCAGATTCATTACCAGTTTAGCATCCTTTATCCAAAAATCCATAATCTGAAATACTCCAAAGTCTGAAACTTCATAACACTTTGAAACAGTAAGCTTCAGAGCATTTACCTGGTGCTCAAAAAGATCTGAACATGGGAACATTTTGGATTTTCAGATTATAGATACTCAACCTATAAAAGTATGCTCTTTTCAAAGTTCACAGGAAAAAATGAACCCTAAAACAGATCTCTAAGAATTTCACTGAAGAACAGTATTATTTATTTTCAATTGCCATTTGAACAAAAATCTATATTCAGTGGGATATTAATAACTGCAATAAATTTAGATCAAATCTCAGAATACTTTCAAATACACACAATCTTTCATTCTAGAAGTAGCTTAATGATCTTGAGCAAAACAAAGATTACTAATATACACAAAGGTGCAACAACTTATAACACTATCAATCGCCAAAGAACATTTCAGAGCAGCTAAAATACTAGTTCAATATAGAAGATAGCAACTAATAAAATTCTCTGAATCCCCACACATCTATTTAAGGGCCAACATTTACTGTTAAAAAGACATAATCTTTTTTTTTTTTTTTTTTTTTTTTTGAGGTGGGGCTTACTGGGTATTGAACTCAGAGGCCTTCCACCACTGAGCCACATCCCCAGCCCTACTTTGTATTTTATTTAGAAACAGGGTCTCATTGAGTTGCTTAGTGCCTCACTTTTGCTGAGTCTGGCTTTGAACTCATGATCCTCCTGCCTCAGCCTCCTGAGCTGCTAGGATTACAGGTATGAGCACCCAGCAAAAAAAGACATACTTTCAACCATACAAAATAACAGCATAACCTAACTCAATAGAGTAAGGTATACCATAGGGCAGCAAAATTCCCAACTCTCTGGAACCTTTCTAATTCAGGATACTGTAGTCCTGTCCCATGTAAGTATAGCTGTCATAAATAATAATGTTTAGGACATCACCAAAACCATATTACATGGCAGAAAGCTAGAATGCTTTATAATAAGAATTGTTAAATTTGCTTAGCTCATGCTATGGGTCATGAGAATTCATCTCATTACTATCTAGTGACAACTTAAAATGGAAAAAAGAAAAGAAATAAAAGGGTTAAGAATCATCTGCTGCTTCTAAATTCCTATCTCCAGCACCGAGTGCGCATCAACTTCCAACAGTAAGGTACTGTAAGAATCTTTTTACTCAAAAGTTTTAAAGTATCTTTTTACTCAAAAGTTTTAAAGTTGTGCTGGGCATGGTGGCACATAACTGTAATCCTACTTAAGAGGCTGAGACAGGAGCATCGCAAGTTCAAGGCCAGCCTGGACAACTTAGTGATACCCTTCCTCAAAATAAAAAGGTCTGCTCAATGGCAAAAACACCCTCCGTTCAATCCCAGTACCAAAAAAGGAAGAGGAAAAAAAAAAAAGTTTTAAAGCTACATGCCACTTTTTAATTTTAATATAAATATGTTCTTTAAGGTAGACCAACACTTTACACTGTAAATCTTAGGTTTCAAATACTTCAAAGTACCAAACCAAATAGCATCTATTAAGTTCTCACAAACAGAACTTACTAATAAAAAACAGAAGGATTACCCCACAAAAGTCCCACAAACACAAAACTTGAATTAACTTCAGAATTCCTGGAAATGTGAATTTGTGACATCCTGTAACATGAGCTCTATGAACAGTGATGCATATACCTTTCTTACCTTATCCTTTTCATGTGGAAGCAGTGACACCGGAGGTAAACAAGAAAGAGACTCACAACTCTCTTTCCCATCAGCATTAGTTGCTTTAGTGTTGAGTCGATAAAGAGGTCCATCTTTAAGGAGTCTGCCATGACCAATGGCACGTTTGATAGCCAATCTGAACTGCTGGTGAAAGCCAGAGGCAGCACTGCCTCCAAATAATGCAGACACATCCTTCTGACCTTTCAAAAAGCGTTCAATACTTTTCAAAGTTGAGCCACCAGACTCTGCCAAGCCCTCAAATGCCCGTTTGATTAGTTTATTCCAATCCACATTTTGCTTATTATCCAATTTCCCATGGTTTCGAGGTTTAGGAAGTGCTATTCGCCCAGGATTATCAGGATCTTTATAGGAATTGAGTCCTTTGTTTGAAACTTTTAAAATGGTTCCATCTTTAACACTCAACTCCAATTGTTCTAAAACAGTTTTCCGATCCAAGCCATGGGATGAAGACACTGCATTGCATATCCTTTCTTCTGAAGGACGTTGTTTCTGCTTCTTCACTTTTTTGATGGCCTCCAAAATCCACTCGGTATACAGCGGGTTAGCGAGTTTTACCATGGTGAAGGATTCTGTATATCCATAGAGTCGTTATCCCTTATCCTGATGCTGAGTAAGTGTTACAACATGGAAAACAAGATTCTCGGAGGCTGGGAACCAGTTAACCATAGCATACAAGTTTTCTGGCTGAGTCCTTCCTCTTTTCACAAAACAGAATGCATTCCCACTTTTACTTTAGAAACCAAGACAGCTGGTTATTTGAAATGTCTTCAAACTTCCCGCTAACTTTCTCAATAGCACCACACATGGATTTCTTCATAAAGTTGTAAGGATTCCATACATCTCATTCCCAGCTTCAGAGCAAAAATGTGCATCTTATGCCTGAAAAACAAACAAAACAATGTTAATTTGCTATCGAGGTCCATTCTATAAATACGCTATAATTGAAATGTTGGAATCTTTTAAAGCAAATAGCAAAGTGTTTAACATTCCAAAACAATTATGTAAGTAAATTATTGGAATAAAGAGAGAAAAAAAAGAGAGAGAGATGAGTAATTAGGACACAATGAGAAAACAAATGGGATGTTCTATGAATGACCTTAGGCTACAACTAACCAGAGGAGTGATAGCTATCCTGTACTCCGTCATCTCTGCTCACCAGTCTATGAATTTCAACTCTTCCTTGACATCTTTCCCCAAGAAACTATTCAGCACTTCAACAAGTATCTGGATTAGTAGAAAGAATCCTGTAATGAAAGTAAGAGTAAATCTTTCATCTTTCAAAATTCCAGACATTCAAAGTAGATAAAAACAGTCAAATAAGATAGGCAGAAAACTACTAAGAAAAATTTAACTACTTCAGATATTAAAAGAAATAAGAAACGCAAGTTTCACAGATCAAGTTCAAAAGTACAGTATTACCTTAAGCAAAACTTAAAATTACCTAGTATGAAAGTGCTTTAAGAATTTTAAAATAATCCACTTCCATCCAAATTTTAAGAAATACATGCTGATAGTGACCCAAACTAAGATACTAATATTCACATGCTAGAGGAACTAACAACTGCAGAACTGTTTATAAGCCATCTATAGAGAAACTAGAAATGAGAAAAGCCCAGAATCACAGGTGACAAATGCAAATACTACATATCAAATGTATAGTACAGAAAAAAACATTGACTATTTGTGGATCAAGAAAGAAATGGATCTAATAAAAATATGAATTCAAGATTGCCATCTCAAAATGAACATTAATGAGTAAAACCAAAAACATACAAATAGACTACCTCTCTGGGTCAAGGTCAATATTCTGTTACAAAGGAATCTAGCAAACGGGCAGTTTTTTAAAATCACTAAAATAATGAATTATGAACCTAAATGTCTTCTTTGCCCCTAATCTGAAGTTTAACTTTCTTAAGTGTTTTTTAGTACTTCTGCTCTTATTCTGAGGGGCATCTACATACATTACAAGGAAAACAACAGTAGAAAAATAGCTCCTGCAGCAAATATTCTTAATAGTAACATTAAAATCAAAAGGAAAGCCGGGCTCTGTGGCACACGCCTGTAATCCCAGGTGCTGGGGAAGCCAAATCAAGAGGATCCCAAGTTCAAGGCCAACCTCAGCAACTTGGCAAGGCGTTCAGCAGCTCAATGAGACCCTGTCTCAAAATAAAAATAAAAGGGCTGGGGATGTAGCTCAGGGGTAAATTGACCCTGGTTTAAATCTCCAGTTTAAAAAAAAGAAAACATTAGGAAAGAGATAGCACTATTAACTATTTGATAAGAAAGCAAAGGCTGAAACAAAACATTCAAACCTGTGCCAAGGTTTTACTTTAAAATTAGCTGACTAAAAAGATATCCCCTGAGAGACCTATTTTTATTTTGGTAAAAGTCTCAAAAGGATAAAAATCACCGTCTTATAACTCCAAGAAAGTTCATTATATACATATTAACGCTAAGCTAAACAAGAAGCTACAACCTGAGTTTAAGACGCTGAAAACGTCCTAATGATGAGGCTCTCAGGTAAAAGAATGAATGACAGCGACTCATTGTCTCTCCGGCCGATACTTTCATCAGTCTCTAGGTCTGTAGAAAGTAAGTAAAATACTGTGCTGGATCCTTAACTCTCAGAAAGTACACCGGCGGCTAGAAAGCATACGCAACTGGCTTGCAACTGGCTTTCGATAGTCCTTCCCGGTCCTCAATCCCCACCCCCAAACACATCTTCGCGCTCTCTTTTTAAAGAGCAAGAAACTTTAAAAACTTGAAACAGCACAACCCTACAGTTTGCCAATGGGCTGCTTCGCCGTCACCATTAGATGGAAACAGAACCCCAGGAATAAGTTAACAATGAAATCACGTGGAGTTAAGAGCACTGTATCCCCTGTTCCCAGATTTTTCAAATACTGAGCTCCACAGAGGCGGGCTAAAAGGAGGTGTGAGGGGCGCGCAGGCAGCCGCGAGAGCCTGACAGGTCGGGAAGCTCGGGTCCAGAACCGCCGAGGGTTGACAGGCAGCCTGCCGCCTCCCCTCCGGCGCCGGGGCTGACAGCCCGACAGACACAACACCACACGTGCTGCCTCCTCCGCACCACAACACCCGCCAGCCTGTCACCCCACTTGCCGCCTCGGCCCGGCTGTGGTCTCCGCGCACAGGCCAGGGTGGAGAGTGCGCGCCCAGGAGCGCGGGCAGAGGGGCTGCGCCGGCCAGGAGGCGGCGACCGGCCGGGCGCAGGTGGGACCGGGCAGTGGGCGCGCCCCGAGGGAGAACGGGCTCCTAGCACAGCCCAGCCCGAGGCTCCGCGGCCTGGCCACTCGCCGCCCGCCCACCCGCCGGTTCCCGGGGCTGGGACCCGCCGCGGGGATTGGGGCGTCGGGCCGCCAGCGCAGGGCGGGCCGGCGGCGCGCGGGCCTGGCGGGGGAAGCCGGGCGCCGGCCGGGCGCGAGGGGGCGGCCACGGCGCCCCGGCCCGAGGCCTGGCGCAGAGCAGCGGGAGGCGGCGCAGGCCGCGGCGGGGCCTGCAGCAGCCCGCCGACCCCGCGAGGCGGTGGAGCGAGCCCGGAGTGGCTTAGCTTCGGGTTCGGAGGCCAGGGAAGGTCGGGGTTGGTCCTTCGTCTACTTACCGGAGGGGAAGAGAGCCGGGATCCCGGGGCCCCGGGCCGGACCGCGGAGATGCCCCAAACTGACACGGCCGCCATCTTGGAGACAGTGAGCTCCGGCCGGGGGGAGGGGAGGCGAGGCAGTGGAACAGCCGCGGGGGGAGGGGAAGCGTCGCGAGGGAACGGCTGCCTCGGGGAGGGAGCGGGAACAGCCTGGGCGGGAGGCGAGTGGGGTGGGGAGGAGGACGCGAGAGCGCGGGCGGGGGGCGGCCTAAGAGCGGGAAGAGCTGGCCGGAGCGCCGGGAAAGGCCGGAGGGCGGGGCGGGACAGGAGGGAAGAGCCGGCCGGGTGGGTCACGTGGGGCCGGTACAAAAGGCCAAAGCCAAAGTGGGAGGAGGACTTGATGGGGCTGGAGGCCAACGCTGGGGGCTCCTTCTCGCCTTTCTCACGGGCTTAGGCTTGGGAGATACCAAAGAAAGGAGATGGCGTATCCCCATTACAGAGCTAGAGAAACTGAGGGTTGGCGCATGGGTGGGGTGGCTTCCGTAAGGCACGGAAATCCGGTAGCTAGGCGGTATCGGAACTCTTGGTGGCGTCTGTGTTTACAGTTCGAAAATCCTCCCTCCCCGCCAATCGCCTGCACCCTCACTTCTACAGTGACTCTCCCAGAACCCGGGGTTGGGCGTAGGGGCCCGCGAGGAAATCACTTCCCTTCCACCCTTCCCTTTCTGTTCTCTTCATCACCCAGACAGTTCACCCCTAGTGGAGGAAAGGATATGTGCAATGAGAAGGGGTAGAAACTTAAGACACCCATGTCACTTCACAACAGTGACTGCATTTGTCCTTCCCACGACAGCAGAGAAAGTTGGTAGACCTTACTAGAACCATTTCTATAGGAAACTGCAGACATGGCTCGTGTGACTTGCACAAGGTCACACAGTGAGTACGGGACACACACCTAAATATGGAGCCCAGACCTGTCCCATTCCAAAACCCAGCTTCTTCTATTCATGCCTTATGCAGAATTACTATTGTCGGCATAGATTACTGAACCACGAAGTAGCAATTTTTCACGGCCAGTGTGTCCTCTACTTGGCTGCATGTATATTTCTTTGACTTGTCTGTCGTGTGCTTGAAACTAGGAGACAGGAATTGAGTCAGACTTTTCTTTAAATCTGTATTCGTTGAAAAGGAAAGTCAATAATATGTGAAAAGACATAATAAATGCTTAGTAGTTTTATGTGGAAGTGTATTCCTGCTACTCGACCTTTATCTACCCCTCCTCTCCACCACCTCCTCATTTTATCTCTGCTTTAACTTTTTTGAACTTTTTTTTTTTTTTTTTTTTTTAGTGTTGATCATTTGCTTGATTCATTTTGCGCTGAATGAGTGGTCTCTGTATTTTATAAACATATTTCCAGATAAATGTTCTTCTGTGTTGCCTCTTTGCATCCCCGGTCTCTATCATGATGTACAAGTGCTTCTGGTGAATTAATTTTTTTAAATCACTAAAGAGATAAAGTTTCCACCCTACCTTGTACCTTGAGTTCTTATAATACCTCAACCCACACTTCCCTTTCTCCATCATAATCCTTAGCCTGATTGTTCTGTACCATAGACTATGGAAGTCATTCGATAATAGAAACAACATAAAAGCTTTTTTTTTTCCAGGTAATGACCATCCAACTCAACATCCTGACACACATTGATAACAGAAGTGGTGTGGTAAGGTTTACAGAATCCCCCTTCATCACCTACTTCCAAACCCCACCTCCAAAATTAGGAGAGAAATCTGAGGATACAAGATACTCTATTAGGATATCTTCCATCCTGGATAAATCAAATATATTCTCAAGTGAAATGAGACCCACTTGTAATGAAAACATACCCAGAATAAAAAGACAAATTCTTAGGAGAACAGGCAAGTTTCCTATTTCCCCAAGAGGATGGATAAAACTGTATTCATGGAAACAAATTGAGTTCCTCATGTGAGATTACAGTATACGGTTTTCTGAAGAAAAATAATACAGAAATGAGTTGTCTTTAGCTTTAGATAATTCAGAAGAAAACTAGCCATAGCCATCCCTGAGGGGAAAAAACCAAACGGGTGCTTAAGCACACTGTAGCAAGGATTTGAAACCATTTTGCAACAACAAAGCACATTTGAGCTTTCCAAACAGCTTCCATTAAGTCTCCTTTTGTATATATTATAACTAAAAGGCACATTCAGGAGGTCTTCTCAAAATAAAACTTTTGCAACAAAGAGGATTAAAGTCCTTGTCTTTTGCAAGTTACGAAACAATCTGCAGCTCTAAAAGGATAGTTTTTCCTAGCTCAATTTTTAGCTTTTTTTTGGGAGGGGGGGGGCAGAGGATGGGTACCAGGGATTGAACTCAGGCACTCAACCACTTAGCCACATCCCCAACCCTATTTTGTATTTTTATTAAGAGTCAGGGTCTCAATGAGTTGCTTAGCTCCTTGCCATTGCTGAGGCTAGCTTTGAACTCGTGGTCCTCCTGTCTCAGCTTCCCTAGCCACTGGGATTACAGGCATGCTCAATAGTGCCCAGCCTAGCTTTGTTTTGTTTGAAACAAATCAACTTTGAATGACCAACAACTAAAAGTTACTTCCTCTTCAATATTTTGCTCTAAGAATCCTTGATTTGGGGCTGTATTTGATAATTATGTATTATGCAGAGTCCAGGTCTACCTAAAATTAGAAGACTGCTATCCTGTTTCCAAAGGAAGATTTTTAGTTCAATTACATTTAATATAATTACTGATATTTAGATTTATGTCTACCATCTTACACTTTTCTTTTGTCCCATCTATTTTGTATCTCCATCTTGCCTTTTTTTTTTATTAAAATGCCATTAACCCTCCCTATCAGCTTAGATATTCTTTTACTAGTTTTGGAAATTACAACATTCCTTTTTGACTTCTTACACTGCAATGTAAGTTATTCTTTTACCAATTCCCCTGGAATGCTATGATCTTAGAATACTTTGCCTTGTGAACTAAAGTTCTCTGAAGAAGCTGCATTAAAGAAGCTTTACCTTGATTGACTAGACGATCATGTTTCTGGGTAGATGAAATGTTGTAAGTACAGAGCCAAAATTATCTTGAACTATCTTAGGTCCTTTAATAATCAATTACTTTAACTTTCATATCTGACCTAATATTCTCAACTAATAAACTTCTTTGAATGTATCCCTAGGCTTTTGTAGACCTCTAGCCTTCACCAACCCTAAATCTAAGATGCTGTAACATCCAAAACCTACAGAAGAGATTTCCTATAGCCCATCTGTGTAATGCTCCCACCAATGTTACTGTTAAAATGTATTGATTTAGGAATTTCTTTTGTTCTGTAACTATAAAAGTTCATGTAACCTCTTCCACACTGGAACATGTCATTCAGGGTAACTTGAATCCATGTTCCCAAGCCATGGTCATTCATATTTGGCTCAGAATAAACTATTTTCTTATTTCCTTTAGAGTTGTTATTTAACATCAACAACCTCTGCTTGCCTCTCCCCCATTTGTGTTGTTTTCATGAATTTTGATTGTGCATATATTTTAATCTGTACAAGATTTTATAATTACATTGGTCTGTAAAGCCAATACTCATTTATATTGTTCTTCCAATATGTATTTCTGTCCTTCTCTAAGGAATATTTTCCTTCCATTTGAAATAATTCCTCTGTTTAGAACAGGTCTTCTGGCAACCTGTTCTGTCTGGGTGTTCCTTAAGAAATGTTATATGATTCTTTATATTTTTGCTGAATTCTAGTTTGGGAAGTTTTTTTTTGTTTGTTTTGTTTTGTTTTGTATTGTTTTGTTTTGTTTCAGTACTTTAAAGGAATTCTTCCAGTACCTTTTAGTTTCCATCCTTTTTAATTCTTTGAAACTGTAGTTGACCCTGCATAGCCACAGATTTTGAAGGATCTGCATCCATGCATTTGATCAAACATGGATCAAAAATATGAGGGAGAGGTGGAGGACTTGTGTACTAAATATACATAGACTTTTTTATTATTATTCTCTAAATGATACAGTTTGATAACTACTTATCACATTTACATTGTATTAGGTAGTATAAGCAATCTAGAGATGGTTTGAAGTATATAGCTGGATATGCATAGATTATGTACAAGTATAACAATGTTTAATATAAGGGACTTGTGTTCCCTGTGGATTTTGCTATCTGTGAAAGAATTCTGAAAACAAATACTGAGGGATAACTAATGTTCCTTGTTCTGACTTCTTTGAGGACTTTTTTGGTTTTCAACAGTTTAATGTGTCTAGATGTGCTTTTCTTGGTATGCATTTCACATGGGTTCATAAGTGGAATGGATACCATTCATAGAATTCCTCAAATTTATGACTTGATATCCTTTATCTGTTTCTGGACGTTTTCTCTTCTTATCTCCTTTCCTTTTAGGACTTAAATTATATGTAGTCAGATTTTTTAATTGCATACCATCTCTATTCCCTATCTATTTTCTCTCCTCTTGTGACCTCCTGTCAGCTTTTAAACCCATACATTGAATTCTTAATTTTGGTCTTTATATTTTTAAGTTCTAGAATTTTCAGATGATTTTTAAAAATAAAATTCAATTCATTTGGATAAATTCTCCTTCTTATGTATTTTCTCCACCTTAGCCTCTGTTTTCCTGAACATATCAGTCTTAGTGATTTAAAACTTGCTGGTTATTACAGTAGTTGGATATTCTGTGGGTCTGTTTTTATTATATGTTCTTTCCATTGGTTTCAGTCTTTTCCCCACTACCATTCCTGGGCTCTTGGCTTGCCTGGTAATTTTTAATAGAATAACACACATTAACACACATTGAATACAAAAAAATTGAGGAGGCTTTGGATACTATTATCTTCATCCAGAAAAAGCTTAGTTTGTTCCTTTGCAGAGAGGTTAAGAGTGAAAACAAATCCCCTTTACCACTTAAAGAATGAACTATCTTGAGGTTGAATCTTTTTTGGCTGTTCCTCCTACAGCATAACCCTCCAGGGGTTCCAACTGAGAGTCTCCAGTGTCTCCTGGGCTACTTCATCCCAGTGGACACTACACTGTAATCCTTGTTTCCTTAGAACCATGAAAATGCCAAAAACTCTACTCTGATTTTCAGGGACTTTCTGATTGATATCTTACCAATCTTCTATCCTGTGCATCTTCAGAATTTGTCAAATAACTTGAAGGCACCTGGCAGATTACTGGGTTTAATTATTTACCCTTCCCATCTCACTGGGCATCAGACCCTTCTTATCTCTTAAGTTTGTCTCTCCAACCCTACTCATTTCACAAAATTCTTATGGGTGTCTTTGCTCCCTGAAGACCTCTTTCTGTACTCAGAATGAAAACTCAGGCTCTGGACATATGCCCAGAATTTTCCTCAAGGGACAAAGGCATTGCTGAATATCATCTCACCTCTCTATATTGTTTCTCCTTTTCTGAGACTGTAAGTTCTGGTTGCCTCATCAACTCACTGATGCCATTAACCAAATGTTTTATATTTTATCTGGCACTCCTAATTATTTTAAACTGGATCACTGATTGACTAAGTACCCCCAACATTCTAAGAAACAGGAAAAGTTTTTAAATTACACGTTCTGGCCTATACTACCAAAAGTGCTGTACAGATTCAATGCAATTCCAATTAAAATCTGAATGACATATCTCATAGAAATAGAGAAATCAATCACGAAATTCATTTGGAAAAATAAGAGACCTAGAATAGCCAAAACAATCCTTAGCAGGAAGAGTGAAGCAGGAGGTAGCACAATACCAGACCTTAAATTATACTACCGAGCAATAATAAACAAAAATGGTATTGGTACCAAAATAGGTAGGTAGACTAATGGTACAGAATAGAAGACACAGAGACAAACCCACATAAATACATTTATCTCATACTAGACAAAGTTGCCAAAAACACAATGGAGAAAAGAGAACCTCTTCAACAAATGGTGCTGGCAAAACTGGAAATCCACATGCAGCAAAATGAAATTAAATTCCTATCTCTCACCTTACACAAAACTCAACTCAAAATGGATCAAGGACTTACTAATTAGACCAGACACCCTGCACCAAATACAAGAAAAAGCCAAAATCATCATCTTGTTGGCTTAGGACCAGACTTGCTTAACAAGATTCCCAAAATGTAAGAAATAAAAACAAGAATCAATAAGTGGGATGGATTCAAACTATAAAGCTTTTCCTTAGCAAAGGAAACAGTAATGTGAAGAGAGAGCCTACAGAGTGGGAGAAAATCGTTACCACATGCTCTTCAGATACAGTACTAATCTCCAGAATTTATAGAGAACTCAAAAAACTTAACATAAAAAATACAAATAACCAAATACAAATACAAATAATCAATAAATGGGCTAAGGAAATGAGCAGACACTTCACAGAAGATATATGTTCAACATCTCTAGTAATTAGAGGAATGCAAATCAAAACTACACTAAGATTTCATCTCACTCCAATCAGAATGGCTATCATCAAGAATACAAGCAACAACAGGTATTGGCGAGGATGTGGGAAGAAAGGTACACTTATACATTGCTGGTGGGATTGCAAATTGGTGCAGCCACTCTGGAAAGCATCACGGAGATTCCTTTGAAAACTTGGAATGGAACCACCATTTGACCCAGCTATCCCACTCCTTGGCCTATACCCAAAGGACTTTAAATCAGCATTGTACAGTGACACAGCCACATCAATGTTTATAGCAGCTCAATACACAATAGCTAAACTATGGAACCAACCTAGGTGCCCTTCAACAGATGAGTGGATAAAGAAAATGTAGTATATATACACAACAGAATATTACTTGGCCATAAAGAAGAATAAAATTATGGCATTTGCAGGTAAATGGATGGAGTTGGAGAATATCATACTAAGTGAGACAAGCCAATCCCAAAAATACAAAGGCCAAATGTTTTCCTCTGATAAGTGGATGCTGATACATAATGGGGGTAGGGGTAAGGGAAGAAATGGAGGAACTTTGGATTGTGTAGAGGGAAATGAGGGGAGGAAAGGGAACAGGGGATAGGAAAGATAGTGGAATGAGACAAACATCATTATCCTATGTACATGCATGATTACACGAATGGTGTGACTCTACATCATGGACAAACAGAGAAATGAAAAGTTGTACTCCCATTTGTGTACAATTAATCAAAATGCATTCTGCTGTCATGTATAACTAAATAGAACAAACAATTTTAAAAAAGTTCTGGCCTACCTTTTAAATAGAAAAATGTACAAACAATCCTCTGCCTAAGGTGCCAAGATAGTTTCCAACAATATCTGCATATCAGAATCACCCAAGTACTTTTTTGAAAAAAAATTCTTAGCTGTAATGGACATAATACCTGTATTTTATTTATTTGGTTTTTTTAAAAATGTGATTCTGGGGATCAAACCCAGTGCCTCACACATGCTAGGCAAGCAAGTATTCTACCTCTGGGCCACAACTGCAGTCCCTAAGTACTTTTTAATAAACAAAGAATCCAAGATTACCACCAGATTCTCTAAAATTTAATTTCTGATAGTGAGATGAATTTAGTTTTGTAACCTTAAAATCTCTCCAGGTAGGATCATCATCATGATTGACTAACAGAGACTGGATTTATTCTCCCCTCTTAAACAACTGGAAAAATTAAGAAAATATATGAAACAGTGGTTTTCAGACATTGGTGTAGGACAGTGATCACTGGGTGAAGAAAAGCCATATGATTGCCCCAGCTAGCCTTGAGAGAGTTTACATGCCATAAGACGAAGTTGGGGATCCTGGAGCCCAGAAGTATTGCTGACTTGAGACAAATATCAGAATTCAAGGAAGCCAAAGTAGCTTAAGTTTGCTGAGAAGAGAACCATAAAGAAGGAAGCTACACATATATGGAACTGTAGATATCTGCAGAAGGGTCTTCGTGATTCTTTGGATGAGTATTTATTTGCACATGTTTGAAAAGAAACTAATTTGGAGACTATTTGGGGGGAAAATACCAAAAGAGAGTAGTCAAACAATTCCTTGAGCTCTCATATGGGAAAATAGTGCCTGTTTCTACCACCCAGAATGAAGAGACCTTTCAGTACTTTAGGCCTTAGTCCTTAGAAGGGCATGATCTTAGTACTGAGAATAAATTCTCCCTATATTACAAGGGGTGTGGGAGATTTGAAGAAATAATGGCTGAAATAATCCCAAATAAAGACTATAAACTCACAAATTCAATTTCTATGAACACCAAGCAGAAGGAAAAACTGTAAATACATCTGATGCTTCTGTCTCATGCATCTTTAGAATTTGACAAATAACTTGAGGGACATATTATAGTAAAATTGCTGAAGCCACATACAGGAACACATGCCTGTGATCCCAGTGGCTCAGGAGGCTGGGGTAGGAGGATCACAAGTTCAAGGCCAATATCAGCAGCTTAGGGAGACCCCCCCAACAACTTAGTGAGACCCTGCCTCAAAATAAAAAATAAAAGGGCTGGGGATGTGGTTCAGTGATAAAGCACCTCTGGACTCAATTCCCAGTACCAAAAACAAAAAGTTGCTGAAAACAAGTCCAAAAACTCATGGGGGGGGGGGGGGGGAGGGAGGAGAAGACACATTAAACACAAAATAACAAAGATTTGTTACATCAGACTTCTCATTAGAAACTATTCAACTAAGCAGGAAATAAATATCTTAAGAATACTGAAAGGTTTTTTAAAAATCAAGAATTCTTTACTCAGCAAAAATCTTCCAGAAATGGAAATAAAATTTAAAAATTTCAGACACATACAAAAAGCTAAGATAGTTTAATATTACCAGACCTGAACTACCAGATAGGTTTAAAATTTTTCTTTAGAAAGTGGGAGAAAGGATATTAGATTTGAATTTGCAAATACATATTAATATTGGAAATGTGTTATCTGTGAATATAGTTTTAAATTTTCAAATCTACAAAATGTTTAAGGCAAATTAATAACAATGTATTATGGGATTTAAAACTTACATAGAAATAAAATAGTTTATTAGGGAATTGGGGATAACTTATAAAGTTTTACACTGTACATGTGGTGGCATTATATTACTTAAAGGTACACTGTAGTAAGGTAAAGGTGCATATTTTAAACCCTAGAGAGACCACTAAGAATAATAATAAAACTAAGGTCTATCTAAATAGGCAATAGTAAAAATAAAATGGAGTTACAAAAAAATCAAAAAGAAAACAGGAAAAAAGGGGGAAAACAAGCAAAGAATAGATGAGATAAATAGAAAACTTTAGCAAGATGATACATTTAAACTCCACCATGTTGATAATTATATTAAATGTAAATGATCTAAATACACAATTGAAAAGAAGAGATTATCAGAATGGACATAAAAGCAAGAACCAAATATGCACTGTTTGTAAGGAATACACTAAGTCAAAAGACACAGATTAGAAGTAAATGAATTAGAAAAGATACACCAGGCAAATATTAATTAACAGAATGATGAACTAGCTATATTTCTGTCAAGATAGATTTCAGGACAGGAAATTTTAAAATTTTTTATTGAATGAAAATGAAACATCAAAATTTGTGGAATAGTGCTAACTTAGTGCTTGGTAGAAAATATAGAGCATTAAATGGTTATATTAGAAGAGAAGAGAATTGGGATGTAAAGGTAGAGTTCATTCTTATGAAATACTACAAGGAATAAAAAGAAATATTTCAGAAGATGAAAGGGTACATTTATCAAGTGGATCTAACAATCCTACATGTTTATGGAACTAGTAACAGACCTCCAAAATACCGAATCAAAAACTAAGACAAATTCACAATTAAAGATTTCAGCATTCACGTATGAGTAATTGGTAAAAAGTAGAAAGAAAAAAGTAATGATATAGAATATTTGAGTAACACAATCAACCTGAACTTTATAGAATGTTGTACCAAATCACAGAAGAACTCATGTTATCTTCCAGGGTATATTCACCAAGATAGACTATATTCAGTGTTGCAAATTAAATTTCAAACAGTTTAAAAGGTTTGGAAATGTGAAGTATTACTTCTGACCAAAATAAAGTTGACACTAGATATTAAAGTCTGGTTTTACATTTGAAAAACCAATCAATATAATCTTCACATTCACAGATTAAAAAAGAAAAATTATATGATAAGCTTAATATATACAGAAAAATCATTTGACAAAATTTCACCTATTCCTGATTTTTGAAAAATATCCCCATCCAGCTGCAGTAGTGTACACTCCTACAATCACAGCTACTCAGGATGCTGAGGCAGGAGGATTGCAAGTTTGAGGCCAGTATGGGCAACTTGGTGAGACCCTGTCTTAAAATTTAAAAAAAAAAACAAAAAAACGGAGGTGTCTGGGGATGTAGCTCAGTGGTAGAGTACCCCAATTTAAAAAAAAAACTGTGAGGAAATTACGAATATAGTGAACTTCCCCAAACTGATAAAGGGTATCTCTGAAAAACCTACAGTTCATATGACACTTGATAATGAAAGGCAAGTACTTTCCCTCTAAGACATGATTATGGCAAAGATGTCTGATGTTGTAAGTGTTCACCACTCTCCTCAAGCATACTCCTACCATTAGGATGCCATCCACCATGAGGCCCTCCCCAGAACTGAGCAGATGCTAGGACCATGCTCTTCAACCTCCAGAACTGTGAGATAAATAAAGCTCTTTTCTTTATATATTATCCAGTGTCAAGTATTTCACAAAATGAACTAAGACACAGAGCAAGAAGGCAAGAAAATAAAAAGACATCCAGATTGGAAAGAAAAAATTCTTTATTCACAGATGACATGATTGTCTATCCAGAAAATCCTACAAGCAACTGATAAAATTAATCAGTATATCAAGGATGGAGGATATACATATTTTTTTTTCAAAATGCTTATCCTGCAACTAATGACATGATCATTGATTTTCTCCTTTAATCTCCAAAGGTAACAAATGGCAGGGATTGTTTTCTATTGTTAAATCAACTTTACATTTCTGGATCAAACCCAAATTGGTCATGACGTGTTCCCCCCACATGGTTTTTTTTTTAATAGATAGCAGGATTATATCTGTTGGTAATTCATTCAGAATTTGATCTATAATTTGTTGTCTTGAGCTATTCTGGATTGTTTTGGTATTAAACTTATACTGGTTCCATAAAAGGAGTGAGTTTCTTTCTATTCTCTTAAAAGACTTTATAAATGGAATTATTTTGTAATTACTTGGGAAAATACAGCAATGAAATCATCCAAATCTAGTCTTTTCTTTGTAGCAAAATGTCCATATACTGACTCAATTTCTTAATGGTTGTAAGATTATTAAGGTTTTCTATCTTCTTTATTCAGTTTTGAGAATATATTTTTCTAAAAATTTACTTAATTTTAGTTTTTAGAAGCTGGCTTTGTTGATATTCTCTATTGTATGTCTTTTTCCTGCATGATTTTTGTCTTTTTATATTTTTTTGTCTCCTATTTTCTGTAGATTTATTATTTCCATACTTTTTTTTTTTTTTTTTTTGCGATGCTGGGGATTGAACCCAGGGACTTGTGCTTGCAAAGGCAAGCACTCTACCGACTGAGCTATCTCCCCAACCCTCCATACCTCTTTGATGGAAACAGCAATATTTAAAAACTTTTCTTCTTTTCTAACATAAACATTTAACATTTTCCAAGTTTGGCATGTTGTTTTTTCATAATTTTCAAATCCTAAATATTTTTCTGAGTTGTTTAGACTTATAGCTGTTAATTTTTAAATATAGGAGATTTTTCTGGAGGTCATTTTATTATTCATTGCT